>NC_086444.1:652046935-652719661 GCF_028390025.1 Pseudophryne corroboree | reverse complement strand
GGCCGTTTCACCAGCAGCCGGGATCCCGGCGGTCGGCATCCTGATGGGGGGGGGGGGGAGTGAAACAAAGCCCCTTACTGGCTCGCTGCGCTCAACAAGTGGTGGGCTTGGTGGCGAGCTATGCATGCCAGAAGGATCTATTCCCACTCTATGGGTGTTGTGGACACCCATGAGTGGGAATAGTCCCTGTTAGTCAGCATGCCGACTGTCGGGATGTTCATGGGGCAGGATGGAGGTCTCAGTATTGTGACCGGCGGTCTCCTGACTGCCAGCCACATAACTACATCCCGTAGCCATGATATCACAGACCTCCCAACTGTCCAGATTACAGTGGGTCAGTCCCGCTATTCGTCCCACAGGCCGCAGTGGGGGGAGTGTTAAGGGAGCCTTTGATCACAGCTGCTCTGCACAGCAAAGCAGCTGGTGATGCTTTAATAGATACCTTGCGCACAGCATCCATACAGTGCAGAGAGATGAGCCTGGGGGTTGCCCAGCTGCACTGGGAGCATTGGGCATGCCCCCCCCCCCCCCCCCCCCCCCCCCCCAAATGACATAAACAGGGAAACATGTCCTGAGGCAATGCCCTCCCACCCGAAGCTATACTCCCTTTTTGGAGGTACTCAGGAGTCGTGCTATGGACTACTGAGTAGCTGGGAGGTATGAGATCAGTTTTGTTAGGTGCATCCTTTTCCTGTTACCTTTGCTCAGGTGAATAGTACTGTACATATTTGTTGGATAGCAGCAGTGGGGGGGGGGGGGGGGGGCTCTTTGAACTCTGGCAAGTGTTTTGTTATTGCTTAACTCATTTTCATTTTGGGTTTGAGTGAATATTTTAATCTTTTGGGGGGTTTTCCTACAAAATAATTTCTTTAGGAACAATAGGCCAAATTGTTTTTATCTGTCATCAATTTCTATGTTTCTAGTTTTTGGAGATATGCACATGTGTAATACAGATTTGGGCATTCAGTTTCACCAATGTGGAAAGGGTTAATTAAAAAAAACTGAATAAACATGAAAAAATAATCATAAACCTTAATTAAACAAAATTAATAAAACTTCCCCCAGCCCCTATTAGCAGGTCCCTCATCCCCTGTAATACACATAACTTATACAGTGCTATCATATTCTATTGCACTTTGAAATTGCACTATACTATTACATAGCAATAGCTTTAGAGATACACACACATATAAATAAGGCATACAGTAAATCTGGAAAGAAAATACCATATAGTGCTATGGATTATTTGAGGATGAGGGCCCCAAATTGGTGTCTTGCTTAGGGCCCCATGAGGTCTAAATCCGCCTCTGCTACATACTATGGAATAAAACAGGCCAATCACCTGATTATTGGCAAATCGGCCCAATAACTGTATAGTATGTAGCTAGCTTATGATTTGGAGGGCAGTTGTACTCAGACCAGCATCAGCACAATGGTCCTTTTATATAGCTATTGAGGCCATTAACAATTTGTGAAATATTAGCATTTAGTTAAAGGTCATTGTGGGTAGTCAAGAGAAGTTGCGCCCAACTATAATGGTGATAAGTAACAGACAAACAGCTATGGCTAAAGTTTGTAAATCTGTCAAATAGGTATAAGGGACGGGTTTCATGAGAGGACCAATGAGGTTGTGGAGAAGGTACAAATGGAGCCACGCTAATTGTGGCTCTGTCTGCAACTAGGTGCACCCGGCGAGATGCACCGCCGGGAACGAATAGGATGTGCATGCGCCACATTCACGGTGAATGGGAGCATCTCTTTATGCTCTGTGGCGCATCTAGGCACGCCCCCACCTGCGATGCAGCCACGCTCAATGAGCGCGGCTCCATCTCGCATCATATAAACATCAAAAGAGTCAAAAAGAAATTTACATTTTGCCATTCTAAAATTACATTTTATCAACAATCTCGCTATATATATACATACATACATTGTATATTATATGTTATACTCTCTGGCTTTTATTAATTTAAATTTGAATAATTAGTGTCCTGCTTTAAATACTAAAGTAAGGTACAGTAAGTTGCCACATTTCTAACCTGCTATGATTTGTACCTGTGACAATCACTTGGGAGTTGGCAACGGGTTGATGTATTTGTAATTTCTGGGGATGTGATGATTTACTGCAATGCCAGATTCAGATGACACAATGCAATACACCAGTAACATCATATTTGTACAAGCCACGTTGACATTTCAAATATCTGCTGGAACTTTAATAGCTTTATATTTGTTTTACCTGTTTATCAGCTTCATCTCTCACAATTCCATATTTTCCAACCCAGACTTCAGCTTTGACTCTCATAACCCATGTTTTCATAGCTAAGCAGAATGGCCAGTCATAGTGTGACTTTATAGCTACATCAGTCATGTGGTTCTATCCTAGGAGTAGCCAGCACTGTGACATTTCGCTCATGCCTCACCATAGACTGGTGCAGTGTCGTGCTTTACACGATGTAAAGGTGGCCATTTTAATGCAGTCTGTTCTGCCGATGGCTGTTATTAGTTATTGGCCAATCAAATAAATCACCTGTTGACAGAACCTAAAAATTGCTAAACCTATGCATTTTGATAGAAAACCCGAATGGTGCGGCTGATTCAAACCATTTTTCCTGCAGGCTATGCCATCCACGTGAGCCACACCCTTCATTTTCGGCACGCTGGGTATGGTAACATACAATAAACAAAACCATGACCCTTACCTGCTTGTCATACTGTGGGTCTTGTCTCCTGGTCGTTGACAGCGTCCTCCTGGTAGCTGTTCCAAGGGCCGGTGGCTGGCTGGTTCCTCTCCACAGTCTGTACGCAATAGGCCACATGGCAGAGGGTGACAGAGAGGGAGACAGGGCGAGGCTGTGGGTGACAGGGCGATGGTGACAATGCGATGCTGACAGGGAGAGGCAGTTGGTGATGGAGAGAGCATGAGAAAGAGAGGCAGTGATTGATTCCATGGAGAGGCAGAGGGTGACAGGTAGAGGATGACAGGAAGTGGCAGTGGGTGACAGGGAGAGGCAGAGGGAGACAAAAGAGAGAAGTAGTGAGTGACAGGGTGAAAGTCATGCATCGGGTGACGGAGAATGTGACACATGCTTCCCCTCCTCCTCTCTGGATCCACCTATGCAGTGGTCTGAACACTGCACGGTAAGTAATCACAAAATAGCCCTGACATCAGGTACCACTCTAATATTTATTGTACCTGCGTTGGCAACTCTCAATACTCATTATTGCACAGGCTCTGATTTCTAGCAGCTGCAGGGTGTATAGTTCTAAGTCCTACCCAATCATTGCAATTGTTGATCAAACACTTAATTGTGATATTTTATCCTTATTTATATATACCCAGGTTTGTAGTGCTAATTTTAACTGTTGTATTGTAGATTTACATTTCTTATTTTTTTTTTACTGATATTTCACCCACCTCTCTCACAATCTCTTTGTCAGAGCACTTGCACTTTTGTCTCATACACATTTCTAATTTTATCTTTGTATCACAGTTCCACCTGTGACCCCACTATACCTATTTTGTGATTACTTACGTTGCAGTGTTATAATAAGATTGTTTATATAATTTATTCCAAGCCACCAAGTTTGAGTAAAAGTTACATTTGTATGTTCAGATCTTCCAGAGTGTACACCTTTTGCAGACTTTATCTGTTTCCTCACAGATAGAGCAATTACTCCGCGTGCACTTCTGATTCTGACTTTTTTTCTCTGAAAGCATTATTCATTCTTTTTCCAATTGATGTATTACTGCATACAGAAAATCTAACTCCTGTGCGAGAATCTCCTCCCCTTTTCCCCTACCCTATTATTTTGTTCCAGGTGTCGTAGTATTGATGCGATGATAGTATGTATGACTCTACATTGCCCATATATAAGTGCACCCATTTCCGGGGGGACTATGCAATGCAAATTCACACAAGGATTTGCTGAGTGCAGGGGTGTACACATGATACTGCATCAGCCCCCATGGGCCTCACTTTGCTGAACTAGGATCAGTATGTTTTACCGACAATTGGGATGCCGACTGTCCGTATACCGACAACGGAATCCCAATCCTCAGTATGCTGGCAGCGGGACCACGGAAAAGAGTCCCTTTGCGGGCTTGCTGCGCTCACCTCAGGTCCTGTTCACACTCTATAGGTGTCATGGACACCCACGAGTGGGAACAGCCCCTGTTAGCCAGGATTCCGGCTGGCGGCATTGTCAGTGGTCCAGATCCCGGCGTCGGTATCCCGATGGCATAAAGCTGAACCTGTGTGAATTATCCTTTCATATACCCTCTGTACTGACTGTTAAGTAGAATAGGAACAAACTTTGGGGGACATTTACTAAGCAGTGATAAGAGCGGAGAAGTTGCCCATGGCAACCAATCAGCACTGAAGTAACATCTATAATTTGTATACTATAAAATGATCAGAGCTGCTGATTGGTTGATGGGGCACTTCTCCACTGGCACTCTTCTCCACTCTTACCACTGCTTAGTAAATGTCCCCCTTTAAAAAAAATTTTTTTTTAGTAAATTACAGCCTTGTCGATAATTTGTTGACCTGGAGTTTGTGGCTTCAAGATTCTAGATTCCTATCTCCTCTGTATATCTGGTGGTTGTGTACCTGTGGCTTTGTAAACACAGAAACTAGGTAGAGAAACCAGGTACTGCTGATCTTGCTTATTCCATATGATACAGGGATGCAAAATGTTAATATATTTACTTACTGTGGTCAATTAAAAACTCATCTATATAGTCCCATATCATAAACTGAAAAGATGATCACTGCCATGAGAAAGAAAACCACAGAGTGGAGTCAAAATACATGGAAAGTAGATTTTCTCGCAAAACAGCAACATTTGCTCTCTGCTAGGGTTAATTCTGAGAATTTCCAAATGTATGTAAATTAATTCTACTCATACCCCAGTATGCTTTGTTTTATCTGGTGTGATGTTTGCAATTCACCCAAGCTAACACAAAACTTAATAGTTCATTATCAGAAAATTACCAGTTGCTTTGTCAACCATATATTGTGTTCAAATCACTGGAATAGTTGTGATATTTAATTTACAGTAAACAGGAAAATCCAAATACACACAAAATAATTAATGGCACATAAAATGTACTTTTTTTCATAGCAATTCCGAAAAGGATATAATTAAAAATGTGATGCTTAAAAAAAGGTTGTTTTAAAAAAAATCATTATTGCATTAATTTAAAAGATTGTGGTAAACATAATTCTCTGATTAAACATCAAAGGCATGGGTAGTGTAATCAGTACATAATGAAACATTGTAAAAATAAAAAATGCAAGAGCACAGACTGGTTTGAAAAACTCAAAGGAAATCTACGATAAAAAAAAAAATATGTAGGAGAGGAAGAGGAAAAAGTAATTAAGTAACTTTCCAGGTGGGAAAGCAGATCTACCAGATAATGTTCCTAGAGGTAAAGATCTGTGATCACAGAAGCCAGTCTAGAACAACATGGTATACTTTCTCTTGTAGCTGATAACTAATATTCTTCATATATCTCAGATCCAACTGTTTTTTTCCAACCAGTGCTTATAACCATAATAATGTAGCAATCCTCCAGAAACCTAGCAGCAATGAGGATGTGGCAAGCTAGCTTCCTCATCTTTAGAAGCATCTAGACTTTTTGGTGCCCTGTGCCAGAGAGAGAATTGGTGCTCCCCTCATTTTTCCAATATGGACATAAGGCACATGCCTCGTGGGGAAGGGGCATGACAAGATTGATCCCAGAGAAAGCCCATGCTATGATGCCCCTTCCCACATTACACAAATCCTCTTTATACCAAATTAAATCTAATTCCAATATACTGTCATACCCAGGATTCAAACCTATAAGCTGTTGAATTCTAATCAAACACCCTATTCATTAAGCTATTTAATCCTACATAAAAACTATGAACACTATCTGAAGCTACTGCTACTTAGTAAAAAAAAATATCAGCATTGTAATTTAGCAGGTCTATGTAGTGTGCAGCCACACATCCAATCTCATGCAGTCACACACTACATAGATCTGCTCAGCCTCAATGCTGATTTTTTCACAAAGTACAAGGTAAGCTTCAAATAGTTATAATTCTCTATCTTAGAATTATTTATCTTTCTATGCAAGGGCAGAAAGCCCTAAGAATAGATTGTATGACTGCAATGCCACAGGCAATGGGATTGAATTCTGGAAATGTCAGCATCTTGAAATGCTATAAACGACAGTGTGACTGAATAACAAAGAAATCTCAAATTGAGTTCATGAATGTGGTACAGGTATTAGCGACAGAAGGGGTCAGGTTAGGAAACAGGGCGGTCAGGAGATGCTGGAATTCAAAAAGGGGGGAAGCTGCAAGTGAAAGTAATAAAAACAGATAATTGACAAGTGCTACCAAAAGCGCCCCCCACCCTGCAGCGCTATGTGCGGTGCCCCCTTCGAACACACCTAGATACGGCCACTGCTCATGTTTAAGAGGACCTTTGTCTGTTTGGATCTGTATGTTTCCCAATAACACCACATAGGACATCAATAACTGCCATACAAAATAAATGGGCAACAGGACAGGATCACTATGCATTAAATAGGATGCCTTCACCACAGCAGTCTCAGAAGCACTAATAGAAAAGGCACCTGGATTAATTCAGGTACCAGTCTAGAAGGGTATAAAATAACTGTACCCTCTCCTTTTGTAGTTATGAATATAAAGGCCCTGCCATATCCCTTCTTATCCTTGAAGTGTGGGCTTACTCAGGGATAATGAAGAACCAGTGGTGTGACTAGAGGCTTTGAGTCCCCTAGCAAACTCTCAACTCTTGATTTCTATAAACCCTTACATGTGCAGCTGCAACGGTGTAGGTACCAACGGAGCCAAACAGAGAACTGGCACATGATGAGGGAGCTGTACAGAATGCTGTTCAGAGGCACTCCCAGGGAACAGACACACCAATGTGCAGAGCAGGTTTACCTGTGAGGACACCAACCGCCACAGGTGGATTCCAATGACAGAGGAGCCTTCTCAGGTAAGTGGCAGACAGTGTGTGTGTGTGGGTCAGGCAGGCCCAACAGGCAGCAGCGTCAGCATGGTCACCTTTTTCATGTCAACCATTTGACCATGTTGACCAAATATCTGTCTAACATATGGTGTCTATCTATTGACACTGTCTATCTATCATCAGGATACCGGCAGCTTTTGTTGGCATTACCCTATAAAAGCATATGGGCTTCTTTCTGCAATTTCCTCTGAGAAGGATACAAATTGGATCCCTCCCAGCACCCCTGCGGCCGCCAAGTCACTCTGCGGAAGCTCCGACAGCTCAAAGGGCACATCTTATTGGGAGAGCTGTACTTTGTGTTGCTAATCGCATATGTAAGTACATATGCGATTAGTATATACATGGTAAGTGGCGGGATGTACTGCATCGCAGAAGTGATGCTTAGTACATCCTACCCATAGTAACATATTAAAAAGCTAACTAATATATTAAAAGTTAAACATCACAATGCATAAAATGAAAATAAACACACACACACACACACACACACACACACACACACACACAGTAGTTGTCCCTAACAGATCCACAGAATATATTTGTTTTAGAGGAAATAATAAAGCGTAGTGCTGCACAGCTAATACATACCACTTACTCATGTTATGCCAACAATCAAACACTGGTAATGTTGATCTGAATATGATAATTTGCTACATGGAGATAGACAAGGGAGTAGTAAATAATTACTGTACTTGCCTTCAATAGGGTCAGTGAAGATTAGGAAAGTTAGCTGTCCTATTTAAAGGGTATCTGTGTTTAAAAGTAGATATCCATTACACAATACCCCAGTTGAATCCCAGCTGATGTATAATATTCTATATACAGCCCTATCTGAGTATTAGTATCTAAATCCGAAACAATTTATGTATTAAATATAGTTATTAATAATGGATTCAGTATTATATCCCGGCTGTCGGGATCTCTGTAGTCAGGAAACCGACACCGGGATCCCGACACAGCATGTCCCCTTGCGTGCTTGATGTGCTCGCCACACTTTGTGCCAGGTTGTGACCTTTGGTCGCCACAGGGTTATATTCCCCCCTCAGTGGCATGGACCACTACCTGAGTGGGGATTCCGGGTGTTGGGATTGCGGCAGCACTATCCTGTCGGAATTTTAGCACAGGAGTTCATGGACACAACATCTTACATCAGCCTTTCAGAAGATAGGTCAGTCCCTGAGACAGACCCCTGCAACCCTTTCTATTGCACAAAGACTCAACGTTTGTATCCAAAGTATGGACACATAGGGTAGATTTATATAAAGTGCAGTTTTTTTTTTAGCTTTTATCTTCTAGAAGGTGCTAGATAAATGATAAGTAGAGTCTGACTGGTTTCTATGGACAACATCTCCACTTCTGAAAACCTTAGTAAATATACTCCATAGAGCCTGGAGGATGGATCCTTGGACAGAACCAACTCTCCCATGCAAGTTTACACAATCAGAGCAGACCAGGTGTCTTGCTTAATCCTAGTTTACCCCTTTAGCCATCTATGGTCTGATTCCCTATGATCCCCAACATGTATCTCCAAGGAACTTCACCCTGCACAGAAACAAAATAACCCACCCAAATCTAACTCTCTCTGCACATGTTATATCTGCCTCCCCTGCAGTGCACATGGTTTTGCCCAATTGCTATCAAAAATCCTGCTGCGATCAACTTGGAATTACCCCCATTGATGGGCTTCTA
This sequence comes from Pseudophryne corroboree, assembly GCF_028390025.1. Lineage (NCBI taxonomy): Eukaryota > Metazoa > Chordata > Amphibia > Anura > Myobatrachidae > Pseudophryne > Pseudophryne corroboree. Next base: position 652,710,919 of record NC_086444.1, on the reverse strand, counting down.
ACAGAGTCAGAATTATTTTGCTCTAGGTAGTTCTCATCAATACTTCTAAAGACCCAGCGCGAGGTCTAAATACTGTGTCATGGTTAAGGAGTGCATTAAATGGTGATGCTTTCACTTCATCTTGTCTTGGACTTAAAGGCCAAATATGGTGTCGGTTAAGCTTCTGCTACTATTTGGTCATACAGATCAGGCCTTGTCCTTTTGGGTCCCAAACTAACAATATACAGGTTGAGTATCCCATATCCAAATTAGAGATGAGCGGGTTCGGTTCCTCGGAAACCGAACCCGCCCGAACTTCAGTTTTTTTTACACGGGGCCGAGCGACTCGGATCTTCCCGCCTTGCTCGGTTAACCCGAGCGCGCCCGAACGTCATCATCCCGCTGTCGGATTCTCGCGAGGCTCGGATTCTATCGCGAGACTCGGATTCTATATAAGGAGCCGCGCGTCGCCGCCATTTTCACACGTGCATTGAGATTCATAGGGAGAGGACGTGGCTGGCGTCCTCTCCGTTTATAGAGAAGAGAGTGAGACTAGAGTAGAGAGAGACACAGTAGTAATTTTGGGGAGCATTAGGAGGAGTACTTTAGGAGGAGTACTACTACTTGCTGAAGTGATAGATAGATAGATAGTGTGACTATATAATGTATATCTGACTTGTGGGGGAGACACTGACAGTGGGAAGCAGTTAGAGTCTGAGAGCAGGACTCGGGAGTACATATAACGTACAGTGCACACTTTTGCTGCCAGAGTGCCACACTGCCATTGTGACCACACTGACCACCAGTATAATATATATTGTGATTGTCTGCTTAGGAGTACTACTTGCAAGTTGCTGATAGTGTGACCAGTGACCTGACCACCAGTTTAATAATCACCACCAGTTTAATACATATAATATATATATATAATTGTATATAATATATATATAATATTGTATACCACCTACCCGGTTTTTTTTTTTCTTTCTTCTTCTTTATACATACTACTATAGTAGCTTACTGTAGCAGTCTGCGGTGCTGCTGAGCTGACAGTGTCCAGCAGGTCCGTCATCAGTCATTACATAATAAATATATATTATATACCTGTCCGGCTGCAGTACTAGTGATAATATATATATATATATATTGATTTCATCTCATTATCATCCAGTCTATATTAGCAGCAGACACAGTACGGTAGTCCACGGCTGTAGCTACCTCTGTGTCGGCAGTCGCTGGTCCATCCATAATTGTATACCACCTACCCGTGGTTTTTTTTTTTCTTTCTTCTTTATACATACTACTATAGTAGCTTACTGTAGCAGTCTGCGGTGCTGCTGAGCTGACAGTGTCCAGCAGGTCCGTCATCAGTCATTAGTACATAATAAATATATATTATATACCTGTCCGGCTGCAGTACTAGTGTGATATTATATATATATATATTGATTTCATCTCATTATCATCCAGTCTATATTAGCAGCAGACACAGTACGGTAGTCCACGGCTGTAGCTACCTCTGTGTCTTTTAGTTGTGCCTATTAAAATATGGAGAACAAAAATGTTGAGGTTCCAAAATTAGGGAAAGATCAAGATCCACTTCCACCTCGTGCTGAAGCTGCTGCCACTAGTCATGGCCGAGACGATGAAATGCCAGCAACGTCGTCTGCCAAGGCCGATGCCCAATGTCATAGTACAGAGCATGTAAAATCCAAAACACCAAATATCAGTAAAAAAAGGACTCCAAAATCTAAAATAAAATTGTCGGAGGAGAAGCGTAAACTTGCCAATATGCCATTTACCACACGGAGTGGCAAGGAACGGCTGAGGCCCTGGCCTATGTTCATGGCTAGTGGTTCAGCTTCACATGAGGATGGAAGCACTCAGCCTCTCGCTAGAAAACTGAAAAGACTCAAGCTGGCAAAAGCACCGCAAAGAACTGTGCGTTCTTCGAAATCCCAAATCCACAAGGAGAGTCCAATTGTGTCGGTTGCGATGCCTGACCTTCCCAACACTGGACGTGAAGAGCATGCGCCTTCCACCATTTGCACGCCCCCTGCAAGTGCTGGAAGGAGCACCCGCAGTCCAGTTCCTGATAGTCAGATTGAAGATGTCAGTGTTGAAGTACACCAGGATGAGGAGGATATGGGTGTTGCTGGCGCTGGGGAGGAAATTGACAAGGAGGATTCTGATGGTGAGGTGGTTTGTTTAAGTCAGGCACCCGGGGAGACACCTGTTGTCCGTGGGAGGAATAGGGCCGTTGACATGCCTGGTGAAAATACCAAAAAAATCAGCTCTTCGGTGTGGAAGTATTTCACCAGAAATGCGGACAACATTTGTCAAGCCGTGTGTTGCCTTTGTCAAGCTGTAATAAGTAGGGGTAAGGACGTTAACCACCTCGGAACATCCTCCCTTATACGTCACCTGCAGCGCATTCATAATAAGTCAGTGACAAGTTCAAAAACTTTGGGCGACAGCGGAAGCAGTCCACTGACCAGTAAATCCCTTCCTCTTGTAACCAAGCTCACGCAAACCACCCCACCAACTCCCTCAGTGTCAATTTCCTCCTTCCCCAGGAATGCCAATAGTCCTGCAGGCCATGTCACTGGCAATTCTGACGAGTCCTCTCCTGCCTGGGATTCCTCCGATGCATCCTTGCGTGTAACGCCTACTGCTGCTGGCGCTGCTGTTGTTGCTGCTGGGAGTCGATGGTCATCCCAGAGGGGAAGTCGTAAGCCCACTTTTAATACTTCCACAAAGCAATTGACTGTCCAACAGTCCTTTGCGAGGAAGATGAAATATCACAGCAGTCATCCTGCTGCAAAGCGGATAACTGAGGCCTTGGCATCGTGGGTGGTGAGAAACGTGGTTCCGGTATCCATCATTACTGCAGAGGCAACTAGAGACTTGTTGGAGGTACTGTGTCCCCGGTACCAAATACCATCTAGGTTCCATTTCTCTAGGCAGGCGATACCGAAAATGTACACAGACCTCAGAAAAATAGTCACCAGTGTCCTAAAAAATGCAGCTGTACCCAATGTCCACTTAACCACGGACATGTGGACAAGTGGAGCAGGGCAGGGTCAGGACTATATGACTGTGACAGCCCACTGGGTAGATGTATGGACTCCCGCCGCAGGAACAGCAGCGGCGGCACCAGTAGCAGCATCTCGCAAACGCCAACTCTTTCCTAGGCAGGCTACGCTTTGTATCACCGGTTTCCAGAATACGCACACAGCTGAAAACCTCTTACGGCAACTGAGGAAGATCATCGCGGAATGGCTTACCCCAATTGGACTCTCCTGTGGATTTGTGGCATCGGACAACGCCAGCAATATTGTGTGTGCATTAAATATGGGCAAATTCCAGCACGTCCCATGTTTTGCACATACCTTGAATTTGGTGGTGCAGAATTTTTTAAAAAACGACAGGGGCGTGCAAGAGATGCTGTCGGTGGCCAGAAGAATTGCGGGACACTTTCGGCGTACAGGCACCATGTACAGAAGACTGGAGCACCACCAAAAACGCCTGAACCTGCCCTGCCATCATCTGAAGCAAGAAGTGGTAACGAGGTGGAATTCAACCCTCTATATGCTTCAGAGGTTGGAGGAGCAGCAAAAGGCCATTCAAGCCTATACAATTGAGCACGATATAGGAGGTGGAATGTACCTATCTCAAGCGCAGTGGAGAATGATTTCAACGTTGTGCAAGGTTCTGCAACCTTTTGAACTTGCCACACGTGAAGTCAGTTCAGACACTGCCAGCCTGAGTCAGGTCATTCCCCTCATCAGGCTTTTGCAGAAGAAGCTGGAGGCATTGAAGGAGGAGCTAAAAGGGAGCGATTCCGCTAGGCATGTGGGACTTGTGGATGGAGCCCTTAATTCGCTTAACAAGGATTCACGGGTGGTCAATCTGTTGAAATCAGAGCACTACATTTTGGCCACTGTGCTCGATCCTAGATTTAAAACCTGCCTTGGATCTCTCTTTCCGGCAGACACAAGTCTGCTGGGGTTCAAAGACCTGCTGGTGACAAAATTGTCAAGTCAAGCGGAACGCGACCTGTCAACATCTCCTCCTTCACATTCTCCCGCAACTGGGGGTGCGAGGAAAAGGCTCAGAATTCCGAGCCCACCCGCTGGCGGTGATGCAGGGCAGTCTGGAGCGACTGCTGATGCTGACATCTGGTCCGTACTGAAGGACCTGACAACGATTACGGACATGTCGTCTACTGTCACTGCATATGATTCTGTCACCATTGAAAGAATGGTGGAGGATTATATGAGTGACCGCATCCAAGTAGGCACGTCAGACAGTCCGTACTTATACTGGCAGGAAAAAGAGGCAATTTGGAGGCCCTTGCACAAACTGGCTTTATTCTACCTAAGTTGCCCTCCCACAAGAGTGTTTAGTGCCACCGCTCACCTTGTCAGCAATCGGCGTACGAGGTTACTTCCAGAAAATGTGGAGAAGATGATGTTCATTAAAATGAATTATAATCAATTCCTCCGTGGAGACATTGACCAGCAGCAATTGCCTCCACAAAGTACACAGGGAGCTGAGATGGTGGATTCCAGTGGGGACGAATTGATAATCTGTGAGGAGCGGGATGTACACGGTGATATATCGGAGGATGATGATGAGGTGGACATCTTGCCTCTGTAGAGCCAGTTTGTGCAAGGAGAGATTAATTGCTTCTTTTTCGGTGGGGGTCCAAACCAACCCGTCATTTCAGTCACAGTCGTGTGGCAGACCCTGTCACTGAAATGATGGGTTGGTTAAAGTGTGCATGTCCTGTTTATACAACATAAGGGTGGGTGGGAGGGCCCAAGGACAATTCCATCTTGCACCTCTTTTTTCTTTCATTTTTATTTGCGTCATGTGCTGTTTGGGGAGTGTTTTTTGGAAGGGCCATCCTGCGTGACACTGCAGTGCCACTCCTAGATGGGCCAGGTGTTTGTGTCGGCCACTAGGGTCGCTTATCTTACTCACACAGCTACCTCATTGCGCCTCTTTTTTTCTTCTTTGCGTCATGTGCTGTTTGGGGGGTGTTTTTTGGAAGGGCCATCCTGCGTGACACTGCAGTGCCACTCCTAGATGGGCCCGGTGTTTGTGTCGGCCACTAGGGTCGCTTATCTTACTCACACAGCTACCTCATTGCGCCTCTTTTTTTCTTCTTTGCGTCATGTGCTGTTTGGGGAGTGTTTTTTGGAAGGGCCATCCTGCGTGACACTGCAGTGCCACTCCTAGATGGGCCAGGTGTTTGTGTCGGCCACTAGGGTCGCTTAGCTTACTCACACAGCTACCTCATTGCGCCTCTTTTTTTCTTCTTTGCGTCATGTGCTGTTTGGGGAGTGTTGTTTGGAAGGGCCATCCTGCGTGACACTGCAGTGCCACTCCTAGATGGGCCAGGTGTTTTTGTCGGCCACTTGGGTCGCTGAGCTTAGTCACACAGCTACCTCATTGCGCCTCTTTTTTTCTTTGCGTCATGTGCTGTTTGGGGAGTGTTTTTTGGAAGGGCCATCCTGCGTGACACTGCAGTGCCAATCCTAGATGGGCCCGGTGTTTGTGTCGGCCACTAGGGTCGCTTAGCTTAGTCATCCAGCGACCTCGGTGCAAATTTTAGGACTAAAAATAATATTGTGAGGTGTGAGGTATTCAGAATAGACTGAAAATGAGTGGAAATTATGGTTTTTGAGGTTAATAATACTTTGGGATCAAAATGACCCCCAAATTCTATGATTTAAGCTGTTTTTTAGTGTTTTTTGAAAAAAACACCCGAATCCAAAACACACCCGAATCCGACCAAAAAAATTCGGTGAGGTTTGGCCAAAACGCGGTCGAACCCAAAACACGGCCGCGGAACCGAACCCAAAACCAAAACACAAAACCCGAAAAATTTCAAGTGCACATCTCTAATCCAAATATTCCGAAATACGGACTTTTTTGAGTGAGAGTGAAATAGTGAAACCTTTGTTTTTTGATGGCTCAATGTACACAAACTTTGTTTAATACACAGTTATTAAAAATATTGTATTAAATTACCTTCAGGCTGTGTGTATAAGGTGTATATGAAACATAAATGAATTGTGTTAATGTACACACACTTTGTTTAATGCACAAAGTTATAAAAAATATTGGCTAAAATTACCTTCAGGCTGTGTGTATAAGGTGTATATGTAACATAAATGCATTCTGTGCTTATATTTAGGTCCCATCACCATGATATCTCATTATGGTATGCAATTATTACAAAACACGGAAAAATCCGATATCCAAAATGCTTGGGACCAGAGGTATTTTGGATAAGGGATACTCAACCTGCACTTTCATTTAAACTGTGGAGGTTTCCTATCTAGACTTATTCAACCATGTTACTTCAGCACCTCGGAAATACAGTACAACTCTTTTTACATTCTCCTTGGACACTAGTTCAAGCATTTTATTAGCACAACTGATGGCCCAGTGTCAGTACCAGTAGTCATGGACATGGCTGGCCTGCTTTCAAACAGTAGGTCACCAATTTTGTGATTTTTTTTCTTCTCTCTTTCCATTCCTCTACTTTTCATACATTTTAAATCTGGGATATTGGGATTAGTGTTTGACATGGCTAAATGGTGCAATTAGGTGAGGTTTTGTGGACACACCTGTAACCCTTTATGGACAAAATGTAGGTAATGCTCGCATAACCAAGCCATGCTTTTTTGCTACAACTGTGTATATTCCTTATTTTATAAGTCTTACATATATAAAAAGGGACAGATGACAATTTTCCTAAGATTGGTTTTTGTCTTATTTTATACGTTTTTAGTTGGGTACACACTTGCAGAGCAATGCGGCATATCAGATAAATGCTCTGACCCGGCATCTTGTACACACTGAGCAATTTTTAGATCAGTTTACTTTTTCTTTAAAGGGATTGGAATTTTTAAACAGAACATAAAATACAGTAAAGTACGGTGAGATCAATGGCTGGGGAGGCAATGGCTAGTATCAGATTTACACACTCACATATGTGGCTGAATGTAATAGGGTCCAAGTTTGCCAGAGTTGGGGGATGCCAGATGTTTTTTTTTAAAGGGGCAATCACTTTACAAGGCTAAACAATGCCATTAATAAGTTATACAGTTTACAGGAGTATTGCAGGTGAGGCATCCCCTGCTTAGCCAGACTGCATCCATCATGTGAACGTGTAGCTGTTTCTAGTGTTGGTTCTAAGTCATGTGGCATACATGAGACTATAGTGCATAGATCGGTATGACTAGAATGAAGACAATTCTTCATTTGTGTATAACGTGTTGCTCGCTAGTATTACTCGTAAATTCATTACCATGGCCAGCAAGCGAAGGAGTAACCATTCCAAACCAATGTGGCTTAACAAAAAGATCAAGGAACTAATGGCCAAAAAGAGAAGAGCTTTCAAAAAGTATAAATCGGACGGAAAAGGGGAGTCATTCCAGCTCTATAAGGATTGTAACAAAATATGCAAAAAAGAAATCAGCGTGCATAAAAAAGAAACCAAAAAGCTAATACCAAAGGAAAGTAAATCAAACCCCAAAAAGTTTTTTAAATACATCAACAGCAAAAGATTAAAGAAGGGGAGCATAGGCCCCTTAAAAGGCAAGTACTAATCAAAGACGACAATGGCATCGGGGAAAAACAGGATTTTGATACCTACCGGTAAATCCTTTTCTCCTAGTCCGTAGAGGATGCTGGGGTCCACTTCATGACCATGGGAGTATAGACGGTTCCGCAGGAGCCATGGGCACTCTTAAGACTTTTCAGTGGGTGTTAACTGGCTCCTCCCTCTATGCCCCTCCTCCAGACCTCAGTTATAGGAACTGTGCCCAGGGAGACGGACATTTCGAGGAAAGGATTTACTTTAAACTAGTGGTGAGATACATACCAGCTCACACCTCAACCATGCCGCACAAAATGGCATTCAATAGAACACACGCCAACAGGCATGAATCAATTACAGCAACATGCTGAAACTAACATAACACAACTTGTGTATCTAATAACAAAAAACTGCAGGTAAAGTACGCACTGGGACGGGCGCCCAGCATCCTCTACGGACTAGGAGAAAAGGATTTACCCGTAGGTATCAAAATCCTGTTTTCTCATACGTCCTAGAGGATGCTGGGGTCCACTTCATGACCTTGGGGTTTATACCAAAGCTCCAGTACGGGTGGGAGAGTGCGGATGACCCTGCAACACCGATTGACCAAACTTGAGGTCTTCATCGGGCAAGGTGTCAAACTTGTAGAATTTTGCAAATGTGTTTGACCCCGACCAAGTAGCTGCTCGGCAAAGTTGCAATACCGAGACCCCCCCGGGCAGCCGCCCAGGATGAGCCCACCTTCCTAGTGGAATGGGCCTTCACCGACGTCGGTAACAGCAATCCAGCCGTAGTATGAGCTTGCTGAATCGTACCTCTGATCCAACGTGCAATAGTCTGCTTGGAAGCAGGACACCCAATCTTGTTGGGAGCCTACAGGACAAACAAAGACTCTGTTGTCCATATTCAAGCTGTTCTAGCGACATAAATCTTCAAAGCCCTAACCACAGCTAGAGACTTTGACTCAGTGAACGTGTCAGTAACTACTGGCACCACAATAGGTTAGTTTATGTGGAAAGATGAAACCACCTTTGGAAGAAAATGTTGACGAGTTCTCAACTCTGCCCTATCTTCATGGAAGATCAGGTAAGGGCTCTTGTGAGACAAGGCCCCCAACTCAGACACCCGCCGTGCGGATGCCAATGCCAAAAGCATCACCACTTTCCAAGTGAGAAACTTCAACTCTATCTCTTGTAGAGGCTCAAACCAATCCGATTGAAGGAACTGCAACACCACATTAAGGTCCCATGGTGCCACTGGATGCACAAATGGAGGTTGGATGTGCAGAACCCCTTTCACGAAGGTCTGAACCTCTGGAAGAGAGGCCAATTGTTTTTGGAAGAACACTGACAAGGCCGAAATCTGGACCTTGATTGACCCCAATCGGAGGCCCGCCTCCACACCAGCCTGCAGAAAATGGAGAAAACGTCCCAACTGAAACTCTTCCGTAGGAGCCTTCTTGGATTCACACCAAGACACATATTTTCTCCAAATACGGTGGTAATGTTTAGACGTTACTCCTTTCCTGGCCTGAATAAGGGTGAGGATGACTTCCTTGGGAATACCCTTATGGGCTAGGATCCGGCACTCAACAGCCATGCCGTCAAATGTAGCCGCGGTAAGCCTTGATACATGCACGGCCCCTGCTGCAGCAGGTCCTTGCGAAGAGGCTGAGGATCTTCTACGAGCAACTCCTGAAGATCTGGGTACCAAGCCCTCCTTGGCCAGTCTGGGGCAATGAAGATTGCTCGAACTCTTGTTTTCCTTATGATCCTGAGCACTTTTGGAATCAGCGGAAGTGGAGGGAAGACATACATCGACCGGAACACCCACTGAAAACCGATAATCTGTCCAATCGCCCCACGTGTCGCGCAGCTGAAATTTAAGGGCTGCCTAATAGTCCCCGTAGCCAGGAACAGTGTTTCTCCAGAACACAGCAAATACAACTAGACAGAAAAGATTTTGGCTGCGAGTACCATCGGGCGCCTGGACACCACAAATATTCTTATATAAAGTGCTTTCGTGCAGAGTGAATAAAAAACCATAAAACATAAATACAACCCTCAAAGTCGATGTGAATGTCCAATCCTCAATCCTCACACCTCCTCCTCACAATTTGTATCAAAAGGATATTGACATGTAAAACAGAGGGGAGAGAGAAACCACATGTGTAGTACAGTAATTTAATAACATATACACACATTCGGGTGGTCTTCTGTATGCCGGCGGTCGGGCTCCCGGCGCTCAGTATACCGGCGCCGGGAGCCCGACAGCCGGAATACCGACACTTATTTTCCCTCGTGGGGGTCCACGACCCCCATAGATGGAGAATAAAATAGTGTGGCGCGCGTAGCGCGCCACCGTGACCGTAGCGTGGCGAGCGCAGCGAGCCCGCAACGGGCTCATTTGCGCTCGCCACACTGTCGGTAAGCCGGCGGTCGGCCTCCCGGCGCCGGTATGCTGGTCGCCGGGAGCCCGACCGCCGGCCAGCCGTAGTGAACCCCACACATTCATAGGACATAGACAATCACAATAAAGATAGTAAAATTTCCCATGTGTGACAGCCACAGGGAGACTGTGGAACAATTACCAGAGAGTCCGAGAACCCAGAAAAAGTTCTCAAGCAAGGTCTTTAAATTCCAGAATCCACCCGGGCAGGAGCTGGAAAATCCCTGGTTTTTGAAAGCACAGACCACCAAAAATGCTGACCACAGGTAAAGTTTGCCAACGCGTTTCAACTCCTGTTCCTGGAGTCTTTCTCAAGGCTGTATATATAGGGAGACTCCCTGTGGCTGTCACACATGGGAAATTTTACTATCTTTATTGTGATTGTCTATGTCCTATGAATGTGTGTATATGTTATTAAATTACTGTACTACACATGTGGTTTCTCTCTCCCCTCTGTTTTACATGTCAATATCCTTTTGATACAAATTGTGAGGAGGTGGTGTGAGGATTGAGGAACACCCACTGGGCCACTAGCGCATCCACTGCTATTGCTTGAGGGTCTCTCGACCTGGAACAATATTTCTGAAGCTTCTTGTTGATACGAGATGCCATCATGTCTACTTGAGGAACTCCCCAAAGACTTGTCACCTCTGCGAAGACTTCTTGGTGGAGGCCCTACTCTCCTGGATGGAGATAGTGTATGCTGAGGAAGTCTGCTTCCCAGTTGTCTACTCCCGGAATGAAAATTGCCGACAGAGCCTTTACATGTCTTACTGCCCAGAGGAGGATCTTCGTCACCTCTGCCATTGCCGCTCTGCTTTTCGTTCCGCCCTGCCTGTTTATGTACGTGACTGCTGTTACATTGTCCGACTGAATCTGCACGGAATGATCTTGAAGAAGATGTACCGCTTGTTGAAGGCCGTTGTAAATAGCTCTCCAGCACGTTTATGTGAAGGCAGGCTTTCTGACTTGACCATTTTTCTTGGAAGCTTTCCCCCTGAGTGACAGCTCCCCAGCCTCGGAGACTTGCTTCCCTGGTTACCAGGACCCAGTCCTGAATCCCGAACCTGCGTCCCTCTAGTAGGTGAGAACTGTGTAGCCACCACAGGAGCGAAATCCTGGCTTTTGACGACAGGATTATCTTCCGGTGCATGTGTAGGTGGGATCCCGACCACTTGTCCAACAGGCCCACCTGGAATACTCTGGCATGGAACCTGCCAAACTGTATGGCCTCGTAGGCCGCCACCATCTTCCCCAACAACCAAATGCACTGATGGATCGACACACTTGATGGTTTCAATATCTGTTTTACCATTTTCTGGATTTCCAGAGCCTTTTCCACCGGAAGAAATACTCTCTAAACTTCTGTATCCAGAATCATCCCGAGAAAAGACAATCTTGTCGTCGGTTCCAACTGTGACTTTGGATAATTTATGATCCAACCGTGTTGTTGGAGTATTGACAGGGAGTGTGTGATGTTTTGTAACAACTGCTCCCTGGATCTCGCCTTTATCAGGAGATCGTCTAGATAAGGAATTATATTGACTCATTTTTGACGCAGGAGAACCATCATCTCCGCCATCACCTTGGTGAATACCCTCGGCGCAGTGGAGAGACCGAAAGGTAACGTCTGGAATTGGTAATGGCAATCCTGAACTGCGACTCTCAGATAAGCCTGGTGAGGAAAAATGGGAATATGCAGGTAAGCATCTTTAATGTCTACAGACACCATGTAGTCCCCCTCCTCCAGACTGGAAATCACTGCCCTCAGTGATTCCATTTTGAACTTGAATCGTTGCAAGTAGAGATTCAGATTTTTCAGGTTTAGGATCGGTCTGACCGAGCCGTCCGGCTTCGGAACTACAAAAAGGCTTGAATAAAACCCCTCCCCTTGTTGTGACAAAGGTACCAGGACTATGACCTGATCCTGACATAATTTTTGGATTGCCGCTGTTACTGCTTCCCTTTCTGGAAGAGAAGCTGGCAAGTTCGATTTGAAAAATCGGCATGGGGGAACGTCTAGAAACTCCAGCTTGTATCCCTAAGACACTATTTGCAACACCCAGGGATCCAGGCCAGACAGAATCCAACCTTGGCTGAACAGTTTGAGACGTGCCCCCTCCCCCCCCCCCCTCCCTGAGCGGCCTCCCGCAAAGGAGCCCCAGCGTTATGCTGATGATTTGGCAGAAGTAGGGGTAGACTTCTGAAGCTGCTGTGGACTTCTTTCCCTTTCCCCTACCTGCAAAGAAGGGGGAACCTCTCGCTTTTTTGTATTTATTGGGCCGAAAGGACTGCATGTGCGGGTGATATGTCTTTTTTGCCGATGCAGGCGCAGAGGGCAAAAATGTCGACTTACCTGCGGTAGCCGCCGAGACTGACGCATCCAGTCCATCGCCAAATAAGGCCTCACCTTTATATGGGAGAGCCTCCATATTTCTTTTGGAATCTGCATCCGCGTTCCACTGGCGAATCCACAATGCCCACGAGCCGATACTGCGATGATAGCGGCTTGTGAACTCAAGAGTCCAATATCTTTCATTGCTTCTAGCATGTATGCGGCAGCGTCTTTGATATTCCCTAACTTAAGGAGTATCTCAACTTTATCAATCGTGTCAATTTCTGATGACACGCTTTCTGACCATTTTTCAATAGCGCGACTCACCCACGCGCAAGCAATTGTGGGCCTGAGCAGCATACCATTGGCAACATAAATGGATTTCAATGTAGTTTCCATCTTTCGGTCTGCCGGCTCTTTTAGTGAAGCCGTGCCAGGTGCAGGGAGGATTACCTTCTTTGTCAACCTGGACAGTGCACTGTCTAACACAGGGGGTGACTCCCATTTTTTCCTGTCCTCCACCGGGAAAGGATTAGCTATCTGAATTCTCTTGGGTGTACGAAATTTGTTTTCGGGATTCACCCACATCCCTTCAAAGAGTGTATTAAGCTTGTGGGAAGGAGGGAAAGTGACCTTAGATTTCTTTTCTTTATAGAAATAAGCCTTCTCCTGAGGTACAGGAGTGACTTCCAGAACTTCCCTTATAGCCACAATCATATATTGTATATTTTTTGCCAATTTATGATCTATTTCTCTGGAGTCACTATCGTCGACACAAGAATCAGTGTCCGTGTCGGTATCAGTATTCACAATATTCGCAAATGGTCTCTTATGTGACCCAGGGGGGTCGCCTGCGGATGGAAGAACAGAGCCCTGACAAATCACATCCTCCACAGATTTTCTCCAGCACTCAGCATGAGATTCAGACTTATCTAATCTCCTACTGATATGATGCATACTATCACGTATTTCTTTCACCCATGCAGGCTCTTGGTGTGCCGGCAGCGCCACCACATTACACTTCTGTGTCCCTAAAATGGTTTCCTCCGGGGAGGAACTCCCTGCCTCTGACATGTCTTACACACGTGTACAACACACACAGACACACTGGGACTTATAGGGTACAGAGCGACAGTAAAATCTGTCAGAGGGACACAGTTTAGGAGCTGCCAGTTTACAACCCCAGCGCCAGTATCTAATGCCTGTGAACACAGAATGCCCACTGACATGCAGCGCTTTTTACACAGTAAAACACACTTGTAAAGCACCAAATTTGCTTGTGCCCCCCCTGTTTTGCACCCTGATACTTGTAGTCAGTAGTGAAGGAGGACCAGCGATGTCTCTGCAGCCTGAGAGAGAAAATGGAACTGAGCAGTGTGCTGGCTGCCTGAGGAAGAAGCTCCACCCCCACAATGGCGCGTTTTACCTCAGAAACTTTTCATAATATTTATGCTGGCGGGGGTAGGGCTGTGCCTGGGCATCTTATGCCCCCTTTTTTCCAGTTTATAGAGGCGTTTTTGCTGCCCAGGGCGCCCCCACCGCACCCTGCAGTGCCTGTGTGTGTGGACAGCAATGGCGCACTGCGCTCCCGCCAGCTGCGATGTACCTCAGCCGTCACTTTTCTTGATAGAAGATCTTCTGACTACTGGCTCTGTGAGGGGGGGTGACGGCGTGCTGTGGGAGTGAGCTTCTAGACACGGCTAGCGTTCAGTACCCTTCAGGAGCTAATGGTGTCCTGTCAGCCAGAAGCAGAGCCATGAAACTCTTCAGGAAGTTGTGTCAAAGTCGAAAAATATCGTGCTTCACATTGCCATATACTAACCCCATGCACTTGCCCGCTGCTCGTGCATTTAGTCTGCTGTACGTGCACATGTCCGTAAATTGCGTACGCTCGCTCCGGCGATTACGCGCGGTATATGCGTATTTACGGTAGAGTTTATGAGCTTGTAGCGGGCGACTCGTTTATAGCATAGTTAACCTTTATAGTGTGTTTTGTAGATATTAATCCCCTTAATAATGTCTGCAAGTATGTTTAGTGTAAATGGTTCGTGGACATAGGGATTCCTCTTTGCATGATACGAAGGGTCTGACAAAGGTTGAACAGTGGTGTCTAGTACCTAACTGAAGAGTATTTTATTAGAAACAATAATTGGTTAGGAAGAGATTAGTCGCTCCTGCGTATAGTTATGTTTAAAAGAAGTTTATGGACATTTACAGTATTTGCAGTTCATTATTCATGCGGCGGGAATCCTGAGGATTCCTCCCACCTGAGCAGTTTGAAATAGTCACAGCCCACCTGTTCGAATCCACCTATGACCTTTGGTTATAATGCAGAGGGACATTCCTGTGTCCAATGAACAATCAGATTGTAGGGCCCTTTGTAGTGTACAGTATGCTGTGTATATAAAGACCCCCATAGCCAGACCAGCTCTCACTTCTCTCCACAAGGTTTTCCCCGTGATGACTGAGAGCTGGTTTCCAGATAGCGCATGGGATTCATTCCCACGTGTGTAAGTTTTCTCTGTGGCCATTTCATTACTCTGTGTGTATGCAATTCGTTCTCATCTTGTTATCCTTTAAGTGTTTGCCATTTTATTCTCTTTGTGTTTATTATATGTATCTGTGTTACGATCGTTCGCTATTGTGTATATTTCGATTTAGTTATTCCGTTTAGTTATTAATGTTAGGTTTGTAGTGTATAAGCTGTAATCTGTATTCTTTTCCCTTTTACTTACTAAAAATCATCTGGTAAGGTGTTGGAACCTTAACAAGTGTTTGTGTGATTCACCATATAAGTGCTAAGGGTTTCAGAGCATCTCAATTGCTCAAACAGCTTGCATACTCACAAAGGTTCAGTGTTACACCATTATAGTACCACGGTATTAAGGTTTACAGTGTAAGCATATTCTGTATTTAAAGTTTATAAAGGTTACTGTCTGTGTGTACGCTCGCTGTGTGTATTCCGTACACCCAGCGCAGCGTGTGTACGTAACTTGCGTACCACGTGTGAGGTCTTTGTACGCAAATAGCATACGAAGTGCGTAGCACGTGCATGTGGTTTAGCGGCCATTACGGCTACACGGCATTAGTAAATAGCTTATGTTAAAAGGTAAATAATTAGCTTTATCAGTTGGTTCCTACTTCTGCCCCCTCAGTCCCATGAAGTAGGGAGACTGTTGCCAGCAGTTCTCCCTGAAAATAAAAAACCTAACATAAGTCTCTTCAGAGAAGCTCAGTAGAGCTCCCCTAGAGTGCAGCCAGTCTGCCTGGGCACATTTCTACAACTGAGGTCTGGAGGAGGGGCATAGAGGGAGGAGCCAGTTCACACCCATTGAAAAGTCTTAAGAGTGCCCATGACTCCTGCGGAACCGTCTATACCCCCATGGTCATGAAGTGGACCCCAGCATCCTCTAGGACGTATGAGAAATTAAACAAGTTTTTCTCATCTGTATTCACAACAGAAGACCAGATGGCAGGAATAATGCATAACCTCAGCAACGATAATGTCCGTCTGCTAAATGCTCATTTAAGTGAGGAAGTAGTCTGTGACCAATTAAAAAAAATTAACAAATCACCGGGTCCCGACGAAATTCACCCAAGGGTTCTCATGGAGCTACACTCTGAATTAGCAAAACCCTGTATTTGAATTTCAATGACTCACTTGCATCAGTCATGGTTCCCAAAGAATGGCGCATAGCAGAAGTAGTGCCAATATTTAAAAAGGGAAGTAAATCTGAACCGGGTAATTATAGACCAGTTATACCCCTTTCACACCTGCTCAGACCCGTTTTAAGAACCGTTTAAAGAACCATTTCAAAAGCAGGTTTTGCGATGTGAAAGCAGCATTAGTCTAACATTTATAGTGGGGAAAGTACTGGAAGGTATTTTAAGGGATAGTATACAGGAGTTCCTTGAAACCAATAAGGTTATTAATAGCAACCAACATGGATTTGTGAAGTATAGATCATGCCAAACTAACTTAATAGGCTTTTATGAAACAGTTAGTGCAAACCTAGATCAGGGTAAAGAGGTGGATGTAATCTTTTTAGACTTTGCTAAAGCTTTTGATACAGTACTACCGCATTCAAATCGCAAATGCCGGATCCCACCCGGTAAATGAAACGTGTCCTTACCGGGTGGGATCCGGCATTTGCGCTCCTCTGCTGGCTTTCTGACCCGGCAATATACCGGGTCGGTTGCCATAGCAGCGGGGGGGGGGGGGGGGGGGGGGGCTTATCTACAAATTAAGAGAACTTGGGTTACAGAGCACAATATGCACTTTGGTTAGAAACTGGTTGTATAAAAGGGAGAAGCGAGTGGTGGCAAATGGAACTTTTTCTAAATGGACTGAAGTACTACGTGGTGTACCACAAGGGTCTATACTTGGACCACTATTGTTCAACATTTTCATAAATGACCTAGAAGTAGGTCTAGAGAGCATGGTGTCAATTTGACGATACCAAACTGTGTAGGTTATAAATTCAGAGGTAGATGCTGAGTCTCTTCAGAATGACTTGTTTAAACTGGAAGCATGGGCATCAAAATGGAGAATGAGGTTCAATATAGACAAATGTAAGGTAATGCACTTCGGTAGTAAGAACAATAATACTACCTACATACTAAATGAGGAAAAACTAGGGGATTCGGTTTTGGAAAAAGATTTAGGAGTTAACATAGATAACAAACTTGGCAATAGTAACTAAAGCAAGACTGCAGCAAATAAGGCAAACAAGGTATTAGCATGCATAAAGCGGGGAATTGAGTGTTATACTTCCATTAGAAGAAAGATGCCAGAGTTGTGAAAACTTGTTTTCATTCTCGGGACAAAGCACCAGCCACACAGCTGCCTATGAGAAGTCGTTTTCGGGTGAGAGACTGCAGTGCTAGAACAAGGGGAGCACAATGGCACTACAGTGATGCCCCCCCCCCCCCCCCCCCACACAATTTTATGATTTATATTGTTTGGCTATAATCGGCAGTTTAATATAATATAAAAACATTTATTTTTAATTATATACACACATCTACAAGTAGGACAGCTTACAGCAACAGTCTGTGCATGTCCTAACCGTCCGCACTCCAATTAAGTGGTATCCTGTACAGTAGAGTGAACACATTTTGATGTTACCGGGAAATTTCAGATGAACAGTAATAAAACATGCATCCAAGTGCTGCCCCTAGGCACCTGCCTAATGGGAAATTCACTACTGACTAGAACACCCACCATACTCGCCAGACCTAGCACCGTGTCACTTCTTTCTTTTCCCTAAAGTCAAATCTGTACTCAAGGGAACCTGTTTTGCATCAGTAACTGAGGTAAAAAGATAACGACGGAGCTGTCGAGACAGCTGACAGATTGGGGTCTATTTATGAAGCAGTGAAAAGAGTGGAGAAATGAGCCAGTGGAGTAGCTGCCCATGGCAACCAATCAGCTTTTAAGTAACAATTATCAAGTGCTTTCTATAAAATGACACATAGCAACTGATTGGTTGCCATGGGCAACTTCTACACTCTTTGCACTGCTTCATGAATAGACACCATAATGAGCTAATGGAAACTAATAAAGTAGTGGTGTGTGGATGCAGAAGTGGAGTGCATAGAAAGGGAACAGAGTTAAAATGTTCTTACTTTAATTAAACATAATTTATAGCATCAGTCTGGTTATTTAATAGCCATACCTTGTACTGTATATGCATGCTCTTTCATTAAATATATCTGTAACATCTAATTTCCATTATTAGTATATATATATCACGGTCTCTATATTTTGAGACTAAGGGGTATATTCAATTGGCGTCGGATCCATTCCGACATGCATTTGTCGGAATGGATCAGACAACCCCTATTCTATCCCATCTCAATTAGACTTCTTCAAGTCGCATTGAGATGAGGAACCCAGAGGAGGAGAGGGGGGGCGGTAGCCGCGGGGATACCAGCGGGGGACAGCCGCCGGCAGACGCAGGAGATCAGCGCTACAGGAGGATGTCACACAGCCACCCGACCTCACGGCAGTGTCCACTCGGCTACAGCAAGCGTGATCTCACTTGCTGGAGCCGGGTGGAAGCTGCCGTGAGCGGCGCGGCTGTGTGATATCCTGCTGCAGCGCTGTAGCGTTGATCTACCCTGGCTGCCCGCGGCTCCCCCCCCCCTCTCCCTGCGGCTCTTCCCCCTCTCCTGCTCTAATCCCTCATCTCAGTCCGACATTTTTTGATGTCGGACTGAGATGGTCGAAAAGGGGGCCAAAACCGACGTTTTCGACACAAGCACGTGGATCGGCAGCTATTTCGCCGATCCACGTGCTTTTCGACAAGTCGAATTCATCGACTTGTCGATAATTTGGGAAATATTGAATAGGTCAAATAAGGATTCGACCTTAAAAAGTCGAAAACTGCTGTCTTTTTGACAGACGGCAGTTTTCGACTTCAATTGAATATACCACTAAAGGCACATACACACAGGGCGATTTTGAGCTGAAAGCAGGTCACTTTTGGTGTGTTGAGCTGCTTTCAGCTAAAAGCCGCCCAGTGTGTATGCCCAAACGATGAGCGCACCCGCTTCATCGCTGGCGGCCGCTGTTCATCTACTGGTATTACCAGTAGATGAACGGCGAGGTGAGCGGCTTTCCATAGCGTCCTGCTATGGAAAGCCGCTCACCCCCGCTGACATCGCTGGGCAGCGGGGAAAAGCGCTCAGTGTGTATGCACTGAGCGCTTTTTAGCCCAGCGATCATCGCTGTTCATACACGCTGGGCAAAAATGCTCAGTGTGTATGTACCTTTAGGCATGGGGATTGACTGCTTATTAGAAGCTCTCAAGGGTCTTATATTATCTACAGTTCAAAATAAATTCCCTTTACCCTATGGAAAACATGCCCTTCCATCACTGGGGAGCAGGGCTAAATTCAACTAGAAAGCAAAACCAATAGCTAAGACTCTTAACATGAACAGAAAGACAAATGGCGGCCTGTACGGCATATCCATTTGAATCTGCAGCTGTTGAAGGCACAATTGTTTTTATTGTAATGTGCTCTATTTATTATACTACTGATGTATGTTTTTGTCTAGGTTTAGTTTTAATATTTTTGTAAAAGTGATTAAAAAAAACGACAAAGTAATAAGTTGCATTTTTTTATTTTAATCTCTTATCAAAAAGAAAAACTACACAGATCTCAACTTGATATTAATTTGGCATTGTAACCCTTTTTTAATTGTGTGTGGAAAACTCAGATCAACGATCAGGAAAGAACTGGAGGAAATCCTTGTTGTCCCATGTTTTGAATTTGTGTAATTTACCAATTTTACCATAAAATTAGTGAGTCAGAGGACATAAAATTCTTAAAAGCTGTTCTGATTCTAGTCAACACCTTTCTTGGATTTTTTTTTCCTCTGCTTAATTCTAAGTAAACTTTCATCAACTGTGGTATTCTTTCTTTTCCTGTGTTTCTTCTTGTTTTTCTTTAATTGCCCATCTACTTCCACTTTCTTACGACCATCTTTAAATAAAAAGTGTTGAGATTTTTTCTTTGCATGTGGTCTTCTGGCCCCACCAGACTTATCGGATTTTCCTCTAGGAAAATATTCTTCTCTTTCTTGACTGTGTACAGCCTTGCTGCTTTTCTTTTGATGTTTTAATTGTCTCAGAGTGTACAATTCCTGGTTTACTTCTTTGTGTCGCCATTTGATATCTCTTCTGGGCTTTTTCCAATGTCGTTTTGGAATTTGTGAAATATCTACTTTTGATACGCTAATCTGTGATGGCAAGAGTCCAGCTTCTTGAAGTTCTACATAAACAAACAAAAAATGTATTACTGATGGTGTACATTCACTATGAAATTACGTGGTGAAGCATACAGGTCTTCATATTATAAAAACATGCACAAAGTAGCAAAGTAACTAATTCTGCATTTTAAAAAAATGCTCATTTAGCGGATAACAATAAAACATGAGGTATTCTATGCAAAATAAATATAAATAAAATATACCAGTTATATACCATGCATCACTTTATAATGTTAGCTTACTCATTTTGTATAATTATGAACCATTGGGTTGTAAAACACGTCGCTTCTTATTGTGTTTATACACAATATTTAAAAGGGCAATGTTTTTGTTAGTTGTGCCTTGCTAGTAAAATCACTGCCCCGGACCAACCCCTAAAGTGGGGCCTTGGGCAGCTGCCCTTTGTGCCTATACGTTAAGATGGGCCTGGCCCAGAGCGTCCAGCCCTTCACTTAGTGCTCAAGAGTGTTGCAATTATGCATTCATGTGGATCGCTGACCAGAGTATAGTGGCTGAGACAGATAGGGGAGCAGTCGATTTCCAGTGACAGGCGATATCTGACATTCGGCTGTGTTTACAATACAGGTACACTACCATTAATACAGCACCCTTGGTTCCAGCACTGTGCCAGATTATCCATAGTACATACAGTGGAATCCCAGCAGTTTAGCCTCCCCCACAGCACCTAAACCTCCCGCAGCCTGACTCCCTCCCCCCCCCCCTCCCACCTAAAGGGGGTACACACGGAGCAATGTTCAGCTAATTTCTAAGCAATCTGACTAGATCGGTTAGAAATTAGCTGAACATCGCTCCGTGTGTAGGGGTGCCGGCGACAGCGATGCGCGGTCCCGCACGTCGCTATCGCTGGTGCTAGATTGGCCTGCATGCACAATCTAGCAGGTCGCTCATTTCACTGCTGGGTGAAATGAGCGCCCCCACGTGTCCGTCCGTCCCCCTCGCTCAGCACATCGCGCTGTGTTGAGTGGGGGGAGAGATGTGTGCTGAGCGGTCTGTGCTAGACTGCTCAGCACACATCTCTGGGGAAATCTCCCCGTCAGTATGGCCCTTTACCACACAGCCTAACTGAACCCCCCCGCAGCCTGACTATCCCCTGCAGCCTAATTACCACCAGCGCCTGATGTGTCCGGAATAAAAAAGGTACCGGTTAATTGATGATGTACCTGTGTATATTTTATAAAAGATTTTGGGTTTGGTACTAGACAACAGGGAACCAGGGAGGAAAGGGAACAAGTGAACAGATTTCAATTAATTGAGGTGGAGGAAAAGTTAGGAAATATTAAAAAATGTAATTGCTGTGTAAGGGCACCGGCTGGGGGCATTCATCTATGGCACATGTTCTCAAACTCGGCCCAGCTGGTTGAATGTCAGATTTGCACGTAAGTGCTCACTACCATATGGGGCAGCAAACACGTTTGGGCGAGATCGGGCTGCCGTACGGCTGAACAACAGTACTTAACCAAGTAACAATGCAGTACTTAACTAAGTAACAAATGCAGGAAAATAAAGCGCTGGGCGGGCGCCCAGCATCCTCTACAGACTACGAGAAAAGGATTTACCGGTAGGTAATTAAAATCCTATTTTCTCTTACGTCCTAGAGGATGCTGGGGTCCACATTAGTACCATGGGGATGTACCAAAGCTCCCAGTATGGAAGGGAGAGCGCGGAGGCTCCTGCAGAACCGACTGACCAAACTTTAGGTCCTCAGAGGCCAAAGTATTGAACTTGTAGAACTTAGCGAACGTGTTCGATCCTGACCAAGTAGCCACTCGGCAAAGTTGTAAAGCCGAGACACCCTGGGCAGCCGCCCAGGAAGAAGCCACTTTACGAGTAGAGTGGGCCTTAACAGATTTTGGACACGGCAATCCTGCCGTAGAATAAGCATGCTGGATAGTACACCTGATCCAGCCAGAAATCGTTTGCTTAGAAGCAGGAGACCCAACCTTGTTGGGATCATTAAGGACAAACAGAGCGTCCGACTTTCTGTGACAAGAAGTTCTCTTCACATAAATCTTCATAGCCCTTACAACATCCAAGGACTTTGAAGTAATTGAAGAGTCAAGTTGCCACTGGCACCACAATAGGTTGATTGATATGAAAAGCCGACACAACCTTCGGAAGAAATTTCTGAAACTTCGGAAACTTCTTGGATACACACCAAGACACGTACTTTTTCCAAATTCGATGGTAGTGTTTACACGTCACTCCTTTCCTAGCCTGTATCTGGGTAGGAATAACCTTGTTCGGAATGATCTTCCGAGCTAAGATCTGGCGTTCAACCTCCATGCCGTCAAACGTAGCCGTAGTAAGTCTTGATAAGCGAACGGCTCCTGTTGTAGAAGGTTCTCGTGAAGAGGAAGAGGTCTCGGATCTTCCAGCAGTAACTCCAGAAGATCCGCGTACCAAGCCCTTCTTGGCCAGTCCGGAGCAATGAGGATCGCCTGAACTCTTGTTCTTTTTATTAGTTTGAGAATCCTTGGGATGAGTGGAAGTGGAGGGAACACGTACTCTGACTTGAACACCCACAAAGTTACCAGGGCGTCCACCGCCACTGCCTGAGGGTCTTTCGACCTGGAACAGTACCTCCGAAGCTTCTTGTTGAGGCGGGAGGCCATCATGTCTATTTGAGGAACGCCCCAAAGTCTTGTCACCTCCGCGAACACCTCCGGGTGGAGGCCCCACTCTCCTGGATGGAGATCGTGTCTGCTGAGGAAGTCCGCTTCCCAGTTGTCCACTCCCGGAATGAAGATTGCTGACAGCGCCACCGCGTGCTTTTCCGCCCAGAGGATGATTCTGACATTGCAGCTCTGCTCTTCGTTCTGCCTTGTCGGTTTATGTAGGCCACTGTGGTTACATTGTCCAACTGAACCTGAATGGCCTGTTCTTTCAGAAGGTGTGCCGCTTGTAGAAGACCGTTGCACACGGCCCTTAGTTCCAGAATGTTTATCATAAGGATGGATTCCAGACTTGACCACCTTCCTTGGCAAGATTTCCCCTTGGATGACTGCACCCCAACCTCTGAGACTTGCATCCGTGGTTAGGAGGATCCAATTCTGAATCCCGAACCTGCAGCCCTCTAGTAGGTGAGAATTTTGCAGCCACCAGAGGAGCGAGATTCTGGCTTTCGGTGACAGACGTATCCTCTGTGAAGATGAGATCCCGACCATTTGTATAAGAGATCCAGGTGGAAAGACCGTGCATGAAATCTTCCGCACTGTAGAGCCTCGTAAGAGGCAACCATCTTCCACAGAAGGCGAATGCACTGATGAACTGATACCCGGGCTGGCTTCAGGACATCCCACGCCATTGCTTGTATCACCAACGCTTTCTCCACCAGCAGAAACACCATCTGTACTAACGTGTCGAGGATCATCCCCAAGAAGGACAGTCTCCTTGTCAACTCCAAATGCGACTTTGGAAGATTCATGATCCATCCATGATCCTGGAGTAGCTGAGTTAAGAGAGCAATGCTCTGTAACAGCTTCTCCCTGGAAGACGCTTTTATCAGCAGATCGTCCAGATAAGGAATTATGTTCACACCCTGCTTGCGGAGGAGTAGCATCATCTCAGCCATGACCTTGGTGAACACCCTCGGTGCCGTGGAGAGGCCAAATGGCAATGCCTGGAACTGATAGTGACAGTCCAGCAGCGCAAATCTTAGATAAGCCTGGTGAGGCGGCCAGATCAGAATGTGAAGTACGCATCCTTGATATCTAGGAATATCAGAAATTTCCCCTCCTCCAGAACTGAGATCACCGCTCTCAGAGACTCCATCTTGAATTTGAATTCCCTCAAATAAGGGTTCAATGACTTTAGGTTCAATATTGGCCTGACCGAACCATCCGATTTCGGTACCACAAACAGGTTTGAGTAATAACCCTTGTTTGTTAGGTGAGGTGGAACTGGAACAATGACATTTGACTTTAGCAATTTTTGAATGGCTTCCTGTAGGATAGCACTTTCTGTCAGCAAAGCTGGAAAGCCTGATTTGAAGAATCTGTGAGGTGGGAGTTCTTGAAACTCTAGTCTGTGCCCCAAGCCTGATGACGCACAGACATGACTGAAATTACTTAGTCTTGCTCCCACCTGCCCGATCTCCAGGCTGGGAGGTCCTCCGTCATGCCAAGAATTTTGAGGAAGCAGAACCAGGTTTCTGTTCCTGTGAACCTGTTGGTGCAGGTTTTCTGGATTTCCCCCGACCTACTCTTAAAGTGGAAGGGGGTTTGGACTTTCAACTTTTCGCGGTCCGAAAGGACTGCATTGTAGACGTAGGATAAGATTTCCTAGTCGGCGGTGTTGCTGAGGGAAGAAATGTTGACTTACCCGCAGTTGCCGTGGAGATCCACGCATCTAACACTTCCCCAAACAGAGCCTAACCTGTGAAGGGCAGGCTCTCCACACTCTTCTTGGATTCCGCATCCGCAGACCATTGGCGCAGCCAGAGTCCCCTGCGTGCCGGGACCGCCATGGAAGAAGCCCTCGCATTAAGATGGCCAAGGTCCTTCATGGCCTCCACCATGAAACCTGCAGAATCCTGTATGTGACGTAAAAACAATTCAATGTCACTTCTATCCATAGAATCTAATTTCTCTAGTAATGTGCCAGACCACTATACTATGGCTTTAGAAATCCACGCACAAGCAATAGTGGGTCTTAAAGCTAAGCCAGTAGCTGTGTATAGTGATTTGAGTGTAGTCTCAATCTTGTGGATAGCCGGCTCTTTTAAATCGGTGGACCCAGGGACAGGTAAAACCACTTTTTTAGGCAACATAGATACAGAAGCGTCTCCTACAGGCGGCATTTCCCACTTTTTCCTGTCCTCCTCAGGGAAAGGAAAGGCAATGAGAACCCTTTTTGGGATCTGGAACTTTTTCTCTGGGTTTTCCCAGGATTTTTCAAACAATGCATTTAATTCCTTAGACGCAGGGAATGTAAGGGAGGATTTCTTATTGTCTGTAAAGTAAGCCTCCTCTACTTGCTCAGCTACCTTATCAGTAATGTGTAAAATGTCCCTAATAGCCTCAATTATTAGTTGATCCCCCTTAGCAAAGGATGCATCACCCCCCTGCATATCCCCATCACTGTCCCCTGTATCAGAGTCAGTATCCATGTCAGCTTGCATTATCTGTGCAAGAGCATGCTTCTTAGGGTATATAATTGGGGTCTTTGATGAGGCAGTGGGAGCGGAATATGACAGAACCTCAACAGACTTTCTCAAAACCTGTGTTTCAGTCTCATTTTGAGCTATCCGAGATGAAATCTGGGATATCATTCCCCTAACAGAATCCACCCATGGGGGTTCGGATTCAGAAGGCTGAGACAGTATGTTACAATCCTGAGTACAGGGAATAGACTATTCAGGAGAAGATACACACTCTGCAGCACAAGATTCAGAGTTCCTAGACATGCTTATGTGAGCTATATAAACACACACACAGGAAAATGCAGACAGTTTCCCCCAGAGTACCTTCAGAGAGACACAGAGTATATGGTGCCAGCCACACAGCGCCCCAGTAGACAGTTATATACTAAATGGCCGCCGCTGACTGAATAACCCTAATAGGATTAAACAGTAATCCTTACAATCTCCCCCCCTGTCTACAACACCCTGGTACCGCAGAGGTATGTTGGAGTTACGTGGAGGGCAGTGCTCCCTGTCAGCATCTCTTCAGTGTAATCTGCAGGGAAAAAATGGCGCTGGTGAGTGGTGGATCCGCTCTGAGGAGAAGCCCCACCCCCTGTAATGGCGCGTCTTCCCGCTTTCACAGATTATACTGGCCTGAGGTGAATTTGCTGCTAACAGTGGGATTAGCCCCTGTTAGCATGTGACCAGTGTAGGGTATGTTGCGCTGGCCCAGGACGCCCCTCACAGCGCCATACACAGTGTGCCGCTGAGCCTTCTGGAGCGCAGCCTGTCAGAGCTGCGCTCCCACCCTTGTGCTCACCACTCTTCTATCTTCTGGCTCTGTTAGGAGGTGTCGGCCGTGCTGCGGGAGTGAGCGGTCGCCTCATGGGCTTGCGATCAGCAACCTCAGGAGCTCAGAGTCCTGTCAGCGGAGATAGAGAACCATTAACTTCTAGAGTTGGTTCCTAATCCCCCCCCCTAAGTCCCACGAAGCAGGGAGGCTGTTGCCAGCAGCCTTCCTGTACCCAACACTCTTAGAAAACAAAACAAAAAAACAACAAAAAAAAACCTCCTAGGAGCTCCCCTAGCTGTGACCGGCTCCTCTGGGCACATTTTATAAACTGAGTTTGGTAGGAGGGGCATAGCCCACACTATTAAACTTTTAAAGTGCTCATGGCTCCTAAGGGACCTGTCTATACCCCATGGTACTAATGTGGACCCCAGCATCATCTAGGACGTAAGAGAAAATAAGAATTTACTCACCGGTAATTCTATTTCTCGTAGTCCGTAGTGGATGCTGGGAACTCCGTAAGGACCATGGGGAATAGACGGGCTCCGCAGGAGACTGGGCACTCTAAGAAAAGAATTAGGACTACTGGTGTGCACTGGCTCCTCCCTATATGCCCCTCCTCCAGACCTCAGTTAGGGAAACTGTGTCCGGAAGAGCTGACACAATAAGGAAAGGATTTGGAATCCCGGGTAAGACTCATACCAGCCACACCAATCACACCAATCACACCGTACAACTCGTGATAACTATACCCAGTTAACATTATGAAGAACAACTGAGCCTCACTAACAGATGGCTCAGAACAATAACCCTTTAGTTAGGCAATAACTATATACAAGTATTGCAGACAATCTGCACTTGGGATGGGCGCCCAGCATCCACTACGGACTACGAGAAATAGAATTACCGGTGAGTAAATTCTTATTTTCTCTGACGTCCTAGTGGATGCTGGGAACTCCGTAAGGACCATGGGGATTATACCAAAGCTCCCAAACGGGCGGGAGAGTGCGGATGACTCTGCAGCACCGAATGAGCAAACTCAAGGTCCTCCTCAGCCAGGGTATCAAACTTGTAGAAATTTGCAAACGTGTTTGATCCCGACCAGGTAGCAGCTCGGCAAAGTTGTAAAGCCGAGACCCCTCGGGCAGCCGCCCAAGAAGAGCCCACCTTCCTCGTGGAATGGGCTTTGACTGATTTAGGATGCGGCAGTCCAGCCGCAGAATGTGCAAGTTGAATCGTGGAGCAGATCCAGCGAGCAATAGTCTGCTTAGAAGCAGGAGCACCCAGCTTGTTGGGTGCATGCAGGATAAACAGCGAGTCAGTCTTTCTGACTCTAGCCGTCCTGGAAACATAGATTTTCAGGGCCCGGACTACATCCAGCAACTTGGAGGCCTCCAAGTCCCCAGTAGCCGCAGGCACCACAATAGGTTGGTTCAAATGAAACGCTGATACCACCTTAGGGAGGAATTGGGGACGCGTCCTCAATTCTGCTCTGTCCATATGGAATATCAGATAGGGGCTTTTACAGGACAAAGCCGCCAATTCTGACACCCGCCTAGCCGAAGCCAAGTCCAAAAGCATGACCACTTTCCACGTGAGATATTTTAATTCCACGGTCTGAAGTGGCTCAAACCAATGTGATTTTAGGAAATCCAACACAACGTTGAGATCCCAAGGTGCCACCGGGGGCACAAAAGGGGGCTGAATGTGCAGCACTCCCTTAACAAACGTCTGAACTTCCGGCAGTGAAGCAAGTTCTTTTTGAAAGAAAATAGACAGGGCGGAAATCTGGACTTTAATGGAACCCAATTTTAGGCCCATAGTCAGTCCTGACTGTAGGAAGTGCAGAAAACGACCCAGCTGAAATTCTTCTGTGGGGCCTTCATAGCCTCACACCAAGCAACATATTTTCGCCATATGCGGTGATAATGCTTTGCTGTCACATCTTTCCTAGTGATGAGCGGATTCGTTTTTACTCGGTTTTACTCGGTTCTCAAAAAACCGAATCTTATTGGCTATCCAAAACACGTGACATCAGTGAGTCAATAAGATTCTGTTTTGAGAACCGAGTAAAACCGAATCCGCTCATCACTAATCTTTCCTAGCTTTTATCAGCGTAGGAATGACTTCAACCGGAATGCCCTTTTCCATCAGGATCCGGCGTTCAACCGCCATGCCGTCAAACACAGCCGCGGTAAGTCTTGGAACAGACAGGGCCCCTGCTGTAGCAGGTCCTGTCTGAGAGGCAGAGGCCATGGGTCCTCTGAGATCATTTCTTGCAGTTCCGGGAACCAAGTCCGTCTTGGCCAATCCGGAACGATGAGTATAGTTCTTACTCCTCTCTTTCTTATTATCCTCAGCACCTTTGGTATGAGAGGAAGAGGAGGGAACACATAAACCGACTGGTACACCCACGGTGTCACTAGAGCGTCCACCGCTATCGTCTGAGGGTCCCTTGACCTGGCGCAATATCTTTTTAGCTTTTTGTTTAGGCGGGACGCCATCATGTCCACCTGTGGCCTTTCCCAACGGTTTACAATCAGTTGAAAGACTTCTGGATGAAGTCCCCACTCTCCCGGGTGGAGGTCGTGCCTGCTGAGGAAGTCTGCTTCCCAGTTGTCGACTCCCGGAATAAACACTGCTGACAGTGCTATCACGTGATTTTCCGCCCATCGGAGAATCCTTGTGGCTTCTGCCATCGCCATCCTGCTTCTTGTGCCGCCCTATCGGTTTACATGGGCGACCGCCGTGATGTTGTCTGACTGAATCAGCACCGGCTGGTTTTGAAGCAGGGGTCTTGCCTGACTTAGGGCATTGTAAATGGCCCTTAGTTCCAGAATATTTATGTGTAGGGAAGCCTCCTGACTCGACCATTGTCCTTGGAAGTTTCTTCCCTGAGTGACTGCCCCCCAACCTCGGAGGCTGGCATCCGTGGTCACCAGGACCCAGCCCTGTATGCCGAATCTGCGGCCCTCGAGAAGATGAGCACTCTGCAGCCACCACAGCAGAGACACCCTGGCCCTCGGGGACAGGGTGATCAGCCGATGCATCTGAAGATGCGATCCGGACCACTTGTCTAACAGATCCCACTGAAAGATCCTTGCATGGAATCTGCCGAATGAAATTGCCTCGTAAGAAGCTACCATCTTTCCCAGGACTCGCGTGCAGTGATGCACCGACACCTGTTTTGGTTTTAGGAGGTCTCTGACCAGAGATGACAACTCCTTGGCCTTCTCCTCCGGGAGAAACACCTTTTTCTGTTCTGTGTCCAGAATCATACCCAGGAACAGCAGATGCGTCGTAGGAATCAGCTGCGACTTCGGAATATTCAGAATCCAGCCGTGCTGTTGTAGCACTTCCTGAGATAGTGCTACTCCGACCAACAACTGCTCCCTGGACCTCGCCTTTATAAGGAGATCGTCCAAGTATGGGATAATTACAACTCCCTTCTTTCGAAGGAGTATCATCATTTCGGCCATTACTTTGGTAAATACCCTCGGTGCCGTGGACAGACCAAACGGCAACGTCTGGAATTGGTAATGGCAGTCTTGTACCACATAACGGAGGTACACCTGGTGAGGTGGGTAAATGGGGACATGCAGGTAAGCATCCTTGATGTCCAGTGATACCATGTAATCCCCATCTTCCAGGCTTGCAATAACCGCCCTGAGCGATTCCATTTTGAACTTGAATTTCCTTATATAAGTGTTCAAGGATTTCAAATTTAGAATGGGTCTCACCGAACCGTCTGGTTTCGGTACCACAAACATTGTGGAATAGTAACCCCTTCCCTGTTGAAGGAGGGGAACTTTTATTATCACCTGCTGGAGGTACAGCTTGTGAATTGCCGCCAGTACTACCTCCCTGTCCTGGGGAGTGGCTGGCAAGGCCGATTTGAGGTAACGGCGAGGGGGAGACGTCTCGAATTCCAGCTTGTATCCCTGAGATGCCACTTGTAGAATCCAGGGATCCACCTGTGAGCGAACCCACCGGTCGCTGAAGTTCCGGAGACGGGCCCCCACCGCACCTGGCTCCACCATTGGAGCCCTAGCGTCATGCGGAGGATTTAGTGGAAGCAGGGGAGGATTTTTGTTCTTGGGAACTGGCTGTAAGGTGCAGCTTTTTCCCTCTACCCCTGCCTCTGGGGAGAAAGGACGCGCCTCTAACCCGCTTGCCTTTCTGGGGCCGAAAGGACTGTACCTGATAATACGGTGCTTTCTTAGGCTGTGAGGGAACCTGAGGTAAAAATGTCGACTTTCCAGCTGTTGCTGTGGAAACGAGGTCCGAGAGACCATCCCCAAACAATTCCTCACCCTTGTAAGGCAAAACCTCCATGTGCCTTTTAGAATCCGCATCACCTGTCCACTGCCGAGTCCATAATACTCTCCTGGCAGAGAGGGACATTGCATTTATTCTAGATGCCAGCCGGCAAATATCCCTCTGTGCATCTCTCATAGATAAGACTACGTCTTTAATATGCTCTATGGTTAGCAATATAGCGTCCCTGTCAAGGGAATCAATGTTATCAGACAGGGAATCAGACCACGCTGCTGCAGCACTGCACATCCATGCTGAAGCAATAGCAGGTCTCAGTATAGTACCTGAGTGTGTATATACAGACTTCAGGATAGCCTCCTGCTTTCTATCCGCAGGCTCCTTTAAGGCGGCCGTATCCTGAGACGGCAGTGCCACCTTTTTTGACAAGCGTGTGAGCGCTTTATCCACCCTCGGGGAAGTCTCCCAGCGTAACCTGTCCTCTGGCGGGAAGGGGTACGCCATCAGTAACTTTTTAGAAATCACTAGTTTCTTATCGGGGGAAGCCCACGCTTCTTCACACACTGCATTCAACTCATCTGATGGGGGAAAAACCACTGGTTGCTTTTTCTAACCAAACATAATACCCTTTTTAGTGGTACCTGGGTTAATGTCAGAAATGTGCAACACATTTTTTATTGCCGTAATCATGCAACGGATGCCCCTTGTGGATTGTGTATATGTCTCATCCTCGTCGACACTGGAGTCAGACTCCGTGTCGACATCTGTGTCTGCCTCTGAGGTAGCGGGCGTTTTTGAGCCCCTGATGGCTTTTGAGACGCCTGGGCAGGCACTGGCTGAGAAGCCGGCTGTCCCACGGCTGTTACGTCATCCAGCCTTTTATGTAAGGAGTTGACACTGTCGGTTAATACCTTCCACATATCCATCCACTCTGGTGTCGACCCCGCAGAAGGTGACATCACATTTATCGGCACCTGCTCCGCCTCCACATAAGCCTCCTCATCAAACATGTCGACACAGCCGTACCGACACACCGCACACACACAGGGAATTCTCTGACTGAGGACAGGACCCCACTAAGTCCTTTGGGGAGACAGAGAGAGAGCATGCCAGCACACACCACAGCGCTATATAACACAGGGATATTACACTACACAAAGTGATTTTTCTCGTAGTAAATACTTAATAAATACGTAATAAATACTTTCTTTACTAGGAGCTCAGGATAGCCCCTAGTGTGCAACCAGCTCGAGCCGGGCACAGATTCTAACTGAGGTCTGGAGGAGGGGCATAGAGGGAGGAGCCAGTGCACACCAGTAGTCCTAATTCTTTTCGTAGAGTGCCCAGTCTCCTGCGGAGCCCGTCTATTCCCCATGGTCCTTACGGAGTTCCCAGCATCCACTAGGACGTCAGAGAAAATATTAAAACTGGATTATCTGTAGATATCCAGAAAAAAATAAAAAAACACAGGTGCACTAATAAATTAATAGGGACTCTGAAATTGTCCAGTATATAGTGCCTTCTGGTCGAAGGCATAACTAGCACGGGGCGAGCAGGGTGCGTGCCCTGGGTGCCGTGCAGCGGTGCAAGTGGGCGGGTACGGCGTACCCCTAAGAATTTAGCCGTGGGTATGCCGTACCCACCGCCGCCGGCCCGCCGCTCCCCCCTCCACTGCTGCTCACCGCGCTGCTGCTGTGAGGGGAGGAGAGCGCAGCATGTGCCTCTCCTGCCCCTCAGTGTCTACCTTCAATTCGGCACCGGCCCG
Source organism: Pseudophryne corroboree (assembly GCF_028390025.1). NCBI lineage: Eukaryota > Metazoa > Chordata > Amphibia > Anura > Myobatrachidae > Pseudophryne > Pseudophryne corroboree. Next base: position 652,678,789 of record NC_086444.1, on the reverse strand, counting down.
TGAGCCAATCAGAGCTCGTGGACCGGCAGCCAAGGCTCCTGATTGGCTGCCGGAACGCAAGCTTTGATTGGCTCACGGATCAGCACCTAATTGAAGGCAGGCACCCGCACCGCCGCTGGAGACTGAGGGGCAGGAGAGGCACACGCTGCGCTCTCCTCCCCTCACACACAGGACAGCAGCAGCGCGGTAAGTAGCACAGGAAGGGGGCGAAGGCACTGTGAAGACGTGTACCTGGCACTGGGGGCATATCTGGCACTGCGGGGGCATGTGTATCTGGCACTGGGGGCATTTGTGTATCTGGCACTGGGGGGGGCAATATATATCTGGCACTGTGAGGCAATGTATATCTGGCACTGTGGGGGCATTTCTGTATCTGGCACTGGGGGCAATGTATATCTGACACAGTGGGGGCATTTGTGTATCTGGCACTGTGAGGCATTTGTGTATCTGGCACTGTGGGGCAATGTGTATCTTGCACTGTGGGGGGCATTTGTGTATCTGGCACTGTGGGGCAATGTGTATCTGGCACTGTCGGGGCATGTGTGTATCTGGCACTGTGGGGGCATGTGTGTATCTGGCACTGTGGGGGCATGTGTGTATCTGGCACTGTGGGGGCATTTGTGTATCTGGCACTGTGGGGGCAATGTATATATTGAACTGTGGGGGGCATTTGTGTATCTGGCACTGGGGGGCAATGTATATCTGGCACTCTGGGGGCATTTCTGTATCTGGCACTGGGGAACAATGTATATCTGACACAGTGGGGGCATTTGTGTATCTGGCACTGTGGGGCAACGTGTATCTGGCACTGTGGGGCAACGTGTATCTGGCACTATTGGGGTCATGTGTGTATCTGCCCCCCCATATGTGTATCACGTACCCATTTTCATTGGCCACGCCCCATGCAACATTTGGCCACACCCATTTTTCGAGCGCCTGCGCACACAGTACCTATAAGACATTTTTCCTACTTGCACCCCGGCAGAGGGGGGCGCCACCGCCACCTGCACGCCCTGCTCGCCTACTGCCACCGGAGATCAGCCCTCCACCACAGTCGCGCTCCCGGCTCCCACTAGTTAAGGGGAGGGGGTGATGGTTGTCTACCCTCCGCATTTTGCAGGAGACTCCCGGTTTGGTAAGGAGACTCCCATTGCCATGGAAACAAACTTCAATCTCCTGGATTCCTCAAAACCCAGTTGAGAATCCGAACTGTGTCTGCACCAAGTGGATGTGATGGGGGCGGGGCCAGGTGCAGAATAGCAGCCAGGGAAGGAGGTTGTCTCAGGAAGATGTCACACGCTGGGGCCGGGTTGAATCTGCAGTAAGCTCAGCTGAGTGCAGGAGTCGGGGGAAGGGCAGCGTGCATGCATATCCTGCAGCTGGTGTGAAAGGTGATGGGAACCGAGGCAGACACTATAGCTGCAGTGTGCGCACAGAGACGGATCAGTCCACAGCAGTGTCTGCAGGTACGGATTGCAGCCACATGTACGGATTGCAGCCACATGTATGGTAGTGGTCTCTCTCTAGCTCCCCTCCCCCTGCTTTTCCCCTGCCTTATACAGAGAGGGGGAGAGACAGCAGCATTTGGATCGGACGTCATCACAGAGAGGCAGCGCAACAATGTTTTATAATAACACAGCAGCCCAGTAAACCCCTCCCTCCCAGTACAGACACGCCCCACCAGCCCTGTTTCTCTGACTAAACTAGCTGTGGAGACCTGGCAGAGGGGGGCGCCACTGTCCATGTAGTGTATGCGCAGTACTGCCCGGCGCCAGTGTGTTTTTATTTAACAGTGTACATAGTATTGCACCATCGGCAGCGGTATACCATTGCCATCCCTGCTACCCGAATTGCACAGGGGACTGGGAGGGGAACGCAGAACCAGACGGACGAATGCCAACTTCTTCGTAGGAGGCAGTAGTTAAAGCCGCCCAGCCAATAGCAGCGGGATTGGGTGGCGTTGCCTCCAAGGTAGTGTCATTGGGTGGGTGGGGTATTGGGAGGCCATCATAGGCTTCCTATAGCCTATTGGAAGCCTATGATGGCCCCCAACACCCCGCCCACCCAATGATGCTGCCTTGGAGGAAACGCCACCCAATCCCGTTGCTATTGGCTGGGCGGCTTTAACTACTGCCTCCTTGGAAGAAGCTGGCGGAGTCTGCGTTCCCCTCCCAGTCCCCTGTGTAATTCAGGAAGCAGGGATGGCGACGCTGACGGTACTGCACACTGACTGTCACTGCAGTGATCAGGTTACATTAAAAACACACTACCGCCGGCGCACTGAGCTCTTGCTCCTGTGACCGCTGCGCTACTATTTCAAATCGGCCAAGGACTCGCAGCCAATCAGGAGCGGCTGCTCCTGATTGACTGCTGGTCCGCTGCAGATTTGAAATAATAGCGCCACGATCACAGGACCTGCAGTGCCGCTGACCTCAGCCTCCTCCTCATTGCACCGCTACTGCCCTCTGCCGCCTCCTCTGCCACACCATCGTTGCCCTCAGCCGCCCCCAGTCCTTCTCTGCACCTCCACACCATGCCGACCACAGCCTCCTCATCCACCACAGACCAAAGCAACTTCAGCACCGCCGCTGCTAAATAGGTAATCTTACCCTGCTGCCTTTCTCTCTCCCTAGTCCCTACTGTATGCCCCTGCTGTCACTCTCCCTGTCCCTATGTCCCTGCTGTCACTTTCCGTGAATGTTGTCTCTTTCCATGTGGCATAATGTGAATTTCGGTTCATACCGCGTGCTATAGTGGGAATTTTCGGCTCATACCGTGTGCTATAATGTGAATTTCGGTTCATACCGTGTGCTATAATATGAAAGGGGTACCAGTACTAGATAGTATAAGGTGTCCTACTACTCTGAAGGTCTCTCCCCCTTTTGAGTGACCATGCCCCCTTTTCCGGAGCACACACATAATAGCACCCTTCACTTATCCATACCCCTACTTCAAAAATTCCACTTCGACCACTGCACCTACAGTACATCTATACATACACACCCCGACATCATTATATACAGTGACACCTATTTGTGCAGGAGATGATGGTAAGGTGTATGTGGAATTGAAAAGAACGTTCCCAGTATGACATGAAACAGCTGGCGTGTCATGTTGGCACATCCCATTTTCAGTGTCCACTCCCCCTTCATAGCCATTTTCTTTTCAGTGCGTGCCGGTGGCGTTCGCACATACTTTCCTTTGTAGGCTTTTTTTTTGGGGGGGAAGGGGGGAACCCTTATTGATCTTGCCCTGGGCTCCAAATGGGATACTGGGGTCCATTTAGTACCATGGGGTATAGACGGGTCCACTAGGTGCCATGGGCACTTTAAGAAATTGATAGTGTGGGCTGTCTCCTCCCTCTATGCCCCTCCTACCAGACTCAGTCTAGGAAACTGTGCCCGAGGAGACGGACATACTTTGAGAGAAGGATAGATAAGGATAGCGGTGAGATTCCGAACCAACACACACAACAAGTGGAAAGCCAAGCTAACCAAACTTGAAGCAGGAACAGCAACGGCTGAACCAACATTACTTAACCAAGTAACAGTGCAGAAAGAAAAAAGCACTAGGCAGGCGCCCAATATCCTCTACGGACTACGAGAAAAGGATTTACCAGTATGTAATTAAAATCCTATTTTGTCTTGCGACCTAGAGGATACTGGGGTCTATTTAGTACCATGGGGATGTACCAAAGCTCCCAAACCGGGTGGGACAGTGCTGAGGTTCCTGCAGAACTGATTGACCAAACTGAAGGTCCTCAGAGGCCAAAGTATCGAACTTGTAGAACTTAGCAAACGTGTTCGAACCTGACCAAGTAGCTGCTCAGCAGAGCTGTAAAGCCGAGACACCACGGGCAGCCGCCCAGGAAGAACCCACCGACCTAGTAGAGTGGGACTGTACAGATTTTGGACATGGCAAATCTGCCGTGGAATAAGCATGCTGGATAGTAAGTCTGATCCAGCGTGCAATTGTCTGCTTTGAAGCAGGACACCCAATCTTGTCGGGATCATAAAGAACAAACAGCAAGTCCGTTTTTCTGTGACAAACTGTTCTTTTCATAAACACCTTCAAAGCCCTCACTACATCCAAAAGACTTTGAAGTAGCAGAGGTGTCGGTGACAACCGGTACCACAATAGGTTGGTTGATGTGAAATGCGACACCACTTTAGGAAGAAATTGCAGACGAGTTCTGAGTTCAGCATGAGTTTTCCTCATGGAAAATTAAATAGGGACTTTTGTGAGACAAAGCCCCCACTCCGACACACGTCTTGCTGAAGCCAAGGCCAACAGTGTGACGGTCTTCCACGTAAGATATTTACGAACCACCTCCTGTGATGGTTCAAACCAGTCCGATTGGAAGAACTGCAGCACCACAATGAGATCCCAAGGTGCCATTGGAGGCACAAAGGGAGGTTGGATGTGCAGAACACCTTTCAAGAACGTCTGGACCTCAGGGAAAGAAGCCAATTGTTTCTGAAAGAAAATGGACAAGGCCGAAATCTGGACTTTTATGGAGCCCAGACGCAGGCCCACATCCACGCCTGCCTGCAGAAAAAGCAGGAAACGTCCCAGATGAAATTCCACCGCAGAATAACTTCTGCTCTCACAGCAGGAGATGTATTTCTTCCAAATACGATGATAATGCTTAGATGTTACCCCCTTCCTGGTTTGGATCATAGTCGGGATAACCTTTTTAGGGATCCCACTCCTGGCTAGAATCAGTCGTTCAACTTCCATGCCGTCAAACGTAGCCGCGTTGCAGAAGATCCTCGTGAAGTGGTAGAGACCACGGATCTTCGAGGAATTTCTTCAGAAGGTCCGCGTACCAGGCCCTTCTTAGCCAGTTTGGAGCAATGAGTATTGCTTGAACCTTTTCCCTTTTTATTCGCTTTGAATTCTTGGGATCAGAGGAAGTGGAGGAAACACGTACACCATCTTATAGACCCATGGGGTTGCCACCGCCTGTGGGTCTCTCGACCTAGAACAATACCGCCTGAGCTTCTTGTTGAGACGAGAGGCCATCATGTCGATCTGTGGATATCCCCATCGACTTGTTAAGCACCTGAACACTTCCGGGTGAAGGCCCCACTCCCCCAGGTGCAGGTCGTGTCTGCTGAGGAAGTCTGCTTCCCAGTTGTCTAGTCCAGGAATGAAGACCACTGGCAACGCCACAGCGTTTCTTTATGCCCAGAGGAGATTTCTTGACACCTCTGACATTGCTGCTCAGCTTTTTGTTCCGCCCTGTCGGTTTATGTACGTTACTGCCGTCACACTGTCCGAATAGACCTGAATTGCCCAATCTTGAAGAAGATGTGAGGCCTGCAGGAACGCGTTGTATATGGCCCTGAGTTCCAGAATGTTGATTGGAAGGATGACTTCCTGACTTGACCATCTTCCCTGAAACTGCACCCCCTGAGTGACTGCTCCCCAACCTCTGAGGCTTGCGTCTGTAGTTAACAGAATCCAGTTCTGAATTCCGAACCTCCGTCCTGCGACGAGGTGGGAAGACTGTAACCACCACAGAAGGGAGATCCTGACCATTTGTCCAACAGATCAAGCTGGAAGGGTCTTGCGTGAAACCTTCCGTATTGAAGTGCCTCGTAAGAGGCCACCATTTTTCCCAGAAGGTGAATGCACAGATGCACCGACACCCAGGTTGGCTTCAGGTCATCCCGAACCATCTCCTGGACTACCAATGCCTTTTCCAACGGAAGGAACACTTTTTGTGACTTTGTGTCCAGTATCATTCCCAGGAATGGGAGCCTCCGTGTTGGCTCTAGGTGAGATTTTGTAAGGTACAGAATCCACCCGTGATCCTGGAGGAGTATGGTTGAGAGACCAATTCTGTCCAGCATCCTCTCCCTGGACGGCGCTTTTATCAGGAGATCGTCCAGGTACGGAATTTTGTTCACTCCCTGTTTGCGGAGTAGAAACATCATCTCTGCCATCACCTTGGTGAACACCCTCGGTGCCGTGGAGAGACCAAATGGAGGAGCCTGGAAGTGGTAGTGACAGTCCTGCAGTGCAAACCGTAGATAAGCCTGATGAGGCGGCCAGATCGGAATATGAAGGTACGCACTAGGAATTCCCCCTCCTCCAGACCTGAGATCACCACTCTCAGAGACTCCATGTTGAATTTGAACACTTGTAAATACGGGTTCAAAGACTTGAGGATCAGATTTGGTCTTACCGAACCGTCCGGCTTCGGTACTACGAACAAGTTGGAATAGTACCCCTTGTTTAGTAGATGAGGTGGAACTGGAACAATGACCTGAGTCTGTACCAGTTTTTGGATGGCATGCTGTAAAGTTATACTTGTCTCTTGAGAAACTGGCAAGCCTGATTTTAAGAATCTGTGAGGTGGGACCTCTTGGAACTCCAGTCTGTAGCCCTGGGAAATAAGATCTATGACCCAGGGTTCCTGGCACGAATTTGACCAGATCTGACTAAAGAATTGTAGATGGGCTCCCACCTGACAGCCTTCCAGTCATTGTGGTCCACCGTCATGCTGAAGCCTTTGAGGAAACAGAGCCTAAGCTCTGTTCCAGAGCACCTGCAGTTGCTGGTTGTGTGGTTTACCTCTTGTGCCGCTGGAGGATGTAGAAGCACCTCTGGATTGGCCCTTGAACTTGGCTGTCCGAAAGGACTGTAACTTAGAAGCTGAAAAAGTCTTCTTGGTCCCCCCTAGATAAGGAATCTAACCCCTCAATTAGGTTACCTGACCATTTAGCAATGGCGTTAGTGAACCACGTAAATGCTCCCCAGCAGCTGTGTACAATGATTTGAGTGTAGTATCAATTTTACGATCAGACGTGTCTTTTAGGGAGGCTGCAACAGGAACAGGCAATACAATTTTACGTGACAGCCTAGAGACTGATGCGTCCATTATCGGTGGATTTTCCCATTTTTTTCTATCCTCCAGGTGAAAAGGAAAAGATGAGAGCAACCTTTTAGGGATATGAAACTTCTTATCAGGATTAACCCATGCTGCTTCAAACAGGGTATTCAATTCCTTTGTCACAGGAAAAGTAACTGAGGACTTCTTCTTTACATTAAAGTAAGATTCCTCACTATCCTCTGACACTTTATCAGGAATATGCAGAACATCTCTGACAGCCTCTTTAAGAACCTCTATTCCCTGTGACAGAGCCACATCCCCCCCCCACCTCCAAGTCTACCTCAGCCTCCTCCAAGTCTGACCCGTCATTGTCAGATTGCAGGATATGGGCCAGAGATCGCTTTTGCGGACAAATGGGAGGGGACTGAGATGCTGTTTTGGGGACTGAGTCTCTGTTCATAAACTCATACACAATTTGTTTTAAGTATTGCGTCTCTTTCTCATTGCGGAACAATTTTGTAGAAAGAGTGGAAATCATTCCTTTGAGAGAATTAATCCACTCCGGTACAGCCTCACTAGCTTGTGAAGCCTGAGTACTCAGTAGTGAGCCCCCTGGTGAAGAGGAAAACTCAGCTGTACAAGAAACTTAGCCGGGTCGCAGACTAAGTACCCTGATAGGGGACTTAGTACACTAATAGTCGCTCCCCACCTGCTATGACCCCCTGGTACCGCTGAGGTAATCTGGAGTCACACCGGAGGAGCTGCGCGTCCCTGTCCTGTCAGCGTCTGTGTTCACTGCAGAGGGAAAATGGCGCTGGGGAGCTGCTGGATCCTCTCATAGTGAAGCCCCGCCACCTTCAATAGCGCGCGGTCTTCCCTTTTTTTTATACTGGCTGAGTAATCTGGTGTTTAAAATGGAGAGCAAATAGGATTTGAATTACCTACCGGTAAATCCTTTTCTCGTAGTCCGTAGAGGTGCTGGGGTGCACATTAGTACCATGGGGTATAGACGGGTCCACTGGGAGCCACAGTCACTTTAAGAGTTTAATAGTGTGGACTGGCTCCACCCTCTATGCCCCTCCTACCAGACTCAGTCTAGAAACTGTGCCTGAGGAGACTGACAACTTCGAGAGAAGGATTTTACACAGATAGTGGCGAGATTTACACCAGCTCACACAAACAAGGCAAACCAAACTAACAAGCTTGAAAACTCAGCAACAGCTGAACAACATAAGTGAATCAAGTAAGAACACAGTACTTAACTAAGAACCAAGCATTACTGAACCAAGTAACCACTGCAGGATAACGAAGCGCTGGGCGGGCGCCCAGCATCCTCTACGGACTACGAGAAAAGGATTTACCGGTAGGTAATTCAAATCCTTTTTTCTGTTACGTCCTAGAGGATGTTGGGGTCCACATTAGTACCATGGGGATGTACCAAAGCTCCCAGAACGGGAGGGAGCGCGGAGGCTGCTGCAGAACTGATTGACCAAACTTTAGGTCCTCAGAGGCCAAAGATTCGAACTTGTAGAACTTAGCAAACGTGTTCGACCCAGACCAAGTAGCCGCTCGGCAAAGCTGCAAAGCTGTAAAGCCGAGACACCCCGGGCAGCCACCCAAGAAGAACCCACCTTACGAGTAGAATGGGCCTTAACAGATTTTGGACACGGCAGTCCTGCCATAGAATATGCATGCTGGATAGTGAACCTGATCAAGCGAAAGATCGTCTGCTTAGATGCAGGACACCCAAGTTTCTTGGGATCATACAGGACAAACAGAGTCCGATTTTCTGTGATGAGCAGTCCTCTTCACATAGATTTTTAGAGCCCTTCCAACACCCAAGGACTTTGACGGAAGTGAGGAGTCAGTAGCAACTGGCACCACAATAGGTTGGTTGATATGAAAAGCTGACACAACCTTTGGAAGGAACTGCTGACGTGTCCGGAGCTCAGCTCTATCTTCATGGAAGATCAAATAGGAGCTTTTACAAGACTAAGCCCCCAACTCCGACACACGTCGAGCAGAAGCTAAGGCCAACAAAGTGACAGCCTTCCATGTGAGAAACGTGACTTCAACTTCCTGTAGAAAGGAAAGGGTTTGTGGGCGCTCAGAGGGAGGAGTAAATCAATTGCTGCTGGTTTTGCAAAAAATAAAAATTATTTATTGATACAGATTTTTTCGTGAATACAAATAGATAGTTTAGAATGCTATTAGCAGTATATAATTATAATCACATAAAAGTAATTTACTAAAATCACAACATAAAATAAACTACTGACTGTGTCCAGGGCCTCAGGACTAAGAGTTGGGTACCCACCCTTAAAGTATTGATTAATTTATTTGCATGCAAGAAGCTTATTTATTAGTTGCAGTTAGGGTTAGTGCATAGTTGTGTTCAGATTGCACTTTGCGGAAAAAGAGGCTCTATATTGTTTAGTAAAAGCCTGTTCACGTATCACCTGAGAGCTGGTAGTTAAAAAGTCAAAGATAGGCTGAATGATCAATAAGCCAATACCGCAACTGTCTCCTGTGTAGCCAGATAGTTTATGTCACTCACTGTTCCGATGGCTAACCGCTCTGCGGCGGTTGACTTAGATGTCACTCAATGCTCTGCACTGTCCTTGGGTTCCGTACTCGGACAGGAGCGGGGACAGGGATGCACGTGTCCAGGTCCTGGATGGCAGGGGACGCTGAAACGCCGCGATGCGCGGCTTCCGGGTTCGGGGCTTCCGGCTTCCGGTTGCGGTCCACCTGCGTTCCACAGTCGTAGCGAGTCGTAGCGAGTCACCTGACGCGTTTCTCCGCCTCCAAAGTGGGCGGTTTCATCAGAGGTATGCCTGTTGGTGATTGCTGTCTCTATTTATACCCAGTTCTGATTCTTCATTGATGATCATGGATACAAATTTCGGTTAACCCTTTCTGCATACTCTTATTTAAAGCGCAGCCAGCAGCATAGTAGCATCATTGGTCTTATTACTACTATATTTTGTTCCCTTCATTTAATTATTCTATTGAAAAAACAGTATAAAGCACATACATATGTATTTAATAATAACACCTATTTGGCCACACTGAGATCCTTTTCATAAATATATGTATATATCATACCCATTTCCTTATAAATGATTATACATTGATCCGTACTCATATAGTAGTTCTAGATTAATTAACAAAACATTATCCATTCAAAATATGTAATCAGTAATAATAATAACAAAAAATAATTAAAAATAGATAAAAAATAACACATAACTAGATACAGTAAAATGGAGACCAATAACTTTTGATCACTAAGGGACTTTTGGAAGATAAATGTATATACGGGCAGAGTCATTCAGACTTAAGTAGCCTACCACACTATTGTATTTTTACCTTCAACAACCCATTAAATATAATTGGAATATCTATGTCCCACAATATTAAATTATGATAAGTAGATGCGATTAATTATCCACTAATGATTACTATGAAGTGAGCACACCCACACACACACACATACACACATATGTATGCATGTATGTATGCGTGGAGAGAGAGAGAAAAAGAGACACAGAGAGACGCATGGGGCAAAATCCCAACAACATTTATATCAAGAATAAGTTCAACTAAGATGAAGATTTACTAAATATTGTTCAGTTCTATATTTTCATTGAGGCCTAGTGGTTCCAAGGTCCTTAGGCGAAAGATCCAGAAGGCCTCTCTTCTACACAGCAATGTGAATCGATCTCCACCCCTGTCGGTAATTCTAACTTGTTCAAGCCCTGTTAGCCGGATGTTATTTATAGAACCGTGTTCACACATACTTGTGTGTCTAGAAAGGCTGTGGAGCGAGCACTTCTTAAGTATATTCCTTCTATGTTCTGAGAATCGCACTTTAAGTTTCCTTATTGTGCGTCCCACATATTGGGTACCACATCCACATTCAATTAGATACACGACATAGGTGGAATTACAGTTCAAAAACTGTGTTATAGCAAATTCTTCACCTGTTGTTCTGGATCTAAAGGACCTATTTTTATGTTGTATATTTTTACAGGTTAGACATCTAGATGAAGCGCATTTATGAAACCCATTTGGTTTCGTTCCTAACCAGTTCGAAGGAGTAACCCCCATAATATTAGCATTTGTACTTTGCTCATTATTCGCTCCGTTGTTATTTGTCGTCTTTTTGCCTGTATTAATATTCCTATTAGGTCTAAACATGCTTGGTGCTAATTTGGATTGAAGGGTATCTGATTTTTTATATACCACTTTAATTTGGTTACCTATCTCTGATTCTAATAGGGGATCGATTTTTAGTAGTTGGGTGTTTTTTTGAATAATTTTTCTTATTTGTGTCGCATGTGTATTATATTTTGTGACAAATATGCAGTTATCGTTAAAGGTACCCGCACTCTCTTTGGTAGATACTTTTAGATTTTTTGGGACTTTTTTCTTCTTTTTCACCTCTAATAAGGTGGTTCTATCCTTACGGTCTACTTCTTTAAGGGCCTTCCACAATATATGGTCGGGATAGCCTTGTTCCTGAAAGGCTAAATATAGTTTGTGTGCTTGTTCCCTATAGCTATTCTCTCTGGAACAATTCCTTTTAAGCCTCAGGAACTGGCTTTTAGGTATATTATTTCGCCATGCTTGAAGATGGCTGCTACTATACATAAGAAAGCCGTTGGTATCTACAGTTTTGAAATGCGTTTCTGTATGAATACAGTCTCCAACAGACAGGAGCGCAATATCCAGGAATGTGATAAACTGGGGGTGAGAGGTGTGAGTGAATTTTAAACCATAAGTATTCGTGTTCAGATGTGTGATGAAGTGGTGAACAGAAGTGTTATCCCCATCCCAAATAAAGAATAAATCATCGATATAACGGCCATAGAGGACCAGGTGCGCCCCAAGGTCCGCCCCCCAAATGAGCTCCTGTTCGAGCGCACCCATATAGAGGTTAGCGTAACTAGGGGCGAACCTGGTCCCCATGGCCGTCCCCCGGGTTTGTAAATAGAATTGTTGTGCAAATGTGAAATAGTTATGTTCAAGTATAAATTTAATTGATGTCACCAGAAAGGTTTTAAGTTGTTCAGAGACTGCTTCATCCTTATCCAATATATTGGAAATAGTCTCAATACCTTTGTCATGTGGAATATTTGAATACAATGATTCCACATCACATGTAAGGAATTGATATGAATCTTTCCATCTGACATCTTTAAGCATATTTAAAAATTGTGTTGTGTCTTTTATGTGAGATTTTAATTGTGATACATAACCTTGTAGGTGAGCATCTACGAAATGTGACAGATTGGAAGTGATAGACCCAATACCAGAAATGATAGGACGACCGGGAGGTGAAGTGAGGGTTTTGTGAATTTTCGGCAAATGATAATAAACTGGTGTGATAGGGTGAGGTAATAACAAAAATTGATACGTATCCTTAGATATTGCGCCCCTGTCCATAGCTTCATCCAACAACACCTCCAATTCTTTTTGGAATAGTGCCGTAGGATTACTGGATATCACTGCATAGAAACAGGTATTTGACAATTGTCTATTTGCCTCCTTTAAGTAATCAGATGTATTCTGCAGCACCACACCACCTCCTTTGTCTGCCATTTTTATAGTTATATTAATATCCGAGGTTAAGGCTTTTAAGGCCCTCCTTTCATCAGCTCTCAGATTATCTTTCAGAGGATCTTTATCCGCAGATAGACATAGTTTTCTGAAGTCTTCCATAGTGGTGTTATAGAACCCCACTATGGACGGACCCCTGTATTGTAGAGGGTAGAAGTCTGACTTCTTTTTAAAGATTCTCCTCTCTTTTTCTTTTTGTGATTCATCTAGAGAGTAAAGTTTAACTGGAGTTGGGGTTTGGTTGGCATTCTCCGCTAGAAGATCTTCCAGGTGTTCCAATGCCACCTTATCTGACCCATCTAAAATAATAGGTAGCACGTCTTCATTAACCTTCTTATTTTTAAGTTTTTTGAATGCAAAGTACCGCTTTCTACTAAGATTTCTTGTGAATCTATTAAGGTCCACAAATAAGGTAAACAAGTTTGGTTTTTTGGCAGGTGCATATTTTAACCCTTTACTCAACAAGGTTTTTTCTGAATCGGTTAGTTCCCTCGAAGATAAATTAAATATATTTTTAGTGTTTAGTATTGTTTTGGATTTTTTCCTTTTCTGTTTTCCTCCCCTGCATCCTCTGTGTCTCTTTCCCTCCCCCTTTTTGTGTAGTTTGAATTTTCCCTGTTGGGAAGATTTAGTTCGTGTGGGTTTTGTTCTAAAAAATGTGTCTGTTCTTTTTCCCGGATATTCCCCTGGCCCCATGAGGTTGTTTTGGGTTTAGCTCCTCCTCTCGCTATAGAAGCTGGGGAGTACCTATCTCTCGTGAGACATTCGTATTTATTTTCCAAAACTACTCCCCTTGGGTCCCTTCGGGGACTATATTTGGTTTGTGGGGTCCTATTCTTAATCATTCTCTGTCTCCCTATTGTACTCCTAGACCTGTCTCTCCTATTGGAAGAATATGGACCCTGTGTAGTATTGTCCCTATTAGGGTTCCTAGTGACTGATCTGGATTGATCGTATCTCCTATTGTATGTTCTAACCATATCAGTTTCATAGTCTCCTCTATCACGCTCTAGTTTTTTTGTTTTAATTGATATCACGGACTGTTCGTATTCTTCAATTTTTTTATTTACTTTTTGGTCTCTTTCTGAGAACTCTGTATTGGTCTCATAAGGTTTTAATTGTTCTTGTATGTGTTCTATTTCAACTTGAATGGTTTTAACCTTTGTAGTTCTATACTGGACAAGATGCTCCATGAGTTTGAACGAGCAGCTGTCCAGTATAGAGTTCCAGTTAGACAAAAATTCAGCATCATCTTTAAATGAAGCTGATTTAAATATACGAAGCCCCCTCGGAATGCATTTGTTATCTATATATCTTTGTAAAGTTGATTGGTCCCACCAGTGCCGTGTTTCGGCCATGCACAATGTTTCCAATCTATTAAATAACTTGTGCATGTCGTTATTTGCACTGGTTGGAGCATTCATTTGTTCCTTTACAGGCTCTTGAGAATATCTTTGTCTCCTTTCAAGCCTCTCAGTTAAACATCTCAGTGTGGTCATTTTGCAAAACTAGCAGCCTCACTACCAGACCTCAATAGAGGAAAAAGTGTGAATAAAAGAGAAGTCTCTAGGACAACAGTGGGCGCTGATTATGTTAGTTAACTTCAGAATAAGGTAAGCTACTAAGTTGAATACTTAGAATGCTATATTAGTACGTTTATAGAATAATATTAACTCTAACCCTTCTGGCTGCCCACAAAAGTGAACCTGGCTGTTCACCGTATAGCAAGAGCAAACTTGTAAGAAAGGAAAGGGTTTGTGGGCGCTCAGAGGGAGGAGTAAATCAATTGCTGCTGGTTTTGCAAAAAATAAAAATTATTTATTGATACAGATTTTTTCGTGAATACAAATAGATAGTTTAGAATGCTATTAGCAGTATATAATTATAATCACATAAAAGTAATTTACTAAAATCACAACATAAAATAAACTACTGACTGTGTCCAGGGCCTCAGGACTAAGAGTTGGGTACCCACCCTTAAAGTATTGATTAATTTATTTGCATGCAAGAAGCTTATTTATTAGTTGCAGTTAGGGTTAGTGCATAGTTGTGTTCAGATTGCACTTTGCGGAAAAAGAGGCTCTATATTGTTTAGTAAAAGCCTGTTCACGTATCACCTGAGAGCTGGTAGTTAAAAAGTCAAAGATAGGCTGAATGATCAATAAGCCAATACCGCAACTGTCTCCTGTGTAGCCAGATAGTTTATGTCACTCACTGTTCCGATGGCTAACCGCTCTGCGGCGGTTGACTTAGATGTCACTCAATGCTCTGCACTGTCCTTGGGTTCCGTACTCGGACAGGAGCGGGGACAGGGATGCACGTGTCCAGGTCCTGGATGGCAGGGGACGCTGAAACGCCGCGATGCGCGGCTTCCGGGTTCGGGGCTTCCGGTTGCGGTCCACCTGCGTTCCACAGTCGTAGCGAGTCGTAGCGAGTCACCTGACGCGTTTCTCCGCCTCCAAAGTGGGCGGTTTCATCAGAGGTATGCCTGTTGGTGATTGCTGTCTCTATTTATACCCAGTTCTGATTCTTCATTGATGATCATGGATACAAATTTCGGTTAACCCTTTCTGCATACTCTTATTTAAAGCGCAGCCAGCAGCATAGTAGCATCATTGGTCTTATTACTACTATATTTTGTTCCCTTCATTTAATTATTCTATTGAAAAAACAGTATAAAGCACATACATATGTATTTAATAATAACACCTATTTGGCCACACTGAGATCCTTTTCATGAATATATGTATATATCATACCCATTTCCTTATAAATGATTATACATTGATCCGTACTCATATAGTAGTTCTAGATTAATTAACAAAACATTATCCATTCAAAATATGTAATCAGTAATAATAATAACAAAAAATAATTAAAAATAGATAAAAAATAACACATAACTAGATACAGTAAAATGGAGACCAATAACTTTTGATCACTAAGGGACTTTTGGAAGATAAATGTATATACGGGCAGAGTCATTCAGACTTAAGTAGCCTACCACACTATTGTATTTTTACCTTCAACAACCCATTAAATATAATTGGAATATCTATGTCCCACAATATTAAATTATGATAAGTAGATGCGATTAATTATCCACTAATGATTACTATGAAGTGAGCACACCCACACACACACACATACACACATATGTATGCATGTATGTATGCGTGGAGAGAGAGAGAAAAAGAGACACAGAGAGACGCATGGGGCAAAATCCCAACAACATTTATATCAAGAATAAGTTCAACTAAGATGAAGATTTACTAAATATTGTTCAGTTCTATATTTTCATTGCTGTGTAGAAGAGAGGCCTTCTGGATCTTTCGCCTAAGGACCTTGGAACCACTAGGCCTCAATGAAAATATAGAACTGAACAATATTTAGTAAATCTTCATCTTAGTTGAACTTATTCTTGATATAAATGTTGTTGGGATTTTGCCCCATGCGTCTCTCTGTGTCTCTTTTTCTCTCTCTCTCCACGCATACATACATGCATACATATGTGTGTATGTGTGTGTGTGTGGGTGTGCTCACTTCATAGTAATCATTAGTGGATAATTAATCGCATCTACTTATCATAATTTAATATTGTGGGACATAGATATTCCAATTATATTTAATGGGTTGTTGAAGGTAAAAATA
This sequence comes from Pseudophryne corroboree, assembly GCF_028390025.1. Classification (NCBI taxonomy): domain Eukaryota; kingdom Metazoa; phylum Chordata; class Amphibia; order Anura; family Myobatrachidae; genus Pseudophryne; species Pseudophryne corroboree. The sequence continues at coordinate 652,662,672 of NC_086444.1, read as the reverse complement.
CAATAGTGTGGTAGGCTACTTAAGTCTGAATGACTCTGCCCGTATATACATTTATCTTCCAAAAGTCCCTTAGTGATCAAAAGTTATTGGTCTCCATTTTACTGTATCTAGTTATGTGTTATTTTTTATCTATTTTTAATTATTTTTTGTTATTATTATTACTGATTACATATTTTGAATGGATAATGTTTTGTTAATTAATCTAGAACTACTATATGAGTACGGATCAATGTATAATCATTTATAAGGAAATGGGTATGATATATACATATATTTATGAAAAGGATCTCAGTGTGGCCAAATAGGTGTTATTATTAAATACATATGTATGTGCTTTATACTGTTTTTTCAATAGAATAATTAAATGAAGGGAACAAAATATAGTAGTAATAAGACCAATGATGCTACTATGCTGCTGGCTGCGCTTTAAATAAGAGTATGCAGAAAGGGTTAACCGAAATTTGTATCCATGATCATCAATGAAGAATCAGAACTGGGTATAAATAGAGACAGCAATCACCAACAGGCATACCTCTGATGAAACCGCCCACTTTGGAGGCGGAGAAACGCGTCAGGTGACTCGCTACGACTCGCTACGACTGTGGAACGCAGGTGGACCGCAACCGGAAGCCGGAAGCCCCGAACCCGGAAGCCGCGCATCGCGGCGTTTCAGCGTCCCCTGCCATCCAGGACCTGGACACGTGCATCCCTGTCCCCGCTCCTGTCCGAGTACGGAACCCAAGGACAGTGCAGAGCATTGAGTGACATCTAAGTCAACCGCCGCAGAGCGGTTAGCCATCGGAACAGTGAGTGACATAAACTATCTGGCTACACAGGAGACAGTTGCGGTATTGGCTTATTGATCATTCAGCCTATCTTTGACTTTTTAACTACCAGCTCTCAGGTGATACGTGAACAGGCTTTTACTAAACAATATAGAGCCTCTTTTTCCGCAAAGTGCAATCTGAACACAACTATGCACTAACCCTAACTGCAACTAATAAATAAGCTTCTTGCATGCAAATAAATTAATCAATACTTTAAGGGTGGGTACCCAACTCTTAGTCCTGAGGCCCTGGACACAGTCAGTAGTTTATTTTATGTTGTGATTTTAGTAAATTACTTTTATGTGATTATAATTATATACTGCTAATAGCATTCTAAACTATCTATTTGTATTCACGAAAAAATCTGTATCAATAAATAATTTTTATTTTTTGCAAAACCAGCAGCAATTGATTTACTCCTCCCTCTGAGCGCCCACAAACCCTTTCCTTTCTTACAAGTTTGCTCTTGCTATACGGTGAACAGCCAGGTTCACTTTTGTGGGCAGCCAGAAGGGTTAGAGTTAATATTATTCTATAAACGTACTAATATAGCATTCTAAGTATTCAACTTAGTAGCTTACCTTATTCTGAAGTTAACTAACATAATCAGCGCCCACTGTTGTCCTAGAGACTTCTCTTTTATTCACACTTTTTCCTCTATTGAGGTCTGGTAGTGAGGCTGCTAGTTTTGCAAAATGACCACACTGAGATGTTTAACTGAGAGGCTTGAAAGGAGACAAAGATATTCTCAAGAGCCTGTAAAGGAACAAATGAATGCTCCAACCAGTGCAAATAACGACATGCACAAGTTATTTAATAGATTGGAAACATTGTGCATGGCCGAAACACGGCACTGGTGGGACCAATCAACTTTACAAAGATATATAGATAACAAATGCATTCCGAGGGGGCTTCGTATATTTAAATCAGCTTCATTTAAAGATGATGCTGAATTTTTGTCTAACTGGAACTCTATACTGGACAGCTGCTCGTTCAAACTCATGGAGCATCTTGTCCAGTATAGAACTACAAAGGTTAAAACCATTCAAGTTGAAATAGAACACATACAAGAACAATTAAAACCTTATGAGACCAATACAGAGTTCTCAGAAAGAGACCAAAAAGTAAATAAAAAAATTGAAGAATACGAACAGTCCGTGATATCAATTAAAACAAAAAAACTAGAGCGTGATAGAGGAGACTATGAAACTGATATGGTTAGAACATACAATAGGAGATACGATCAATCCAGATCAGTCACTAGGAACCCTAATAGGGACAATACTACACAGGGTCCATATTCTTCCAATAGGAGAGACAGGTCTAGGAGTACAATAGGGAGACAGAGAATGATTAAGAATAGGACCCCACAAACCAAATATAGTCCCCGAAGGGACCCAAGGGGAGTAGTTTTGGAAAATAAATACGAATGTCTCACGAGAGATAGGTACTCCCCAGCTTCTATAGCGAGAGGAGGAGCTAAACCCAAAACAACCTCATGGGGCCAGGGGAATATCCGGGAAAAAGAACAGACACATTTTTTAGAACAAAACCCACACGAACTAAATCTTCCCAACAGGGAAAATTCAAACTACACAAAAAGGGGGAGGGAAAGAGACACAGAGGATGCAGGGGAGGAAAACAGAAAAGGAAAAAATCCAAAACAATACTAAACACTAAAAATATATTTAATTTATCTTCGAGGGAACTAACCGATTCAGAAAAAACCTTGTTGAGTAAAGGGTTAAAATATGCACCTGCCAAAAAACCAAACTTGTTTACCTTATTTGTGGACCTTAATAGATTCACAAGAAATCTTAGTAGAAAGCGGTACTTTGCATTCAAAAAACTTAAAAATAAGAAGGTTAATGAAGACGTGCTACCTATTATTTTAGATGGGTCAGATAAGGTGGCATTGGAACACCTGGAAGATCTTCTAGCGGAGAATGCCAACCAAACCCCAACTCCAGTTAAACTTTACTCTCTAGATGAATCACAAAAAGAAAAAGAGAGGAGAATCTTTAAAAAGAAGTCAGACTTCTACCCTCTACAATACAGGGGTCCGTCCATAGTGGGGTTCTATAACACCACTATGGAAGACTTCAGAAAACTATGTCTATCTGCGGATAAAGATCCTCTGAAAGATAATCTGAGAGCTGATGAAAGGAGGGCCTTAAAAGCCTTAACCTCGGATATTAATATAACTATAAAAATGGCAGACAAAGGAGGTGGTGTGGTGCTGCAGAATACATCTGATTACTTAAAGGAGGCAAATAGACAATTGTCAAATACCTGTTTCTATGCAGTGATATCCAGTAATCCTACGGCACTATTCCAAAAAGAATTGGAGGTGTTGTTGGATGAAGCTATGGACAGGGGCGCAATATCTAAGGATACGTATCAATTTTTGTTATTACCTCACCCTATCACACCAGTTTATTATCATTTGCCGAAAATTCACAAAACCCTCACTTCACCTCCCGGTCGTCCTATCATTTCTGGTATTGGGTCTATCACTTCCAATCTGTCACATTTCGTAGATGCTCACCTACAAGGTTATGTATCACAATTAAAATCTCACATAAAAGACACAACACAATTTTTAAATATGCTTAAAGATGTCAGATGGAAAGATTCATATCAATTCCTTACATGTGATGTGGAATCATTGTATTCAAATATTCCACATGACAAAGGTATTGAGACTATTTCCAATATATTGGATAAGGATGAAGCAGTCTCTGAACAACTTAAAACCTTTCTGGTGACATCAATTAAATTTATACTTGAACATAACTATTTCACATTTGCACAACAATTCTATTTACAAACCCGGGGGACGGCCATGGGGACCAGGTTCGCCCCTAGTTACGCTAACCTCTATATGGGTGCGCTCGAACAGGAGCTCATTTGGGGGGCGGACCTTGGGGCGCACCTGGTCCTCTATGGCCGTTATATCGATGATTTATTCTTTATTTGGGATGGGGATAACACTTCTGTTCACCACTTCATCACACATCTGAACACGAATACTTATGGTTTAAAATTCACTCACACCTCTCACCCCCAGTTTATCACATTCCTGGATATTGCGCTCCTGTCTGTTGGAGACTGTATTCATACAGAAACGCATTTCAAAACTGTAGATACCAACGGCTTTCTTATGTATAGTAGCAGCCATCTTCAAGCATGGCGAAATAATATACCTAAAAGCCAGTTCCTGAGGCTTAAAAGGAATTGTTCCAGAGAGAATAGCTATAGGGAACAAGCACACAAACTATATTTAGCCTTTCAGGAACAAGGCTATCCCGACCATATATTGTGGAAGGCCCTTAAAGAAGTAGACCGTAAGGATAGAACCACCTTATTAGAGGTGAAAAAGAAGAAAAAAGTCCCAAAAAATCTAAAAGTATCTACCAAAGAGAGTGCGGGTACCTTTAACGATAACTGCATATTTGTCACAAAATATAATACACATGCGACACAAATAAGAAAAATTATTCAAAAAAACACCCAACTACTAAAAATCGATCCCCTATTAGAATCAGAGATAGGTAACCAAATTAAAGTGGTATATAAAAAATCAGATACCCTTCAATCCAAATTAGCACCAAGCATGTTTAGACCTAATAGGAATATTAATACAGGCAAAAAGACGACAAATAACAACGGAGCGAATAATGAGCAAAGTACAAATGCTAATATTATGGGGGTTACTCCTTCGAACTGGTTAGGAACGAAACCAAATGGGTTTCATAAATGCGCTTCATCTAGATGTCTAACCTGTAAAAATATACAACATAAAAATAGGTCCTTTAGATCCAGAACAACAGGTGAAGAATTTGCTATAACACAGTTTTTGAACTGTAATTCCACCTATGTCGTGTATCTAATTGAATGTGGATGTGGTACCCAATATGTGGGACGCACAATAAGGAAACTTAAAGTGCGATTCTCAGAACATAGAAGGAATATACTTAAGAAGTGCTCGCTCCACAGCCTTTCTAGACACACAAGTATGTGTGAACACGGTTCTATAAATAACATCCGGCTAACAGGGCTTGAACAAGTTAGAATTACCGACAGGGGTGGAGATCGATTCACATTGCTGTGTAGAAGAGAGGCCTTCTGGATCTTTCGCCTAAGGACCTTGGAACCACTAGGCCTCAATGAAAATATAGAACTGAACAATATTTAGTAAATCTTCATCTTAGTTGAACTTATTCTTGATATAAATGTTGTTGGGATTTTGCCCCATGCGTCTCTCTGTGTCTCTTTTTCTCTCTCTCTCCACGCATACATACATGCATACATATGTGTGTATGTGTGTGTGTGTGGGTGTGCTCACTTCATAGTAATCATTAGTGGATAATTAATCGCATCTACTTATCATAATTTAATATTGTGGGACATAGATATTCCAATTATATTTAATGGGTTGTTGAAGGTAAAAATACAATAGTGTGGTAGGCTACTTAAGTCTGAATGACTCTGCCCGTATATACATTTATCTTCCAAAAGTCCCTTAGTGATCAAAAGTTATTGGTCTCCATTTTACTGTATCTAGTTATGTGTTATTTTTTATCTATTTTTAATTATTTTTTGTTATTATTATTACTGATTACATATTTTGAATGGATAATGTTTTGTTAATTAATCTAGAACTACTATATGAGTACGGATCAATGTATAATCATTTATAAGGAAATGGGTATGATATATACATATATTTATGAAAAGGATCTCAGTGTGGCCAAATAGGTGTTATTATTAAATACATATGTATGTGCTTTATACTGTTTTTTCAATAGAATAATTAAATGAAGGGAACAAAATATAGTAGTAATAAGACCAATGATGCTACTATGCTGCTGGCTGCGCTTTAAATAAGAGTATGCAGAAAGGGTTAACCGAAATTTGTATCCATGATCATCAATGAAGAATCAGAACTGGGTATAAATAGAGACAGCAATCACCAACAGGCATACCTCTGATGAAACCGCCCACTTTGGAGGCGGAGAAACGCGTCAGGTGACTCGCTACGACTGTGGAACGCAGGTGGACCGCAACCGGAAGCCGGAAGCCCCGAACCCGGAAGCCGCGCATCGCGGCGTTTCAGCGTCCCCTGCCATCCAGGACCTGGACACGTGCATCCCTGTCCCCGCTCCTGTCCGAGTACGGAACCCAAGGACAGTGCAGAGCATTGAGTGACATCTAAGTCAACCGCCGCAGAGCGGTTAGCCATCGGAACAGTGAGTGACATAAACTATCTGGCTACACAGGAGACAGTTGCGGTATTGGCTTATTGATCATTCAGCCTATCTTTGACTTTTTAACTACCAGCTCTCAGGTGATACGTGAACAGGCTTTTACTAAACAATATAGAGCCTCTTTTTCCGCAAAGTGCAATCTGAACACAACTATGCACTAACCCTAACTGCAACTAATAAATAAGCTTCTTGCATGCAAATAAATTAATCAATACTTTAAGGGTGGGTACCCAACTCTTAGTCCTGAGGCCCTGGACACAGTCAGTAGTTTATTTTATGTTGTGATTTTAGTAAATTACTTTTATGTGATTATAATTATATACTGCTAATAGCATTCTAAACTATTTGTATTCACGAAAAAATCTGTATCAATAAATAATTTTTATTTTTTGCAAAACCAGCAGCAATTGATTTACTCCTCCCTCTGAGCGCCCACAAACCCTTTCCTTTCTTACAAGTTTGCTCTTGCTATACGGTGAACAGCCAGGTTCACTTTTGTGGGCAGCCAGAAGGGTTAGAGTTAATATTATTCTATAAACGTACTAATATAGCATTCTAAGTATTCAACTTAGTAGCTTACCTTATTCTGAAGTTAACTAACATAATCAGCGCCCACTGTTGTCCTAGAGACTTCTCTTTTATTCAAACTTCCTGTAGAGGCTCAAACCAATCCGATTGGAGGAACTGCAACACCACGTAAAGATCCCAGGGTGCCGTAGGCGGCACAAAGAGGGGCTGGATGTGCAGAACCCCTTTCAAAAAAGTCTGAACCTCAGGGAGGGAAGACAGCTGTTTCTGGAAGAAAATGGATAAGGCCAAAAATCTGGACCTTTACGAATGCCAACCTCATGCCCATATCCACACCTGCTTGAAGGAAGAGGAGCTGGATGTGCAGAACCCCTTTCAAAAAAGTCTGAACCTCAGGGAGGGAAGCCAGCTGTTTCTGGAAGAAAATGGATAAGGCCGGAATCTGGGCCTTTACGAATGCCAACCTCATGCCCATATCCACACCTGCTTGAAGGAAGAGGAGAAACCGTCCCACTTGAAACTCCACCATAGGAAACTTATTGGATACACAGCAAGATACATACTTTTTCCAGATGAGATGGTAATGTTTAGACGTAACTCCTTTTCTAGCCTGTATCAGGAAAGGAATAACCTTGTTCGGAATGCCTTTCCAAGCTAATATCTGGTGTTTAACCTCCATGCCATCAAACGTAGCCGCGGTAAGTCTTGATAAGCGAACGGCCCCTGTTGTAACAGGTCCTCCCGAAGCGGAAGAGGCCTCGGATCTTCCAGCAGTAGACCCAGAAGATCTGCGTACCAAGCCCTTCTTGGCCAGTCCAGAGCAGTGAGGATTGACTGAACTCTTTTTCTCCTTATGAGCTTTAGAATCCTTGGAATGAGTGGAAGTGGAGGAAACACGTACACCGACTGGAACACCAACGGAGACACCAGAGCGTCCACCGCCACTGCTTGTGGGTCTCTCGACCTGGAACAATACCTCCGAAGCTTCTTGTTGAGGCGGGAGGCCATCATGTCTATGTGAGGAACCCCACAAAGATGTATTACTTCCGTGAACACCTCTGGATGGAGGCCCCACTCTCCTGGATGGAGATCGTGTCTGCTGAGGAAGTCCGCTTCCCAGTTGTCCACTCCCGGAATAAAAATTGCCGACAGCGCCAAAGAGTGTTTTTCTGTCCAGAGGATTATTCTTGTTACCTCTGATATTGCAGCTCTGCTCTTCGTTCCGCCCTGTCGGTTGATGTAGACCACAGTCTTTACATTGACTGACTGTACTTGAATGGCTTGATCTCGCAGAAGATGCGCCGCTTAGAGAAGACTGTTGTACATGGCTCTTAGTTCCAGAATGTTTATTGGAAGACTGGATTCCAGACTTGACAACCTTCCTTTGAAGGTTTGAAGGACTGTGTCCCAACCCCTGAGACTTGCGTCCGTGGTTAGAAGGATCCAATCCTGAATCCCGAACATGTGGCCCTCCAGAAGGTGATACATTTGCATCAACCAGAGGAGTGAAATCCTTGCTTTCGGTGACAGACGTATCCTCAGGTGCATATGTAGATGAGACCCAGACCACTTGTCTAGGAGATCCAGTTGGAAGGATCGAGCTTGAAATCTTCCATACTGTAGAGCCTCGTAGGAGGCAACCATCTTCCCCAGAAGGCGAATGCACTGATGAACAGATATCCGGGCTAGCTTCAGGACATCACAGACCATTGTTTGAATCACCAACGCTTTTTCCTCCGGTAGAAACAACCTCTGCACTTCCGTGTCGAGGATTATCCCCAGGAAAGACAATCTCCTTGTCGGCTCCAAATGTGACTTTGGAAGGTTCAGGATCCAACCATGTTCCCTGAGCAGACGAGTCGTGAGAGCAATAGACTGCAACAAGGTCTCCCTGGTTGATGCCTTTATCAGCAGATCGTCCAGATATGGGATTATGTTCACTCCCTGTCTGCGGAGGAGAACCATCATCTCTGAACACCCTCGGTGCCGTGGAGAGACCGAATGGCAGTGCCTGTCTCACAGTGCAAACCTGAGATAAGCCTGGTGCGGTGGCCAAATCGGAATGTGGGGTACGCATCCTTGATATCCAGGGATACCGGAAACTCTCCCTCCTCTAGACCCAAGATCACAGCTCTCAGAGACTCCATTTTGAACTTGAACTCCCTCAGATAAGGGTTTAACGATTTCAAGTTCAAAATCGGTCTAACTGAACCATCCGGTTTTGATACCATGAAAAGGTTCGAATAGTAACCCTTGTTTTGCAGATGCGGTGGAACTGTAACAATGAACGCTGACCTTTCCAATTTTTTAATGGCTTCCTGTAGGACAGCCCTGTCTGTCAATTACGCTGGCAAGCCGGATTTGAAGAATCGGTGAGATGGGAGTTCTTGAAACTCCAGTCTGTACCCCTGGGATACTAACTCCTGTACCCAGGGATCCAGGCCGGATGACACCCAGACCTGGCTGAAACGTCTGAGTCTCGCACTCACCAGACCGTCCTCCAGGCTGTGTGGTCCACCGTCATGCTGAGGATTTTGAGAAACCAGAAGCAGGCTTCTGGTCCTGGGATCCTGCAGGTGAAGGCTTTTTGGATTTTGCACGCCCACCTCTAAAGAAAGTGGTAGGGGGCTTGGACTTTTTTGTCTTAGCGGTCCGAAAGGACTGCGATGCGGATGAAGAAAATAATTTCTTCGTAGAAGGTGTAGCTGAGGGAAGAAAAGGTGACTTGCCCGCGGTTGCCATGGAAATCCATGCATCCGCTTCCCCAAAGAGAGCCTGACCTGTGTAGGGTAGGTTCTCCACACTTCTCCTGGATTCTGCGTTTGCCGACCATTGGCGTAGCCAGAGTCCCCTGCGAGCTGAGACAGACATGGAAGATATCCGTGCATTCAGCGTACCCAGGTCCTTAATGGATTCCACCATGAACCCCGCAGAATCCTGTATGTTATGTAAGGTATCCGGACTCCAGGTCGACAACAAAAAAGTTGACACACCTTAGGTCGACGCCAATTGGTCGACACACCTTCGGTCGACATGGACAAAAGTCGACAGGAACAAGGTCGACATGAGTTTTTCACAATTTTTTTCTTTTTTGGAACCTTTTCATACTTAACGATCCACGTGGACTACGATTGGAACGGTAATCTGTGCCGAGCGAAGCGGAGCGAAGGCACCATGCCCGAAGCATGGCGAGCGAAGCGAGCCATGCGAGGGGATGCGGTGCACTAATTGGGGTTCCCGGTCACTCTACGAAGAATACGACACCAAAAAAACATAAAAAACACATGTCGACCTTTTTCCATGTCGACCTTGTCCCCGTTGACCGTTTATCCATGTCGACCTAAGGTGTGTCGACCAATTGGCGTCGACCTAAGGTGTGTCGACCTTTTTGTTGTCAACCTGGAGTCCCAGACCCGTTACGTAAAAACAGTTCAATGTCACTTCTATCCATTGTATCTAAGTCTTCTGGTAATGTGCCTGACCACTTTACTATAGCTTTTGAGATCCATGCACAGGCAATAGTAGGCCTTAACGCCACCCCTGAAGCAGTGTATATGGATTTGAGCGTAGTGTCACTCTTACGATCAGCCGGTTCTTTTAAAGCAGTAGATCCAGGGACAGGTAAAACCACCTTTTTTTGACAGTTTGGGGACAGAGGCGTCAACTATGGGTGGGTTTTCCCATCTTTTTCTATCCGCATCAGGGAAAGGAAAAGCAACCAGAACCCTCTTGGGGATCTGAAATTTTTTCTCCGGTGTTCCCCAGGACCTTTCAAATAAAGCGTTTCATTTCTTAGATGCAGGGAAGGTTAGCGAGGCTTTCTTATTATCTGTGAAGTAAGCCTCCTCAACCTGCTCAGATGTTGTGTCAGAAATGTTTAATACATCTCTAATGGGCTCAATCATGAGATGCACCCCCTTAGCCAGGGATGCCGCCACCCTTAGCACATCCCCATCACCCGTGTCAGAGTCGGTATCCATGTCATCTTGCATAATCTGGGCAAGTGCACGTTTCTGTGGGTATATGCTAGGAGATTTTGAAGGAATAGGAACAGAACCTGACCAAACTGCCATAGACTTCTTTAAAACCTGAGTTTCAGTCTGAGTATGACCTACCCTAGTAAAGATCTGAGAGATCATTTCCTTAATAGAGGTTAACCACTCAGGCTCAGTAATAGGGATCTGAGACAAGACATTACATTCCTGTGTACATGGAATGGATTCCTCTGGAGAAGAAATGTCCTCTGCAGCCTAAGACACATAGGGGCAGATGTATTAACCTAGAGAAGGCATAAGGAAGTGATAAACCAGTGATATGTGCATGGTGATAAAGGCACCAGCCAATCAGATCCTAACTGTTAATTTACATATTGGAGCTGATTGGCTGGTTCCTTTATCACCTTGCACATATCACTGCTTTATCACTTCCTTATGCCTTCTCCAGGTTAATACATCTGCCCCAGAGTCCCTAGACATGGCTATGTGAGAAACAAACACCCACACACACAGGAAAATACAGACACAGTTTCCCTCCCAAGTAATCCACAGAGAAACACAGAGCTTGGAGCCAGCACACACACAGCGCTACCCTAGATAGATATAATACAACTACCTAGCGCTGACTGTGTACCTAAATAGACTACACAGTAATTTCATAGCCTACTCCCCCTTCTACAACCCCCTGGTACCGCACAGGATAGTTGGAGTTGCGTGGGGGGACAGCTCTCCCTGTCAGCGTCTCTGTACTGGATCTGCAGGCAGGAAAATGGCGCTGAACGCTGCTGGGTCCGCTCTGAGGAGAAGCTCCGCCCCTTGAACATGGCACTGCTTCCCGCTCTTCACACCTTTATACTGGCCTGAGGAATTATGCTTGCAGCGTTACCGAGGTCCTTGACAGCCTGGTGACCAGTGTAGGGTATAGGCGCTGGCTCAGGGAGCCCCTCATAGCCCCGCACAGTGTACCGCTGAGCCTCCGGAGCGCAGTTAGTACTGCGCTCCCACCCTGTTGCCGCAATCTTCAAACCGGCTCCTCGCTTGCTGTGGGGGTCGGTGACTCACTCGCCACTGGAATCTTCTGGCTCTGTTAGGGTGTGGCAGCATGCTGCAGGAGTGAACGGTCGCCTGGGGCGGCTAACGATCATCACCCTCAGGAGCTCAGTGTATTGTAAGCGGAAATAGTGGCCATTAACCTCTCAGGGTTGGATACTACTCCCCCCCTAAGTCCCACGAAGCAGGGAGGCTGTTGCCAGCAGCCTCCCTGTGCCTAACTCTAAGAAAAACAAAAAATAAGAATTTACTCACCGGTAATTCTATTTCTCGTAGTCCGTAGTGGATGCTGGGGACTCCGTAAGGACCATGGGGAATAGACGGGCTCCGCAGGAGACTGGGCACTCTAAAAGAAAGATTAGGTACTATCTGGTGTGCACTGGCTCCTCCCTCTATGTCCCTCCTCCAGACCTCAGTTAGGGAAACTGTGCCCGGAAGAGCTGACACTACAAGGAAAGGATTTGGAATCCAGGGTAAGACTCATACCAGCCACACCAATCACACCGTATAACTTGTGATAACCATACCCAGTTAACAGTATGAACAACAACTGAGCCTCAATCAACGGATGGCTCATAACAATAACCCATTAGTAAGAAATAACTATATACACGTATTGCAGAAGAAGTCCGCACTTGGGACGGGCGCCCAGCATCCACTACGGACTACGAGAAATAGAATTACCGGTGAGTAAATTCTTATTTTCTCTGACGTCCTAGTGGAAGCTGGGGACTCCGTAAGGACCATGGGGATTATACCAAAGCTCCCAAAAGGGGCGGGAGAGTGCGGACGACTCTGCAGCACCGAATGAGCAAACTCAAGGTCCTTCTCAGCCAGGGTATCAAACTTGTAGAACTTAGCAAATGTGTTTGAACCCGACCAAGTAGCAGCTCGGCAAAGCTGTAAAGCCGAGACCCCTCGGGCAGCCGCCCAAGAAGAGCCCACCTTCCTTGTGGAATGGGCTTTTACTAATTTTGGATGCAGCAATCCAGCCGCAGAGTGAGCCAGCTGAATCGTGCTACAGATCCAGCAAGCAATAGTCTGCTTCGAAGCAGGAGCGCCAACCTTGTTGGCTGCATACAGAATAAACAGCGAGTCAGACTTTCTGACTCCCGCCGTTCTGGAAACATAAATTTTCAAAGCCCGGACTACGTCCAGCAACTTGGAATCCTCCAAGTCCCTAGTAGCCGCAGGCACCACAATAGGTTGGTTCAAATGAAACGATGATACCACCTTAGGGAGAAATTGGGGACGAGTCCTCAATTCTGCCCTGTCCATATGGAAGATCAGATAGGGGCTTTTACATGACAAAGCCGCCAATTCTGACACACGCCTAGCCGAAGCTAAGGCCAATAGCATGACCACTTTCCACGTGAGATATTGTAGCTCCACGGTCTTAAGTGGCTCAAACCAGTGGGATTTCAGGAAATCCAACACAACGTTAAGATCCCAAGGTACCATTGGTGGCACAAAAGGGAGGCTGAATATGCAGCACTCCCTTTACAAACGTCTGAACCTCAGGCAGTGAAGCCAGTTCTTTTTGAAAGAAAACGGATAGGGCCGAGATCTGAACCTTTATGGACCCTAATTTGAGGCCCATAGTCACACCTGACTGTAGGAAATGCAGAAAACGACCCAACTCGAAGTCCTCTGTAGGGGCCTTCCTGGCCTCACACCAAGCAACATATTTCCGCCATATGCGTCACATCCTTCCTAGCTCTTATCAGCGTAGGAATTACTTCATCCGGTATACCCTTTTCCGCTAGGATCCGGCGTTCAACCGCCATGCCGTCAAACGCAGCCGCGGTAAGTCTTGGAACAGACAGGGCCCCTGCTGCAACAGGTCCTGTCTGAGAGGCAGAGGCCATGGGTCCTCTGTGACCATCTCTTGAAGTTCTGGGTACCAAGTCCTTCTTGGCCAATCCGGAACAATGAGTATCGTTCTCACTCCTCTTTTTCTTACTATTCTCAGTACCTTGTGTATGAGAGGAAGAGGAGGAAACACATATACCGACTGGAACACCCACGGAGTTACCAGTGCGTCCACAGCTATCGCCTGAGGGTCCCTTGACCTGGCGCAATATTTTTTTAGCTTTTTGTTTAGGCGGGACGCCATCATGTCCACCTGTGGCCGTTCCCACCGATTTGCAATCTGCTCGAATACTTTTGATGAAGTCCCCACTCTCCCGGGTGGAGGTCGTGCCTGCTGAGGAAGTCTGCTTCCCAGTTGTCCACTCCCGGAATGAACACTGCTGACAGTGCTTGTACGTGATTCTCCGCCCAACGAAGAATCCTTGTGGCTTCCGCCATCGCCACCCTGCTTCTTGTGCCGCCCTGTCGGTTTACATGGGCGACTGCCGTGATGTTGTCTGACTGAATCAGCACTGGTTGGTCTCGAAGCAGGGGCTCCGCTTGACTCAGGGCGTTGTATATGGCCCTTAATTCCAGTATGTTTATGTGCAGACGAGTCTCCTGACTTGACCATAGCCCCTGGAAGTTTCTTCCCTGAGTGACTGCCCCCCATCCGCGGAGGCTTGCATCCGTGGTCACCAGGACCCAGTCCTGTATGCCGAACCTGCGGCCCTCGAGAAGATGAGCACTCTGCAGCCACCACAGAAGAGACACCCTGGCTCTCGGGGACAGGGCGATCAGCCGATGCATTTGAAGATGCGATCCGGACCACTTGTCCAACAGATCCCACTGAAAGATCCTGGCATGGAACCTGCCGAAAGGAATGGCTTCGTATGACGCTACCATCTTTCCCAGGACTCGCGTGCAGTGATGTACCGACACCTGCTTTGGTTTCAGGAGATCCCTGACCATGGTCACTAACTCCTGAGCCTTCTCCTCCGGGAGAAATACCTTCTTCTGTTCTGTGTCCAGAATCATGCCCAGGAAGGGCAGACGCGTCGTAGGAATCAGCTGCGACTTTGGAATATTCAGAATCCAGCCGTGCCGTAGCAACACTTCCTGAGAGTGCGCTACGCTGACCAACAACTGCTCTCTGGACCTCGCCTTTATGAGGAGATCGTCCAAGTACGGGATAACTGTAACTCTTTGCTTCCGGAGAAGTACCATCATCTCCGCCATTACCTTGGTAAAGACTCTCGGTGCCGTGGATAGATCAAACGGCAACGTCTGGAATTGGTAATGACAGTCCTGTACCACAAACCTGAGGTACTCCTGGTGAGGCGGATAAATGGGGACATGCAAGTACGCATCCTTGATGTCCAGAGATACCATAAAATCCCCCTCTTCCAGGCTGGCAATGACCGCTCTGAGCGATTCCATTTTGAACTTTAACTTTTTCATGTAAATGTTCAAGGATTTTAAATTTAGAATGGGTCTTACCGAACCGTCCGGTTTCGGTACCACAAACAGTGTGGAATAGTAACCCCTTCCCTGCTGAAGGGGGGGTACCATTATTATCACTTGCTGGAGGTACAGCTTGTGAATAGCCGTCAGGACTATCTCCCTCCCCGTGGGAGAAGCTGGCAAGGCGGATTTTAGGTAACGGTGAGGGGGCGTCACTTCGAATTCCAGCTTGTATCCCTGAGATACAATTTGTATAGCCCAAGGATCCACTTGTGAGCGAACCCACTGGTTGCAGAAATTTCGGAGACGCGCCCCCACCGCTCCTGGCTCCGCCTGTGGAGCCCCAGCGTCATGCGGTGGACTTAGTGGAAGCAGGGGAGGACTTTTGTTCCTGAGAACTGGCTGCATGGTGCAGCTTCTTTCCTCTACCCCTGCCTCTGGCAAGAAAGGATGCACCTCTGACTCTCTTGCTTTTTTGAGAACGAAAGGACTGCATTTGGTAATACGGTGCTTTCTTAGGCTGTGAGGAAACCTGTGGCAAGAAAGTCGACTTTCCAGCTGTCGCTGTGGATACGAGGTCCGAGAGACCGTCCCCAAACAATTCCTCACCCTTATAAGGCAAAACCTCCATGTGTTTTTTAGAGTCGGCATCCCCTGTCCATTGCCGAGTCCATAAGACCCTCCTGGCAGAAATGGACATTGCATTTATTCGAGAGCCCAGCAGGCAAATGTCACTCTGGGCATCCCGCATATATAAGACGACATCTTTAATATGGCTAAGTGTTAGCAATACGGTATCCCTGTCCAGGGTGTCCAACCCCTCTAACAGAGTATCTGTCCATGCTGCAACAGCACTGCACATCCAAGCTGAAGCAATAGCCGGTCTCAGTAGAGTACCAGAGTGTGTATACACAGACTTCAAGATACCTTCCTGCTTCCTATCCGCAGGTTCCTTTAGGGCGGCCGTATCCTGAGACGGCAGGGCCACTCTTTTAGATAAGCGCGTCAGGGCCTTGTCAACCCTAGGGGAGGATTCCCAGCGTAACCTATCCGTTGGCGGGAAAGGGTACGCCATTAGTATTCTCTTGGGAATCACCACTTTCTTATCAGGGGAAGACCACGCTTCTTCACATAACTCATTTAATTCATGTGACAGGGGAAAAGTCACTGGCTGCTTTTTCTACCCCAAACATATTTACCCTCTTGTCAGGGACAGGGTCAGCCTCTGAAATGTGTAATACATTTTTCATTGCAATAATCATGTATCGGATGGCCTTAGTCATTTTGGGCTGTAATAGTGCCTCATCCTCGTCGACGCTGGAGTCGGGCTCCGTGTCGACATCTGTGTCAACCAATTGAGATAGTGGGCGTTTTTGAGACGCTGACGGCCTCTGAGGCGCCTGGGCAGGCCCCGGTTGAGAGCCCGGCTGTCCCCCGGCAGCAACATAATCAAATCTCTTATGTAATGAGTTTACATTGTCATTTAAGACCTTCCACATATCCATCCAATCAGGTGTCGGCACCGACGGGGGCGACACCACATTTATCTGCACTTGCTCCGCCTCCACGTAACCCTCCTCATCAAACATGTCGACACAGCCGTACCGACACACAGCACACACACAGGGAATGCTCTGACTGAGGACAGGACCCCACAAGGTCTATGGGGAGACAGAGAAAGAGTATGCCAGCACACACCATAGCGCTATATACACAGGGATACACACTACCAGAAGTGAATTTTTCCCAATAGCTGCTGTATCAATACACCTTTTGACTAAAATTATGTGCCCCCCCTCTCTTTTTACCCTCTTAGTGCCAGGAGACTGCAGGGGAGAGCCTGGGGAGCGTCCTTCCAGCGGAGCTGTGAAGAGAAATGGCGCTGGTGTGCTGAGTAAGAAGGCCCCGCCCCCTCAGCGGCGGGCTTCTGTCCCACTGTTTCTGACAAAAAAATGGCGGGGGTTTTACACATATAAAGCCACAGACTGTATTATGTGTCTTTTTTATGCCAAAGGTATTCTAATTGCTGCCCAGGGCGCCCCCCCCCCCCCCCAGCGCCCTGCACCCTACAGTGACCGGAGTGTGTGGTGTGCAGTGGGAGCAATGGCGCACAGCTGTGGTGCTGTGCGCTACCTTAATGAAGACAGGAGTCTTCAGCCGCCGATTTCATCACCAACTTCTGATCTTCTGGCTCTGCGAGGGGGACGGCGGCGCGGCTCCGGGAACGGACGACCGAGGACCTTTGCCTGTGTTCGAACCCTCTGGAGCTAATGGTGTCCAGTAGCCTAAGAAGCGCAACCTAGCTGTGAACAGGTACGTTTGCTTCTCTCCCCTCGGTCCCACGTAGCAGTGAGTCTGTTGCCAGCAGATCTCACTGAAAATAAAAAACCTAACATTACTTTCTTTACTAGCAGGCTCAGGAGAGCCCACTAGGTGCATCCAGCTCTGGCCGGGCACAGATTCTAACTGAGGTCTGGAGGAGGGGCATAGAGGGAGGAGCCAGTGCACACCAGATAGTACCTAATCTTTCTTTTAGAGTGCCCAGTCTCCTGCGGAGCCCGTCTATTCCCCATGGTCCTTCCGGAGTCCCCAGCATCCACTAGGACGTCAGAGAAAAACTAGAAAAACTCCTATGGAGCTCCCCTAGCTGTGACCGGCTCCTCCGGGCACATTTTCTAAACTGAGTCTGGTAGGAGGGGCATAGAGGAAGGAGCCAGCTCACACTGTTAAACTCTTAAAGTGCCAGTGGCTCCTAGTGGACCAGTCTACACTCCATGGTACTAATGTGGACCCCAGCATCCTCTAGGACGTAAGAGAAACCATTTTAAGGCTGTGTTGCCAGTCTGGGTACTGTGTACAGTGTACTGAGACGCAGTTGTGTACTGTGTCTGGAGATGCAGTCCGCCCCCGTTTAGAAGCCGTGCGTCTCCATACCCTTGTGCCGTCATAATGGCCGGCGCCCCGCTAACTGGGACGCTGGTCCACGAAGCAGGCAGGCTGGTGCTAAACAGCCCTGCCTGAATACAACAAACATAGAAAATAAATGCAAAAAACTCTTCAGGAGCTTCCTTCAGCGTGACCGGTTCCTCCGGGCAAATTTTCTAAACTGAGTCTGGTAGGAGGGGCATAGAGGGAGGAACCAGAACACACTCTCAAATTCTGAAAGTGCCCATGGCTCCTAGTGGACCCGTCTATACCCCATGGTACTAAATGGATCCTAGTATCCTCTAGGACAGAAGAGAAAACAAGATTGGATAATAAGAGTGGTAATGTCAAAGGTTGTTCCAACACTTCTGCTTTTTGTCTTAGCTATGGAATTGTGTTTACTGCACCAGATATTCCCTAGTGGTCGCCCATCTAGGTACTGATCAGGCTTCTCACTGCTTAGCTTCCGTGAGGTCGGGCGTGACAAGTGAAATGTGGCAGTAAATATAAAGACTCTGCATTTGACCATTGTGGTCAGGTGTATTATATCTTTACATTTAGTAAGGTGTAGTCATGGTGTAAAGGACACAGTGTAAAAAAATAAGATTTTAAACTTACCGGTAAATCTTTTTCTCCTAGTCCGTAGAGGATGCTGGGGACTCCGTAAGGACCATGGGGATAGACGGGCTCCGCAGGAGACATGGGCACTTTAAGAAAGACTTTAGGTATGGGTGTGCACTGGCTCCTCCCTCTATGCCCCTCCTCCAGACCTCAGTTAGAGAACTGTGCCCAGAGGAGACGGACAGTACGAGGAAAGGATTTTTGTTAATCTAAGGGCAAGATACAAACCAGCCCACACCATCCACACCGTACAACTTGGAACATACGAACCAGTTAACAGTATGAAACAAAACAGCATCAGCCCGAGACTGATCAAAACTGTAATATAACAAGCAATAACTATATACAAGTCTTGCAGAATTTTGTCCGCACTGGGACGGGCGCCCAGCATCCTCTACGGACTAGGAGAAAAAGATTTACTGGTAGGTTTAAAATCTTATTTTCTCTTACGTCCGTAAGGACCATGGGGATTATACCAAAGCTCCAGACCGGGCGGGAGAGTGCGGATGACTCTGCAGCACCGATTGACTAAACATGAGGTCCTCCTCAGCCAAGGTATCAAACTTGTAGAATTTAGCAAAAGTGTTTGAACCCGACCAAGTCGCCGCTCGGCAAAGCTGTAATGCCGAGATGCCTCGGGCAGCCGCCCAAGAAGATCCCACCTTCCTAGTGGAATGGGCCTTTACCGAATTTGGTAACGGCAATCCAGCCGTTGAATGAGCCTGCTGAATCGTGTTACAGATCCAGCGAGCAATAGTCTGTTTAGAAGCAGGAGCGCCAAGCTTGTTGGCTGCATACAGGACAAACAGTGCCTCTGTTTTCCTAACCCGAGCCGTCCTGGCTACATAAATTTTTAAGGCCCTGACTACATCAAGGGACTTGGAATCCTCCAAGTCACCCGTAGCCACAGGCACCACGATAGGTTGGTTCATATGAAAAGATGAAACCACCTTAGGCAAAAATTGAGGACGGGTCCTTAATTCTGCTCTATCCACATGGAAAATCAGATAGGGGCTCTTGTGGGACAAAGCCGCCAATTCGGACACCCGCCGTGCAGATGCCAAGGCCAACAACATGACCACCTTCCAAGTGAGAAATTTTAAATCCACCGTTTGAAGAGGCTCAAACCAGTGAGATTTTAGGAACTGTAACACCACGTTAAGGTCCCATGGTGCCACTGGGGGGCACAAAAGGAGGCTGGATGTGCAGCACTCCCTTTACAAAAATCTGGACTTCTGGGAGAGAAACCAATTTCTTCTGAAAGAAAATTGTTAGGGCCGAAATCTGTACCTTCATGGAGCCTAACTTTAGGCCTATATCCACTCCTGTCTGTAGAAAGTGCAGAAAACGGCCCAGATGGAAATCTTCAGTAGGAACCTTCTTGGCTTCACACCAAGATTCATACTTCCTCCAGATGCAGTGATAATGTTTCGCCGTCACCTCCTTCCTAGCCTTAATCAGAGTAGGGATGACTTCCTCCGGAATACCTTTCCCCGCTAGGATTTGGTGTTCAACCGCCATGCCGTCAAACGTAACCGCGGTAAGTCTTGGAACACGCAGGGTCCCTGCTGCAATAGGTCTTCCCTGAGAGGAAGAGGCCACGGATCTTCTGTGAGCATGTCCTGAAGATCGGAATACCAGGCCCTTCGAGGCCAATCCGGAACAATGAGTATTGTCTGCACACTTTTTCGTCTTATGATTCTCAGTATTTTTGAGATAAGCAGAAGAGGAGGGAACACATAGACCGACTGAAACACCCATGGTGTCACCAGGGCGTCCACCGCTACTGCCTGAGGGTCCTTTGACCTGGCACAATACCTCCGAAGCTACTTGTTGAGGCGTGACGCCATCATGTCTATTTGTGGAAGTCCCCACTGACTTGTTATCTCTGCAAAAACTTCTTGATGAAGACCCCACTCTCCTGGATGGAGATCGTGTCTGCTGAGGAAGTCTGCTTCCCAGTTGTCCGCTCCCGGAATGAAGACTGCTGACAGAGCGCTTGTGTGATTTTCCGCCCAGCGAAGAATCCTGGTGGCTTCCGCCATTGCCACTCTGCTCCTTGTCCCGCCTTGGCGGTTTACATGAGCCACAGCTGTGACGTTGTCTGATTGAATCAGAACTGGTAGGTCGCGAAGAAGATTCTCCGCTTGTTGTAGGCCGTTGTATATGGCCCTCAATTCCAGTACGTTGATGTGTAGACAAGCCTCCTGGCTTGACCATAGTCCCTGAAAATTTCTTCCTTGTGTGACTGCTCCCCATCCTCGGAGGCTCGCGTCCGTGGTTACCAGAACCCAGTCTTGAATGCCGAACCTGCGACCCTCTAGAAGGTGAGCACTCTGCAGCCACCACAGGAGAGACACCGTGGCCCTGGGGGACAGGCTTATTTTCTGATGTATTTGTAGATGGGACCCCGACCACTTGTCCAGAAGGTCCCACTGAAATGTCCTCGCATGGAACCTGCCGAAGGGGATGGCCTCGTAGGTCGCCACCATTTTTCCCAGTACTCGAGTGCATTGATGGACTGACACTTTTTTCAGTTTTAACAGGTCTCTGACCATGTTCTGGAGTTCCTGGGCTTTTTCCATAAGGAGAAAAACCCTCTTTTGTTCCGTGTCCAGAATCATGCCTAAGAAAGATAGCCGAGTCGTTGAAATCAACTGTGACTTTGGAAGATTTAGAATCCAGCCATGCTGCTGCAGCACTCTCAGGGAGAGTGACACGCTTTTCTGCAATTGATCTCTCGATCTCGCTTTTATCAGGAGATCGTCCAAGTACGGGATAATTGTGACTCCCTGCCTGCGCAGGAGCACCATCATTTCCGCCATTACCTTGGTGAAAATCCTCGGGGCCGTGGAAAGCCCAAACGGCAACGTCTGAAACTGGTAATGACAGTCCTGTACAGCGAATCTCAGGTATGCCTGATGAGGGGGATATATGGGGACATGAAGGTATGCATCCTTTATGTCTAGTGA
Source organism: Pseudophryne corroboree (assembly GCF_028390025.1). Lineage (NCBI taxonomy): Eukaryota > Metazoa > Chordata > Amphibia > Anura > Myobatrachidae > Pseudophryne > Pseudophryne corroboree. Next base: position 652,641,169 of record NC_086444.1, on the reverse strand, counting down.
CACCATAAAATCCCCCCCTTCCAGGCTGGAGATAACTGCCCGGAGCGATTCCATCTTGAATTTGAACTTTTTCAAGTACAGGTTTAGGGATTTTAGATTTAGAATGGGTCTGACTGAGCCATCCGGTTTCGGGACCACAAACAGGGTTGAATAGTACCCCTTCCCCTGTTGAACTAGGGGAACCTTGACAATCACTTGTTGTTGACACAGTTTTTGAATTGCAGCTAAAGCTATCTCCCTTTCTTGGGGAGAAGCTGGTAAAGCCGATTTGAAAAATTGGCGAGGAGGTACGTCTTCGCATTCCAGCTTGTAGCCTTGGGATACAATTTCCATCACCCAAGGATCCACGTCTGAATGAACCCAGACGTGGCTGAAGAGTCGAAGACGTGCCCCCACCGGCGCGGACTCCCTCAGTGGAGCCCCAGCGTCATGCGGTGGATTTAGTAGAAGCCGGGGAGGACTTCTGCTCCTGGGAACTAGCCGTAGCAGGCATTCTTTTACCTCTACCCTTACCTCTGGCGAGGAAGGAAGGAAGAGCCCCGACCTCTTCTGGACTTATGCGATCGAAAGGACTGCATCTGATATTGTGGTGTTTTCTTTTGCTGTGGGGGAACATAAGGTAAAAAAGTAGATTTACCCGCGGTAGCTGTTGAAACCAGGTCCGCGAGACCTTCCCCAAACAAAACCTCACCCTTGTAAAGCAAAACTTCCATATGTCTCTTTGAGTCGGCATCACCCGTCCATTGGCGGGTCCACAGGGCTCGCCTAGCAGAAATCGCAATGGCGTTGGCTCTCGAACCTAACAGCCCAACGTCTTTCGAAGCGTCTCTCATATATAAGACTGCGTCTTTAATGTGACCTAAGGTCAATAAAATGCTAACCCTATCTAGGGTATCTGCCCAAGCTGCTACAGAGCTACAAACCCAAGCCGACGCTATTGCCGGTCTGAGCAAGGCACCCGTATGTGCATAAATTGATTTTAAGGTAGTTTCCTGTCTGCGATCAGCAGGATCCTTGAGGGCTGCCGTGTCTGGAGACGGTAGCGCCACCTTTTTGGACAAGCGCGTTAAAGCCTTGTCCACCCTGGGCGAGGATTCCCACCGTAACCTGTCCTGTGCAGGGAAAGGATACGCCATAAGAATTCTCTTGGGAATCTGCAGTTTCTTGTCTGGAGTTTCCCAAGCCTTTTCAAATAACGCGTTCAGCTCATGAGATGAAGGAAAGGTTACCTCAGGTTTCTTTTCCTTAAACATGCATACCCTCGTGTCAGGGACAGAGGGGTCATCTGTGATATGCAAAACATCTTTTATTGCAATAATCATATACTGAATACTTTTGGCCACCCTTGGGTGTAACCTCGCATCATCATAGTCGACACTGGAGTCAGAATCCGTGTCGGTATCAGTGTCTGCTACTTGGGACAGGGGACAATTCTGAGACCCTGGAGGGCCCTGTGATACAGCCAAAGCCATGGATTGACTCCCTGGCTTTTCTCTGGACTCAGCTTTGTCCATTCTCTTATGTAATAAAGACACATTTGCATTTAAAACATTCCACATATCCGGCCAATCAGGTGTCGGCATCGCCGACGGAGACACCACAATCATCTGCTCCACCTCCTCCTTAGATGAGCCTTCCGCTTCAGACATGCCGACACACACGTACCGACACCCCCACACACTCAGGGATATATATATATATATATATATGGAGACAGTCCCCCAATAAGGCCCTTTGGAGAGACAGAGAGTATGCGAGCACACACCCAGCGCCACCGGACACTGAAATAAAATCCCAGTCAGTACAGCGCTTTTATAAATATACTCACTGCACCAATTAAATGTCCCCCCCCCCCCCCCCCTCTACTTGTGTTCAGATGGGGAGAGTCCGGGGAGCCAGCTTCTCTGCAGCGTGCTGTGGATAAAATGTCGCTGGTCAGTGCTGAGGAATCAAGCTCCGCCCCCTTACCGGCGGGCTTCGATCCCGCTCAAATCTTTATACTGGCGGGGGTTTTTGCAATATACTGCCTCCGCAGTATATATCTATACCAGTGTCCCTAGAGGGTTAATAATTTGCTGCCCAGGGCGCCCCCCCTGCGCCCTGCACCCATACAGTGCCACCAGTGTTTGTGTGTGTGTGTTGGGAGCAATGGCACGCAGCGTTACCTCATAGAAGATCAGAAGTCTTCTGCCGCCTTTGAAGTCTTCTATCTTCTCATACTCACCCAGCTTCTATCTTCCGGCTCTGTGAGGAGGACGGCGGCGCGGCTCTGGGACGAACGGCGAGGGTGAGACCTGCGTTCCGACCCTCTGGAGCTAATGGTGTCCAGTAGCCTAAGAAGCAGAGCCTATCATTTAAGTAGGTCTGCTTCTCTCCCCTCATTCCCACGATGCAGGGAGCCTGTTGCCAGCAGTGCTCCCTGAAAATAAAAAAACCTAACAAAAAGTATTTTTTCAGAGAAACTCAGTAGAGCTCCCCTGCAGTGCACCCAGTCTCCTCTGGGCACAGGATCTAACTTAGGTCTGGAGGAGGGGCATAGAGGGAGGAGCCAGTGCACACCCATCTAAAGTCTTTAGAGTGCCCATGTCTCCTGCGGAGCCCGTCTATACCCCATTGTCCTTACGGAGTCCCCAGCATCCTCTAGGACGTAAGAGGAAAAAAAAAAAAAAAAAACACTGAGCAACATCCCCAAACAGGTAATTTCAACTTTAAACTTGTCATTTATTTTGTACGGTCTGGACATGGCTGCTAATAACAAATGCAGAGACAAAATTCTTAAAGCTATGTGCGCAAATGCTAGGAGCTTAAGAGACAAAATTCCAGAGCTAATTGCGATAATGACAAGAGATAACCTGGATTTTGCGGCAATTACAGTCATGGTGCAATGAGAATCATGACTGGGACATAGCTATACCAGGATACAATTTATTTAGGAAGGATAGAATAGGAAGAATAGGAGGAGGGGTAGCAATGTATGTGAAAAAAAGCATAAATGCTACTTTAATACAAAATATTGAAGACAAAACTGAGGCCCTTTGGGTCACCATAGAAACCGGGGAGAAGGACATTATTCGCATTGGGGTGATCTATAGACCACCAGGCCAGGGGCAGGATTTAGACAGGAGCCTATTGTTGGACATCACTAAAATAGCTTTAAAGGTAGAAGTCATAATCATGGGAGACTTTAATTTACCTGATGTAAATTGGGAGGGTTTTTTTGCAAGTTCAGCTACAAGTGGCAAATTTCTAAATTCCTTACAGGGAGCATCTTTCAAGCAATTGGTGAGGGAGCCCACTCGCAAAGACTCAATATTAGATTTAATTCTTACAAATGGTGATAGGATATCCAACATATATGTGGGTGAGCACCTGGGATCTAGTGAACATCAAGCAGTATGGTTTAGTATAAAGACAGGATCCAACTCCTGTCACACAAACACAAAGGTGTTGGATTTTTAGAAATGCTGACTTTGCAAAAATGGGGAGATGTTTAAGTGATTCATTGGTGGACTGGAGGAACTTGGAGAGGTGGGAAAAACTAAAAAAGTGCAATACTAAGTGCAACAGACCTTTGTATCAAAAGGGTTAGGAAAAGCACCAGGAAAAGGAAGCCAGTGTGGTTCACAAAAGAAGTATCAACTAGTGTGAAAGCAAAAAAGATGGCTTTTAGGAAATACAAACAGACTCAAAATAATGACAGAGAGGTGTATCTTGAAAGACGGAAAGATGCTAAGAAAGTGTTCAGACGTGCAAAGGCAGAAGCTGAGGAGAAAATGGCCCAGTCAGTAGATAAAGGGGGCAAAACTTTTTTTTTAAGTATATAAGTGAAAGAAGAAAATCAAATGGAGGAATAATAAGATTTAAGACAGAGAGTGAGCATTTGGTGGAGGGAGACAAGGCAATAGCAGATCACCTAAATAATTATTTTTGCTCAGTATTTACTACAGAAGAAGGGATGGGGCCACATTTAAGTTGCAAGGACAGTAATAAAAATAAGGCAGATGAAAGTACATTTACAGAGTAGAAGGTCCTAACAGAACTTTCAAAACTAAAAGTGGATAAATCAATGAGACCAGATGGGATACACCCAAGGATACTCAAAGAGCTAAAAGATGTGCTGGTTACAACTTTAACAGAATTATTTAACCAGTCACTAAATACAGGTGCTATTCCAGAGGACTGGAAAAGAGCAAATGTAGTTCCACTGCACAAAAGTGGAAGCAAGTAAGACGCAAGTAACTAAAGACCAGTAAGCCTTACATCAGTAGTAGGGAGAGTAATGGAAAAACTATTAAAAGAAAGAGTTGTGGAATATCTTAAATCAAACAACTTACAGGATCCAAAACAGCATGGATTTACTGGTGGGAGATCATGCCAAACAAATCTTATTGACTTTTTTGACTCTGTGATGAAAATAATAGATCAAGGGGGAGCTGTAGATGTAGCATATCTAGACTTTAGTAAGGCATTTGACACTGTCCGACATCACAGACTGCTAAGTAAACTTGAAAGCGGGGTGGATTATAAAACAGTTAAATGGATAAGAACCTGGTTGCAGGATAGGAAACATACAGTTGTAATTAATGGAGTGCAATCTATGGAGGGAAATGTTACCAGTGGAGTATCCCAGGGATCTGTACTTGGTCCAGTTCTCTTTAATATCTTTGTTGGTGACATTGCAGATGGTATTGAAGGGAAGGTATGCCTTTTTGCAGATGATACAAAGATATGCAACAGGATAGACACACCGGGAGGGGTAAAACAAATGATTGATGACCTAGGTAGGCTTGAGAAATGGTCAAGAACATGGCAACTACAGTTTATTGCTAAAAAATGCAAAATCATGCACTTGGGTCTCAAAAACCCAAAGGCTAAATATAGTATCAAGGGTACTATAATGGAAACTACTGAGAAGGAAAGGGATTTAGGAGTCACTATTTCAAGTGACTTGAAGGCAGGAAAGCAATGCAACAAAGCAATGAGAAAGGCAAGTCAGATGCTTGGTTGCATAGGGAGAGGAATCAGTAGCAGGAAAAAAAAGAAGTGATAATGCCACTGTATAGGTCATTGGTGCGGCCCAATCTGGAATACTGTGACCAGTTCTGGAGGCCATATCTCCAGAAGGAAATAAATACATTAGAGTGTACAAAGAAAGGCAACTAAAATGGTGCATGGCCTACATCACAAAACTTACCTGGAAAGGCTAAAAGATCTTAACATGTATAGTTTGGAGGAGAGAAGGGAAAGGGAGGACATGATAGAAACTTTCAAATATATCAAGGGTCTTAAAGGTCAGGAGGGAAACATTCTTCAAAGGAAGAGAAGTATTAGAACTCGAGGACATACACTGAGACTTGAGGGGGGGGGGGGGGGGGTTTCAGGGGAAATTTAAGGAGAAATTACTTCTCAGAAAGGGTGGTGGATAAGTGGAATAGCCTCTTATCAGAGGTGGTAGAGGCTAACACTGTAGACCAATTGAAACATGCTTGGGATAGACATAAGGATATCCTTACAAAGAATTAAGGTTCAAAATGGGTTGAGATTGCCTAAAGGATAAAAAAAAAGGGGTAGACTAGATAGGCCAAGTGGTTCTCATCTGCTGTCAAATTCTATGTTTCTATGTGCGCCCGCTGACCCCCGGGCTGCTCCCTGCCAGGGGGAGTGTGGAGCGAGAGAGGAGACGTGCAGGCCCATTGTTCCAATTCTTTCTGTGACTCTGTGTATATCTGAATATTTGCTGTGTGACTGGGTCATACAGGCCACCAGTAAACTCTGAAACTCTGCAATATGGTTGGACCAAAATGCAGTTTGTAGCACCTATTTTTGTGTATCATTACCTATCTCCCCATAGACTGTAAGGCCTGCTACACATCAGAACGAACAGCAATCAGGCAGATGGTCGGGGCGTTTTCTCTTTGCCCTGGTTCATGCTAGATAGGCGGTAAACACCAGGAAGATTTAATGAACATCAGAACGATCACTGTTCTGTCCTTCATTAATATGCATGGCGTGCAGCATGGCTGACCGGAAAATGTCGCATGTGACGTACTGGAGCACGCAATTGTGTGTACAGACTAGACAATTTCTCATTCTAATATCACAAATCGTCCCGATATGGTTCTAATGTGTACCCACCCTAAGCTTATGAGCAGGGCCCTCTTACCTCTTTGTCTGCCTGTTATTACTTATTACACAGTCTTGTTTTATTACTGTTCTAATACTGTTTTGTTCCAAATTGTAAAGCACAACAGAATATGCCAGCGCTACATAAGTAAATGTTAATAAATAATACATAAGATTGCAACTTTATAGAACCTAATGGAGGGCAGCAAATCTCTGCATAAGAATGAAAAATAACGGTATATATTTTTGGCTTAATAAAAAGTACCTTTAATCTTGCGTTTTGCTCTATGCTTTCTGCTCCAGATGTCATGCTTCTCATCATATGTAAACACAAGCTCACAACTGGGGAATACTGAACTGTACATTCGCCTCTCATTGCACTCCTGCAAAATTAACACTAATGTTAGTGACATTATTTCCCCTTACTGTAATCCCCCCTTCCCCAAAGAAGAAAAATATTGAAACATAATGTAACAAAATTAAATTGAGACATCATTTGATAAGAATTCATACAATACTTCATTTAACCGCCTCTGGCAGTTTTTTCAGTCAATTATATTTGTGTATTGGTACTGTGTGTATTAACTCTGATCAACAAAATAATAATAATAATAATAATAATAATAATAATAATAAATAATAATTTTGTTGTCAAAATCAGAGTACTAATTAAAAGAAACCAAATAAAGGAGAGAACAGGGGAGCCGGCAAGGATAATAAATCCTACAATCCTACATAATAAAAGACTTGCGCTGCTCTTCACCTCTCTGGTGTGGCGGCAGCCATACACACACCTCAGCATGACAGAGCCCTGGTTCCCAGCTGCTAAGTCACTTTGACAGGCTGTTAACTTGCATATTAATATACCTAAAAAGTAATATATACGGTACACTCACAAGTAGCTCATGGTGTCTGATGCTACAACTGATAAAAGCCCCAGTTCAAGAAAAGTATTTAGTAGCTGCTTCTACATCAAATTACTAACCATGCCGAGCAACTTGCATGCAATATACTAGTGCCATTTCATAACGCCATGTGATGTTTTCTTTTTTATTTTCTAGACTATACTAGATACATGATAGCTAGAATCATAACCACAACTTTTTAAACACCCTGAATTGTCAATGCATGTAACTCAGTGGTCCAAGTAGAAAAAAATAAGATTTTACTTACCGGTAAATCTATTTCTCATAGTCCGTAGTGGATGCTGGGGACTCCGTAAGGACCATGGGGAATAGACAGGCTCCGCAGGAGACAGGGCACCCCAAGAAAGAATTAGGATACTGGTGTGCACTGGCTCCTCCCTCTATGTCCCTCCTCCAGACCTCAGTTAAGGAAACTGTGCCCGGAAGAGCTGACAGTACAAGGAAAGGATTTTGGAATCCAGGGTAAGACTCATACCAGCCACACCAATCACACCGTATAACTCGTGATAAACTTACCCCGTTAACAGTATGAACAACAACAGAGCATCAGATAACCCTGATGCAACCGTAACATAACCCTTATTTAAGCAATAACTATATACAAGTATTGCAGAAGAAATCCGCACTTGGGACGGGCGCCCAGCATCCTCTACGGACTACGAGAAATAGATTTACCGGTAAGTAAAATCTTAATTTCTCTAACGTCCTAGTGGATGCTGGGGACTCCGTAAGGACCATGGGGATTATACCAAAGCTCCCAAACGGGCGGGAGAGTGCGGATGACTCTGCAGCACTGAATGAGCAAACACAAGGTCCTCCTCAGCCAGGGTATCAAACTTGTAGAACTTTGCAAAAGTGTTTGAACCTGACCAAGTAGCCGGTCGGCAAAGCTGTAATGCCGAGATCCCTCGGGCAGCCGCACAAGAAGAGCCCACCTTCCTTGTGGAGTGGGCTTTTACTGATTTTGGAAGCGGCAAACCAGCCGCAGAATGAGCCTGGTGAATCGTGTTACAGATCCAGCGAACAATAGTTTGCTTTGAAGCAGGAGCACCCAACTTGTTGGATGCATACAGGATAAACAGCGACTCAGTTTTCCTGACTCTAGCCGTTCTGGCTACATAAACCTTCAAAGCCCTGACCACATCTAGTAACTCGGAATCCTCCAAGTCACGAGTAGCCACAGGCACCACAATAGGTTGGTTCAAATGAAAAGATGACACCACTTTTGGCAGAAATTGCGGACGAGTCCGCAATTCTGCCCTGTCCATATGGAAAACCAGATAGGGGCTTTTATGTGACAAAGCCGCCAATTCTGACACACGCCTAGCCGAAGCCAAAGCTAATAGCATGACCACCTTCCACGTGAGATATTTTAACTCCACGGTTTTAAGTGGCTCAAACCAGTGTGATTTCAGGAAACTCAACACCACGCTAAGATCCCAAGGTGCCACTGGAGGCACAAACAGGGGCTGAATATGCAGCACTCCCTTTACAAACGTCTGAACTTCAGGAAGAGAAGCCAGTTTTTTTGAAAGAAAATGGATAGGGCCGAAATCTGGACCTTAATGGACCCCAATTTTAGGCCCAAAGTCACTCCCGACTGTAGGAAGTGAAGGAAACGGCCCAGCTGGAATACCTCTGTAGGGGCATTCCTGGCCTCACACCAAGCAACATATTTTCGCCATATACGGTGATAATGTTTAGCCGTCACGTCCTTCCTAGCCTTTATCAGCGTAGGAATAACCTCATCCGGAATGCCTTTTTCTGCTAGGATCCGGCGTTCAACCGCCATGCCGTCAAACGCAGCCGCGGTAAGTCTTGGAACAGATAGGGCCCCTGTTGCAACAGATCCTGTCTTAGAGGCAGAGGCCATGGGTCCTCTGTGAGCATTTCTCGCAGCTCTGGATACCAAGTCCATCTTGGCCAATCCGGAACAATGAGTATTGTTCTCACTCCTCTTTTTCTTATGATTCTCAGCACCTTGGGTATGAGAGGAAGAGGAGGAAACACATAAATCGACTGGAACACCCACGGTGTCACTAGTGTGTCTACAGCTATCGCCTGAGGGTCTCTTGACCTGGCGCAATATCTCTGTAGCTTTTTGTTGAGGCGGGATGCCATCATGTCCACCTGTGGCAGTTCCCATCGCCTTGCAATCTGCGTGAAGACTTCTTGATGAAGTCCCCACTCTCCCGGGTGGAGGTCGTGCCTGCTGAGGAAGTCTGCTTCCCAGTTGTCCACTCCCGGAATGAACACTGCTGACAGTGCTCGTACGTGATTCTCAGCCCATCGAAGAATTCTGGTGGCTTCCGCCATCGCCACCCTGCTCCTTGTGCCGCCTTGGCGGTTTACATGAGCCACTGCGGTGATGTTGTCTGATTGAATCAGCACCGATTGGTTGCGAAGCAGGGTCTCCGCTTGACTTAGGGCGTTGTATATGGCCCTTAGTTCCAGGATATTGATGTGAAGGCAAGTCTCCTGACTTGACCACAGACCCTAACTGCCCCCCCACCCTTGGAGGCTTGCATCCGTGGTCACCAGGACCCAGTCCTGAATGCCGAATCTGCGGCCCTCGAGAAGGTGAGCACTCTGCAGCCACCACAGAAGAGACACCCTGGCCCTGGGGGATAGGGTGATCAGCCGATGCATCTGTAGATGCGATCCGGACCACTTGTCCAACAGATCCCATTGAAAGGTCCTTGCATGGAACCTGCCGAAGGGAATGGCCTCGTATGACGCCATCATCTTTCCCAGGACTCGCGTGCAGTGATGCACCGACACCTGTTTTGGTTTTAAGAGGTCTCTGACCAGTGTCATGAGTTCCTGAGCCTTCTCCGTCGGGAGAAAAACCTTCTTCTGGTCTGTGTCCAGAATCATGCCCAGGAAGGGTAGGAATCAGCTGCGACTTTGAAATATTCAGAATCCAGCCGTGCTGTTTTAACACTTCCCGAGAGCGTGCTACGCTGATCAGCAACTGCTCTCTGGACCTCGCCTTTATGAGGAGATCGTCCAAGTATGGGATAATTGTGACTCCTTGCTTTCGCAGGAGCACCATAATTTCTGCCATTACCTTGGTAAATATTCTCGGTGCCGTGGACAGACCAAACGGCAACGTCTGGAATTAATAATGACAATCCTGTACCACAAATCTGAGGTACTCCTGATGAGGTGGATAAATGGGGACATGAAGGTAAGCATCCTTTATGTCCAGAGACACCATAAAATCCCCCTCCTCCAGGCTTGCGATGACCGCTCTGAGCGATTCCATCTTGAACTTGAAGCTTTTCAGGTATATGTTCAGTTATTTTAAATTCAAAATGGGTCTGACCGAACCGTCCGGTTTCGGTACCACAAACATTGTCGAATAGTAACCCCTTCCCTGTTGAAGGAGGGGAACCTTTACCACCACCTGCTGGAGATACAATTTGTGAATTGCAGCTAACACTATTTCCCTCTCTATCGGGGAAGCTGGCAGGGCCGATTTGAGGTAACGGTGAGGGGGCATCACTTCGAATTCCAGCTTGTATCCCTGAGACACAATCTCTATAGCCCAGGGATCCACCTGTGAGTGAACCCACTTGTGGCTGAAATTTCGGAGACGCGCCCCCACCGGGCCTGGCTCCGCCTGTGGAGCCCCAGCATCATGCGGTGGATTTAGTGGAAGCCGGGGAGGACTTCTGTTCCTGGGAACTAGCTGTATTGTGCAGCTTCTTTCCTCTACCCCTGCCTCTGGCAAGAAAGGACGCACCTCGGACTTTCTTGCCTTTTTGTAATCGAAAGGACTGCATTTGGTAATACGGTGCTTTCTTAGGTTGTAAGGGAATATATGGCAAAAAATTAGACTTTCCAGCCGTAGCTGTGGAGACCAGGTCCGAGAGACCGTCCCCAAACAATTCCTCACCCCTGTAAGGTAAAACCTCCATGTGCTTTTTGAGTCGGAATCGCCTGTCCATTGCCGAGTCCCCAGGACCCTTCTGGCAGAAATCGACATTGCATTTATTCTAGAGCCCAGTAGGCTAATGTCTCTTTAGGCATCTCTCATATATAGGACAGCGTCTTTTATATGCCCCAGGGTCAGTACTATAGTATCCTTGTCCAAGGTATCAAGTTCCTCAGATAAGGTATCTGTCCATGCTGCTACAGCACTACACATCCAGGCCGACGCAATTGCCGGCCTTAGTAGGGTACCTGAATGTGTATAAATGGACTTAAGGATACCCTCCTGCTTTCTATCCGCAGCATCTTTTAGGGTGGCCGTATCCTGTGACGGCAGGGCTACCCTCTTGGATAAGCGTGTTAAAGCTTTGTCTACCCTAGGGGAGGATTCCCAGCGTAACCTGTCCGTTGGTGGGAAAGGATACGCCATAAGCATCCGTTTGGAAATCTGCAGTTTTCTATCTGGAGATTCCCAAGCCTTTTCACATAACTCATTTAACTCATGTGAAGGGGGAAAGGTCACCTCTTGCCTTTTTTCCCCATACATATAAACCCTCTTGTCAGGGACTGGGGTTTCCTCTGTGATGTGCAACACATCTTTCATTGCTATAATCATGTAGCGGATCGCTTTAGCCATTTTAGGCTGCAACTTTGCATCATCGCCATCGACACTGGAGTCCGAATCCGTGTCGATATCTGTGTCAACAATTTGGGATAGTGGGCGCTTCTGAGACCCTGACGGCCTCTGCGCTGTAGGATCAGGCATGGGTTGAGACCCTGACTGTCCCAAGGCTTCAGCTTTATCCAACCTTTTATGCAAGGAATTAACATTATCATTTAAAACCTTCCACATATCCATCCAATCGGGTGTCGGCGGCGACCCCACATTCATTTGTATCCGCTCTGTTTCCACATAGCCTTCCTCGTCAAACATGCCGACACAAGCGTACCGACACACTACACACACAGGGGATGCTCTATTTGAAGACAGTTCCCCCACAAGGCCTTTTGGAGAGACAGAGAGAAAGTATGCCAGCACACACCCCAGCGCTATATGACCCAGGAATCACACAGTAACTTAGTGTTAACCCAGTAGCTGCTGTATATACTGTTTTTGCGCCAAATGTATGTGCCCCCCCTCTCTTTTTACCCTCTTTCTACCGTGATTCTGCAGGGGAGAGCCTGGGGAGCTTCCTCTCAGCAGAGCTGTGGAGAGAAAATGGCGCTGGTGAGTGCTGAGGAAGAAGCCCCGCCCCCTCAGCGGCGGGCTTCTGTCCCGCGTTTTGTGTGTAAAATAATGGCGGGGGCTCATGCATATATACAGTGTCCAACTGTATATATGCTGCTTTTTGCCAAGAGGTTCCCAATTGCTGCCCAGGGCGCCCCCCCCTGCACCCTACAGTGACCGGTGTGTGTGGGTTTAGTGTGGGAGCAATGGCGCACAGCTGCAGTGCTGTGCGCTACCTCATATGAAGACTGGAAGCCGCCGATTTCGAAGTCTTCTTGCTTCTCACGCCGGCTTCTGTCTTCTGGCTCTGCGAGGGGGACGGCGGCACGGCTCCGGGATTGGACGACCAAGGGTGCGTTCCTGTGTACGATCCCTCTGGAGCTAATGGTGTCCAGTAGCCTAAGAAGCAGGACCTATCTTCAGTGAGTAGGGCTGCTTCTCTCCCCTCAGTCCCACGTAGCAGAGAGTCTGTTGCCAGCAGATCGCTCTGAAAATAAAAAATCCTAACAAAATACTTTCTTTTTAGCAAGTTCAGGAGAGCTCACTAAGGTGCACCCAGCTCGTCCGGGCACAGATTCAAACTGAGGTCTGGAGGAGGGACATAGAGGGAGGAGCCAGTGCACACCAGTATCCTAATTCTTTCTTGGGGTGCCCTGTCTCCTGCGGAGCCCGTCTATTCCCCATGGTCCTTACAGAGTCCGCAGCATCCACTAGGACGTTAGAGAAAATGTCTTAGTGGTACTGTGTGCATGCCAAAAACGGGTGTGGCCACATGCCACATGGGGCGTGGCCAATTAAAATAGAGGCGCGACACACATATAGGGGGCCAGATACACATGACCCCGATAGTGCCAGATACACATGCCCCCAATAGTGGAGTGCCAGATACACATATGCCCCCACAGTGCCAGATACATATATATCCCCCCAGTGCCAGATACATACATGTCTCCCCAGTGCCAGATACACATATGCCCCCCCAGGGCCAGATACACATATGCCCCTCCAGTTCCAGATATACATATGCCCCCAGTAGTACAGTGCTAGATATACATGTCCCCACAGTGCCAGATATGCTCCCATAGTGCCAGATACAAATATACCCCCACAGTGTCAGATACACATATGCCCCCCCCCAGTGCCAGGTACACCCCCCCCACGCCGTGCTCACCGCTTCTGTGATGTGTGTGAGGAAAGGAGAACGCGCTGCACGCCTTTCCTGTGTCCCTCAGTGCTTATCCAGTCTGGGGCGCCGGTTCGTAAGCCAATCAGAGGTCGTGGACTGGCAGCCAATCAGGAGCCGCAACTTCGGGGTCCACAAGCTCTGGTTGGCTTACGATCCGGTGCCTCATTTATGAGACACGACACCACCGGAAACCGGATAAGCACCGAGGGACACAAGAGAAGCGCCTGCTGCGCTCTCCTTCCCTCACACACAGCAGCGGTTGCAAGCATGGCAGTCGGACCGGCGGTACTTGCAGCACTGATATAACGTGGAGTGTCTATTAACACCACAGCCTTGGATTTTCCATCTTTTGAAAAAAAAATTTAATCACTCTGATTAGTTATAATATTACCCAAATAACTTTTCAATATCAGAGAAACTGTTAACTACAGTAGTATTTCTGAACTGTCATTCACCAGGATGCTAGCTAGTGTGGCTACCATATAGACTCATCTCCCCTGTGTTCCCCAGACCCATCCCTAAATGTTCTCTAGCATACCCAGCCTCATATCACCTGTGTCTCCCTGTCCCGATCTGTCTCTCTCGCTCTCATCTCTGTCACCTCCTCTCCATCTCCCTCTGTCCCCACTGCTCCCATTGTCCGTCTTATTCATTTTTTCATCTCCCCAACCATCTCTCACATCTCTTCCGCATCGCAACATCGAAGGGGAGGATTGCAGGGGAGCGTGTGGGGAGGCAGGAAGAGCCGCAAGGTTTTGCTGGCTCCAGGTGCTGACAGCGCTGGCTGGGATAGAAGTGATTCTATGGCTGTGTCTAGCTGGCAGCCCCAGTGAGAGTTGTGAGGGGAAGGGGCGGGACATGGCCTTCCTGCAGCTCTCTAGTGCGTAACTGTGAAATATTAATTCCATTATTTAATGGATGCACTCTTAGATGTTGCTATCTCCAAGGTATGAAACAGTTATTAAAACCCAATCAAGATTAATAAAGTAACAAGCCCCAAAAAATGACTCTTTATGACAAGCCGTATCAAATTAGCACTGCGTACACCTGACATAGGCAACCTTTGCTCCCCAGCTGTTATGCAACTGCATACATCAAAGAATAAGTGAGCAAAGACTAGGGGCTACTGTTGCCCACAAGTGCTCTAAACTATGCTTAGGCAATCTGTGACTCTCTAGCAACTATGAAACTAAAGCGGGGATCTACAAGACCATTAAGCTTGCAATAGCAATTTAAACTAAAAGCCAAAGACTTTTAATTCCACAACTTCAGGAAAAATTATGATATCATGATGTCCACCTTAACCAGTATTATCCTTGAAAAGAACAGGGTTGGGCCCAGACTTGTATTGTATCGTATGTATGTACCTATCAATTTATTAAATAAATAACTAAATAATAATAATAATAATTAAAAAAAAAGGCTGCAAAGCAAGATCTATTGCTGTGCAGCAAACTATCAGGGGTGTATCTACCCCTTGGCCAGGTTGGCACTTGCCAGGGGTGCTGGCAGAAGAGGGGTGCTGCCTGGAGGAGACACCTGCAGCCAGGGGGCAGACATACATGGTAGATGCAGTTACCCGTGAAACCAAACCGGAGACATGCACAACAGTCACTGAGTGTAATTAGCGCCAATGTCTGGCACCACACGTCAGTGAAGCAGCTGTAAAACTACAGCTCCCAGCAGCCCTTGCTGCCAGGAGCACCCAGCAGCAAGGGCTTCTGGAAGCTATAATTATACTTAGAGCTGCCTCACTGAAGTGCCGGATATTGGCACTAATTACACTGAGTGACTGTTGTCTCCGGTTTGGTGGTCGCACAGGTAACTGCCTCTACCATGTGAGGAGAGAGAGAGACCACCGCTGACACTGAAAATTCAGAAATATATTTGGTTGGGTATGTATATACTGTGTATATATATATATATATATATATATATATATATATATATATATAAGATAGGCGGCACTCACAGACTTTTAAACATGAAGAACAGAGATCACCCCGTCTTAAGCCTTAAGACGAGGTGATCTCTGTTCTTCATGTTTAAAAGTCTGTGAGTGCCGCCTATCTTCCATATCTACATTGCTGCTATGCTGTGGAGGGCACCGAGCAAGTTGTCACATGTATTACTTTTGGAGTGCCGAATAACTTCTACGTGTGTGTGTGTGTGTGTATATATATATATTTATTTTGTACGTACGTACGTACGTACGTACGTACGTACGTACGTACGTAACATGTATTTATATATGTATAATATATACATAAAGGGAAACTTACCACTGCTAACATATATACAGTTGCGGCTGCAGCGCTGACCGCAGTGCAGAGGGTAACCGTTTAGCACATATAAACATACATGTTATCATGCATGTAATATATGTGCTGGCTGGCTCCCCCGGGGCTCGGGTATACTGAGTGTAACTGGAGCAATGCGCCACCCAGAAATCAGCATAAAGCTAGGCACACACCTATACACATATCTGCAGATCAATTGATCTGCAGATATATCTGTAGACGGATTAGGCAATACAAATCCCTGGAATTATTTTTCAAGGCATAGCGAGTTAAAAAGTAAAAAAGAAAAAAAAAAAAAAAAGGAGTGAAAATTTAGGGAAAAAGTATTCAGAAGAAAGGCTTACAATTGGTTAAAGTAAGGGAGATCAGCAGGTAGAATTGTCTACTTAGCAGAAAATGTGAATAAAATTAATAGAACACTTAAAAATACTCACATATCCACAATGACCTCTCCTGCCACAGTTACAGCAGTAGATTACATCCTTCGGGCTGGAGGCAGACATGGATCTTTTGGCTGGTCCCGGGACCACCTAAAATAAAAAGCATCACAAGAAAATTGCATGTTTTCTTAACATCATAGAATCAAAAAACAAAAACAAAACTTGTAATAAGTGATTTCTAATTCCGAAATTTTTTTGACAACAATATATAAAAAAAAATCTGATAAACCACGAATGTAATTAATAGCTTTGAATGAAAGACCATCCTTTATCAACCTTAATATCTTTTAGTACAATCTCTAAATTTCTATTTTATTAAGTTTCTTATATAGCGCAGCAAATTAGAAACGGTTAATAAAATAAATGAATATAATACATACAAATAAATAAATAAATAAATATAATGGATTATATTTTGAACTGTGATACAAAAATAAATGCAATTATGATTAAATTGCCTTGGAAACTGTTTTATTCCCTCTTTTTTCCCTTAAGATATGTACTTGCTGTATGTGCATGTCTACTGTGCATCTACAGGAGTCTTACACAGCATTCAGTCTCACTTTATTCCGATTGGTCCATTCACTCTGTCTGCACAAGCCTGTTTCCGTTGACTACCATCATAAATACAAGTTAATTGGTGACAGTGCAACTATGAATTGAATTGCAGCACAAAAGATAAATGACAATCCAGTGAGACTAAAATGTAATACAAAACTGAAATGTAATAAAAACTGCAAATTTAGTATATAGGAACATTTTAATTTAACCATAACAAGTAAACATATGAGGCGAGATGTAATAGCATCCGAAATTGCCAGAGTTGCAGGATGCTGGCCGATCTTGGACATTTTTTTAAAGCGTCAGTCATGTACAAGGCAGAACTATGACTTGTAAATAACTGCCACTTTAAAAAAAGTCTGAGATTGGCCGGCATCCGCAACTCCGGCAATTTTGGATGCTATTACATCTCGCCTATGGACCCAAATTTAAGTATCCCCTAAGAGTATTACAGGGGCATTCGTCATTAATAGTAATACATAATAGTAATAGAAAAAATTATGATGATGATGATAATAATAATAATAATAATAACGAGATTTATGGTAAGAACTTACCTTTGTTAAATCTCTTTCTGTGAGGTACACTGGGCTCCACAAGGATAGACATTGGGGTGTAGAGTAGGATCTTGATCCGAAGCACCAACAGGCTCAAAAGCTTTGAACTTCTTCCCAAGATGCATAGCCCCGCCTCCGTGCACAGGAGCTCAGTTTTGTTAACCAGCCCAATGCAGTAGCAAGTAAAAGAGACGACAACTACAAGTTGCCACAAACACCACACTCTCCCGACAGGAGAAAGTGTCAGCGGCTATAGCCACACCAACCCAAAGAAGCTAAGTGCGTCAGGGTGGGCGCCTTGTGGAGCCCAGTGTACCTCGCAGAAAGAGATTTAACAAAGTTAAGTTCTTACCATAAATCTCATTTTCTGCTGCGGGGTACACTGGGCTCCACAAGGATAGACATTGGGGATGTCCTAAAGCAGTTCCTTATGGGAGGGGACGCACTGTAGCGGGCACAAAAACCCAGCGTCCAAAGGAAGCATCCTGGGAAGCGGCAGTATCGAAGGCATAGAACCTTATAAACGTGTTCCGAGGACCACGTTGCCGCCTTGCACAATTGTTCAAGGGTCGCACCACGTCGGGCCGCCCAACAAGGTCCAACAGACCGAGTAGAATGGGTCGTAATGTGAGCAGGAGCTGACAGACCAGGCTTCACATAAGCATGTGCAATCACCATTCTAATCCATCTGGCCAAAGTCTGCTTGTGAGCAGGCCAGCCACGTTTGTGAAAACCAAACAGAACAAAGAGAGAATCAGAGTTCCTAATAGAAGCAGTTCTCTTCACATAGATACGGTGAGCCCGTACCACATCCAAAGACCGCTCTTTGGGAGACAAGTCAGGAGAGACAAGTGCCGGAACCACAATCTCCTGATTAAGGTGGAACGAAGACACCACCTTAGGTAAATATCCGGGACGAGTCCGAAGAACCGCCCGGTCACAGTGAAAAATCAGATATGGGGAAATACAAGACAAGGCACCCAAACCCAGCACTCTTCTAGTAGAGGCAATAGCCAGCAAAAACACCACCTTAAGGGAAAGCCACTTAAGGTCAGCTGAGCCAAGAGGTTCAAATGGAGACTCTTGTAACGCCTCCAAAACCACCAACAAGTCCCAAGGAGCCACAGGCGGGACCTAGTGAGGTTGGATACGCAACACACCCTGATTAAAGGTATGAACATCAGGTAAGGTCGCAATTTTTCTCTGAAACCACACCAACAAGGCAGAAATATGAACCTTGAGGGAGGCCAGACGCAGGCCTAAGTCTAGGCCCTGCTGAAGAAACGCCAAAAGCTTGACTGTACTAAACTCGGAAACGTCATAATTGTTAGATGCGCACCAAACAAAGTAAGAATGCCACACCCTATGGTAAATCCAAGCAGAAGCCGGTTTCCGGGCCCGCAACATAGTTTGAATGACCACCTCAGAAAACCCTTTAGCCCTCAAGACGGAAGCTTCAAGAGCCACGCCGTCAAAGACAGCTGGGCCAGGTCCTGGTAGACACAGGGGCCCTGAACGAGGAGGTCTGGGCGTTGTGGAAGTAGAACTGGACGCTCTAACGAGAGGCCCTGGAGGTCTGAGAACCAGTGCCGTCTGGGCCACGCTGGAGCTATGAGAAGCAGGATTCCTCCTTCCTGCTTGAACTTCCGAATTACCCTGGGCAGAAGTGACACCAGAGGGAACACATATGGCAGCCGAAACCTCCATGGCACCGCCAGCGCATCCACGAATGCTGCTTGAGGATCCCTTGTTCTTGCTCCGAAGACCGGAACCTTGTGATTGTGTCGAGACGCCATCAAATCCACATCTGGAAGGCCCCACCTTTCCACTAGGAGTTGAAACAATTCTGGATGGAGGCCCCACTCTCCGGCGTGTACGTCCTGACGACTGATAAAGTCCGCTTCCCAATTCAGGACTCCCGGAATGAATATTGCCGATATGGCCGGTAGATGGCATTCCACCCATTGAAGAATCCGTGAGACTTCCTTCATTGCCGAGCGGCTTCGAGTGCCGCCTCGATGATTTATGTAAGCCACTGTGGTGGCGTTGTCCGACTGTACCTGAACAGGACGGTTCTGTATTAAATGCTGGGCCAGGTTCAATGAGTTGAAGACCGCCCACAATTCCAGAATGTTGATCGGGAGGAGAGACTCCTCCTTGGTCCACCGACCCTGAAGGGAGTGTTGCTCCAACACCGCGCCCCAACCGCGTAAACTAGCATCCGTTGTTAACAGGACCCAGTTGGGTATCCAGAAGGGGCGACCCCTGCACAATCGTTGGTCCTGGAGCCACCAGCACAGCGACAGACGGACCTCCAGAGTCAAAGAGATCATGGGAGACCTGATCCGGTGAGGCAGGTCGTCCCATTTGGCGAGAATGGAATTGAGCATACTCCCCCATGTCAAATGCTGACACCATGAGGCCCAGCACCTGCATCGCCGAATGTATCGACACTTGCTGACAAGAGAGGAAGCAACGAATCCTGTCCTGAAACATCAGGACTTTCTCCTGATACAAGAACAACCGTTGATTGTGAGTGTCCAATAGTGCTCCCAGGTGCACCATGCACTGAGCAGGGACCAGGGAGGATTTCTTCCAGTTGATGAGCCACCCGTGGGCTTGCAGAAACCGGACAGTCAGATTTATGTGACGTAGGAGAATTTCTGGGGAATTTGCCAGGATCAACAAGTCGTCCAGATACGGTAGGATCCTGACCCCTTGACAGCGGAGTACCGCCGTCATTACCGCCATAACCTTGGTGAAGACTCGCAGAGCAGTGGTTAAACCAAAAGGTAAAGCCCGAAACTGGTAATGGAGGTTGCCAACCGCAAACCTCAGGTATTGCTGATGCGACACTGCTATAGGGATATGCAGGTAAGCATCCTGTATGTCCAGGGAGACCATATAATCCCCAGGTTCCAAGGCCATCAATGCCTTGAGGTTGAGAATGGGCCGGGAGGCCCCATTCGGTTTCGGGACTAGAAACAGCGGAGAATAATACCCCTGGCCCGTCTGAGCAAGAGGCACCTGTACTACCACTCCTGTGTCCAGGAGGGTCTGTACCACCGAATGAAGAGTCTTTGCCTTTGTCTGGTCCGAAATGGACGTCTGTCAGGAAAAATCAATGAGGGGGGACGGTTTTTGAAGGTTATGGCGTAACCTCGAATGACAACTTCCCGTACCCAGGCATCTGAAGTGGTCTTCAACCATTCCTGGGTATACCCTAGAAGCCGGCCCCCCCACCCTGGGGTCCCCCAGGGGGAGGCCTGCCTCGTCATGCGGCAGGCTTATCGGTCTTGGAAGCTGGCTGAAGGGCAGCCCAGGCTCTTTTGGGCTTTGGCTTACCAGGTTTGGAAGTGCGGGCCTGTTTGTGGTACGCCTGACCTTTTGCTTTACCTGAAGGACGAAAGGATGTACTTTTAGCCTTCGTCACAGAAGGAGCAGTACTTGGCAGACAGACTGTTTTGGCAGTAGCCAAATCAGCCACTATCTTATTTAAGTCCTCTCCGAACAGGATATTTCCCTTAAAAGGGAGTACCTCCAGGGTTTTTCTAGAATCCAGATCCACAGACCAGGATCTCAGCCACAATATCTGGCAAGCTAGGACTGACGTAGTAGAAGCCTTGGCTGCCAGAACACCGGCATCAGAAGCCGCCTCTTTAATATAGTGAGAAGCTGTGACAATATATGACAAGCCTTGTCTAGCATGGTCAGACTAGATTTCAGCTTCCAACTCCTGTGCCCACGCTTCAATAGCTTCTGCAGCCCATGTTGCTGCAATAGTTGGCCTATGCGCAGCACCCGTGAGGGTGTAAATCGCTTTCAGACAACCCTCCACACGTTTATCCGTAGGCTCTTTCAGAGACGTGACGGTAGTGACAGGCAGAGCTGAGGAAACCACCATCCTTGCCACATGCGAGTCCACTAGAGGAGGTGTCTCCCAATTTTTAGATAGCTCTGGCGCGAGGGGATAGCGAGGCACGAACTTCTTACCTGGATTTTTCCCAGGATTCCTGACGTATATCAACCAGGTGATCAGAGTGAGGTAAAATAAGATTTTACTCACCGGTAAATCTATTTCTCGTACCTGACTGTAGGAAGTGCAGAAAACGACCCAGCTGAAATTCCTCTGTTGGGGCCTTCCTGGCCTCACACCACGCAACATATTTTCGCCAAATACGGTGATAATGGTTTGCGGTTACTTCTTTCCTGGCTTTTATCAGCGTAGGAATGACTTCCTCCGGAATGCCCTTTTCCTTTAGGATCCGGAATTCAACCGCCATGCCGTCAAACGCAGCCGCGGTAAGTCTTGGAACAGACAGGGCCCCTGCTGTAGCAGATCCTGTCTGAGCGGTAGAGGCCATGGGTCCTCTGATATCATTTCTTGAAGTTCTGGGTACCAAGCTCTTCTTGGCCCATCCGGAACCACGAGTATCGTTCTTACTCCTCGTTTTCTTATTATTCTCAGTACCTTTGGTATGAGAGGCCGAGGAGGGAATACATAAACCGACTGGTACACCCACGGTGTCACTAGAGCGTCCACAGCTATTGCCTGAGGGTCCCTTGACCTGGCGCAATATCTAGTTTTTTGTTTAGGCGGGACGCCATCATGTCCACCTGTGGCCTTTCCCAACGGTTTACCAACAGTTGGAAGACTTCTGGATGAAGTCCCCACTCTCCCGGGTGTAGGTCGTGTCTGCTGAGGAAGTCTGCTTCCCAGTTGTCCACTCCCGGAATGAACACTGCTGACAGTGCTAAGACGTGATTCTCCGCCCATCGGAGAATCCTTGTGGCTTCTGCCATCGCCATCCTGCTTCTTGTGCCGCCCTGTCGGTTTACAAGGGCGACTGCCGTGATGTTGTCTGATTGGATCAGTACCGGCTGGTTTTGAAGCAGAGGCCTTGCCAGACTTAGGGCATTGTAAATGGCCCTCAGTTCCAGAATATTTATGTGTAGGGAGGACTCCTGACTTGACCAAAGTCCTTGGAAATTTCTTCCCTGAGTGACTGCCCCCCAGCCTCGAAGGCTGGCATCCGTGGTTACCAGGACCCAGTCCTGTATGCCGAATCTGCGGCCCTCTTGAAGATGAGCACTCTGCAGCCACCACAGTACAGATAACCCTGTCTCCAAGGACCAGGGTATCAGCCGATGCATCTGAAGATGCGATCCCGACCACTTGTCCAAGAGGTCCCACTGAAAGGTTCTTGCATGGAACCTGCCGAATGGAATTTTGCTTCGTAAGAAGCTACCATTTTTCCCAGGACTCGTGTGCAGTGATGCACTGATACCTGTTTTGGTTTCAGGAGGTCTCTGACTAGAGATGACAGCTCCTTGGCTTTCTCCTGCGGGAGAAACACTTTTTTCTGTTCTGTGTCCAGAACCATCCCCAGGAACAGTAGGCGTGTGGTAGGAACCAGCTGTGACTTTGGAATGTATAGAATCCATCCGTGCTGTTGTAGCACTTCCCGAGATAGTGCTACTCCGACCAACAACTGCTCCTTGGACCTCGCCTTTATAAGGAGATCGTCCAAGTACGGGATAATTAAAACTCCCTTTTTTCGAAGGAGTATCATCATTTCTGCCATTACCGTGGTAAAGACCCTCAGTGCCGTGGACAGTCCAAACGGCAGTGTTTGGAATTGGTAATGGCAATCCTGTACCACAAATCTGAGGTACTCCTGGTGAGGATGGTAAATGGGGACATATAGGTAAGCATCCTTGATGTCGAGGGATACCATGTAATCCCCCTCCTCCAGGCTTGCAATAACCGCCATGAGCGATTCCATCTTGAACTTGATTTTTTTTATGTATGTGTTCAAGGATTTCAAATTTAAAACGGGTCTCACCGAACCGTCCGGTTTCGGTACCACAAACAGTGTGGAATAGTAACCCCGTCCTTGTTGAAGTAGGGGCACCTTGACTATCACCTGCTGGGAATACAGCTTGTGAATTGCCTCTAGCACAGCCTCCCTGCTTGAGGGAGTTGTCGGCAAGGCAGATTTGAGGAAACGACGGGGGGGAGACGCCTCGAATTCCAGCTTGTACCCCTGAGCTACTACTTGAAGGATCCAGGGATCCACCTGTGAGCGAGCCCACTGATCGCTGAAATTTTTGAGGCGCCCCCCCACCGTACCTGGCTACGCCTGTGGAGCCCCCGCATCATGCGGTGGACTCAGAGGAAGCAGGGGAAGAATTTTGATTCTGGGAACTGGCTGACTGGTGCAGCTTTTTCCCTCTTCCTCGTCTCTGTGCAGAAAGGAAGCGCCTTTGACCCGCTTGCTTTTCTGAAGCCGAAAGGACTGTACCTGATAATACAGTGCTTTCTTACGCTGTGCGGAAACCTGAGGTAAAAAATTTTCTTCCCAGCTGTTGCTGTGGATACGAGCTCCCAGAGACCATCCCCAAACAATTCCTCACCCTTATAAGGCTCTATGTGCCTTTTAAAGTCAGCATCACCTGTCCAGTGTCGGGTCTCTAATACCCTCCTGACAGAATGGACATTGCATTAATTCTGGATGCCAGCCGGCAAAATATCCCTCTGTGCATCCCTCATATATAAGACGACGTCTTATGTTCGCAAAATAGTATCCCTGTTTGACAGGGTTACAGACCACGCTGCAGCAGCACTATCTGCAGGTCTCAGTCTAGTACCTGAGTGTGTAAATACAGACTTCAGGATAGCCTCCTGCTTTTTATCAGCAGGTACCTTCAAAGTGGCCGTATCCTAAGACGGCAGTGCCACCTTTTTTGACAAACGTGTGAGCGCCTTATCCACCCTAGGGGATATCTCCCAGAGTAACTTATCCTCTGGCGGGAAAGGGTACGCCATCAGTAACTTTTTAGAAATTACCAGTTTTTTTATCGGGGGAACCCACGCTTTTTCACACTTCATTCACTCATTTGATGGGGGAACAAAACACTGCCTGCTTTTTCTCCCCAAACATAAAACCCTTTTTTAGTGGTACTTGGGTTAATGTCAGAAATGTGTAACACATTTTTTATTGCCGGGATCATGTAACGGATGTTCCTAGTGGATTGTGTATATGTCTCAACCTCGTCGACACTGGAGTCAGACTCCGTGTCGACATCTGTGTCTGCCATCTGAGGGAGCGGGCGTTTTTGAGCCCCTGATGGCCTTTGAGACGTCTGGGCAGGCGCGGGCTGAGAAGCCGGCTGTCCCATAGCTGTTACGTCATCCAGCCTTTTATGTAAGGAGTTGACACTGTCGGTTTATACCTTCCACCTATCCATCCACTCTGGTGTCGGCCCCACAGGGGGCGACATCACATTTATCGGCATCTGCTCTGCCATCACATAAGCCTCATCAAACGTGTCGACACAGCCGTACCGACACACCGCACACACACACAGGGAATGCTCTGACTGAGGACAGGACCCCACACAGCCCTTTGGGGAGACAGAGAGAGAGTATGCCAGCACACACCAGAGCGCTATATAATTTAGGGATTAACACTATATTGAGTGAATTTTTCCCAATAGCTGCTTGTATATACAATATTGCGCCTAAATTTAGTGCCCCCCCTCTCTTTTTAACCCTTTGAGCCTGCAAACTACAGGGGAGAGCCTGGGGAGCTGTCTTCCAGCTGCACTGTGAAGAGAAAATGGCGCCAGTGTGCTGAGGGAGATAGCTGCGCCCCTTTTTCGCGGACTTTTCTTCCGCTTTTTTATGGATTCTGGCAGGGGTATTTATCACATATATAGCCTCTGGGGCTATATATTGTGATATATTTGCCAGCCAAGGTGTTTTTATTGCTGCTCAGGGCACCCCCCCCCCCCAGCGCCCTGCACCCTCAGTGACCGGAGTGTGAAGTGTGCATGAGGAGCAATGGCGCACAGCTGCAGTGCTGTGCGCTACCTTGGTGAAGACTGATGTCTTCTGCCGCCGATTTTCCGGACCTCTTCTTGCTTCTGGCTCTGTAAGGGGGACGGCGGCGCGGCTCCGGGAACGAACACCAAGGCCAGTTCCATGCGGTCGATCCTTCTGGAGCTAATGGTGTCCAGTAGCCTAAGAAGCCCAAGCTAGCTGCAAGCAGGTAGGTTCACTTCTTCTCCCCTTAGTCCCTCGATGCAGTGAGCCTGTTGCCAGCAGGTCTCACTGTAAAATAAAAAACCTAAAATAAACTTTCTTTCTAGGAGCTCAGGAGAGCCCTTAGTGTGCATCCAGCTCGGCCGGGCACAGAAATCTAACTGAGGTCTGGAGGAGGGTCATAGTGGGAGGAGCCAGTGCACACCAGATAGTACCTAATCTTTCTTTTAGAGTGCCCAGTCTCCTGCGGAGCCCGTCTATTCCCCATGGTCCTTACGGAGTTCCCAGCATCCACTAGGACGTCAGAGAAAACTTGTTTAACCACCTTCTGACGCTTGAATCTATCTGGTTTCTTAGGAGGAACGGATGGCTTGGGATCATCCGTAATCTGTAGAATCAACTTAATAGCCTCCAATAGATCAGGAACATCCACTTGTGAACTACTATCCCCATCAGTATTATCAGTGTCAGAATCTGTGGGGTCAGTGTAAACGCCATCCTCATCAGACGAGGTGTCAGTGACAGCAGTGGATTGTGAGGAAGTAATGGCCCGCTTAGAGGACTCCTTGGTCTTAGGCGGGCGAGGGTTAGACTTTTTAGTAGTCAGGGACTGGTTCATAAGTGAGTGAACAATCTGCCGTGGGGACCATATACGGTTGGACCTGCATAGGAGGTCCCATAGGGGGCGTTAGTTTAGTAACTAGCGTATTCAGTAGCGTAGAGACGGTAGCCCATGGCGGGTCATTCTGGACCCCCGTTGCTATAGTCCCACTTGGGGGCAAGGAACCCCCAGAACCAGAGCCCTCAGCTGCTGTAATTTCCTCAAAAGTATCTGTGGCCTCAGCACCACTACCAGTGTGTTCAGCCCCAGAACCGTTACCCTCATAAACAGACATGTTATAACTTGCAGTATAAGGTAACATAGTACAAATTGTCAGCAGCACAATACCTGACCCAAACCCCTGCACAGTGTTGTCAGCACAAACAGGGATTCAGGAGAGATATGGTGACTAAAATCACAGAGAAAAATACAATTTAAGTATATCTTGTGAATATCCTATATCATGTATTACAAACCTGACGCACCTATCCCCCTCAGGTTATAGAATATAGGGATAGCAAGCTGAGTGAGAGACACGAAATGGAGGTCACACAGCAAGCCAATGCACACACATATAGTCACCGTTTGTACAATGCAGAAGTTATGACAAGCAATAATACTGCACTGGACTAGCTTATATATAGCTATGTAACCAATAGATATAACAATGCACAGTAAAGACTGGATGTATATCACAGGGAACTTGTACCAGATAGCCCTGACTAAATACACCTTTTCTTAACTAACACTGTCTAAACGACATGTAGAATACTTAAGTGTCTTGTAAAGGCACAGCGTTGACTATCAGGCGGCTTTACAAAGGAGGATTTGCCCAAGCAGTCCCAGGAACAGTGTAGCTGGGGAAATGGCGCCCAAACACTGACAGGGAGTGAGGGAGAGACAGATATGCAGCTCCAGGGAGGGAACATTTACTGTAAATGGCGCCCTGGGGCTGGGGGAGGGGCTCCAGGTCTAAGCCTTATCCCCTCTGCTAGCAAAACCACTTGGTACTGCGGGCTACTTGTAAAAAGGTTTAGAGAGAAAACCTGACCTGCACCCATGCCCTGGTGATCTAGTGGGATCGCCTGTATGCCACAGTGTCCACTGCCAGCGCGCGCGGCCCCCCTCCCACCGGCCGCGCCGGATCGTGATAAAGTGCGGGTCCCGCGAGCGGGACGCACTTACCTCCTCCCTAAGTGCGGCCACGCGATCCCGGAGAGCCCCAGCCGTGTGTGACTGACTTGGAAGAAAACCGGAGCCTCCTGCTGTAGGTTTCCGGCAACCAGGGCGCGGGAGTGTTCAGCGCCGCTGGGGGAGAGATGGAGCCCTTGTAGTCTTCTTTTTTTCCTCAGAAAAAGCTTTTTCTAGAGCTGCTGTGAGCAGCTCTTCCTGTTACATGCTTGCACTGCAAGCACCAACTACAAACTGAGCTCCTGTGCACGGAGGCGGGGTGATATAGGAGGCAGCGCTATGCATCTTGGGAAGAAGGTCAGAGCTTTTGAGCCTGTTGGTGCTTCGGATCACGATCCTACTCTACACCCCAATGTCTATCCTTGTGGAGCCCAGTGTACCCCGCAGCAGAAAATAATATTTTACTTCTTGCTACTTAATTCTTACTATACCATACTGTAAAGAAATGTACAATTTAATCCTGTAGAAGAGCCTTTTTTATTACATGAATACATGCATTCCAATGTCAGCAACCAGCTGTCACTTTGATATACAGAACCTCAGCTTGTCAATTTTTCAATAAAAACTGCATATAAAGGTTAAAAGAACTGTGGCCAAAAGGTGCAGTGCAGAAACAGAGGTCACATCAAGCAGGTGTGCACTGTTTGTGCCTAGTTACAGTGTGTCCTTTTGTTCATTCTGCTAGGTAACTTAAATGGACACTATAATAGCTGTGTGTGGAAATAAAACCTCACATATCTACAGTCATGGCTAAGATTTAGAAAGATGATTTATTGTTATACTATATTTGTAGTGTATTAGCAGGTGATCCCATCTTTGTCATCTGTTGTAGACATGCCTGGTAATTTATTTTATCATTTGCAAATCATTTCCTGGCCCCGTATTCAGCATTGTTTTGTTTACTTTAATATAGTATTCATACAGGGAAAGGGGAAACCTAAACTTTCAAAAACACTACATTTTCCACATGAAATCATAAGGCACATTGGGGTGGTTGTTAGCATTACTGCCCCACAGTACTTGTCACCAAGGCCCCGTTTGTGCAGTTTCTATATTCTCTCTGTGTGTTCATGGTTTCCTCCAGTTTCCTCACAGGACCCAAAATTTTCTATTAGGGTAACTGGATTCTGACAAAAAAAATTAACCCTAGTGTATACATGTGGTAGGGAATATAGATAAGGGACTGATGCAAATGACTACATATTCTCTATAAAGTGCTGTGGATGTGTACGCGCCATATAAATAACTGGTAATAAGCATATAATAATGCACTCCAAAAAACATTTGCTGAACAAATGATTCAATCTCAAATTTTGGAATGTGGTTGAATATTTTATTCTTTGTCGACGATTTTGACGATTAATGAACTAAATGTAAACCCTAAACAACATAATAAATGTAACTTAAATACTGCAAAATAGTTGAAATCTTAACTGTAATTTTAGTCCTGGTAAGTGCTAACTTTGAATCCTATTCAGTAAGGATTGCAAATTCTGCTTTTTAGCCTTTTTCTCGCATGCTGGGGGCCGCCCATCGCAGGGTAAGGCCGCCCAGCATGCTAAACGCCACCCGTCCATCTGTGATCTGCACTAATTGCAATCGCGCCACAATTAGGGTGCAGTCACAGAATTTAGGGAAGCCTACTGCTGCTGCAGCCTGGCTGTGACTGTAGGAGGCCTGCTGCCAGATTTTTGATCAGAGCGGCTGCGTGTGATGTCACGCAGCCGCCCCAATAATGCCCACGCCACGCCCATTTGCGCTGCCACAACCCTGTTTCCCTGCAGCCACCCCCGCAACGCTCCACCGTGGAAACTGAGCGTTGCCACCCGCCCCGCAAATGGCGTTCATATTTACTGTGGGTCACCCACAGAAAATGCGGGCGCATGCGCAAGATGGGCCCTGCACATGAGCCCGCCGGGCGAACGCGATTTGCGATCCAACTTGAATTAGACCCTTTGTGTCCTGTTAAACATAAGTGCAGATTTAGTGCAATCATAATTTACAGACTGCAATAACAAAGAACTATGAAATCCAGTTTTAATGTAAGGCATGAAAAAGTTTTGCATTGTAGAAGCTCATTCCTGCCATGAATTGAAAACATAGCATGAAAAAAATAACTAAAAAAAGAAATAAAACCTAGACAAGCTAGGCAACAAGGCTCATGAATACAGTTCTGCTCTTTTGTTACAAACATTTAAATAATGTATATTTGCTGGGTGATATCATGAAGATTACTTCACTATCAGTATATAGAAGGTAATAGCCTGTTAGATAGCATTACCTATAAAGAGCCCATCCCATCTGCTTTTATTGCTGAAAACCTTTCATGCACCAGTAAACTCGGTAAATATCAGAAGATAAGGTATGAGCCTACCACACCAAGGATTTAAGTCCTAATGTCTCTTCAGAGTGCTGCTGATGCAAAGATTACAAATCATTTTTTCTTAAATGTGATTTTTACATAACCCTTTTTTCTGCATGAGTAGTTAGTCCAGAATGAATGAATGCCATTAAGACACTTAATCATTATCTGGGAACTGGCCTCCACTACTAGGAATCTCCATGACAAAGACCAGAAGATCAGACAGGTAAACGGCCTTAGCACAGTGGGTCTGCTAGCAATATTATATGCAAATGGCAGCTCTGGGCAGCTCTCCCAGCGACCTTGAACTGCCCCTTATCGGAACTAACTTGTACAGTACATGCTGTTAAGCTTGCAAGTCAAGGTTTATTACTATGTATGACCGCAGGAGTATTAATTAAAGACAGATCATCTCAACATGAGAAATTACAAATACCTATATATTTCAAACCTGCAATTGCATATTGCAGCATTCCCTTAAATGGAGAAATGTTTTATTCTCCTTGCGGCTGATGCAGAGTATAAGCATCTCTCGCATGTTTTTATACTGCGCAATCTGTACAACCAAGCATACGCAATGCAGGTGATGCGGTTTTGTATGCAATTCAGTTGTATCTACACTTTCGATGAAGGCTTTCACAACTGGGATATAACAGTGTGTTCTCGCATAGGTAAAATTCACTGAGGGCACGTCGACTGAATTGTGCCCTATGCAGGTTTGTTTTTAGATGAAACTTTAGCAACTAGTAGACAAATGCATCCTCATACACTTTGTATGCCATATGGTTTGAGACGCCTGGCTCAACTCAAGGGTAGCAATGCCCGTGCTGTGTCATTTCTGCTCAATTTTAATTCTTAGTATGCAAAAGGGGCCTGAGTCAGATGTGGTGGGAGTTGCTGTTGCTTACATGGAAGAAGCAGCTATAGCACTAATATGGTAATGCAGCAATAGGTGTCACGCCTCTTGCTGTATTACTGATCCAAGCTGCGTCCTAGTTACACTGCATTGGATCACCTGCAACACCATCGGGCCATTGCATGACCCATGGGATTTCATAAGCCGGCCACCGCAGATCCAACAAAGAGGCCAGGAATCTGTGTCTTCACAATGGCAGCGACACACCTCTGTTTTGGGAAATGGAGGGCCCTGCCCCAAACAGCAGCAGACTGTCAGTCACTGAGAGTCAGCTACCGATCTGTGTCCAATGTTGCAAATCCATACTGCACATGTGCAGTATTGGCTGTGGCGTACTTTGCAGCATGCGCCGCACTACCAACCACATCTGAATTAGGTCCATAGTGTATTAGGTATTTTAGATAAGTTTTTCGTCACAAAGGAATTGGTAGAAAGTTGCAGCTTAACAATTAATGGCACAGGTCACTGGTATTGGACTTGTCTTTTGCCTTTTTACCCTAGATTGTGTATTTTTTCCACACTTTGGCGTCTGCAGCCGGCATATACTGTAGGTCAGTTGGCAGGTCACCCAAACATATTTCAACATCTGCCGCGCTGCACAGAAAATGTGATATGTCTTTGAACGACATATCAGCTGTACACATGAGACGATGGTCCAGCCAATATATTATTCAACAGCTGTATGAACCCATCAATACAATTCCTCCACCAGGAATTGCACGTACATTGGTTAAGTATAATATCGGCATATTATCCAATACTTATCGCTAACACAGTAGTTAAACTGGACTAGACATTAATAGGCAGATAGAGAATTAAGAGGTCTCCGCTTGCAAGCATCAATCTATTAAACAATAGGAATTTGATAGATGAGTTAAGTGCCACATATTTTTTTTCAAAAATCAGTTCTATTAAAGGTCTTCTACCCTTGAGACTGCAACATCTTAGGTCCATTATATTATAAGCTAAAAATAGTTTTCTCTAAAAGTGCTAAAAATAAAACCTGAAACCTGCTATTGGCTGGTTGTAGAAGTTTTACCTGTTCTTTTACTGTGCAACTGACACATGAGAAAAGTAGAAATGTTGGCTCTTGAGGAACGAAGTTGTGTTTGAAACAAGGGAACATCTACTGTGTTTTTATTGATAGATGTTCACAGAAAGGCGGTACTTTTGTAAACGTTTCAAATTGGCACCTGTCATCAAAGTCGTTGATCACCTTAACAGTTTCAGCTACTGGGGACATGGCCACACTCCTTACAAAAACCCAGTATAGCTTGAAGGTCTGTTATACCAAGTATCCTAGAAAGAGAAAGATATTGTAGAACAATTGGTAGTTTCTAAGAACAGTGTTAGACCTTGGTTATGGCCCATAACTGCAGGATATCTAAGGGTAGCTAAAACATTTAAAGGAATATTACAGCATTTTTTTCTGGCCAGGGTTCCATAACATCCTGTCCTGAGTGTTAGGGACATGCTCCCAGGCCCCATTATAGAAGTTTGCTGGTCTTATTTCCCATGTGCGTTCCAGTTTGAGAAGATACCTATGGATTTGTTTTGACCTCTAATAAAAGTCTAATATATTACGCTACCAGATACCGGTAAGCTATATCATTGAGCAATACGTCAACAAAAACTACTGTACATGTTGATAGCAGAGTGAGAATACAAAAGGAAATCCTAACTGATCAGGGTACAACATTTATGTCAAGAACTACAAAAGAGATGTGTTGTCTTAAACAAACAAAGCACATGTCTGTGGAACGCAAACATGAAGTGGAATCCCGCTTGATGAAGCGCATATAGTGCGGAGTCCATATATAGAACCATATAAAAAAAATGAGACAAAAAAATAACATCAGTGATACTTAGAAATAACAACACCTTTGTATTTCACAATTTACATGCATATACAATCGGTTTTGAAACATTATAGGGACAAAATTCTACCAAAGTGACACACATAATATGCTAATCCAAGAAAAGAGAATCCCAGCATGCCTTGCAACAGTTTTAGCATGGCCAAATAGCAAAACTGTAGCAGGGCATGCTGGTATGTGTAGTTCAACAACAGCTGGAGGGCCAAAGATTTCCCATCTCTGCTATATGGAGTAGACTTTGGCCCTGACTGAGTTACACGCAATTCATAATGAAAACAAGCCATTCTGTTCATGTCGCCCTAATGGCCGTGTTGACCTATTTCCAGTGTCGACCTGCTCCCTGTCGACCAATAGGTGTCGCCCTAATGTGTGTCGACCCTTAGTCCCAGATCTGGGTGCAGTTTCTTAGATTTTTATTTTTTGATAAATTTGCAAAAAAAAAAAAAAAAAAAAACCAACTTGTTTCACATTTTCATTATGGGGTATTGTGTGTAGAATTTTGAGGGAAAAAATTAATTTATTCCATTTTGGAATAAGGCAAAGACATCGTGTTGACCCTCTGCACACTTGCTGCCAGCGACTGACATCTGAACTGGGCTGGCACATTTAAATGCTGGAGGAAGAGAGATGCAGATGCACACTCCTAGCACTTAAGGTGTCTACACACAGTGAGATCCTTGCTATGCCCGATTTTGACTATGCGATTTCCCTTGAACTCCCCCAGAGCCTAGATAGCACAGATTTCGGTTATCTGTGCTTCAGATTTGACTGATTTTGACTAAGTACCAATTTTTACTATACTTTGTACAAGTTAGTATATCCGATAGTCAAGATTGACTTGCCTGCACAGTCTATCAAGCCTTATGATACCAACCCCACGGGAGCGCGCATCAGGATCAAATCTGTATCGCAAGCTGCCTAACACCTTGAGATATGCACTAACTTTTCATAAGATTTTAAATTTATAGAATATGATAGTATTAGGAATTTTAGGGACCCATATGATGAAGTCACCTGGCCGTGGTACATGGGCCCACATATTTGCGCAAATGTGTGCTAAGAACTTCAATTATACTCCATGTTAATTGTGAGGGTTTATTTAAATTATTTTTACTGTCAGTATTCCTAGTGCTAGGAGTGTGCATCTGCATCTCTCTTCTGACAGCATAGTATTCGAAGACTCAGCATGATAGCACCTATTGATATCTTTAGTAATTGGGTGTGCAGTCCAGGCCTCCCCTTTTTTTATGGCACATTTAAATGCCTGCATAGTTCTGATGTCAGGCATAACTCATCGGGCAGACGACTGGTAAGTGTTTATGCACTTAATCACCAGATAGGTTGGCGGATCAGTGTTCAGAGCCAATTATCTTCCTCTTCTCAAATTAAAGCAGTCACTTTATTGCATTCTAGTGGGGTGATTCAATTGTTGTATATTGTAGCCCCCATCTACAGAGCCCAGGAAGTGTTCTATTGCTATGCGCAATTGGCCCCAAGGTAGCACTAATCCAGATTTCTGCAAGCAAAACGTGTAAAGCAGGGCTCCGGGGCTGGTAAAGAGTGCTAGGTGCACCATAACTGCAGTGTGCCTGGCACTTAGCATGGGAAAAGCTGCTTAACGTAATTAATCCCGTGCATTAGGACGTGAGAAAGGGGTTGTCACAAAAATTCAGGGGGTGATACAATTGGCTCCACAAAAGAATTGAATATCTCTCAGGATCTTAGACGGGACAGACAACACACACCAACAATTGAATCGCCCCTAAGAGCAATATTTCTTTTCTTCTTCCCCAATTTAACGTATCACAACAGTCAACACGTAAAGCAGCATTTTCACATCTAAAATGTGAGGAATTACGTCCCTCATTTTCACTGATTGCCACTTTATGATAAATAAGCCAGTCATGGGTCTTACTAACAGGTCCACATAATGAATTCTGACTGATGCAAATGCAACATGGTGTCTTCACGGCTGTATTGTTCTTTTTTGTCTTTTGGTCTAATCCGACTGTCAAGCAAAGAAGGAGAAGATAACCTGGTCTCCAGTTAACTGAAATTTAGCTGCCTGCTCCTAAAGAGGAAAGACTGAAATGTTAACCAGGAGTTTCTCTTTAACAGACAAAAAAAACCCACAGCGTGTGTGGAACAATGCATAATATATGCAAGATCGTCCGATAGCAGCAATTCACTCCATGAATAAATGTAAATCAATGGCTCCAAAATCTTCTTGGCTTAAAACGCATCCCAATTTTCTCCAAAAGGTGGTGACTTTTATCCACTCGTCCATGGCTAATTTTACATGCAATGCAAAAATGTTATTTAAATTGGGCCAGAGCATTAAACTCCAGCAGATTCCCTGCATAGGTCTCAGCACAGTTATCTTTCCTCCATTTTAATTTTAAAGTGACTTAGCAACAGCTTCCCTTGAAATCCCTGGAGGCTACCTACAATATAGAGAATCACATGGGCTTACAATTTATGACACCTACAATATATAAATACATCTAAGCAGTAATGGGCAACTTTCAGTGAAATCACTTTCTAAGAAGATATACTGTAGGTATCTATATTTTATTTGCCATCCTTAACATATCTGGATCTTTATAGTCTTATTTTTTTTCCCTCTCTCAAATGTATTGCTTTTCTACACTTCTCGTTGCAGATGGACTGCATAAATAAGCAATGTGCTATGAGGCTTCAGACTAGCCGATAAACCCCTTTCAATTTTCATGCCAGCTTCTTCTTTTGTAATTCAAATCCGAATGAAAACTGGCAGCTCTGAAAACTGAAACAAGCACTGCCACAAATACCTTGTAATGCTATCGACCTTGTCTGCCCATGCAGTGAGAAAGGGGGATGCATATGTGTCTGTACTCATCCAGATAACACAACTCATTTTTTTCCCTTTGGATAACAGGAGCCAACACAGGCCTTTGGACCAGAAGCAGTAATTTCCAAGCAAGTAGTACTCTAAGTGCCTGCAAAATACATACTGCATGTATGTGTACATATATAAAAACACATGACATGTTATGAATATGTATACTGTACAATAGGCATCGATAATCAGGACAAATGACCTGCTTAGAGAATTGCAACTAAGTAACACTGTAAATGCCGTATTTGAAGCAGCTGTAACTCTTATTCCCCCCCTACCCACCCACACAAACACATAAGGGGTATATCTATATATACAAAAATGGATGTGTGTGTGTGTGTGTGTGTATGTTCCAGCATAACTCTGGAATGCCTGGAGCAATTTACACCAAACTTGGTACACATATGATTTACAATCTAGAAAAAAATACTGTGGGGGTAAGACACCCCTAGCACACCTAGGGGTTGGGGTGGGAAGGGGACGACATGTAAAAATCCATAGTTTTCAGGGTCCCAGTGATGAATAGTGACACTCCCGATGCCGTTTCAGTCCAAGTTTAGCCCCCATCAACATGGGGGGTGAGAAGGGGTGAAAAATAAAATGTCCAAAATGACCTACATTAGTGTCAAATCCATAGTTTTCGGGGTCGCTTAGCTGATCGCATTTTGAAAATTCATATGTTCCTTAGACTGTCCATCAACATATAGGCTATGTATCTTCACGCTAAGGGCGGGATGTACCAAGCTGTTCCGCTGAGCTATTAGCCCTCTCACCGCTCTGTTCTCATCTCCACTGTTAGATTCTTTCTCACTTCCCATTGCTGCCATTCTGTCCTGTTTTCTGCGGCAGTCACCGGTATGAACTAACTAATGCAGCGCTGCTCCTCCGTTGCGGTCACTCAGGGCTCGCCATTGTGGATGGGAGCTGTTATGAGCCAGGCAAAAGTGCAGTTACTGAACAAGGGGAGGATACAGGTCCCGTACATTATTGCATACAGGGCCTGCGAAGGACCAATGGGCAGACTATTGGGACATGTAACGCAACGAAAAATCACGTGATGCGGAAAACAATGAGACTGAATGAAAGTACCGGGAGGAGAGGAGGAATCTAACAGTGGAGATGAGAATGGAGCAGTAAGAGGGCTAATAGCGCAGTGGAACAGCAGATTGCCATTATTCTTTAAATACGGCAGCGAAGCACGGGTATTCAGCTAGATATATATATATATATATATATGAAAAGGAATAATGAAGGCGCACTCAGTGAATCAAGAATATAACAGATTTACTGGAAATAACAAGCTCACATACATCAAGGTATGAAATCACCGGCTCATATGGAAACGACCAAGCTGCATCTCGTGTCTCTCTCAGCGGTCCGTTTCTCTGGTTGTCGGCATGCAATAATTCTCCGATCAGCGTCTTAGCTGCAGGGCAGGTGTTCACAATTGGAACATACACGTCTTTGTTTAGGCCACGCCCAACGCGTTTCGTCACGAAACGCGTTGGGCGTGGCCTAAACAAAGACGTGTATGTTCCAATTGTGAACACCTGCCCTGCAGCTAAGACGCTGATCGGAGAATTATTGCATGCCGACAACCAGAGAAACGGACCGCTGAGAGAGACACGAGATGCAGCTTGGTCGTTTCCATATGATCCGGTGATTTCATACCTTGATGTATGTGAGCTTGTTATTTCCAGTAAATCTGTTATATTCTTGATTCACTGAGTGCGCCTTCATTATTCCTTTTCAGTTCATACCAACAGTGTGGTTACACTGTTTAGAAGTGCCTGCACCATCATCAGAAATTTTACAGGGACTATATGGATTTTTAAGGACGCTAAACATTGATTGCACAACCTGCCATTCCTTGCAAACTATATATATATATATATATATAAAACTAGTGGAGAACAAGGGCGCCTATTTAGTGTGTTTTTTTATATATAATTGATATAAAGTGAATCAAGTGATAGAGTATGGACATCACTTATCTGATACACACACTTTCTTCGGTCTCATGACCAATGCACATGTGTAAAGAAAAATAAGACAGAAATAACATAGCGCGTACAGTTTTCAAAGCAGAATTCACCATAAAATTAGAACTTCTTGTATCTAAAAAAACCTTCTAAGGATGAGCAAATCCTCAATCGTAAAAATCCACCAGCAGGGATTAATTAAAAGGTTTTTCACAAATTTTAATACAACATAAAACATAAAAAATATAAAAAAATTGAACAGATGATAAAAGTGCAAACGTACAGAATATATCAAGATTCAAGCTTAAAATTCTGTATATGTAGTCAGATACATCCTGTTTTCCATAAGAATCCAATATTGGTAAAAAATGCAAAAGTACAGGAATTTTAAGTTAAAAGAGCTTATCTGTCCATAGGGAGGTCTCAGGTACAGCAGTCTCAGGTACAGCAGAGAGATAGATTTGGGTGGGTTATATTGTTTCTGTGCAGGGTAAATACTGGCTGCTTTATTTTTACTCTGAAATTTAGATTTCAGTTTGAACACACCCCACCCAAATCTAACTCTCTCTGCACATGTTACATCTGCACCCCCCCCTGCAGTGCACATAGTTTTGCCCAACTGCTAACAAATTTGCTGCTGCGATCAACTCTGAATTAGACCCTTAATCTGCAACCTTTGTAACAAAAAATACTAATCCCAAATACTTTGTATACTATTCGCACCTTATAAACGCAAAACTCAGAAAAAAATCTGTAATCTGGGTAAAAAGGCAAGAGACAGAGTTCCTATATGAGCAACTAGCACCATGCATCATTATGCTAGATCTGTTACTTTATAACTATTCCTCTGCAAACATGAACACTAATCCAAAGTACAGAACTTCGGGGTTGATATACTGTGTCCTGCAGAGAATAGAGTGGAGAAGTTGCCTATAGCAACCAATCCGCTACTACCTATCATTTTATAGACTATACTTGATAAATGCTACTTCGAAGCCTATTGGTTGCTATGGACAACTTATCCAATCCTGTCACTGCTTGATCAACCCCTTAGTGTACTATTAGTTATTTAGTACACTATTAGCAAATTAAGGCTAGATTTGTGAAAAAGTACTCAAGTGGAGTATCGCTGCCATGGCGGAGAGTCGTGCCAGGCATAAGGCATTAACCCAAATAAATTTGTTATTATCAGTGTCTCCGGTTTGTTTTTGGAACACATTTCTAGACAAGTTTAGTGACTTTGCATACCGGATTATAGAACATGTTCCTGCTCATAAGGGAGGGGGCTGGTGATAGGTTGCTCTTACTGAAAGCCGCTGGATATTCAGTCTTGACACCCTTGCCCCAAGATGCTTAAATGAAAATTGGGGCCTTTTGTGTTTACTATAGTATTGTTTATCATGGTTGAATTTATTTGTTTATTTCTGTTAGCTATGACTCCAGCAGACTAAAAACATTATAGATACAATATACATATATACTTCTGATGGTGAATTTTGGGTATGGGGCATCACTAGTTATTTGTAGTTTGCATCCTTAATTTGGCATACATTTAATAGTTTGCTATTGCTTTAGATCAGTAATGTTGGTTGTCCCATTCCCAACCACCTTGTATTTAGGGTGGTTGATGTACCTGCATATACATATATTTGTTATGTTTTCAGCTATGCTGCGAAGTAGCACAGTAAAATTTTTTGGATTGGTTGGTTAGGTCACATGGTGCGGGTTCCCTCTGTCTCCCCAACGTGGCGCAGAGCAGTGGCGTCATATTTATGTGCCAAGATGCACAGCGGGCAGCGACATGGACTGTCCCTTCAGGTATTTCGGTAAATCACTTTGCTTTGTTACTTTAAGCAGCATGAAGAAAAAATGCATAGAATGGCATTGAAACACTAGTATAGTATGCTGCCTTGTCTATTCGTTTTGAGTGCCACCACTGGGAGGATAGATACACACACACTCAAAACTATAAAATAATCTAATAATCTGCTGTGGTCTGTCCCATCTCAATCATGGGCAGTGGGAACCGGAGGTTTCACTGTAGTGAAGGGATAGTCCAAACACAGTAAAGCCCCATACACAGGGGGAAGATGTGTGCTGAGCGATCTAGCATAGACCGCTCAGCACACATCTCTCCCCCTGCTAAGCACTCAGCAACCTAACTAGATTTGGCATGCATGACAAATCTGGAGTCAGTGATAGCGGTGCACAGCTATTGCTATGGGCATACGCACGGAGAGATCCGTGCTTAATTTCTAAGCAATCTAGTCAGATTGCTTAAAATTTAAGCACAGGTCTCTCCGTGTGTACCCCCCTTTAGAGGTTAGGTGTGGCAAGGCCAGGAGTTGAGGGTTTGCTTAAGTCGTGGCTGATCTAAGATTAGCAGTCAATTTTCCCAGTTTTTACTGATATTAAAGCAAAACAAGTCCAATGTATATCCTAAAATAATACAAAGGCAAGTGGGGAACTGCCGGGAAGTCAAAAATACATATAGGAAAAACTGAGCACTGTAATCCAACTAAATAAATTCTGTACCGGGAGTCAGGGGAGGTTAATGAGAAGCTGTAGGAAATGGTACAACACTCAAGAATAAATTGCTCAAATTATTCCTAAGTGCCATACCACCACCTACAATAGGAGGTATATACAAATTATATATATATGAGAATGAGATATATATTATATATATCTTTTTTAATATGGCATATATATCTTGGTGGACTATTTCTTGTTGATTGTAATTATCTCCTTCAGTTGCAATCCAGATAAATTCTTTAGTATAATGTGTTCTTAATCTATTTTCCACATTTATGAAGATTCAAGCTGCGTGGGATAGCAGGATGGAATCACTTTTCTGCGAGAATAAAAGGAAGGATCTGCTTATCAGCAGCCATCAGAAAGTTCATTAATCAGCTTGGCTTTGTGCCCTCCAAATTGAAAGGTTAAGTAATCCTCAGAGGAATATTTCTGGGAAGCACTGACAATTGTCCAGAGAGGACCTGACATTCACTTCACATGGGATCACTAACATGCATTTTAACACTGTTTTGACCCCAAACAATTGTCGGAGGATTAATAAGCATGGATTTCAAAAAGCCACATAAAACGTATATTAGTGGGAATTAACCGTTCTCAGCTGATATGCAAGTCCATGCTTCCATAAACTGACTGGTCAATAGCTGGAACTATAAACAAGAAGAGTACAGGAAGCTGTAAAATGTTCCACATTGAACAAAGAGACTCCAAATAACCACATGAGGGGTAAAACATTCAATCAGGCTGCCCTAAGAGATATGATTTCATAATTAACAGGCATAATTATGGGAAGAGGGTATGCATTATAAAGCCAACATATATCAGACATCTGCTCCTGTCAAATCTATGTTGTGCAATAGTAATATCTATCAATTTTACTAGCATATAAATGATAGTCATGTACAGTACATGCAGAATAAAAAAATACAACATATTAAATATGCTTATCAAAAGGAACATCAACCCCATGACTGTATCAGTATTGGCTGTGCCAGAACATACAGTGAAGCGCCAAAAGTCATGGTATAGCAGTATGTAAAGGTAATGGTAGGTTGCGCTACCATACAATGACTTCTTGGAAATGCAGAGACCTGTGTCAGTTGTAATCGTGAATCTTGTGAGTAAGTATGAACACCAGCTAGGCTGCTCATGGCAAGGCAATGTTGAAGATCAAATGGATGGATAAGGAATGCCTGACAGATGGGGCATTCAATTTCCGAAGTTGTGTGGACACATCAATCTACAGTGTCTTGTGTGTACCTCATGGAAGGCATTACCACCAACCGTGGACAGCGCGCAGTGGCTGACCATAAGTGATTATTGATCATAATTCAGCAGGTCAGTGCAACGTTCTTTAGCTTCCATGGGATATGGGAGCAGAACACCCACCAGAGTGCCCCTGTTAACACTACGACACCAGACACAGCGCCTCACATGGGCTTGTGATCTCGCTAAATTGGACCATGGAGGATGGCAAAATGTGGTGTGGTCAGACATGGGTCCAGTTGTTTCAGGCTGATGGTAGGGTTTGGGTGTGGCACAGACCCCATGAGGCCATAGACCCCAGTTGTCAACAAAGCACCATGCAGGCAGGGTGGCTCCATAATGATGTTGGGTATAGTCACATGGCATGGGTTGGGTCCATCTGAACAGGTGTTTGACTGGTAGCCACTACCATTCAGTGCTTGGTGACCATTTACAGCTCTTCATGGACATTATGTACCCCCACAACAATTAAATATTCCAGCAGAATAATGCATCATGTCATCGATCCCAAGTTGTCCAGAATTGATTTTGAGTAGCATTCTGGAAAGTTTCAAAGCCACCACGGTCGCCCAAATGGACAATCAATTGAGCATTTATGGGATGTGGTGTAGAGAGTCCATTTGTACCCAAGATCTTACACCTACAAATATCAGGAAGCTGTTGGAAGCTATCCAGTTTACATGGTTCAACATCTCTCCAGAGAACTTCTGTTCACTTGTAGAATCAATGTCACATCGAGTTGCTGTATTTTGCCAGGCTAGAGTGGGTCCTACATGATACTAGGCACCTATAACATGACTTTTGGCACTTCAGTGTATGCCTTCCACCAGACATATTTCATTACCAATTTCGAGGTAAGATAATGGCTTGGCACCAGTAATAAAAAAACAAACAAACAAAACACACTTCCCAAATCAGACTGATACCTAATCTTACAGGTTGGGTGCCGGTCCTAGTCAAGTAAGGGATGGCAGTGATGAACACTCCACAGCCTACAATCCAGGATGGTATTGCAGTGGGAGACCACCATACTTTTGGTCATGTACTGTATATGAGAAAGCACACTGCTATAGAACCCAGCTCATGACCAGGATGCTTCAATGTTCCCTAATGACACATCTGCCCCAACCATTGGGAAATGGTATTGGAGAAGAGTCACCAGCTTCTAAATGTGTGTTCATGCTTAGGATGGAGACCCCACCTGGATCACTGACAGTATATGTTAGCAAGGAGTATGGTAAACAGAAACCTGCCACTGTGAACTGGGGGCATTACAATGTAGCATAATTTAATATGGGGCACTATAGAAACAGAAACATAGAATTTGACGGCAGATAAGAACCACTTGGTCCATCTAGTCTGCCCCTTTTTTTTATGTTTTAGGTAATCTCAACCCTTTTTGAACCTTAATTCTAAAAAAGGGTTGAGATTACCTAAAGGATAAAAAAAAACAATGTTAACTGGGGGCACTGCGAGGCATAATATGACCTGGGATACTACTATGGGGTATAAAATGAGTTGTATATTTCAGAGTGGACTAAAATAAGAATTTACTTACCGATAATTCTATTTCTCGGAGTCCGTAGTGGATGCTGGGGTTCCTGAAAGGACCATGGGGGATAGCGGCTCCGCAGGAGACAGGGCACAAAAAGTAAAGCTTTAGGATCAGGTGGTGTGCACTGGCTCCTCCCCCTATGACCCTCCTCCAAGCCAGTTAGGTACTGTGCCCGGACGAGCGTACACAATAAGGGAGGAATTTTGAATCCCGGGTAAGACTCATACCAGCCACACCAATCACACCGTACAACTTGTGATCTAAACCCAGTTAACAGTATGATAACAGCGGAGCCTCTGAAAAGATGGCTCACAACAATAATAACCCGATTTTTGT
This sequence comes from Pseudophryne corroboree, assembly GCF_028390025.1. Taxonomy (NCBI): domain Eukaryota; kingdom Metazoa; phylum Chordata; class Amphibia; order Anura; family Myobatrachidae; genus Pseudophryne; species Pseudophryne corroboree. The sequence continues at coordinate 652,598,366 of NC_086444.1, read as the reverse complement.
AACTATGTACAAGTATTGCAGATAATCCGCACTTGGGATGGGCGCCCAGCATCCACTACGGACTCCGAGAAATAGAATTATCGGTAAGTAAATTCTTATTTTCTCTATCGTCCTAGTGGATGCTGGGGTTCCTGAAAGGACCATGGGGATTATACCAAAGCTCCCAAACGGGCGGGAGAGTGCGGATGACTCTGCAGCACCGAATGAGAGAACTCCAGGTCCTCTTTTGCCAGGATATCAAATTTGTAGAATTTTACAAACGTGTTCTCCCCTGACCACGTAGCTGCTCGGCAGAGTTGTAATGCCGAGACCTCTCGGGCAGCCGCCCAAGATGAGCCCACCTTCCTTGTGGAATGGGCCTTAACCGATTTAGACTGTGGCAGGCCTGCCACAGAATGTGCAAGTTGAATTGTGTTACAAATCCAACGAGCAATCGACTGCTTAGAAGCAGGCGCACCCAACTTGTTGGGTGCATACAGTATAAACAGCGAGTCAGATTTTCTGACTCCAGCTGTCCTGGAATATATTTTCAGGGCCCTGACAACTTCTAGCAACTTGGAGTCCTCCAAGTCCCTAGTAGGTGCAAGGCACCACAATAAGCTGGTTCAGGTGAAACACTGACACCACCTTAGGGAGAGAACTGGGGACGAGTCCGCAGCTCTGCCCTGTCCGAATGGACAAACAGATATGGGCTTTTTTGAGAAAAAAACACCAATTTGACACTCGCCTGGTCCAGGCCAGGGCCAAGAGCATGGTCACTTTTTATGTGAGATGCTGCAAATCCACATATTTGACTGGTTTTAAACCAATGTGATTTGAGAAATCCCAGAACTACGTTGAGATCCCACAGTGCCACTGGAGGCACAAAAAAGGGGTTTGTATATGCAATACTCCCTTGACAAACTTCTGGACTTCAGGAACTGAAGCCAATTCTTTCTGGAAGAAAATTTACAGGGCCGAATTTGAACCTTAATGGACCCCAATTTGAGGCCCATAGACACTCCTGTTTGCAGGAAATGCAGGAAACGACCGAGTTGAAATTTCTTTGTGGGGCCTTCCTGGCCTCACACCACGCAACAAATTTTCGCCACACGTGGTGATAATGTTGTGCGGTCACCTCCTTTCTGGCTTTGACCAGGGTAGGAATGACCTCTTCCGGAATGCCTTTTTTCCCTTAGGATCCGGCTTTCCATCGCCATGCCGACAAACGCAGCTGCGGTAAGTCTTGGAACAGACATGGTACTTGCTGAAGCAAGTCCCTTCTTAGCGGCAGAGGCCATAAGACCTCTGTAAGCATCTCTTGAAGTTCCGGGTACCAAGTCCTTCTTGGCCAATCCGGAGCCATGAGTATAGTTCTTACTCCTCTACGTCTTATAATTCTCAGCACCTTAGGTATGAGAAGCAGAGGAGGGAACACATACACCAACTGGTACACCCACGGTGTTACCAGAACGTCCACATCTATTGCCTGAGGGTCCCTTGACCTGGCGCAATACCTGTCCCGTTTTTTGTTCAGACGGGACGCCATCATGTCCACCTTTGGTATTTCCCAACGGTTTACAATCATGTGGAAAAAACTTCTCAATGAAGTTTCCACTCTCCCGGGTGGAGGTCGTGCTGAGGAAGTCTGCTTCCCAGTTTCCATTCCCGGGATGAAAAACTGCTGACAGTGTTATCACATGATTTTCCGCCCAGCGAAAAGTCCTTGCAGTTTCTGCCATTGCCCTCCTGCTTCTTGTGTCGCCCTGTCTGTTTACGTGGGCGACTGCCGTGATGTTTTTCCCACTGGATCAATACCGGCTGACCTTGAAGCAGAGGTCTTGCTAAGCTTAGAGCATTATAAATTTACCCTTAGCTCCAGTATATTTATGTGGAGAAAAGTCTCCATACTTGATCACACTCCCTGGAAATTTTTCCCTTGTGTGACTGCTCCCCAGCCTCTCAGGCTGGGCTCCGTGGTTACCAGCATCCAATCCTGAATGCCGAATCTGCGGCCCTCTAGAAGATGAGCACTCTATAACCACCACAGGAGAGACACCCTTGTCCTTGGATATTGGGTTATCCGCTGATGCATCTGAAGATGCGATCCGGACCATTTGTCCAGCAGATCCCACTGAAAAGTTCTTACATGAAATCTGCCGAATGGAATTGCTTCGTAGGAAGCCACCATTTTTACCAGGACCCTTGTGCAATGATGCACTGTTTTTAGGAGGTTCCTGACTTGCTCGGATAACTCCCTGGCTTTCTCTTCCGGGAGAAACACCTTTTTCTGGACTGTGTCCAGAATCATCCCTAGGCACAGCAGACGTGTCGTCGGGATCAGCTGCGATTTTGGAATATTTAGAATCCACCCGTGCTGATTGTAGCAGTATCCGAGATAGTGCTACTCCGACCTCCAACTGTTCCCTGGACTATGCCCCTATCAGGAGATCGTCCAAGTAAGGGATAATTAAGACGCCTTTTCTTCGAAGAAGAATCATCAATTCGGCCATTACCTTGGTAAAGACCCCGGGGTGCCGTGGACAATCCAAACGGCAGCGTCTGAAACTGATAGTGACAGTTCTGCACCACGAACCTGAGGTACCCTTAGTGAGAAGGGCAAATTTGGGACATAGAGGTAAGCATCCCTGATGTCCCGGGACACTATATAGTCCCCTTCTTCCTGGTTCGTTATCACTGCTCTGAGTGACTTCATCTTAATTTGAACCTTTGTAAGTGTTCAAAAAAAAAATTTTTTTTTAGAATAAGTCTCACCTAGCCTTCTGGCTTCAGTACCACAATATAGTGTGGAATAATACCCCTTTTCTGTAGTAGGAGGGGTAATTTAATTGTCACCTGCTGGGAACACAGCTTGTGAATTTTTTCCCATACTACCTCCTTGTCGGAGGGAGACTTGGTAAAGCAGACTTCAGGAGCCTGCGAAGGGGAAACGTCTCGACATTCCCATCTGTACCCCCGGAATACTACTTGTAGGATCCAGGGGTCCTGTACGGTCTCAGCGCCATGCTGAGAACTTGTCAGACGCGGTGGAACGCTTCTGTTCCTGGGAATAGGCTGCCTGTTGCAGTCTTCTTCCCTTTCCTCTATCCCTGGGCAGATATGATCTTATAGGGACGAGAGGACTGAGGCTGAAAAGACGGTGTCTTTTTCTGCAGAGATGTGACTTAGGGTAAAAAACGGTGGATTTTCCAGCAGTTGCCGTGACCACCAGGTCCGATGGACCGACCCCAAACAAGTCCTCTTCCTTTATACGGCCATACTGTGCCGTTTGGAATCTGCATCACCTGACCACTGTCGTGTCCATAACATCTTCTGGCAGTTATGGACATCGCGTTTTTTCATGATGCCAGAGTGCAAATATCCCTCTGTGCATCTCGCATATATAGAAATGCTCTATAGTCAATAAAATACTGTCCCTGTCAAGGGTATCAATATTTTTAGTCAGGGAATCCGACCAAGCCACCCTAGCTCTGCACATCCAGGCTGAGGCGATCGCTGGCCGCAGTATAACACCAGTATGTGTGTATATACTTTTTATTATATTTTCCAGCCTTGTCAGCTGGTCCTTGAGGACGGCCCTATCTATAGACGGTACCGCCACTTGTTTTGACAAGCGTGTGAGCGCCTTATCCACCTTAAGGGGTGTTTCCCAACGCGCCCTAACTTCTGGCGGGAAAGGGTATACCGCCCATAATTTTCTATCGGGGGGAACCCACGCATCATCACACACTTTATTTAATTTATCTGATTCAGGAAAAACTATGGTAGTTTTTTCACATCCCACATAATACCCTCTTTTGTGGTACTTGTAGTATCAGAAATACGTAACACCTCCTTCATTGCCTTTAACGTGTGGCCCTAATAAGGAATACGTTTGTTTATTCACCGTCGACACTGGATTCAGTGTCCCTGTCTGTGTCTGTGTCGACCGACTAAAGTAAACGGGCGTTTTAAAACCCTTGACGGTGTTTTTGAGACGTCTGGACCGTACTAATTGTTTGTCGGCCGTCTCATGTCGTCAACCGACCTTGCAGCGTGTTGACATTATCACGTAATTTCCTAAATAAGCCATCCATTCCGGTGTCGACTCCCTAGAGAGTGACATCACCATTACAGGCAATTGCTCCGCCTCCTCACCAACATCGTCCTCCTACCTGTCGACACACACGTACCGACACACAGCACACACACAGGGAATGCTCTGATAGAGGACAGGACCCACTAGCCCTTTGGAGAGACAGAGGGAGAGTTTGCCAGCACACACCAAAAACGCTATAATTATATAGGGACAACCTTATATAAGTGTTTTCCCTTATAGCATCTTAATATATATATAAGCATATCGCCAAATTAGTGCCCCCCCTCTCTGTTTTAACCCTGTTTCTGTAGTGCAGTGCAGGGGAGAGCCTGGGAGCCTTCCCTCCAGCCTTTCTGTGAGGGAAAATGGCGCTGTGTGCTGAGGAGATAGGCCCCGCCCCTTTTTCGGCGGCCTCGTCTCCCGCTCTTAACGGATTCTGGCAGGGGTTAAATATCTCCATATAGCCTCCGGAGGCTATATGTGAGGTATTTTTAGCCAAAATAGGTATTCATTTGCCTCCCAGGGCGCCCCCCTCCCAGCGCCCTGCACCCTCAGTGACTGCCGTGTGAAGTGTGCTGAGAGGAAAATGGCGCACAGCTGCAGTGCTGTGCGCTACCTTTAGAAGACTGAGGAGTCTTCTGCCGCCGATTCTGGACCTCTTCTTACTTCAGCATCTGCAAGGGGGCCGGCGGCAAGGCTCCGGTGACCATCCAGGCTGTACCTGTGATCGTCCCTCTGGAGCTGATGTCCAGTAGCCAAGAAGCCAATCCATCCTGCACGCAGGTGAGTTCACTTCTTCTCCCCTAAGTCCCTCGTTGCAGTGATCCTGTTGCCAGCAGGACTCACTGTAAAATAAAAAACCTAAGCTAAACTTTCTCTAAGCAGCTCTTTAGGAGAGCCACCTAGATTGCACCCTTCTCGGCCGGGCACAAAATCTAACTGGCTTGGAGGAGGGTCATAGGGGGAGGAGCCAGTGCACACCACCTGATCCTAAAGCTTTACTTTTTGTGCCCTGTCTCCTGCGGAGCCGCTATCCCCCATGGTCCTTTCAGGAACCCCAGCATCCACTAGGACGATAGAGAAATGTATAAATATTTATAAAAACATTTTATTCATATATAATGCAAATATTAACATAACATCCAGTTTGCAATTTTCATAATGCTCTGATATATAACAAGTATAGAGAAAATTCTAAACTGGGATCCTTATATAAGTCTATAAAGCATTTTAATAAATTACAAAGTCCTACGAATGGATATGGGGGGTAATTCCAAGTTGATCGCAGCAGCAGATTTGTTAGCAGTTGGGCAAAACCATGTGCACTGCAGGGGAGGCAGATATAACATGTGCAGAGAGAGTTAGATTTGGGTGGGTTATTTTGTTTCTGTGCAGGGTAAATACTGGCTGCTTTATTTTTACACTGCAATTTAGATTGCAGATTGAACTCACCACACCCAAATCTATCTCTCTCTGCCCATGTTATATCTGCCTCCCCTGCAGTGCACATGGTTTTGCCCAACTGCTAACAAAGTTCCTGCTGCGATCAACTCAGAATTTCCCCCATGGTTCATTATGACCAATATCCAGAAATATCATTCCAATTTAACACAGCCAAACACTTACAGGACTCTGAGGAAACAATGCTCCACTTTAAAGATATGTAACAGTCCCTCCAGATATCCCCATGTTATTAACAACCAGCAACCAGTGCTGGTGGATTCAAGATTAGTACGGGTTGGGTACGGGATGTCTGCAGACAGAATACCGACCCCCAGCATCCCAACTGCCATAATCCTGACAGTGGTGCTTAATTAAATTAATTCTAACCTTTCCCCTAACCCTCTTCCCGCAGAATAACCATATCCATACCCCCCTCACAGGCTAACCCTCTCCGGCATACTTACATTCGTAAATGGAGGTAAACTTGCTCACAAATTGCGGTGATATGTTGCCAATATTGGGACTTATTTGAGATATTTGGTATACAGACTGCATCCATATGTTGCTTATTGGCTTAAGCGAAATAAGCTTCCTCTATGAACGCTCAGTGGCACCTTTCTCAAAGGTAAAAAGATGCTTATAAAGGCTTGCTTTCTTGTGTGGGTACTAATATCAACACTTTGGCCCCTGGTTGATATGACTGGACTACTGCTGTCTAATCACAGCTCTGACACTGACCTTCTGTTGCTCCAGAAGAGGGGCTACCTTTCACAATTTCTCTTGCTTTTGAGCTACTAAATGCACCAGATTTGGTTCCCAAACCTTCAAACCCTTACTTTAACATGTCTGTGCTGTCTGCCATAGAGTAACTCATAAAGGCTGAACCCAGTAGAGTCTTTGCATTCCAGAAAGCAAACATTAAGTAGGGCAGGGGTCTATCCCAATATATTTTCTTCTGAGCTACTGTCTTCCTCATTATATTCTTCAAGGTTCTGTTAAAGCACCCTTGGATCTCGAGAGCTACCAAAAGTTAATGTGTTCCAGGCCACCTGTGGATCTATAGATCTATAGAATGTGTTGGTTAGGAATGTATGCACCATGTTTGAAAATGTTTGAAAATGTGACCGTTAGTAATGACTACACCTGTGCACCAGCTAGGTGGTCTGGAAAATGTGACAGTAATGACTACACTTGTGCACCAGTTAGGTGGTCTGGAAAACTTGACCTGTCAGTAGCTCTAGAGACTGGATTGGCTACCCCTGAGTCAGAGGATAATACTCGTAGTCTGAAGTACAAACAGTCTTTACACCTAAAATGTAGCATGTCTTTCATCAGTTTAGACAAAAAAAAAAAAAAAGAGGTTCCCTGATATGTGAAAATCTCATAGGTTATTCTTACAGGAATAAGCATCAATACCAGTGCATTTATACAGATTGAGTCTCCCATATCCAAAATACAGATTTTGTTTTTTGGCATGACTGAGATAGTGACACCTTTGCTTTCTGATGGTTCAATGTTCCCCAACGTTGTTTGATGCACAAAGGTACTCTTCAAGCTGTATGTTTAAGGTGTATATGAAACATAAGCAAAGTTTGTGTATTAGCACAAACTTTATTTCATGTACAAAATTTCTAACAAATATTGTATAAAATTACCATCATGCTATGTGTATAAGGTGTATATTAAAACAAATTCATTCTGTACTTAGACTTGGATTCCATCTCCAAGATAATAAGAATTTACTCACCGGTAATTCTATTTCTCGTAGTCCGTAGTGGATGCTGGGAACTCCGTAAGGACCATGGGGAATAGCGGGCTCCGAAGGAGGCCGGGCACTCTAGAAAGATCTTAGACTACCTGGTGTGCACTGGCTCCTCCCACCATGACCCTCCTCCAAGCCTCAGTTAGGTACTGTGCCCGGACGAGCGTACACAATAAGGAAGGATTTTGAATCCCGGGTAAGACTCATACCAGCCACACCAATCACACCGTACAACTCGTGATATGAAACACAGTTAACAGTATGAAACAATAGAGCCTCTCAACAGATGGCTCAACAATAACCCAATTTAGTTAACAATAACTATGTACAAGTATTGCAGATAAACCGCACTTGGGATGGGCGCCCAGCATCCACTACGGACTACGAGAAATAGAATTACCGGTGAGTAAATTCTTATTTTCTCTAACGTCCTAGTGGATGCTGGGAACTCCGTAAGGACCATGGGGATTATACCAAAGCTCCCAAACGGGCGGGAGAGTGCGGATGACTCTGCAGCACTGAATGAGAGAACTCCAGGTCCTCCTCAGCCAGGGTATCAAATTTGTAGAATTTTGCAAACGTGTTTGCCCCTGACCAAGTAGCTGCTCGGCAAAGTTGTAAAGCCGAGACCTCTCGGGCAGCCGCCCAAGATGAGCCCACCTTCCTTGTGGAATGGGCATTGACAGATTTTGGCTGTGGCAGGCCTGCCACAGTATGTGCAAGCTGAATTGTACTACAAATCCAACGAGCAATAGTCTGCTTAGAAGCAGGAGCACCCAGCTTGTTAGGTGCATATAGGATAAACAGCGAGTCAGATTTTCTGACTCTAGCCGTTCTGGAAACATATATTTTCAGTGCCCTGACAACGTCTAGCAACTTGGAGTCCTCCAAGTCCCTAGTAGCCTAGGCACCACAATAGGCTGGTTCAGGTGAAATGCTGACACCACCTTTGGGAGAAACTGGGGACGAGTCCTCAATTCTGCCCTATCCATATGGAAAATCAAATAAGGGCTTTTACAAGACAAAGCCGCCAACTTTGATACTCGCCTGGCAGAAGCCAAGGCCAATAACATAACCACCTTCCACGTGAGATATTTCAGATCCACGGTTTTTAGTGGTTCAAACCAATGTGATTTTAAGAAACTCAACACCACGTTGAGATCCCAAGGTACCACAGAAGGCACAAACGGGGGCTGACTCTGCAGCACTCCTTTTATAAATGTCTGAACTTCAGGTACTGAAGCTAGTTCTTTTTGAAAGAAAATCGACAGAGCCGAGATCTGTACCTTAATGGAACCCAATTTAAGGCCCATAGTCACTCCTGCTTGCAGGAAATGCAGAAATCGACCTAGTTGAAATTCCTCTGTTGGGGCCCTTTCGGCCTCACACCATGCAACCTATTTTCGCCATATGCGGTGATAATGAGTTGCTGTAACCTCTTTCCTGGCTTTAGTAAGCGTAGGAATGACTTCCTCCGGAATGCCCTTTTCCTTCAGGATCCGGCGTTCAACCGCCATGCCGACAAACGCAGCCGCGGTAAGTCTTGGAACAGACAGGGCCCCTGCTGCCGCAGGTCCTGTCTGAGTGGCAGAGGCCATGGGTCCTCTGATATAAATTCTTGAAGTTCTGGGTACCAAGCTCTTCTTGGCCATCCACGAGTATCGTTCTTACTCCTCGCCTTCTTATTATTCTCAGTACCTTTGGTATGAGAGGCAGAGGGGAGAACACATAAACCGACTGGTACACCCACGGTGTTACCAGAGCGTCCATAGCGATCGCCTGAGGGTCCCTTGACCCGGTGCAATATCTTTTATAGCTTTTTGTTGAGGCGGGACGCCATCATGTCCACCTGTGGCCTTTCCCAATGGTGTACAATCCTATTGGAAGACTTCTGGAGGAAGTCCCCATTCTCCCGGGTGGAGGTCGTGTCTGTTGAGAAGATCTGCTTCCCAGTTGTCCACTCCGGGAATGAACACTGCTGACAGTGCTAACACATGATTTTCCGCCTATCGGAGAATCCTTGTGGCTTCTGCCATCGCCATCCTGCTTCTTGTGCCGCCCTGTTGGTTTACATGGGCGACTGCCGTGATGTTGTCTGATTGGATCAGTACCGGCTGGTTTTGAAGCAGAGTGTCACGATCCGGGTATCTGGATGCCATTTCTTACCCATCAGATGCCTCCTAAGGCTGGCTCAGCGCTCCAGGACCGGATCCCATCTGTTATCCTAATGTTCACATTCCTGCATCCTCTCCTGTCTCTCTGAGACGCTGTCACAGTAACGCCTTATTACATCTGGCATGGCGTCTCCCGCGGCCTCCGCCGCCGTCCCTGAGCTTCTGCATGCAGAGTGTCAGAGTGGCGATTACGTCAGCCGCGGCCTCCGCTGTGTCCGCGTGGTTGGATGTGCACTTGTCAGCCTGGCGTCTCCTGTCTCCAGTGGCCGGCGCCGCCATTACTGTTTTCATTACCACATGGATTACAAACCAAACTTCCCTCCAAGTGTCTGCATGGGCGCAGCCATCTTGGATTCTGTCAGCTGATCATTTCCTCCAATCTGTTGTCAGTATTGTTAATCTGCATAATTGCCTAGCCAATCCCTTCCTTGCTGCAGGTATAAATACACTGTGCCTGAGCAAGGAAGGCGTCAGTGCTTTGGTTGTCAAACCTAGTTGCTGTTTGTCTCTCTCCTGTGATTGTCTTCCAGGTTCCAGCTCCTGTCTCAAGACTTCCACCATAGAGACCCGCACCAGCATTCCACCTGCGGTGTAGCCTGACTCTCCAATCCATTGTGGATTCATCTGTTTCCAGCTACAACATTACCTGCTTCCAGCTCAGCTTCCAGCAGAGTACAGCTTCCCTTAAAGGGCCGGTGTCCTTTCTACACTTTACCACTCTCCACCGGTATTATTATTTCTCCGCTCTCAAGTTCTACATTTCAGTTCATATTTCATCGCTCCCAAGTTCATTTATTATTTAACTGGTTCCAGCCAGTATCCACTCCGTGCCAACAACAGTCTGGTTCCAGCCAGTATCCACAGCAGCTGTTTTATCTTCAGCAACCCAGCTTTTCCTGGAACACCAGCTGGCACAATCCTGGGTTATCTCCATTGCTACAGTCGGGCCTGGTAAGGACTTTCCATCTAGAAGATCATAAGAACTATCTCACACTACCAGTGCCCTGTGGCTCCTGCCATCCTGTAGTACCCAGGAACTGTATTTATTCTTTGCTGACTTTTACGTTTTCTTTTACTACTGCTGTGTTGCGGAGTTGTCATAATAAACATCATTGACTTTTATCCAAGTTGTCGTGGTCACGCCTTCGGGCAGTTATTATTCATGTTACTTACATGTCCAGGGGTCTGATACAACCTCCCAGGTTCCGGTACATCTCAGCCCCTACAACTGAGGCTGCCTCCCGTCAGCTCAGGCCCTCAGTTGTGACACAGAGGCCTTGCCGGCCTCAGGGCATTGTAAATGGCCCTCAGGTCCAGAATATTTATGTGTAGGGAAATAACCTGACTTGACCAAAGTCCCTGGAAATTTCTTCCCTGTGTGACTGCCTCCCAGCCTCAAAGGCTGGAATCCATGGTCACTAGGACCTAGTCCTGTATGCCGAACCTGCGGCCCTCTTGAAGATGGGCACTCTGCAGCCACCACAGTAGAGATACCCTGGTCCTTGGAGACAGGGTTATCAGCCTATGCATCGGAAGATGCGATCCGGACCACTTGTCCAACAGGTCCCTCTGAAAAGTTCTTGTATGGAACCTGCCTAATGGGATTGCTTCGTAGGAAGCTACCATTTTTCCCAGGACTCGCGTGCAATGATGCACCGCTACCTATTTTGGCTTCAGGAGGTCTCTGACTAGAGATGACAACTCCTTGGCTTTCTCCTCCGGGAGAAACACTATTTCTGGTTTATGTCCAGAACCATCCCCAGGAACAGTAGACGTGTCATAGGAACCAGCTGTGACTTTGGACTGTTTAGAATCCAACCATGCTGTTGTAGCACTTTCCAAAATAGTGCTACCCCGACTACCAACTGCTCCTTGGACCTCGCCCTTATAACGAGATTGTCCAAGTACGGGATAATTACAACTCCCTTTTTTTGAAGGAGTATCAACATTTCGGCCATTACCTTGATAAAACACCCTCGGTGCCATGTACAGTCCAAACGGCAGTGTCTGGACTTGGTAATGGTAATCCTGTACCACAAATCTGAGGTACTCCTGGCGAGGATGGTAAATGGGGACATGCAGGTAAGCATCCTTGATGTCCCAGGATACCATGTAATCCCCCTCGTCCAGGCTTGGAATAACCGCCCTGAGCGATTCCATCTTGAACTTGAATTTTTGTGTTCAAGGATTTTAAATAAAAAAATGGGTCACACCGAACCATGCGGTTTCGGTACCCCAACCCGTGTGGAATAGTAACCCCGTCCTTGTTGAAGTAGGGGCACCTTGAGTATTACCTGCTGGGAATACCGCTTATTAATTGCCTCTAGCACAGCCTCCCTGCCTGAGGGAGTTGTCAGCAAGGCATATTTTAGGAAACGGCTGGGGGGAGACATCTCGAATTCCAGCTTGTACCCCTGAAATACTACTTGAAAGAAACAGGGATCCACCTGTGAGCGAGCCCACTAATTGCTGAAATTTTTGAGACGGCCCCCCACCGTACCTGGCTACACCTGTGGAGCACCCGCGTCATGGTGTGGCCTCACAGGAGGCGGGGGAAGAATCTTGATTCTGGGAACAGGCTGACTGGTGCAGCTTTTTTCCCTCTACCCTTGTCTCTGTACAGAATGGAAGCGCCATTTGACCCGCTTGCTTTTCTGAAGCCGAAAGGACTGTACCTTTGTCTGTGAGGAAACCTGAGGTAAAATTATTTCTTCCCAGCAGTTGCTGTGGATACGAGGTCCCAGAGACCATCCCCAAATAATTCCTCACCCTTATAAGGCTCTCTATGCGCTTTTTAAGTCAGCATCACCTGTCCAGTGACAGGTCTCTAATACCCTCCTAACAGAATGGACATTACATTTATTTTGGATGCCAGCCGGCAAAATATCCCTCTGTGCATCCCCCATATATAAGACGACGTCTTTAATATGTTTTTATGTTTGCCAACTAGTATCCCTGTTTGACAGGGTCACCGACCACGCTGCAGCAGCACTATCTGCAGGTCTCAGTCTAGTACCTGAGTGTGTAAATACAGACTTCAGGATAGCCTCCTGTTTTTTATCAACAGGTACCTATTAAAGTGGCCGTATCCTAAGACGGCAGTGCCACCTTTTTTGACAAACGTGTGAGCGCCTTATCCACCCTAGGGGATATCTCCCAGCGTAACTTATCCACCTGGCGGGAAAGGGTACGCCATCAGTAACTTTTTATAAATTACCAGTTTCTTAACGGGGGAACCCACGCTTTCACACACTTCATTTATTCATCTGATGGGGGAACAAAACACTGCCTGTTTTTTCTCCCCAAACCTAAAACCCATTTTTAGAGGTGCTTGGGTTAAAGTCAGAAATGTATAACACATTTTTTATTGCCGGGATCACGTCACGGATGTTCCTAGTGGATTGTGTATATGTCTCCACCTTGTCGACACTGGAGTCAGACTCCGTGTCGACATCTGTGTCTGCCATCTGAGAGAGCGGGCGTTTTTGAGCCCCTGATGGCCTTTGAGATGCCTGGGCAGGCGCGGGCTGCGAAGCCGGCTGTCCCACAGCTGTTACGTCATCCACCCTTTTATGTAAGGAGTTGACACTGTCGGTTAATACCTTTCACCTATCCATCCACTCTGGTGTCGGCCCCACAGGGGGCGACATCACATATATCGGCCTCTGTTCTGTCACCATATAAGCCTCCTCATTCAACATGTCGACACAGCCGTACCGACACACCGCAGACACACAGGGAATGCTCTAAACGAGGACAGGACCCACAAAAGCCCTTTGGGGGGACAGAGTAAGAGTATGCCAGCACACACCAGAGCGCTATATATATACAGGGACTAACTGAGTTATGTCCCTAATAGCTTTTATATAATATACTGTATACAGTGCCAATTTTAATGCCCCCCCTCTCTTTTCCCTCTTACTGTACTGTAGAATTGCAGGGAAGAGCCGAGCTGTGAGGGAAAAATGGCGCCAGTGTGCTGAGGAGATAGGCTCCGCCCCTTTTTCGCGGCCTATTCTCCCGTTTTTTATGGAATTCTGGCAGGGGTATTTACCTCATATATAGCCCCTGGGGCCATATATTGAGGTATTTTAGCCAGCCAAGGTGTTTTTATTGCTGCCTCAGGGCGCCCCCCCCAGCGCCCTGCACCCTCAGTGACCGGAGTGTGAAGTGTGTGAGAGGAGCAATGGCGCACAGCTGCAGTGCTGTGCGCTACCTTGGTGAAGACAGAGTCTTCATGCCGCCGATTTTCCGGACCATCTTCTTGCTTCTGGCTCTGTAAGGGGGACGGCGGCGCGGCTCCGGGACCGAACATCAAGGCTGGGCCTGCGGTCGATCCCTCTGGAGCTAATGGTGTCCAGTAGCCTAAGAAGCCCAATCCGGCTGCAAGGAGGCGAGTTCGCTTCTTCTCCCCTTAGTCCCTCGCTGCAGTGAGCCTGTTGCCAGCAGGTCTCACTGAAAATAACAAATTCTAAGACTATAACTTTCTAAGAGCTCAGGAGAGCCCCTAGTGTGCATCCAACCTCGGCCGGGCACGAAATCTAACTAAGGCTTGGAGGAGGGTCATGGTGGGAGGAGCCAGTGCACACCAGGTAGTCTAAGATCTTTCTAGAGTGCCCGGCCTCCTTCGGAGCCCGCTATTCCCCATGGTCCTTACGGAGTTCCCAGCATCCACTAGGACGTTAGAGAAATACTATTATGGTATGCAAATATTCCAAAATGCTGACAAATCTGATTTTCAAAATACTTTGTCCCAAGCAGCTTGGATATGGGATACTCAGCCTGTACGTTCTGTTATAATTCTGCCCACACAGATAAATAGGAGTTTAATTACACTCTGTAAGCCTGAGAGGGGGGCTTGTATAGTTTTCTTAGTAAGTCCACTCAATTATGTACCCTGTGGGCAGGAAAAGCAATTACATGGAGAGGAGATTGGCCAACCTAAGGCCTTTGTCTATGTCTGCATATAGTGTAGATTACTTGAAGACGCTTACTGTAGATGGAACCAAAAACAGTCGGGATATTAAAACAGCCATCTGACCAAAAGGTGTGACTGAGCCAAAGCAAAGATTAAAGGAATCATTATATATGTTTATAACTAAAATTGATATTTCTACCACAGCAAAGAGTTTTCCAAAATCATACAAATATAGCAGACATCTGTATGCTGGTCTGATTTGAGAGTCCCTAGGGCATATGGTTTGGGAGAAATGAGGTATCTCACCAATATCACATTCCAGAGCAGACTTGTTTACACTCATTTTGTATCTTACAGTAAATCAAATTACCAAACTTGGCTCTCAAGGTACCCTGACAAGTTTTATGGATATCCATATGCTAGGACCTTATCCCAGGAAAGACTCTCTCTGTTACTGTATTGAAAGGAGTGAACCCAGTGATCCCTTTGGCCCAAATTTACTTGGACTGGGGGGCTGAAAATATGATGAGTGAGGTAGCAGTGTGGGAACATATACCTGTTAATATTTTATTGGGATCATACCTTGGACCGATAATGTCATAGTATGTTTCCGCTAATGTTGCTCCTGTGGCCTCTGGTGCAGTGGAATTGTCTCACTTATCACATGTCATGTGTGTTAATTCTGATTATGTAATACTGTTGATTTAAATGATGAGGATAATGTAGAAGTAAAGTAAGAAATGTGTATTAAACCTGAGAGAACTTGTGGTGATAATAATGTATGCAATGTTTTAGAAGGTGGGAGTAGCCCATATATAGCTGCTGTCACTCTCAGTAAGAGGACTCAGGCCTTAGAGCTTAGTCTGAGGAATGCTTCTTCTGCTGATTGTATCTGGGTGCCTTTGAAAAGGGCCAAATTGTGACGGCTAGATGGCTGGGTTAGAGCATCTCTAAAATGGCAGGTCTTGTGGCAGGACAGGAAACTGTGACAGTGTTATGGGTGCCCAAGGTTCATTAATGTGCATGGGGAGCGAAGGCTAGACAGTCTGTCATAGAAGAGCTAATGTAGCACAAATTGATGAAAAAGTTAGAAAGGAGTCAGAAAACACAGTGTTGCTGGGAATGGGGCTGTGTAACTGCAGTGCGACCGATAACCCCTGTACACCACCATAAGCTACACCTACAAAGGGCATGTGGACCATGGCTCAATAAAAGGTGACCTGGTCTGATAAATCGAGCATCTGTGGGATGGGCTGGGAAAACACGTCTGAGCCATGGAGCCTCCACCTCACAACTTACAAGACTACTATCGTCTTGGTGCCAGATACCAAAGGACATCTTCAGTGGTCTTGTGGAGTCCATGCCTTGACAGGGGACTTACAAAATAGGCAAATGGATTTAATGTTATGGGTGATGGTTGTGTGTATTATAAATTTTATATATATATATATATATATATATATATATATATATATATATATATATATACTTATATATTTATTTATTACGAGAGATAGAGAAAGCTGGCACAGACCAATTGCCTCTACTATGTTGTATTATGTATGTATAAAAGAAATCCCTTGTTTCTGCAAACACATGGCTTTCATGAAATTTTAACTCATGCGCCAAGGGCTGAGGAAACAAATTGCATGTGAAGCATACTGTATTCGTGCACAGACGGACAGCTCTGTTCGCTTTTGTTGAAAAGAAATTGTAACAAAATTAAGATCTTTGGGGGTAATTCCAAGTTGATCGCAGCAGGAAATTTTTTAGCAGTTGGGCAAAACCATGTGCACTGCAGGGGGGACAGATATAACATGTGCAGAGGGAGATAGATTTGGGTGTGGTGAGTTCAATCTGCAATCTAAATTGCAGTGTAAAAATAAAGCAGCCAGTATTTACCTGGCACAGAAACAAAATAACCCACCCAAATCTAATTCTCTCTGCAAATGTTATACCTGCCCCCCTGCACTGCACATGGTTTTGCCCAACTGCTAAAAAATTTCCTGCTGCGATCAACTTGGAATTACCCCCTTTATTTGGATATGGGGAAGGTACAAAATGACTTAAGTGGTAAAAAGTCAGGGGCTTTGCTGGTACCCCATAGAACAGGGGTGGGCAAAATACAGACTGCAAGCCATACCAGAAATTTGGGTGTGGCATATTGCAGCAAGTGGACGACTCCTGTGCTAGCCATATATGCGGTATGGGTTGTCGGCTGTCAGTTTGTACATTAATCAGTGAGGAAGGACATTGCCATGACTTACTCGCATCTGCTTCTATCCAGATGCGATCACGGCTTGAGTAATTAGCATTTTCGGTTGGCAGCATAGAAAACTTGCAGTTATATTGTGTATCTCTTTCAGCTGACCTACAGCTAACTGTTCCTTGCAGACTCCGCAATTCTCTGGTAATAGAAACCCTCTTCAGCTATGATGGTGAAAGTTGCAGCTTAATGCTCAATGTCACATAATACGGGTTGGATGAGGCTTCCTAGCAAGTAAGGGCTCCTGCAACATTCTTGTTTGAGCCCGTGTCACCCAGGCTCAAAATTATGTAGATGTATATACTAGTATAAAATGCTTATGCTGGGTCACCTCAGTCTCCCCCCCTCTCCACTCAGTCGCCCCCCACCTACCTATTCATCACTGCAGCCGGTCCTACCTTCGAAAGCCTACCCCATTCTTCCTTCGCAGTGGCAGCAATTGAGGCACGAGCCCAGGTTTCCAGTGTGTATGCATTGAGGAAAAGGGGCAGACCCCACACTTTATGTAGATATAACTAGATAGATAATAAAGGCAGGAATTGGTCAACAGTGCAGCGCTTTGGGTGACCAATGGAATGCAATACAGGTATATTAGGTGTGTGTACCATAAAGAGAATAATAGTGAAGTGTCTTTCTGTTAAGTCACACCATACTGTAAAATAAATATATATATATATATATATATATATATATATATATAGTTACTGTACTTTTACCCTTGTTAGAAAGTAAGCAGTGGTAGCCCAACAAAATACTGAGTTGTGGCAATCAACAGTTTATTAAAACTTGTAAAGTGGTCCACCAATTGATTGCCAACCACTGCCACAGAATATATTATTGATGCTAAGGAGCTGTATCACTTGTCACATATCAATAATCAAAGGGCAAAAAAGGAAATGAACCGGGGCATGCCATTGGAAAACTTGATTTCAAAATTCATAATTGCGAACAATAATCCAGCTACACATGACTGTTGTATTGGCTATACATCCGCTATATATAAATACTATACCATGTGGCATGTGTATCACTGTGCCACATGGTATAAATACTATACCATGTGGCATGCAGTGATACAAATCTGTTTCCATGTCTGTTACTACAAAGATTACATCTATAAGAAAAGCCTGGGGACACTGCTAAGAGTTACACAAATCTATTTATGTAGTTTATGACTATTTCAGTTTGCCTATGCATATGAAGTAATTTTCAATACTTTATTATTATTATTATTATTGTACGATAGATACAGAATTTGTTTCTGCTCTCCATGAAAGCCAATATAAGTTCGGCGGAGCTCCAGTCATTGCACAGACTAAAGGGCACTACACACTGGCAGATAACACTGCACGATATGAACGTTCTCGTTCATTAATGAACGAGAACTCGTTCATATCGTGCAGTGTGTAGGCACCAACGATGAACGATGCAAGGCCCCGCGCTCGTTCATCGTTGGTGCCGGGTCGCTTATGCATGCAGGCCAATATGGACGAGATTGTCCATATTAGCATGCATTGCTATGGTGCCGGGTGACGGGGGGAGTGAAGAAGCTTCACTCCCCCCCGCCGCCGGGTCGCCCGTCTGCCGTATCGGTGGTCGGGCAGCTCGGCGGCGGGTCGCCCAGTCTGTAGGGCCCTTTACTGTTGTATTCAGGATGAAAAGAAAATGCAACTCTGTTGTGTATCTCTGTTGTGTATACATTAGCGCATATACTGATAAGATTAAATGAAAACAACAACATTTTAAGATAGCTCCTGTATTCAAAACAAATAGAACCACCATGTAAAACGCAAATATTCTGTTGAGACCTGGGGGTAAATTTACTAAGATGGGAGTTCTTTTTAAGATGGGATGTTGCCCATAGCAACCAATCAGATTCTACTTCTCATTTATTTAGCACCTTCTAGAAGATACCTGGAATCTGATTGGTTGCTATGAGCAACATCCCATCTTAAATAGAACTTCCATTTTAGTAAATGTACCCCCCTGGAGCACAGAAATGTGTTTTGAGAAAGCAGACTGCATTGCAAGTGTTTTGTTTCGCTTTCAAAATGTATGTAAAAAAATATTTAAAAAACACCATTGCAAACAGTGTTTAGTTTCATGTCGTAATAAATGATTTGTGCTATTTAAGACCATTGTTGGAGGGGATGAATCAAATAGGCACAGTGTCCCATATGTGGATGAACTGTCCCAAAACTGCGTGTTTATGGTTTGAGTTTTACAACCTATTTGCTTAAGTGAAGAGAATTTGTATGCCCCCATGCCTCTCATACACCCTACTTCCTGCTGAATTGCCCCTACTGTGCCTACCCACTCTGGCCAGTAAATTAGTGATATCCTGTACGCAGTCCGTTCCTGATTACAGCTAACTAGACGGACATATTTCCTCCATCTGTCACTGATCTTATTAACAAGGTGTGGAAAATTCATAGTTTGGAATCAGTCACCAGCATAATCCATTCCATACATTTTCTAGCATTTGGTCTCCCTAGACAGACCACACTGCCAATTCTATACAAATCTCCTTCAATATTTTGTGTGTGACAACAAGCTATAAGCTTTACTCCCCATAACTATATGCCCCTTACTAAGCTCTCCTTTTTCTTAAAACTTTTATTTCCAATCACATTTTTAGATACCATGTTATGTTAGAAGCTCTTTTGTATCTTAAAAGGTTGATGCAGCTAATTTGGATTGCAGCACCATACCACTCAGTTACTGCCTCATCTGTTTTGCTATTGTATATTGTTTTTCTGTTTACAATCTTTGTGGTATGATTCCTCTTTCTACTCCTCCCTCCTTTTTTATTTTTCTGTACCCTCTTCAATAACATTTATATTAAAAAAAGTATTTGTACTGTTATGAAAACTGCTTCATTTGCAATTCTCTTCTACCCACCTGTATGACCAATTTTAGGGTCCCTTTAGATGGATGTTTGTGGTTTTGCAGAATGTACCTGAAGATTTTACACTTCTATACAATCACCTTCTCTCACTTACATGGAATTCCAAAGGAAAAAAAAAAATTAAATTATAAAACACATGATACAGTAGTGAATGGGGACTGCCTTATTGTTTACGGCATTTGAAAAATGAGGGTGAAAACATCAATCTGCTGCTTCCTTTAACTGGGACACATTATTCTGCACCCTACATTTTCCCCACACCTGTACCAATTTAATTAACTTGGACTAAACTACAGAATTTAAGCTACATTTTTTTCTTTTTTAAAATAAAAAAAGGATAGATTTTTAAACAGTTACAGTACTTTACTATGAACTCCACACACAAAGAAAAGAAAGAGACCAGCACTCACGTTTTGATGATGAAAAGAAAAAATAAGAATTTACTTACCGATAATTCTATTTCTCGTAGTCCGTAGTGGATGCTGGGACTTCCGTAAGGACCATGGGGAATAGCGGCTCCGCAGGAGACTGGGCACAAAAGTAAAAGCTTTAGACTAGCTGGTGTGCACTGGCTCCTCCCCCTATGACCCTCCTCCAAGCCTCAGTTAGGATACTGTGCCCGGACGAGCGTACATAATAAGGAAGGATTTTGAATCCCGGGTAAGACTCATACCAGCCACACCAATCACACCGTACAACCTGTGATCTGAACCCAGTTAACAGTATGATAAACGTAGGAGCCTCTGAAAAGATGGCTCACAACAATAAACAACCCGATTTTTTTGTAACAATAACTATATACAAGTATTGCAGACAATCCGCACTTGGGATGGGCGCCCAGCATCCACTACGGACTACGAGAAATAGAATTATCGGTAAGTAAATTCTTATTTTCTCTGACGTCCTAGTGGATGCTGGGACTTCCGTAAGGACCATGGGGATTATACCAAAGCTCCCAAACGGGCGGGAGAGTGCGGATGACTCTGCAGCACCGAATGAGAGAACTCAAGGTCCTCCTCAGCCAGGGTATCAAATTTGTAGAATTTAGCAAACGTGTTTGCCCCTGACCAAGTAGCTGCTCGGCAAAGTTGTAAAGCCGAGACCCCTCGGGCAGCCGCCCAAGATGAGCCCACCTTCCTTGTGGAATGGGCTTTAACAGATTTTGGCTGTGGCAGGCCTGCCACAGAATGTGCAAGCTGAATTGTATTACAAATCCAACGAGCAATCGTCTGCTTAGAAGCAGGAGCACCCAGCTTGTTGGGTGCATACAGTATAAACAGCGAGTCAGATTTTCTGACTCCAGCCGTCCTGGAAACATATATTTTCAGGGCCCTGACTACGTCCAGCAACTTGGAGTCCTCCAAGTCCCTAGTAGCCGCAGGTACCACAATAGGTTGGTTCATGTGAAACGCTGAAACCACCTTAGGGAGAAATTGAGGACGAGTCCTCAATTCCGCCCTATCCGAATGAAATATCAGGTAAGGGCTTTTTTAGGATAAAGCCGCCAATTCTGATACGCGCCTGGCTGAAGCCAGGGCTAACAGCATTACCACTTTCCATGTGAGATATTTTAAATCCACTGTGGCAAGTGGTTCGAACCAATGTGATTTTAGGAATCCCAAAACCACATTGAGATCCCAGGGTGCCACTGGAGGCACAAAGGGAGGCTGTATATGCAGTACCCCCTTTACAAAAGTCTGGACTTCAGGAACTGAAGCCAGTTCCTTCTGGAAGAAGATCGACAGGGCCGAAATTTGAACCTTAATGGATCCTAATTTTAGGCCCATAGACAATCCTGCTTGCAGGAATTGCAGGAAACGACCCAGTTGAAATTCCTCTGTAGGGGCCTTCTTGGCCTCACACCACGCAACATATTTCCGCCAAATGCGGTGATAATGTTTTGCGGTTACATCCTTCCTGGCTTTGATCAGGGTAGGGATGACTTCATCTGGAATGCCTTTTTCCTTCAGGATCCGGCGTTCAACCACCATGCCGTCAAACGCAGCCGCGGTAAGTCTTGGAACAGGCAAGGTCCCTGCTGAATCAGGTCCTTTCTTAGAGGTAGAGGCCACGGGTCCTCCGTGAGCATCTCTTGCAGCTCCGGGTACCAAGTTCTTCTTGGCCAATCCGGAGCCACGAGTACAGTTCTTACTCCTCTCCTTCTTATGATTCTCAGTACTTTTGGTATGAGAGGCAGAGGAGGGAACACATTCACCGACTGGAACACCCACGGCGTTACCAGAGCGTCCACCGCTATTGCCTGAGGGTCCCTTGACCTGGCGCAATATCTGTCCAGTTTCTTGTTGAGACGGGACGCCATCATGTCCACCTTTGGTTTTTCCCTCCGACTGGATCAATACCGGTTGACCCTGAAGCAGAGGCCTTGCTTGACTTAGGGCATTGTAAATGGCCCTTAGTTCTAGGATATTTATGTGAAGAGACGTTTCCATGCTTGACCACAAGCCCTGGAAATTTTTTCCCTGTGTGACTGCTCCCCAGCCTCTCAGGCTGGCATCCGTGGTCACCAGCATCCAATCCTGAATGCCGAATCTGCGGCCCTCTAGAAGATGAGCCCTCTGTAACCACCACAGGAGAGACACCCTTGTCCTTGGAGATAGGGTTATCCGCTGATGCATCTGAAGATGCGATCCGGACCATTTGTCCAGCAGATCCCACTGAAAAGTTCTTGCATGGAATCTTCCGAATGGAATCGCTTCGTAAGAAGCCACCATTTTTCCCAGGACTCTCGTGCATTGATGCACTGACACTTGTCCTGGTTTTAGGAGGTTCCTGACTAGCTCGGATAACTCCCTGGCCTTCTCCTCCGGGAGAAAAACCTTTTTCTGGACTGTGTCCAGAATCATCCCTAGGAACAGTAGACGTGTTGTTGGAATCAGCTGTGATTTTGGGATATTTAGAATCCACCCGTGCTGACGTAGCACTACCTGAGATAGTGCTACTCCGACCTCTAACTGCT
This sequence comes from Pseudophryne corroboree, assembly GCF_028390025.1. Lineage (NCBI taxonomy): Eukaryota > Metazoa > Chordata > Amphibia > Anura > Myobatrachidae > Pseudophryne > Pseudophryne corroboree. The sequence goes on along the minus strand of NC_086444.1, from coordinate 652,575,840 downwards.
CACTGGACCTTGCCCTTATCAGGAGATCGTCCAAGTAAGGGATAATTAATACGCCTTCTCTTCGAAGAAGAATCATCATTTTGGCCATTACCTTGGTAAAGACCCGTGGTCCCGTGGACAATCCAAACGGCAGCGTCTGAAACTGATAATGACAGTTTTGTATCACAAACCTGAGGTACCCTTGGTGAGAAGGGTAGATTGGGACATGGAGATAAGCATCTTTGATGTCTAGAGATACCATATAGTCCCCTTCTTCCAGGTTCGCTATCACTGCTCTGAGTGACTCCATCTTGAATTTGAACCTTTTTATGTAAGTGTTCAAAGATTTTAGATTTAAAATTGGTCTCACCGAGCCGTCCGGCTTCGGTACCACAAACAGCGTGGAATAATACCCCTTTCCCTGTTGTAGGAGGGGTACCTTGATTATCACCTGCTGGGAATACAGCTTGTGAATAGCTTCCAATACTGCCTCCCTGTCGGAGGGAGACGTTGGTAGAGCAGACTTCAGGAACCGGCGAGGGGGAGACGTCTCGAATTCCAATTTGTACCCCTGTGATACTACCTGCAGGATCCAGGGGTCCACTTGCGAGTGAGCCCACTGCGCGCTGAATTTCTTGAGACGACCCCCCACCGTGCCTGAGTCCGCATGTAGAGCCCCAGCGTCATGCTGAAGACTTGGCAGAAGCGGGGGAGGGCTTCTGCTCCTGGGAAGAGGCTGCCTGGTGTAGTCTTTTTCCCCTTCCTCTGCCCCGGGGCAGAAATGAGCGGCCTTTTTCCCGCTTGCCCTTATAGGGACGAAAGGACTGAGTTTGAAAAGACGGTGTCTTTTTCTGCTGAGAGGTGACCTGGGGTAAAAAGGTGGATTTTCCAGCCGTTGCCGTGGCCACCAGGTCCGATAGACCGACCCCAAATAACTCCTCCCCTTTATACGGCAATACTTCCATATGTCGTTTGGAATCCGCATCACCTGACCACTGTCGCGCCCATAACGTTCTTCTGGCAGAAATGGACATCGCACTCACTCTAGATGCCAGGGTGCAAATATCCCTCTGTGCATCTCGCATATATAGTAATGCATCCTTTAAATGCTCTATAGTTAATAATATACTGTCCCTATCCAGGGTATCAATATTTTCAGTCAGGGAATCCGACCAAGCCACTCCAGCGCTGCACATCCAGGCTGAGGCGATTGCTGGTCGCAGTATAACACCGGTATGTGTGTATATACCTTTTAGGATATTTTCCAGCCTTCTATCAGCTGGTTCCTTGAGGGCGGCCGTATCAGGAGACGGTAACGCCACTTGTTTTGATAAGCGTGTGAGCGCCTTATCTACCCTAGGGGGTGTTTCCCAACGTGCCCTAACGTCTGGCGGGAAAGGGTATAGTGCCAATAATTTATTAGAAATCAGCAGTTTTTTATCGGGGGAAACCCACGCTTTATCACACACCTCATTTAATTCATCTGATTCAGGAAAAACTACTGGTAGTTTTTTCACACCCCACATAATACCCTTTTTTGTGGTACTTGTAGTGTCAGAAATGTTCAATGCCTCCTTCATTGCCGTGATCATGTAACGTGTGGCCCTACTGGACATTACGTTTGTCTCCTCACCGTCGACACTGGATTCAGTATCCGTGTCTGGGTCTGTGTCGACCATCTGAGGTAACGGGCGTTTTAGCGCTCCTGACGGAGTCTGAGACGCCTGAACAGGCACTAATTGGTTTGCCGGCTGTCTCATGTCGTCAACAGTTTTTTGCAAAGTGCTGACATTGTCACGTAATTCTTTAAATACGACCATCCAATCAGGTGTCGACTCCCTAGGGGGTGACATCACTAACACAGGCAATTGCTCTGCTTCCACATCATTTTCCTCCTCATACATGTCGACACAATCGTACCGACACCCAGCACACACACAGGGAATGCTCTGATAGAGGACAGGACCCCACGAGCCCTTTGGGGAGACAGAGGGAGAGTTTGCCAGCACACACCAGAGCGCTATATATATACAGGGATAACCTTATATAAGTGTTTCTCCCTTTATAGCTGCTGTTTTATATTTGCTGCCAATAGTGCCCCCCCTCTCTTGTTTTACCCTGATTCTTGTAGCAGGACTGCAGGGGAGAGTCAGGGAGCCGTCCTTCCAGCGGAGCTGTGAAAGAAAATGGCGCTTGTGTGCTGAGGAGAAAGGCTCCGCCCCCTTCACGGCGGCCTTTTCTCCCGCTTTTTTCAGGAAAACTGGCAGGGGTTAAATGCATCCATATAGCCCAGGAGCTATATGTGATGCATTTCTTTAGCCATATAAGGTTTTTATAGTGTTTTATTGCGTCTCAGGGCGCTCCCCCCCAGCGCCCTGCACCCTCAGTGACCGGAGTGTGAAGTGTGCTGAGAGCAATGGCGCACAGCTGCAGTGCTGTGCGCTACCTTATTTGAAGACAGGAACGTCTTCTGCCGCCGCTTTCTCCGGACCTCTTCGCTCTTCTGGCTCTGTAAGGGGGCCGGCGGCGCGGCTCCGGGACCCATCCAGGCTGAACCTGTGATCGTCCCTCTGGAGCTAATGTCCAGTAGCCAAGAAGCCCAATCCACTCTGCACGCAGGTGAGTTCGCTTCTTCTCCCCTTAGTCCCACGATGCAGTGAGCCTGTTGCCAGCAGGACTCACTGAAAATAAAAAACCTATTTAAACTTTTACTTCTAAGCAGCTCAGGAGAGCCACCTAGCCTGCACCCTTCTCGTTCGGGCACAAAAATCTAACTGGGGCTTGGAGGAGGGTCATAGGGGGAGGAGCCAGTGCACACCAGCTAGTCTAAAGCTTTTACTTTTGTGCCCAGTCTCCTGCGGAGCCGCTATTCCCCATGGTCCTTACGGAAGTCCCAGCATCCACTAGGACGTCAGAGAAAAAGGGTTTATTCCTTACAGAAGAAACATCTGGTCATGGTCCTAGTATTACAGCCCGACGGCCGTTTCAACTCTCCGTGGTTTTCGTCAGGGGCCTCTGACGAAAACCACGGAGAGTTGAAACGGCTGTTGGGCTGTAATACTAGGACCATGTCCAGATGTTTCTTCTGTAAGGAATAAACCTCTTTTTTCTTTTCATCATCAAAACGTGAGTGCTGGTCTATTTTTCTTTTCTTTTGCAAAAGTGAGTGTCTGTATCAATTTCCAGGACCCTGCACCACCATGTCAATTTTATTTTTACTGAGTGCTGTCATACTGCTACACACACATTTATTTCATGGATATAACACACTACTAGTGTGTATGTTACACGCTGACTCATCTTCTATGTTGTAACCTTTTGGGGGCAGCACTGTCAAAACTGTTGTAATCAGCATAATTGATTATGCTACTTGGTCCCCATCTGAATTCACCTATGAGGAATAATCCATTTCATTGCGAGATGGTTGAGTTGATAATGTGCTCTTCACTATTTAGCGTACCATCTTGAATTATATATATATATATATATATATATATATATATATAAGCAAAATATGCTTGGCACTCACGCTTGTCTGTGAACAGCAGGGTCCGGTGCGCAACCTCTCATATGAGTATGTAGATTCAAAACACGGTGTCTTGATAAAGGGGAGAGATCCCCGAAACGTTGGCGTACCGGCAAAGGTGTTGTCCATTATTTTCGTCTGAGTGCCTCCATTGTTTTGAATATATATATATATATATATATATATATATATATATATATATATATATATATAGTACAGTGTTTCTCCACATAACAGTGGAGAAAGATAGCACTCACCAGACTTGTTATATTAAGCGTAATAAAGTCATTTATTCTACGGTAGATCCTGGTTCCTGCTCTTACAGTATGCTGACACTGATGTTGCTGTATTCTTGATTGTGCATTTGATTGACTGGCAAATACCTTGAGAAAGGTCCGAATATAGGACCGAAACGTTGGTGAGCCCTTTCCATATATACCTTGTTTTTGACATGAAGATTACATGGAACCAAGTATTCTTTGAATAAATGACTTTATTACGCTTAATATAACAAGTCTGGTGAGTGCTATCTTTCTCCACTGTTATGTGGAGAAACACTGTACTGTACTATGAGTTTAACCCTTTGAGTGGATCAGACTTTGATTTGGCACACCAGTCGTTACCTGCGTTGGGTGAGAGTGTGGGACTTCCCGTACATATATATATATATATATATATATATATATATATATAGTGGGCGAAATGGAAATTTTGAAGTGGGGGTATGCAAAAGTCAAGGATGTAATTATGCGCGCGCGCTCCAGAAATTGGGGCGTGGCCACAAAAAAGGGGCGTGGTCACCCAGTAGGGGGCGTGTCCCATGTAGTAGAACCCCTTATACTATCTAGTACTGGTGCCCTTTTCACATTATAGCACACTGAATGAGCTGAAATTCACGTTATAGCACACTGAATGAGCCGAAATTCACCCTGTAGCACACTGAATGAGCCGAAATTCACCTTGTAGCACACTGAATGAGCCGAAATTCACATTGTAGCACATTGAATGAGCCGAAATTCACCTTGTAGCACACTGAATGAGCCGAAATTCACCTTGTAGCACACTGAATGAGCCGAAATTCACCTTGTAACACACTGAATGAGCCGAAATTCACCTTGTAGCACACTGAATGAGCCGAAATTCACCTTGTAGCACACTGAATGAGCCGAAATTCACCTTGTAGCACACTGAATGAGCCGAAATTCACATTATAGCACACTGAATGAGCCAAAATTCACCTTGTAGCACACTGAATGAGCCGAAATTCACATTGTAGCACACTGAATGAGCCGAAATTCACCTTGTAGCACACTGAGTGAGCCGAAATTCACATTGTAGCACACTGAATGAGCCGAAATTCACCTTGTAGCACACTGAATGAGCCGAAATTCACATTGTAGCACACTGAATGAGCTGAAATTGTGACAGCAGGGACAGCCAGAGTGACGACAGGGAGAGAGAGACAGTGACGACAGGGAGAGAGAATCGACAGGGGGAGAGAGACAGTGACGACAGGGATAGAGAGACAGTGATGACAGGGAGAGAGAGACAGTGACGACAGGGGGAGAGACAGGGGGAGAGAGTGACGACAGGGGGAGAGAGTGACGACAGGGGGAGATACAGGGGGAGAGTGACGACAGGGAGAGAGTGACGACAGGGAGAGTGACGACAGGGGGGGGAGAGAGTGATGACAGTGAGAGTGACGACAGTGAGTGACGAGAGTGACGACAGGGAGAGAGAGTGACGACAGGGAGAGACGGTGACGACAAAGAGAGAGACGGGGAGAGAGAGAGACCGGGGAGAGAGAGATGGGGAGAGAGAGATGGGGAGAGACGACAGTGACGACAGGGAGAGAGAGACGACAGGGAGAGAGAGACGACAGAGAGAGACGACAGTGACGACAGGGAGAGAGAGACGACAGGGAGAGACGACAGTGACGACAGGGAGAGAGAGACGACAGGGAGAGACGACAGTGACGACAGGGAGAGAGAGTGACGACGGGGAGAGAGTGACGACAGGGAGAGAGACGACAGGGAGAGAGACGACAGGGAGAGAGACGACAGTGACGACAGGGAGAGAGACGACAGGGAGAGAGTGACGACAGGGAGAGAGTGACAGGGAGAGAGTGACGACAGGGAGAGAGTGACGACAGGGACAACAGGGAGAGTGACGAGAGTGACAACAGGGGGGGGAGAGAGTGACGACAGGGAGAGTGACGACAGGGAGAGTGACGACAGAGAGAGTGACGACAGAGAGAGAGAGTGACGACAAAGAGAGAGAGAGACGGGGAGAAAGAGAGACGACAGGGAGAAAGAGAGACGACAGGGAGAGAGAGACGACAGGGAGAGAGAGACGACAGGGAGAGAGAGACGACAGGGAGAGAGAGACGACAGGGAGAGAGACACGACAGGGAGAGAGACACGACAGTGACGACAGGGAGAGAGTGACGACAGGGAGAGAGTGACGACAGGGAGAGAGTGACGACAGGGAGAGAGTGACGACAGGGAGAGAGTGACGACAGGGAGAGAGTGACGACAGAGAGAGACAGTGACGACAGGGAGAGACAGTGACGACAGGGCGAGACAGTGACGACAGGGCGAGAGGCAGGGGGAGCGACAGGGGGAGAGAGAGCGACGACAGGGGGAGGGAGAGTGACGACAGGGAGAGTGACGACAGGGAGAGTGACGACAGGGGGAGTGACGACAGTGAGTGACGACAGTGAGTGACGACAGTGAGTGACGACAGTGAGTGACGACAGTGAGTGACGACAGTGAGTGACGACAGTGAGTGACGACAGTGAGTGACGACAGTGAGAGACAGTGACGACAAAGAGAGAGAGACGACAGGGAAAGACAGGGAAAGACAGGGAAAGATAGGGAAAGACAGTGACAGACAGGGAAAGACAGTGACAGACAGGGAAAGACAGGGAAAGACAGTGACAGACAGGGAAAGACAGTGACGACAGTGACAGACAGGGAAAGACAGTGACGACAGGGAAAGACAGTGACGACAGGGAAAGACAGTGACGACAGGGAAAGACAGTGACGACAGGGAAAGACAGTGACGACAGGGAAAGACAGTGACGACAGGGAAAGACAGTGACGACAGGGAAAGACAGTGACGACAGGGAAAGACAGTGACGACAGGGAAAGACAGTGACGACAGGGAAAGACAGTGACGACAGGGAAAGACAGTGACGACAGGGAGAGAGGCAGGGGGAGAGAGAGTGACGGCAGAGAGAGTGACGACAGGGAGAGTGACAGGCAGAGTGACGACAGGCAGAGTGACGACAGGCAGAGTGACGACAGGCAGAGTGACGACAGTGAGAGTGACGATTGACGACAGGGAGAGAGTGACGACAGGGAGAGAGTGACAACAGTGACAACAGGGAGAGTGACGACAGGGAGAGTGACGACAGAGAGACAGTGACGACAGAGAGAGACCGTGACGACAGAGAGAGACCGTGACGACAGAGAGAGACCGTGACGACAGAGAGAGACAGTGACGACAGAGAGAGACCGTGACGACAGAGAGAGACCGTGACGACAGAGAGAGACAGTGACGACAGAGAGAGACAGTGACGACAGAGAGAGACAGTGACGACAGAGAGAGACAGTGACGACAGAGAGAGAGTGACGACAGAGAGAGAGTGACGACAAGGAGAGAGTGACGACAAGGAGAGAGTGACGACAAGGAGAGAGTGACGACAGAGGGAGAGTGACGACAGGGAGAGAGTGACGACAGAGGGAGAGTGACGACAGGGAAAGTGATGACAGAGGGAAAGTGACGACAGTGACGACAGGGAGAGTGACGACAGTGAGAGACGACTGTGACGACAGGGAGAGTGACGACAGGGAGGGTGACGACAGGGAGGGTGATGACAGGGACAGCAGGGAGAGAGGTGACAGCAGGGGAACATTACCTTATTTGTTGCTGGCAGCAGTGAGTTGGCGCCGGGCGGCTGGTGAGCGGGGCCGGCGGCGGGCTGGTGAGCAGCGGGCGGATGGTGAGCGGCGTACGCGGGCGGCTGGCAGTGGTGAGCTAATACAGCGCTCTACATAGCCGCCGGCCGCCGCGCAGGGACGGGGAGCACCATGTGCAGTAGGATGGCCACTTCCCTTGCCTCCTGCTGCACTTTCTGGGCTCATTTCCGGGTCAGTGGAAGAAGTGGCGGTATACAATACCGCCGTATACCGCCCCACTTCGACCACTGTATATATATATATATATATATATATTTTTTTTTTGCTTTGTTATCTTTCCATCTCAGCGTCTAGTCAAGGGTGTACATTATGTAGACAATTATGATGCCTGGCCAAATTACTTTATACAGTTAGACATTTAGTCAACAACCTAATCGCCAATCAGACTTGTAGGATCTAAACTTATTTATTTTTTTACATTATGAGAATCTATGTAACAATTAAAAGACACAACCATTCATTCATGCCACGCCCCTTTTGCTATAAAGCTGAAGGTGTGTCATTGCACTGTAGCAGTAATCCTCCTCAATCCATTCCTGGAAGCAAACTTTGGTGATATTTTTATAATACAGCTGTTTTTCGAGATTCTGATAATACAGGGATCTCAGAAGTAGAGAAGACTTAATTAAGTAAAATATACATCTTGTATTCAACTATTTAAGTATTTCATTCATATAGTACTAATTTACAATATTGTAGGATTCTATAAAATGTTATACATGACAACTACTTTAGAGAAATAAATCTAAGGGTAATATTCAATTGTTTGAAAAGTCAGTTGGGCATCTGTTTTTTTCCTAATAGACTTCTGAATTTGTCTGAAATAAACCAATGGTTGCCAAACCAGTCATCAGCAAACCTCAGACTAAGATGCAATAATTACTTATTTTTACCCCAGCTGAGGCCTTGTGATCAAAAGCCCCAAAAGTATTTTTCAACAACAGAACTTAAAAAGCTCAGTTTAAAGGTTATTACTTGATGATATCAAGTATTAAAACACTATCTACACTATGCTGCCCACTTGTGGTGCTGTACCATTAGTACCTAAGGATGTTAGTTACTCCCTCAATTATTCAATATGCAGAGAATAAAAGCCTTCTGTGCAGAGTAAATCATTATTAAAAAGTAAGGTAACTGCATTTAACATAGCTAATGCAGCTGACATCTTGACCCATGACATTCAAGCTTATATAACTACAAATTAGAGATGAAGAATAGTAATATAAAGCAAAACAAATAAGGGTAAATAATCTGTGGGTAAAGCATAGTAGAGCTGCTGATACCGTATACACAGTATATACCCAGACTAAGCCAGGCTTCGTGCATGTAGCAATCTCAGATACCAAGAGACATCCTGAGAATATGATCTTACAGATATTATACATCTAGGGACCAACAGCCCTTCCTTATCAACTGCCTATTCAGATTAACTTCTAGTGCTTTAAACTTACAGAACGTTACATTGAACATTAAACCACATAAATAAACCTGATATTATACTAGTGTCCTAAGGCTACAATAATTATATACAAGTTCCGGGAAGAAATGTATAAAGATTCATTTAAGTACATTGCTCAATTTCTAAAAATGATCTTAATAAAAATAATAAACTGAAACTGACTAATAAAATGCACCCTAATTAGATTGTTATTTATAGACTAACACCAATTAGATTAAAAAAATATAGAAAAGCATTGTTTTGAGGAAAAGGCGATAACGAATACACACGGCACTGAAAATTAACACTAGTCAAAGTATGAACAAAATTTCCACCGTATGAGGCCTTAACATTTACAAATAGTAATTTCATTTCATGCAAATGTTTGCACATTGTTTGTATTGTGTATTTTAATTTTTCATGTGATGCAAAAATAGTAAATACTATAGCCTGTTAAGCAACTAAGTATAATAAAACGAGAGATTCGGTCATGTTTAAACTCTTGCCAAAAAAAATAAGGTTTAGGGTTGCCAACAAATTGTCATACCTGTACTAATATTAAAGATACAAGTTTCAATATTATTACTAGTTACATAGATAAATGAAAAAGAAAAAAAATACATACAGGTTATTCAAATTCTTTTAAAAGATGGCAAAACGCCTTAAAAAATTATTGTAAATTTACATAATTGTAAACAACTGGACAAAAACTATAGTAAGAGACCAAGTAAAACATATTCCACGTACAAAAGAATGTCAATTAAGTAAAATGGTGTAAAATGTAAATCATTTGAATATATTTATATAAGCAGTCATTTGAGATGACAAACTGTCTTTAACAGCAACAAAAGAATGACTTGTGCATTGTGTGTACGTAGGTAATGCATAGATATTAGCAAACAAATTACTGGACTTATGTGATTTGCAAACAATCACTTGAATTGTTACTGTAAAATATAATACCACATTTATAGACCACAACAAAAGTCATACAATTTTAAACACATTTAATACTCCTTTAAATATCATTCCTATTGTTTTAAATGTCACTGTTACACTGGTGTTGTATTGTATCTAATATATTTATGGGCTAGTAATTACTATTTCAGTGCCAATTGTAGATTATATATTGAAGGAAAGATGCCAAAGTGAAAACCGTTTCTTGCAGAAATAGTTTTACAGAACAGATCTACAACATAAATAACACATAATATGATGTATAGTGATTGCAAATCATAGGGCACAGAACTAGTCTGAACTGATGACTTCAGTGGCTGTCCCTATAATCCTCTGAAAAGGGCATGCAGACCTATGGGCATACACTTTTGCTGAACTGATCATTAAAATGTGATATTGTTGATCCCTGAACCATTGCCTTCAGTGGCAAGTTTCCAGTCATTTTGCTTCATTCAGCAACATATTAGCATGCAATGGAAAAACTACTACTTGCCTATTAATTTCAAAGGCAGATTTTTCACCTTGAAATGGTCTATAATGTAGTGTATATGTAGTATAAGCACTCATTTAGGTCACATGCTGTGAACACAGCAAATAAGGTTACATCAGAACAACAACTATATTTGGGCCAATGTAACCATTATTTGTATTGCTGAACGCCACCTAATGATTTATTTGGTAACTGTAACTGTGCCGGCGTTATGGGGTCCTGCACCCCGGACCCATACCTAGTATTAGGGACCCCCAGTGACGGAGAGGCCTTGTCGATCGGCCTGGGGGCTTAACCCTATATCTGCAGATATACGAAACCAAGATCTCCGTATAATCTGACTATTATGTAGTAATATTTTTCACTCGGTGTGCATTAGGGAACCATTGTTTTTTCCTAACTGTGGTATTGCAGACATTTTTAGAAGCAGTACAGAGATTTCATAGCCTAATCCATCCATTGTTAGACAACTCCCCATCCCCTTCCCTCCCAAGGCCAGCGAAGAGCGAGCAGTGTGCTCTCTGCTGGAGAATCAAGACCAAGGCAGCCTTCAGTAGAAGACAATGCTGGCCAAGAAACATTTTGCATTACTGCTTACTCTGAGCAAAGGTCTTTGCATTGATTGTCCAACAGCAATGTAAAAACTGGTAAATACTGCTACACCTGTCACATCCAATTGTATAATATGTAAAATGCATGAAATAAGTGGTCACCACATATGTGTAACAAGAAATAAGAGGAGGGAAGTGTCCGCAATGTCAATATGCCTAGAAACTAAGTGATTTCATTGACAAAGGATGACTGGGACTTTTTACAACTATTGTTGACTTTTAGTTGGACTAATGTCTTAATAAATACTAAACAGATTACCAACTAAGCAAAAACCTCATCCGTTCTGAACAGAGTATTTACTAAACCTTGAAGCCATTTCCAAAATGTATTCTTTCAGAGGAATATTAGGCTTGCTCAATCCATCCAACTGGGAACATTAGTATTATCTTACATAAAAAAAGCTTTAAAAGCTTTATTTCATTTGGGAGACTGAGTTTCACATATTATATTTTACATTTTAAAAAAAATCTACATTGTAGGAAATACACAGTCCTTCATTTTTTAGAAAGATATATAAATTGGTACACTGTGTATGAGAGTGACAATACATTCTATGTAATTATTGTTCTGTAAAGTATGTTACGCACTTGTGGCTCAATATAAATAGTATATTCAAGTATAAAATTAAACGGATATATTGAAAATGATAACTATAAAAAGTGCAAGAATTTAATTACACACTTGTTGTCTCAATATCTTACAGGGAAAAGAAATGCACTTCTCAAGTTTATTTTAAAATTCCCTGTTACACTACTATTACAATAAAAATAAGTTTCATACCACAGCATAGCGATAAAGGCGACTTCATTTTAAAATGTTTAGAAGAGTGCACTAATACACACATATATATGAATAATTTATTGTTCGTACATACATATGCATAGACATAGTTTAAAAAGATAGGAGCACAATCTTAAATGGTAACAAGGTTAACGAATGTTTATATATCGGAAGAAGCGCAATAAAAAAAAATACTTCATCTATATAAAAACACTTATGATGTTAGAAACACAAGTAAATAATTAAAAATAAGTATTATATTAAATAATTTGTACAGATATTTAGACTTAAAATAATTGTTCCTTAAAACGTACGGTTGTCCATAGCTGCTGTTAATTAATAAATCAAATGTCGTTAAGTTTTGGAAAAGTAAAATTCAACACATTAATGTACATAAATAACATTCTATTGGTGGTGTTATACTATTAACTGCTATTATGGGTCATAATTCTAAACAAATATGCACGCTCTGCAAACAAATGACCTGTATAATATTTCATTGATCATCATCACATTAAGAACAGTTCATCTAGCTCACTTGCACGGTGAATCAATATGTGTCAACTGGGTGACTTCATCAGAATTCATAAACAGATGACCAGTACTTCACCACAGTTATGAGAACACTGGTTTCCTAACTGCGAAATCCAGATAATGCCTCTATAGTGCTGCAGATGGCACTGTCTCTCTTGGTTGTAAAAACCATGTTAAACTGTGGCAATTCACATGTCAGTTTGTTTATTACAAGCATTAATATCATATGCTACGATGTTTGTTTTGCAAAATAAGGTTGTTAAAGGTAGCATTAACTTATTTACAGTTTAATGGTGAATAAAATTATCCTATCTTCCAGTAGGACAACGTGGATTGGAAACTGAGAATATTATGCAAAGCCACATACAGATTTAATAACTTCACACAAAACTCTATAATCTGAGAAATGCACTGCAAAAATAATTTCATTAATTTAAAATCTATTTAAAAAACTTAATCCAATACCAAGTAGGGTATGTATTAATGTGCATGTGTAATATAATTAAACAACAATAATTATAATTTATTTGGGGAAAACAATATACTTGCCAAGATTAAAAATATCCTTTTTGAGCAATATGCGTACTGTCCTATTTGAATCTAAGTGAATTGTTTTATTCATATTTATAAATAAATAAAAATAAAAGTTTGTAGTTCTGTTTGAAACCATGCAAGCTAGTAGAAAGTTATTTTTAAAAGATAATAAAACAAAGGATTTGCCATCACACACAGTGATCGCAAAATACGCGCTATAGCGCGTTTTTACGCGCTACAGGAAGAGACGTACCCGGTTTTAAAAAATGAGCGGGTCCCATAGGACGCGCTGTGTATCACTGCACCAATAGGAGACTCTGTCTTCCCATCCAATCACCGCCGCGCCTCCTCATCCAATCGCCGCCGCATCTCTCTATCCGCATGCACCCAGAAGGCCCCGCCCCCTACACCGCGCACACACATCACACCGGGGGCAAGATGCTCCGCTGAAGCTGGTCTTCTATAAGTCCTCTTGTGGCGGTGCGGCCCGCCTCCCCCCCCCCCCCCGATCACCCGCTGGAGCCTCAAGGGAGCCGGACCGAGTGAGGACGCCCCCCCCGCCGATCACCCGCTGGAGCTTCACGGAGCCGGACAGAGTGAGGACGCCCCCCCCGCCGATCACCCGCTGGAGCTTCACGGAGCCGGACAGAGTGAGGACGCCCCCGCCGATCACCCGCTGGAGCTTCACGGGAGCCGGACAGACAGTGAGGACGGCTCTGCGGCGCGCTACACACTGTGCTGCGGGGATGTTGAACGTCGGTGACCGGGGACTGTGCTTGCTGTGCGGAGGGGTGAGCTGGACTTACGGTGGCGGCAGGGGGGCTGTTCATATCGGTGGGATGGCGGAGATGGGGGCTGCATGGCGCCTGCAAACAGGTGTTAAACGCAACATTTTTGTGGTATGGAGTGGGGGTGAGGCGAGAGGGTGACAGTGCTGCTGGTCTCTGCAGCATACAGGACCCTTGATACAACCACTGGATTCGAGTCATGCTGCCTGTAATTTATGTGCTGACTGATCAACTTCAGTGACACTCACTGTGCTGTCTGCCTTTGTTGGTTACTGCTGGTTGCTGTTGGTTACTGCTGGTTGCCGCTGGTTACTGTAAAGGCAGCCAGCACAGTGAGTGTCACTGAAGTTGATCAGTCAGCACATAAATTACAGGCAGCATGACTCAAATCCAGTGGTTGTACCAAGTGTCCGAAGTCGTCATCAGGATGTTGGCATTTAGTATACCGACACCAGCATCCCGATCGCAGCAAAGCCGACAAGAGTGACGAGTGCAGAGGGTACCCTAACCTCCCATCCCTAACCCTCCGTTTCCCGCAGCCTAAACCCAACCCACCCCATTAGTGCCTAACACCTATACCCCCCCCCCCCCCCCCTCTGCAGCCTAACCCTCCCCAACACCATATCCTAACCCCCCCCCCCCCCTTCCCACTTGCACGCTAAACCAGTGGCGGCAGTGCATACTTCCCTTCAGGATCCTGACTGTCAGGATATCGTTGCCGGGATCCTGATCACCTCTGGATGCCAGTGTTGGTATTGTGGCTGCTGTCAGGATTCCGGCATCGGTATTACGGCTGCTGGGATCCCGACAGCCAGGATCCTGAATGCATACTTCCGATATGATAACAGCCCAGCAGCATTGTCACCCTCCCTCCCCCACAACACTTTTGTAGTGTCTAAATCCAGTCTGGGGCTCTATTATAGCGGCACCATAAAGCCATTACATATAGAAAATGTATTATTTAATAATGTTGTCCTGTTTTTTAATCATATAATTGTTAAGTGCTCTACCTGGCGCAATGTGAATAACGTGCTCTGCCTGGCGCAATGTGAATAATGTGCTCTGCCTGGCGCAATGTGAATAACGTGCTATACCTGGCGCAATACGTATAACGTGCTCTACCTGGTGCAATGTGTGGCGCAATGTGTATAACGTGCTCTACCTGGTGCAATGTGTGGCGCAATGTGTATAACGTGCTCTACCTGGTGCAATGTGTGGCGCAATGTGTATAACGTGCTCTACCTGGTGCAATGTGTGGCGCAATGTGTATAACGTGCTCTACCTGGTGCAATGTGAATAACGTGCTCTCCTTGGCTCAGTGTGTATAGGAGGTTCTACCTGGTGCAATGTGTATAAGCGGCACTACTGTGTGGAATAATGTGAATTGGTACTATTATGTGACCACGCCCCTTCCCCACGAAGCTACGCCCCTAAAAAATTCCAGCGCGCCTTCGGCGCGCACTGTCACAGTTTTCAGTCTCAGTGCGGGAGAACCAATTCTCTTTCTGCCACAAGGTCACCAAAATGTCTAATTACATCTAAAGTGCGGGGTGTCCTGTATGCTACACAGCCCAGCAGCATCGTCACCCCATCCTCCCCCTTGCACCCCTTTTGTAGTGTCCAAATCAAGTTTGTGTTTTTATGTTTGAATCATTAATAAGACTAATTAAAACCTTCATTCCAATGGGACCCAGAAAAGGACAAGTAGGACCCCAATTTTTAAAAGTGAGGGGTCCCTGGGACCCACTTTTTTTTGGTCTCAGCGCGATCACTGACACATATATAATGGAATTCAGTTCCGGGCGTAGAGTGCAAATTGCTTTTGCCACGGCGTTTAAATGCAGCCAACGGCACCCCATCTCACACCCTACGCCTGGCTAGCCGAATGCTAAATTTGCACAAAAGTGTTTGCAACCCTATGGGGCAACGAATACCTTTGTGCGAGATTGGGCTGCTGTACAGTGCAGCTATTGCCGCGCTGATTTGGCTGGGCAAATGTCTTGACCGGCAACTGAATACAACCTCCCCATATAGTTTACAAAATCTTTTCACAGTACAGAAACATTTCAAAAAACAAAGTATTCTTATACAGATACAAGTATGAACGAGTGGCAGCACAGCAAATAGTACACTACCATTCCATGAAAATATTTTTCTACTTGTAATTCTACAAGCATGTTACATATATCTTCAGGCAAAAAAACAAATTCTTGTTGGGCATTTGTTCAAATCACTGTTAAAAGGGTAAACTCATAGCAGATTTAAAAGTGGAGTGTAGTAACATGTCTTGTACAAGCATGTGTTAATATCTCTAATTTTATATTAAACTACAAGTTTCTTTGTTTTATACTGTAGGTCATCACAATTTATGGATAACATTTGTGCAGCCCTATAACGCACTGTGACTTCAATTCTCTAGTAATAGTTGTGTTCTGTAAGGAGAAAAAAAAAAGTTTTTCCCAGCTTAATGGTGGTGTCATCACTCAAACTTGAGAACTCTTATATTAATATCCGTTATAAATGAATGATAAAAGTACAGAATCTATGTAAAGATATGAATATACATAAGCCCTACTCATAAACAATGTCATTAAAACAAATCACATATAAATCTACAAAGTAGGTCAACAAAGTGGAGTGGCTGGATAGAAAAAACTTGTAGGGATTTGTACTAATCAGTATTTCTCAGTTTATTTTCCAAGCCTAAGCAGTGACTGTATACCATGAGACCAGCTTCCTACTTCATATTTCATTCCAGAAAGAATGTCTTCAGTCTGTGATTATTTTTCAGCTGAGGGCACTACTACATTGCTGTGCTTGCACGTCACGGAAGAGTAAACAGTTTAGTGTAAGAGAAAATAATCAAGGTGGATCTACTTACAGTTAGGTGGTACTGCCTCCATATTTCTGGGCAAGCCTGGAATATAAAAAATATTGATCAGTTAGCAGCATGAAACAAGGTGCTTTACAGATTGTTGGTTTTGGCATAATACAGCATCTGCTGTGCCGGTCACAGGGAAAGAAGAAGCTTAAGTGAAAGGGTCTGTATTTAAGCTTCAAAAAACCTGGCTGCACTGTTTAATTGAATTTTACACTGCTTTAACACACCCTGCTCATTGTAAGTAAGCCAGAAAAGCCTCTTCCTACTCAGAACTTCTGGGAATGTTTCCCTTACTTCTTCAGCTAGTTGCATGTTAAGAATAAAGAAAAGCCCTACTGTCACTTAAGAGTGAAACAGAGAACAATTCATGGTAGCAATGCAATTCAGCAAAGTAATTATGAAATCGATACAGATGGTGTCCACCATACACCTTTGCTCAAATTGCGCCACATAGTCAGACGGAGTTTGCAACTTAGCCACACCAGGCGTTCCCAAATGCTTTTTCTTAAAATTTGCATCTTATTCGCATCACTAATGTGACCAAAGTACAATGTAAGGGTACACTGAATGATGGAGGATGAGATGTATCTTGTGTGTGCGGCTCAAGCGCTAATCTGGGTAAAAGTCAAAAGGCAGAGTTCAGCACCATGACTGGTGCAACATATTACTAGAGATGTGCGGCGGGCACTTTTCGTGTTTTGTGTTTTGGTTCTAATTCCACTTTCGTGTTTTGGTTTGGTTTTGCCAAAACCACCCTTTCGTGTTTTGGATCTGGATGATTTTTGGAAAAAAAAACATAAAAACAGCTAAAATCACAGAATTTGGGGGGTAATTTTGCTCCTACGGTATTAACCTCAATAACATTCATTCCCACTCATTTCCAGTCTATTCTGAACACCTCACAATATTGTTTTTAGGCCTAAAAGTTGCACCGAGGTGGCTGTATGACTAAGCTAAGTGACACAAGTGTGCGGCACAAACACCTGGCCCACCTAGGAGTGGCACTGCAGTTACAGACAGGATGGCATATTTAAAAAATAGGCCACAAACAGCACATGATGCAAAGAAAAAGAGGTGAAATGAGGTAGCTGTATGACTAAGCTAAGCGACACAAGTGTGTAGCACAAACACCTGGCCCATCTAGGAGTGGCACTGCAGTGTCAGACAGGATGGCACTTAAAAAAAAGTTTGTTTGGGCCCCCACCAAAAAAGAAGCAATCAATCTCTCCTTGCACAAACTGGCTCTACAGAGGCAAGATGTCGACCTCATCATCATCCTCCGATTCCTCACACCTTTCAATGTGTACATCCTCCTCACTGAGTATTAATTCGTCCCCACTGGAATCCACCATCACAGGTCCTTGTGTACTTTCTGGAGGCAATTGCAGGTAAAGGTCTTCCCAGAGGAATTTATAATTAATTTTGATGAACATCATCTTCTCCACATTTAGTGGAAGTAACCTCCTACGCCGATAGCTGACAAGGTTACCGGCTGCACTAAACACTATTTCGGAGTACAAACTGGAGGGGGGGCAACTTAGGTAAAATAAAGCCAGTTTGTGCAAGGGCCTCCAAATTGCCTCTTTTTCCTGCCAGTATACGTACGGACTGTCTGACATGCCTACTTGGATGCTGTCGCTCATGTAATCCTCCACCATTCTTTCAATGACGACAGAATCATATGCAGTGACAGTAGACATGTCAGTAATCGTTGGCAGGTCCTTCAGTCCGGGCCAGATGTCAGCTATCGCTCCTGACTGCCCTGCATCACCGCCAGCGGGTGGGCTAGGAAATGTTATCCTTTTCCTTGCAGCCCCAGTGGCGGGAAAAATTGAAGGAGGAGCTGTTGACGGGTAACTATCCGCTTGAGTTGACAATCTACTAACCAGCAGGTCTTTGCACCTCTGCACACTTGTGTCTGCTGGAGAGATACAACGTAGGCTTTAAACCTAGGATCGAGCACGGTGGCCAAAATGTAGTGCTCTGATTTCAACAGATTGACTACCCTTGAATCCTGGCAAAGCGAATAAAGGGCTCCATCCACAAGTCCCACATACTTTGCGGAATCGCTCCATCTTAGCTCCTCCTTCAATTTATCTAGCTGCTTCTGCAAAAGCCTGATGAGGGGAATGACCTGACTTAAGCTGGCATGGTCTGAACTGACTTCACGTGTGGCAAGTTCGAAGGGTTGGAGAACCTTGCACAAGATGGAAATCATTCTCCACTGCGCTTGAGTAAGGTGCATTTGCCTATATCGTAGGTGGATGTGTAGGCTTGAATGGCCTTTTGCTGCTCCTCCATCCTCTGAAACACATAGAGTGTTTAATTCCACCTCGTTACCACCTCTTGCTTCAGTTGATGGCGGGGCAGGTTCAGGAGTGTTTGCTGGCGCTCCAGTCTTCGGCACGCAGTGGCAGAATGCCAAAAGTGGCCCGCAATTTTTCGGGCCACCGACAGCATCTCCTGCACACCCGTAATAAAAAAAAAAAAAATCTGCACCACCAAATTAATTGTATGTGCAAAACATGGGACGTGCTGGAACTTGCCGACATGTAATGCATGCACAATATTGGTGGCGTTGTCCGATATCACAAATCCCCAGGAGAGTCCAATTGGGGTAAGCCATTATGCGATGATGTTCCTCAGTTTCCGTAAGAGGTTGTCAGCTGTGTGCCTCTTATGGAAAGCGGTGATACATAGCGTAGCCTGCCTAGGAACGAGTAGGCGTTTGCGAGATGCTGCTACTGGTGCCGCTGCTGTTGTTGTTGCTGCGGGAGGCAATACATCTACCCAGTGGGCTGTTACAGTCATATAGTCCTGAGTCTGCCCTGTTCCACTTGTCCACATGTCTGTGGTTAAATGGACACTGGATACAACCGCATTTTGTAGGACACTGGTGACTCTTTTTCTGACGTCTGTGTACATTCTCAGTATCGCCTGCCTAGAGAAGTGGAACCTAGATGGGATTTGATACCGGGGACACACTATCTCCATCAATTCTCTAAGTCCCACTGAACTAATGGTGGATACCGGACGCACCTCTAACACCAACATAGCTGTCGAGGCCTCAGTTATCCGCTTTGCAAAAGGATGACTGCTGTCATATTTAATCTTCCTCACAAAGGACTGTTGGACAGTCAATTGCTTACTGGAAGTAGTACAAGTGGTCTTCCGACTTCCCCTCTGGGATGACCACTGACTCCCAGCAACAACAGCAGCGGCAGCAACAGCAGGCGTACCAATCAAGGATCCTACGGAGGAATCACGGTTAGGAGTGGACTCCTCAGTCTTGACAGTGACATGGCCTGCAGGACTACGGACGTTCCTGACTGAGGAGGAAGTTGACATTGAGGAAGTTGGTGGTGTGGCTTGCAGGAGCTTGGGTACAGGAGGAAGAAGGGATTTAGGTGTCAGTGGACTGCTTACGCTCTTACCCAAAGTTTCACAACTTGACACTGACTTCTGATGAATGCGCAGCAGGTGACGTATAAGGGAGGATGTTCCTAGGTGGTTAACATCCTTACCGTTACTTATTACAGATTGACAGAGGCAACAGATGGCTTGACACCTGTTGTCCCGATTTGTGGAGAAAAAATTCCACACCGAAGGTGGCTTTTTTGGTAGTTTGCCAAGGCATCACAATGGGCTTCTTCGTCCCAAGGACAACAGGCGTCTCCCCTGGTGCCTGACTTAAACAAACCACATAACCATCAGAATCCTCATCGTCAACTTCGTCCTCAGCGTCAGCAACACCCATATCCTCATCCTGGTGTACTTCAACAGTGACATCTTAAATTTGAATATCAGGAACTGGACTGTGGGAGCTCCTTCCAGCACTTGCATAGGGCGTGCAAATGGTGGAAGGAGCCACCTCTTCCCATCCAGTGTTGGGAAGGTCAGGCATCGCAACCGCCGACACACTTGGACTCTCCTTGGGGATTTGTGATACCATCTCAGAATGCACAGTTCTTTTCTGTGCTCTTTCCAGTTTAACTCTTTTAATTTTTCTAGCTGGAGGATGAGGGCTTCCATCGTCATGTGAAGCTGAACCACTAGCAATGAACATAGGCCAGGGCCTCAGCCGTTCCTTGCCACTCCGTGTCGCAGACTGGGGAACGGCCCAACGGAGGGCAGACTGGGGAACGGCCCAACGGAGGGCAGACTGGGGAAAGCAGACTGGGGAAAGCAGACTGGGAAACGGCCCAACGAAGGGAAGACTGGGAAACAGCCCAACGAAGAGCAGACAAGGGACAGGAGGGTTGGCCCAAAAAGAGACAGACAGGGGAGAAGAAGGTTGGACCAAAGACAGACAGATGGTGGATGGCCAACTGAGACAGGAGAAAGGTCAAGAGAAACAGTGGGGAGGGTGAATAGAAAGTATGGTATAGATAGACAGAAAGGGGAGGAAAGGGAGTCACAAAGAGTGAGAAAGTGGGATAGGAAAACAGGGGTTGGGAGAATGTACATTAAATGCACACGTGTGCATACAGTACATATGTATGTATGTATCGTTCAATGTTTCAGAGACCCATTTTAATCTCTGTCATTAGGACTGCCGTAAATAGCCATTGGTTTTTATATATATATATATATATATATATATATATATATATATATATATATATACAGGTTGAGTATCCCATATCCAAATATTCCGAAATACGGAATATTCCGAAATACGGACTTTTTTGAGTGAGAGTGAGATAGTGAAACCTTTGTTTTCTGATGGCTCAATGTACACAAACTTTGTTTAATACACAAAGTTATAAAAAATATTGTATTAAATGACCTTCAGGCTGTGTGTATAAGGTATATATGAAACATAAATGAATTGTGTGAATGTACACACACTTTGTTTAATGCACAAAGTTATTAAAAATATTGGCTAAAATTAACTTCAGGCTGTGTGTATAAGGTGTATATGTAACATAAATGCATTATGTGCTTAGATTTAAGTCCCATCACCATGATATCTCATTATGGTGTGCAATTATTCCAAAATACGGAAAAATCCGATATCCAAAATACCTCTGGTCCCAAGCATTTTGGATAAGGGATACTCAACCTGTATATATATATATATATATATATATATATATAGACTACATACCGTATATATGTGTGCATGTGTACTCATATATATATATATATATATATATATACACAAATATACACAAACACACACATATATACATATAGTCATTTTAGACTTGAGGAGCCGTCTCACTGTATGCGCAGAGTGTCAAGCGTCTGTTTTTTCCTTTATTGCTCCGTCGCTTTTGTCACATCAAGATCATATACACCTCAGTTTCTTTCCATGTCACTAAGCTATACAATAGTGAAAACACAATCAAATTCATCCAGTAGTTTTTGCGTGGAACGAACAGACAGGCAAAAATTCAGAATTTTTTTTTTCCGCCTCCATCCTATATAATAAAAGGCTAATGCTGCTCTTTATCTTTATGGGGGGAATTGAAGTGTTTTGCAGCACCGATGTCTTCTAGATGGTGCCCTAATGGAGCACCTGACATTACGGTTATGTCACTGGTAAGTAGTAGTTCTTAAACTGTCCCTAACAGTGTATGTATTATGTGTGTGTGTATGTATATATATATATATATATATATATATATATGTGGACAAGAGATGAGGTGGTAGAGAGCGACCAATGGTGCCAAATAATTGCTAAAAGCAGTGTGATGTTATATTAAAAAATATACAAATTTATTGCAGTGGAACGCACTATACAAAACTGGTTATAAAAACATACAAGCTCATATAAAAAAAGATATATATATGACCCATATAAAATATTAAAATTTAAAAAGAAAAGAAAAAGAAAAAAGCATGGTGACATAAAACCCCATGTGTTGCTTAAAAAACTTAGAAGTATCACTCCAGTACAGAAGGTAAAAGAATATATACTTAAAAGGTTTAAAAGGCACAAGGGGATAAAAAGGCTTTCAAAAGGTTTTAAAGAGGAATCAAAATAGCTTAACTTTGTGGTGAGGTTAGATCAAGGAGTAGCACCCAACGCGTTTCGTCCTATCTGGACTTCATCAAGGGGTGAAGTCCCCTTGATGAAGTCCAGATAGGACGAAACGCGTTGGATGCTACTCCTTGATCTAACCTCACCACAAAGTTAAGCTATTTTGATTCCTCTTTAAAACCTTTTGAAAGCCTTTTTATCCCCTTGTGCCTTTTAAACCTTTTAAGTATATATTCTTTTGCCTTCTGTACTGGAGTGATACTTCTAAGTTTTTTAAGCAACACATGGGGTTTTATGTCACCATGCTTTTTTCTTTTTCTTTTCTTTTTAAATTTTAATATTTTATATGGGTCATATATATATCTTTTTTATATGAGCTTGTATGTTTTTATAACCAGTTTTGTATAGTGCGTTCCACTGCAATAAATTTGTATATTTTTTAATATAACATCACACTGCTTTTAGCAATTATTTGGCACCATTGGTCGCTCTCTACCACCTCATCTCTTGTCCACATAACCACTTTCATAGGTAACGGTACCAATACCTATATCTATTTGAGGTGACGAGCTGACACCCTGATATACAAAAGGGAGTGCAAATACATCAAGCAGTTTTTTGCACACTACTTGTAGGGTTCCCATTCTAGTGTTAACACATAAGATACTGCATCCGTGGCGCTGATATCTTTCCAGTACACATATATATATATATATATATATATATATATGATTTTATATGAGTACACATGCACACATATATACGGGATGTAGTTTTATACATATATATAAGAAACTGAGGTGTATATGATCTTGATGTGACAAAAGCGACGGAGCAATAAAGGAAAAAACAGATGCTTGACACTCTGCGCATACAGTGAGACGGCTCCTCAAGTCTAAAATGACTATATGTATATATGTGTGTGTTTGTGTATATTTGTGTATATGTGTATATATATATATATATATATATATATATATAGAAAGGGGTGGTGTCTAAGGGAGCTGAACCCAATGATATCTTTCAGAATTTGACCACAATTCACTTTAAAATAATGATTTAATATATTTATATAAAAGTAGTCAACAATCACAGTGAATAACAAATGGCTGACATAATCAAAATGCAGACATCAGATATGGACACCATATATTGCGGATAATTGGTAAGTCCAATGTGGTTTTCTTAATTATTACATATCCGATGTTCTTATATCCGAACCAGGGGTTTCTGGTTCGGATATAAGAACATCGGATATGTAATAATTAAGAAAACCACATTGGACTTACCAATTATCCACAATATATGGTGTCCATATCTGATGTCAGCATTTTGATTATATCAGCCATTTGTTATTCACTGTGATTGTTGAATACTTTTATATAAATATATTAAAAAATTATTTTAAAGTGATTTGTGGTCAAATTCTGGAAAATATCATTGGGTTCAGCTCCCTTAGACACCACCCCTTTCTCTGCATTTGTACTTCTGTACTCCGTCTAACAGGAAGTACGTCTTGAGGTTGAGCTCTTCATTTAGCACTATTGTTAGGACTACCCCACTTTCTATATATATATATATATATATATATATATATATATATAGAATGTGTGTGTGTATTCCTCGGAGTAAAACTACAAACGGTAAATCGTGGAGGAACAAGTGACAAATTTGTTTGGGTAAACAAGATTAATGTGCACAGTAATGTAGTGGCACAAATTAGTAAATCATTTTGGCCTATTATTCAGACTGATAAACAACTGAGCAGCCTTTCCAAGACTCGTATTATGCCAGCATATAAACAGGGCAAGAACATCCGAGACATGGTTGTTAAAACAAATATATGCTATCCAAATATTAAAGGCGGTGATAATTTGAGCTTTTTGGCTCCTCAACGCCCGGGATGTTTTAGATGTCTGGAGTGTATCACCTGTAGTCATATGCTCATTGGGGATACTTTTTGTCACCCATATTCTGGTAGGCAATTCAAAATCTGTCATCGTGGCACGTGTACTACTAAATTTGTGATCTATTTACTTCCCACCAGCTAAGAGTAGTTACCAACCTGATATCTCTATAACTGTTGACAATGCAACTATCCACCCACCCCACAAGCTCGTTGCCTAGGTGTCACCCTTGACTCTGAACTGTCCTTTGATCCACACATTCAATCTGTCTCTAAATCATGTTACATGCACCTTAAAAACATATACAAAATACGCCCTTATCTTACACAAGACACTGCAAAAACTCTAATCCATGCACTCATCATCTCCCGCATTGATTATTGTAATAGTCTCCTTACTGGTC
The DNA here is from genome assembly GCF_028390025.1 of Pseudophryne corroboree. Taxonomy (NCBI): domain Eukaryota; kingdom Metazoa; phylum Chordata; class Amphibia; order Anura; family Myobatrachidae; genus Pseudophryne; species Pseudophryne corroboree. The sequence goes on along the minus strand of NC_086444.1, from coordinate 652,551,039 downwards.
TTCCCAAACATAGGCTATCACCACTTCAATCCATTTTAAATGCAGCTGCGAGGCTAATCTTCCTCGCCAGACGTTCTTCATCTGCTGATCCGCTCTGTCAGTCCCTCCATTGGTTACCGGTATTCTACCGTGTCAAATATAAAATACTTTTACTTACATACAAGGCTATTAACCAAACTGCACCATCATACATCTCCTCACTCATCTCAAAATATCTCCCTACCAGACCTCTCCGCTCTGAACAAGATCTGCGTCTCTCATCCACATGTATTACCTGTTCCCACTCAAAATTACAGGACTTTACCCGGGCTTCACCCACTCTGTGGAATGCACTCCCATGCACAATAAGACTCTCCTCTAGTCTCCAAACCTTTAAACGTTCTCTGAAAACTCATCTCTTCAGACAAGCCTACCAAATTTCAGACCCACACACATAACCTTCACAGCTTCCCTATCAAGTTACATCCCCTCTGTACAGTCCACATAAACTCACATTTTGTCTTCCAACATTGCTGGGTGATCATATCATATACATCCCATTAAGAACCTAGCAACCTGGGGAACCATTATGTGACAAGTAGCATCTATCCTTGTGTATCAATGCCTATTTCCCTATAGATTGTAAGCTTGCGAGCAGGGCCTTCCTACCTCTGTCTGTCTGTCTTTGCCCAGTTTTGTTCTATAATTGTTGTTCTAATTGTAAAGCGCAACGGAATATGCTGCGCTATATAAGAAACTGCTAATAAATAAATAAATAAATTAGCTGTCCGTGTGGCTTGCACTACGTCGGAAAGATGGAGTGCATGCTAAAAGAGAGAATGGTGGGACACAGACATGCAATCAGATTAGCTATAAATTCTGGCCACAGTGATCAGCCAGTGGCACGCCATTTTCTAAATGCCCATCATTCTGTACTTAGACACCGGATCATTGATTACATTCCCGCATTAAAAAGAGGAGGGGATCGTGGGTTATTGCTGAGGAAAGCAGAATCCAAGTGGATTTTCCTCTTGGATACGCTTTCACCTAGGGGGTTAAATGAACAGTCGGGCCTGTCAGTGTTTCTTTAAAGAGTTATTATTTGTGACAATATTTGCATACTACAAGAACAGTGAGTTTTCAGTGATTGTGTGATCTGTGAGTTTGTTTAATGATATTGCAATACTCCTTCCGTTAGTGAATTAGATTAATACCATATTTATGCAACATTTGTGAGTTTGTTACAATGTTGTTTGGAGGAAAGATGCTGTTACATTTGTATCAATATGATGATATGTGTAAATTCTTTGAACGCTGCTGCTCTATGTCATTTTGTATCTATATATGTGTTTTTGTATTTGGTACACAGTATTTTTTAACATCATTGAGTGTATTTTAAATATGCATTATATGATTACACAGATGCTCCGGTCCCTCCACTTGACGGTGTTCTTGTGATGACGTCATGATTGGCTGAGCGATACGCAGCGGGTGGTGCGCGCCACGGTGAGACGGATGGAGATTTATAGGTGAGTGTTGTATCTTGTATTTTATCCTGATGAAAATGTCTGTCTGAACATTGAAATGTTGACATCCAGTACTGTGGTTTGGGTCTCTCTTTCCATGTGAACCGTGAGTGCCGCCAACGGGATATGTATATTCATCAGCATGCTTAGCTGACATTGGAGGGCACCGGTCATTACACTGCATTTACATGTAAAGGAGTGGAGTGCTGCTGACTGCGCATTAATCTATATATATATATATATATATATATATATATATATATATATATATATATATATATGTAAAGATCCAAACAATCCACTTACTGGAGCTTGTAGGGATAAACCAGCACACCTTTGCAAATAGCCAAACACTTATTTAGTCATCCTGTTAGCAACATAAACATATAGCATCATGGATATAGTCATAAACATGAATCAGGGCAAGCATCATATACTTGCAGCATGTCACAATCAATGCGGGGAGCTGTGCTCTGAACCCTCCTTGCTAAAGCATTTCAGCATGTCCCTTTAGCATGCTGCTAACAGGATGATTAATTAAGTGTTTGGCTATTTGCAAAGGTGTGCTGGTTTATCCCTGCAAGCCCCTGTAAGTGGATTGTTTGGATTCTTACATATCAATTATGGCTGACCCTGTACCCACAGTGGACTCTTTTTGAAACATTCATGTGCGCTATCTGTTTGGAACTATATATATATATATATATATATATATATATATATATATATATATATATATACACACAAAATATATACACATATTACACACCCTGAAAAATACTTAATGCTGCAGGATTAGATCTCAGGTCCAGCTGCTTCTCCCATGGCAAGCTTTACGTGGCTTGATCATGAGAAAGTAGCCCCAAGAATCTGTGTTAATCCGTGAAGGAAAAACTACAAAAATTGTGATGAATGTGTACAATATAAAATATACATCACAATGTTAGATGGCACTACTGTCTTTGTAAAATGACTGTAGTTCCGCTGAGCACTTACAGACATCCACACGAGTGAAGCTGTTGGCAAAGGCTAGTATATATACCGTATATACTCGAGTATAAGTCGACCCGAATATAAGCCGAGGCACCTAATTTTACCACAAAAAAATGGGAAAAATTACTGACTCGAGTATAAGCCTAGGGTGGGAAATGCACGGTGCCAGGGGTTTTCATGCTCAGGGTGTCATGCTCGTTGCCAGGGGTTTCATGCGGTAGGTGTTATGCTTGTTGCCAGGGGGTAATGCTTGTTGCTAGGGTTGTGCCCCCAGTGACAGATATCACCCCCACAGTGCCAGATAAAAACATGCCCCTGTTGCTTTGCCCCCAGTAGTTATGCCCCTTCTTTGCCCCCAGTAGTTGTGCCCCCTCTTTCATTGCCCCCAGTAGTTATGCGCTCTCTTTCTTTGCCCCCAGTAGTTGTGCCCCCTCTTTCATTGCCCCCAGTAGTTATGACCCCTCTTTCTTTGACCCCAGTAGTTGTGCCCCCTTTCTTTGCCCCCAGTAGTTGTGCCCCCTCTTTCTTTGCCCCGTTACTGTGCCCCCGTCGCCGCTTACAAACACACACAAAAAATAAGAATTTACTTACCGATAATTCTATTTCTCGTAGTCCGTAGTGGATGCTGGGGACTCCGTAAGGACCATGGGGAATAGCGGCTCCGCAGGAGACTGGGCACAAAAGTAAAGCTTTAGAACTACCTGGTGTGCACTGGCTCCTCCCCCTATGACCCTCCTCCAAGCCTCAGTTAGGATACTGTGCCTGGACGAGCGTACACAATAAGGAAGGATTTTGAATCCCGGGTAAGACTCATACCAGCCACACCAATCACACCATATAACTTGTGATCTAAACCCAGTTAACAGCATGATAACAGAGGAGCCTCTAGAAAAGATGGCTCACTACAGCAATAACCCGATTTTTTGGTAACAATAACTATGTACCAGTATTGCAGACAATCCGCACTTGGGATGGGCGCCCAGCATCCACTACGGACTACGAGAAATAGAATTATCGGTAAGTAAATTCTTATTTTCTCTGACGTCCTAGTGGATGCTGGGGACTCCGTAAGGACCATGGGGATTATACCAAAGCTCCCAAACGGGCGGGAGAGTGCGGATGACTCTGCAGCACCAAATGAGAGAACTCCAGGTCCTCCTCAGCCAGGGTATCAAATTTGTAGAATTTTACAAACGTATTTGCTCCTGACCAAGTAGCTGCTCGGCAAAGTCGTAAAGCCGAGACCCCTCGGGCAGCCGCCCAAGATGAGCCCACCTTCCTTGTGGAATGGGCTTTCACAGATTTTGGCTGTGGCAGGCCTGCCACAGAATGTGCAAGCTGAATTGTACTACAAATCCAACGAGCAATAGTCTGCTTAGAAGCAGGAGCACCCAGCTTGTTGGGTGCATACAGAATAAACAACGAGTCAGATTTTCTGACTCCAGCCGTCCTGGAAACCTATATTTCCAGGGTTCTGACAACGTCTAGCAACTTGGAGTCCTCCAAGTCCCTAGTAGCCGCAGGCACCACAATAGGTTTATTCAGGTGAAACGCTGAAAACCACCTTAGGGAGAAACTGAGGACAAGTCCTCAATTCCGCCCTGTCCGAATGGAAAATCAGATGAGGGCTTTTACCGGATAAAGCCGCCAATTCTGACACGCACCTGGCCCAGGCCAGGGCCAACAGCATGACCACTTTCCATGTGAGATATTTTAACTCCACATATTTAAGTGGTTCAAACCAATATGACTTTTGGAACCCAAAAACTACATTTAGATCCCAAGGTGCCACTGGAGGCACAAAAGGAGGCTGTATATACAGTACCCCTTTCACAAACGTCTGAACTTCAGGGACTGAAGCTAGTTCTTTTTGGAAGAAAATTGACAGGGCCGAAATTTGAACCTTAATGGACCCCCATTTCAGGCCCATAGACACTCCTGTTTGCAGGAAATGTAGGAATCGACCTAGTTGAAAATTCCTCCGTCGGGGCCTTACTGGCCTCGCACCACGCAACATACTTTCGCCAAATGCGGTGATAATGTTTTGCGGTTATATCTTTCCTGGCTTTGATCAGGATAGGAATGACTTCATCCGGAATGCCTTTCTCCTTCAGGATCCGGCGTTCAACCGCCATGCCGTCAAACGCAGCCGCGGTAAGTCTTGGAACAGACAGGGTCCTTGCTGGAGCAGGTCCCTTCTTAGAGGTAGAGGCCACGGATCCTCCGTGAGCATCTCTTGAAGTTCCGGTTACCAAGTCCTTCTTGGCCAATCCGGAGCCACGAATATAGTGCTTACCCCTCTCCATCTTATAATTCTCAGTACCTTGGGTTTGAGAGGCAGAGGAGGGAACACATACACTGACTGGTACACCCACTGTGTTACCAGAGCGTCTACAGCAGGCCTGGCCAACCTGTGGCTCTCCAGCTGTTGTAAAACTACAAGTTCCATCATGCCTTGCCACAGTTTTACTATTAGGGAATGCTAAAACTGTGGCAGGGCATGCTGGGATGTGTAGTTTTGCAACATCTGGAGAGCCACAGGTTGGCCAGGCCTGGTCTACAGCTATTGCCTGAGGGTCCCTTGACCTGGCGCAATACTTGTCGAGTTTTATAAACATGTGGAAGACTTCTGGGTGAAGTCCCCACTCTCCCGGGTGGAGGTCGTGTCTGCTGAGGAAGTCTGCTTCCCAGTTGTCCACTCCCGGAATGAATACTGCTGACAGTGCTATCACATGATTTTCTGCCCAGCGAAGAATCCTTGCAGCTTCTGCCATTGCCCTCCTGCTTCTTGTGTCACCCTGTCTGTTTACGTGGGTGACTGCCGTGATGTTGTCCGAATGGATCAACTCCGGGTGACCTTGAAGCAGAGGTCTTGCTGAGCTTAGAGCATTGTAAATGGCCCTTAGCTTCAGGATATTTATGTGAAGTGATGTCTCCAGGCTTGACCATAAGCTCTGGAAATTCCTTCCCTGTGTGACTGCTCCCCAGCCTCACAGGCTGGCATCCGTGGTCACCAGGACCCAGTCCTGAATGTGCGGCCTTCTAGAAGATGAGCACTCTGCAACCACCACAGGAGAGACACCCTTGTGCTTGGTGACAGGGTTATCCGCTGATGCATCTGAAGATGCGACCCGGACCATTTGTCCAGCAGGTCCCACTGGAAAGTTCTTGCGTGGAATCTGCCGAATGGGATTGCTTCGTAGGAAGCCACCATTTTTCCCAGAACCATTTCATTGATGTACTGAGACTTGGCTCGGTTATAGGAGGTTCCCGACTAGCTCGGATAACTCCCTGACTTTCTCTTCCGGGAGAAACACCTTTTTCTGGACTGTGTCCAGGATCATCCCTAGGAACAGAAGACGAGTCGTCGGAATCAGCTGCGATTTTGGAATATTGAGAATCCAATCGTGCTGCCGCAACACTACCTGAGATAGTGCTACACCGACCTCCAACTGTTCCCTGGATCTTACCCTTATCAGGGAATCGTCCAAGTAAGGGATAACTAAAATTCCCTTCCTTCGAAGGAGTATCATCATTTCGGCCATTACCTTGGTAAAGACCCAGGGTGCCGTGGACCATCCATACGGCAGCGTCTGAAACTGATAGTGACAGTTCTGTACCATAAACCTGATGTACCCTTGGTGAGAAGGGTAATTGGGACATGAAGGTAAGCATCCATGATGTCCCGAGACATCATGTAGTCCCTTCTTCCAGGTTCGCAATCACTGCTCTGAGTGACTCAATCTTGAATTTGAACCTCCGTATGTAAGTGTTCAAGATTTTAGATTTATAATCGGTCTCACCGAGCCGTCCGGCTTCGGTACCACAACAGTGTGGAATAATACCCCGTTCCCTGTTGCAGGAGGGGTACCTTGATTATCACCTGCTGGGAATACAGCTTGTGAATGGCTTCCAAAACTGCCTCCCTGTCAGAAGGAGACATCGGTAAAGCCGACTTTAGGAAACGGTGAGGGGGAGACGTCTCGAATTCCAATTTGTACCCCTGAGATATCACCTGAAGGAACCAGGGGTCTACTTGCGAGTGAGCCCACTGCGCGCTGAAATTCATTGAAACGGGCCCCCACCGTGCCTGATTCTGCTTGTAAAGCCCCAGCGTCATACTGAGGGCTTGGCAGAGGCGGGAGAGGGCTTCTGTTCCTGGGAACTGGCTGATTTCTGCAGCCTTTTTCCTCTCCCTCTGTCACGGGGCAGAAATGAGGAACCTTTTGCCCGCTTGCCCACGAAAAGACTGCGCCTGATAATACGGCGTCTTCTTATGTTGAGAGGCGACCTGGGGTACAAACGTGGATTTCCCAGCTGTTGCCGTGGCCACCAGGTCTGAAAGACGGACCCCAAATAACTCCTCCCCTTAATAAGGCAATACTTCCAAATGCCGTTTGGAATCCGCATCACCTGACCACTGTCGTGTCCATAACCCTCTACTGGCAGAAATGGACAACGCACTTAGACTTGATGCCAGTCGGCAAATATTCCGCTGTGCATCACGCATATATAGAAATGCATCTTTTAAATGCTCTATAGGCAATAATATACTGTCCCTATCTAGGGTATCAATATTTTCAGTCAGGGAATCCGACCTCGCCAACCCAGCACTGCACATCCAGGCTGAGGCGATTGCTGGTCGCAGTATAACACCAGTATGTGTGTAAATACATTTTAGGATACCCTCCTGCTTTCTATCAGCAGGATCCTTAAGGGCGGCCATCTCAGGAGAGGGTAGAGCCCTTGTTCTTACAAGCGTGTGAGCGCTTTATCCACCCTAGGGGGTGTTTCCCAACGCACCCTAACCTCTGGCGGGAAAGGATATAATGCCAATAACATTTTAGAAATTATCAGTTGTTATCGGGGGAAACCCACGCATCATCACACACCTCATTTAATTTCTCAGATTCAGGAAAACTACAGGTAGTTTTTCCTCACCGAACATAATACCCCTTTTTTGGTGGTACTCGTATTATCAGAAATGTGTAAAACATTTTTCATTGCCTCAATCATGTAACGTGTGGCCCTACTGGAAGTCACATTTGTCTCTTCACCGTCGACACTGGAGTCAGTATCCGTGTCGGCGTCTATATCTGCCATCTGAGGTAACGGGCGCTTTAGAGCCCCTGACGGCCTATGAGACGTCTGGACAGGCACAAGCTGAGTAGCCGGCTGTCTCATGTCAACCACTGTCTTTTATACAGAGCTGACACTGTTACGTAATTCCTTCCAACAGTTCATCCACTCAGGTGTCGACCCCCCAGGGGGTGACATCACTATTACAGGCAATCTGCTCCGTCTCCACATCATTTTACTCCTCATACATGTCGACACAAACGTACCGACACACAGCACACACACAGGGAATGCTCTGATAGAGGACAGGACCCCACTAGCCCTTTTGGGGAGACAGAGGGAGAGTTTGCCAGCACACACCAGAGCGCTATATATATACAGGGATAACCTTATATAAGTGTTTTTCCCTTTATAGCTGCTGTATTGTTTATACTGCGCCTAATTAGTGCCCCCCTCTCTTTTTTAACCCTTTCTGTAGTGTAGTGACTGCAGGGGAGAGCCAGGGAGCTTCCCTCCAACGGAGCTGTGAGGGAAAATGGCGCCAGTGTGCTGAGGAGATAGGCTCCGCCCCCTTCTCGGCGGCCTTATCTCCCGTTTTTCTGTGTATTTTGGCAGGGGTTAAATTCATCCATATAGCCCAGGAGCTATATGTGATGCATTTTTTGCCATCCAAGGTGTTTTTATTGCGTCTCAGGGCGCCCCCCCCCAGCGCCCTGCACCCTCAGTGACTGGAGTGTGAAGTGTGCTGAGAGCAATGGCGCACAGCTGCAGTGCTGTGCGCTACCTTGTTGAAGACAGGACGTCTTCTGCCGCCGATTTTCCGGACCTCTTCTGTCTTCTGGCTCTGTAAGGGGGCCGGCGGCGCGGCTCTGGGACCTATCCATGGCTGGGCCTGTGATCGGTCCCTCTGGAGCTAATGTCCAGTAGCCTAAGAAGCCCAATCCACTCTGCACGCAGGTGAGTTCGCTTCTTCTCCCCTTAGTCCCTCGATGCAGTGAGCCTGTTGCCAGCAGGTCTCACTGAACATAAAAAACCTAAAACTAAACTTTTCACTAAGCAGCTCAGGAGAGCCACCTAGTGTGCACCCTTCTCGTTCGGGCACAAAAATCTAACTGAGGCTTGGAGGAGGGTCATAGGGGGAGGAGCCAGTGCACACCAGGTAGTTCTAAAGCTTTACTTTTGTGCCCAGTCTCCTGCGGAGCCGCTATTCCCCATGGTCCTTACGGAGTCCCCAGCATCCACTTAGGACGTTCGAGAAATAATAGTTAAAAAACATTGGCAAGACTTCCGGTTCCGGGTTCATGCTGTAAGCAGCGTGTCCGTGCAGCTCCCGGGACTCACCCACCGCAAACAGCTTTTTACGGCTCCCCGGAGCCTCCACCAAGCAGGGACGAACTCCCCCTCCTCTCCCCCAGTGTATGGAGAAGTTTCTGGCTCCGATCATCTCCGCCCGCACGCAGTTGTTTCGGCAGGAGAAGCGACGAGCAGATCCAAAGATGGCGCCGGACACAGACTCGCCGCCAGCGTCTCCGGCACACAAGAAAGCCGCTTCGGAAGCAGATAAGTCTGTCTCACAGAGACACCCTGATTCTCCCATCACACACGCTGATTTGGCCCAAGCTATAACGGCCACGATGGGGCCCCTTTTGACACAGGCTGTCACTGACATTTCCACACAGCTCAAAAATCTCACTCATAGAGTGACCACAACTGAGGCGCAAATGGGGAAAATAGCTCATGACATGGCAGATGTACAGCACATTATCCGCCTCCAAAAGGAAAACTATCATCTTTTAAATAAGCTTGATAATATTGAAAATAGATCCAGGAGAAACAATTTGAGAATAATTGGCATTCCTGAATCAGTGAAAGATATAGCCCTGGAGCGCTTTGTTAGTAACACACTACCGCAGCTGCTGCATGTCTCTGACGCTTGTAAAGACATTGTCATAGAAAGGGTGCATAGAATCGGCCCCAACCTGCGTCCTGCAGACACCCGTCCCAGAGTGGTCATTTTCCGCTGCTTAAATTACCTTCACAAGCAAGCCCTTTGGACTGCTTCTAGACAAGTACGCCCACTGATATGGGAAAAAAATAAGCTACTTATCTTCCAAGACTTCTCTCCTGAACTCACACGGGCCAGGAAGGCTTTCTCACCTATCTGTGCTCAGCTGATACAGATGAAAAAGAAATTTGCCCTCCAATATCCAGCAAAACTACGCATATTTATAGGAGATACATTTTATGATTTCAACACCCCTGGCGATGCTGACGCATTCCTCAAAGAAGAAGCTCAAGGGCACCATGATGACATTTCTGACACCACATAACAATCTAGATAGCCTTCATGGTCGGCTATTCACCTCCTGAGCGCAAATACTGAATGACAGTTCTGTTGATATTTACCAATGTTAATTGTCACGGTTGTTTTACACTTACAACCAGTGCTAGCAGGCCTTTCTTAGCTATTGTACTAAAATACCCCTAGGTATAAGCTCTCCCTTGCCTCATTAGCTTTTATGACATTATACGCGTAGCTAGGTATCTCATAGGTTGATGTGATGTCCCTTGTGGTCATTAATGACATGCAGCTTTCAGTTATGGCATACACTTATATGCCCCTCTCAGCATCCCACTCTTATCCCCCCCCCCTTACCCTTTCCCCCACCCTCCCCCCTCCTCACCACTCCCCACCCCTCCCTTTCATTCAATTATTTTTTGTTTTTGTTTTTATGACTACGATTGGTTCGTTCCCTCCGCTCTGTTATAGCCTGGTGGGTTCGCCCCGGTTAGCTAAGGCCCCCCCCCCCCCCCCGAGGTTATACCTTCCTCTATTCCGATGAATCGGAAGTTGGTATGCTGGTCATGCCGCAAATCAACTAGGTTGCTCCCTAGTGTTGTCCTACGCAGGACATTTTTGCATTGTGTTTTGTTTATCTCCTCTTTGCTATCTCTCCTCTGTCAAATCTATCTTCTCTCCTTCTACCTTTCCATCTCAACAAACTCAAAATATGGCCTACACAGTGTCCTATCTCTGTCCCCTCTTCACATGGTAACTCTCACATATGACACCCTTCCACCTTAAGGTGGGCTCTCTGAACGTGGGCGGCATAAATTCCCCAGCCAAGCGTCGTAGAATCTTGCAATACCTAACTAAACAACACTTAGACTTAGCATATCTACAAGAAACTCACCTAACGGTTCTGGAGTCGAAAAAACTAGGAACCCTGGGCTGGTCAGTCATAGCGGTAGCTCCTTTTTCCTCCAAGGCCCGTGGAGTTATAATTTTGGCCAGATCATCTATACCACTTAAAGTGACCAGGATTACACCTGACCCTAATGGCAGATTTATCATAGCACATGTTACCTTACAAGACATTTCATATGTACTGTGTAATATATACGCACCCAACAACTACAATAAATCTTTTTTCTCCACACTGATAGCCAAATTATCCCCTTTACTCCAAGAAAGACTAATTATTGGAGGAGATCTCAGTCGAATTTCCTCCTCGCTCCTTGATCGCTCTAACCCTACCTCTAAACCCACCTCTCTACCAAAATTTGGTATACCTCACTTCGCCTCCTCCCTCCAAACCACCGATGTCTGGAGAGCCTTCAATCCCATTGACAGAGAATACACATGCCTCTCTGCCGCACATGGCACCCTATCCCGAATAGATTATTTTTTAATTTCCCATATCTTGATTCCCGATATCATTTCTACCACTATAGAAGCCATCTCTCTCTCAGACCATGCCGTCATCTGGTTTGATCTCCAACTTTCACATGATCCTTCTGTCACAAAAATCTGGAGATTCCCCACTCATTTATCACGCTCACAATTGTTTTGTGAAGCAATAATAGCGAAATGGGATGAATTCGCATCCAACAATATATCTCACCTCACTTCCAACCCTACAATATTCTGGCAAACAGCCAAATCAGTTTTACGAGGCATGATCATCTCATATGCATCTAAATCTAAAAAACATCTGGCCTCAACTTACCTACAACTACAGTCAGAATTAACGTCCTCATTCCAACAATTCAAGACATTACCCTCACCTGCAAACAAAGATTTGTATACAAAAGCAAAAGATAACTTTGAAGTGCATCTCCAATCTTTAGGTGACAAACATCTCTTTAACAAAAACTATAAATATCACAAATTTGGCAACAAGACAGGCAAGCTCTTGACCAACTTACTCCATGGTTCTCGCCCTCCTTCCCTCATACACCCTCTAAAAACACATGATAGCAAAATAACAACCTCTAACCAACAAGTCTCGGAGGTGATGAGATCATTCTATGAATCGCTGTACTCCGCACCTTCTTCCCCCCCTCATACAAACACCTCATCACAGAATACATCCTCTTCCTCGCCTATATGGGAATATCCCTCACTCCCTACCATTCCGCAATCCCTCTCTGACACTCTAATGGCTCCCATTACGGCCAAGGAGATCCTTTCAGTTATCCAGCACCTCCATCGAGACAAAGCCCCGGGCCCTGACGGATTTTCAGGCGAATTCTACAAATTACTAGCCCCCAAAATTATAGACACTCTAGTTTTACTATATAATCACCTCCTTACAAACCTCAATCCCCCGCTCTACTTCACCTCAGCAATAATAAAAACTTTACCCAAACCAAATCGTGACCTGTCTCTCCCTAGTTCATATAGGCCCATATCTTTACTCAATCTTGACTACAAAATTCTGACTAAAATTCTATCCAACCGTCTCCGACTGATATTGCCTCACATAATCCACCAAGACCAGACTGGCTTCATTTCTGGCCGTCACTCGGTGATAAATTTAAGGAAGGTCTTCTCGGTCGTCCAGAGTATGAACATCTCTCCTCCCACCAAGCCAGCTATTATTTTATCACTGGACGCCGAGAAGGCTTTTGACTTAGTGCTATGGCCTCACTTATACCACACACTACATAAATTTGGTTTCCCTAAGTCATTTATTGATATAATAACAGCCTTAGGGGTATATGCAATTCACGGCGAATCGCGGCAAATTATCGCCGTTTTTTAATTCGACACAATTCGACAGGTGAATTCCGGCAGGTGGCTGCCGGAATTCACCATATTCAATGAAAAACGGATTCGACAGTCCCGCGGGCGAAAAACGGCCGATTTGCCGGATTTTGCGCGAATTAAAAAAACGGGAAAAAACCCGGAAAAAAATGGCGTGGGGTCCCCCCTCCAAAGCATAACCAGCCTCGGGCTCTTCGAGCTGGTCCTGGTTCTAAAAATGCGGGGTAAAAATTGACAGGGGATCCCCCGTATTTTTAAAACCAGCACCGGGCTCTGCACCTGATGCTGGTGCAAAAAATACGGGGGACAAAAAGAGTAGGGGTCCCCCGTATTTTATACACCAGCACCGGGCTCCACTAGCTGGACAGATAATGCCACAGCCGGGGGTCACTTTTATACAGCGCCCTGCGGCCGTGGCATTAAATATCCAACTAGTCACCCCTGGCCAGGGTACCCTGGGGGAGTGGGGACCCCTTCCAATCAAGGGGTCCCACCCCCCAGCCACCCAAGGGCCAGGGGTGAAGCCCGAGGCTGTCCCCCCCATCCAAGGGCTGCGGATGGGAGGCTGATAGCCTTGAGTAAAATGACAGAATATTGTTTTTTCCATTAGTACTGCAAGTCCCAGCAAGCCTCCCCCGCAAGCTGGTACTTGGAGAACCACAAGTACCAGCATGCGGGAGAAAAACGGGCCCGCTGGAACCTGTAGTACTACTGGAAAAAAAATACCCAAATAAAAACAGGAGACACACACCTTGACAAGTACAACTTTATTACACACTGCCGACACACACATACTTACCTATGTTGACACGCCGACTGTCACAGTCTCCGACGATCCGAGGTACCTGTGAAAAAAATTAGACTCACCTCAATCCAGTGTCCGGGAGATAATCCACGTACTTGTTAAAAAAAAAACACGAACACCCGTACCATGCCGGACTGAAAGGGGTCCATGTTTACACATCAGACCCCTTTCCCCGAATGCCGGGACACCACGTGACTCCTGTCACTGAGGTCCCTTCAGCCAATCAGGAAGCGCTACTTCCGTGGCGCTCACCTGATTGGCTGTGCGCGTGTGACCTCAGACAGCGCATCGCAAAGCCTCTCCCATTACTTTCAATGGTGGGAACTTTGCCGTCAGTGGTGGGGTTACCCGCGGTCAGCCGCTGACCGGCGGGTGACCCCATCGCTAGCCGCAAAGTTCCCACCATTGAATATAATGGAGAGGCTTTGCGATGCGCTGTCAGCTCAGACGCGCACAGAGCCAATCAGCAGAGTGCAAGGACGTTGCGCTCGCTGATTGGCTTACGAGACCTTTCAGTGACAGCTGTCACGGGGGGGTTTCTCTGCATTCGTGGAAAGGGGTCCCATGTGTCAACATGGGACCCCTTTCAGTCCGTGTGGTACGGGTGTCCGGTTTGTTTTTTTGACAAGTTCGTGGATTTACCTCTGGACCATGGATGAGGTGAGTGTATTTATCTTTTCTTTTCAGGTACCCCTGGATTCTACTTGGAGAAGAGGACCGATGTCGGCGTGTGAACATAGGTAAGTATGTGTGTGTCGACGTATGAAATAAAGTTTTACTTTCACGGTGTCGGCCTCCTGTTTTTATTTGGGTATTTTTTTCCAGTAGAACTACAGGTTCCAGCGGGCCCATTTTTCTCCCGCATGCTGGTACTTGTGGTTCTCCAAATACCAGCTTGCGGGGGAGGCTTGCTGGGACTTGTAGTACTACTGGAAAAAACAATATTCTGACATTTTTCTCAAGGCTATCAGCCTCCCATCCGCAGCCCTTGGATGGGGGGGGGACAGCCTCGGGCTTCACCCCTGGCCCTTGGGTGGCTGGGGGGGGGGGACCCCTTGATTGAAGGGGTCCCCACTCCCCCAGGGTACCCCGGCCAGGGATGACTAGTTGGATATTTAATGCCACGACCGCAGGGCGCTGTATAAAAGTGACCCCCGGTTGTGGCATTATCTGTCCAGCTAGTGGAGCCCGATGCTGGTGTATAAAATACGAGGACCCCTACTCTTTTTGTCCCCCGTATTTTTTGCACCAGCATCAGGCGCAGAGCCCGGTGCTGGTTTTAAAAATACGGGTGAAGTCCCCACTCTCCCGGGTGGAGGTCGTGTCTGCTGAGGAAGTCTGCTTCCCAGTTGTCCACTCCCGGAATGAATACTGCTGACAGTGCTATCACATGATTTTCTGCCCAGCGAAGAATCCTTGCAGCTTCTGCCATTGCCCTCCTGCTTCTTGTGTCACCCTGTCTGTTTACGTGGGTGACTGCCGTGATGTTGTCCGAATGGATCAACTCCGGGTGACCTTGAAGCAGAGGTCTTGCTGAGCTTAGAGCATTGTAAATGGCCCTTAGCTTCAGGATATTTATGTGAAGTGATGTCTCCAGGCTTGACCATAAGCTCTGGAAATTCCTTCCCTGTGTGACTGCTCCCCAGCCTCGCAGGCTGGCATCCGTGGTCACCAGGACCCAGTCCTGAATGTGCGGCCTTCTAGAAGATGAGCACTCTGCAACCACCACAGGAGAGACACCCTTGTGCTTGGTGACAGGGTTATCCGCTGATGCATCTGAAGATGCGACCCGGACCATTTGTCCAGCAGGTCCCACTGGAAAGTTCTTGCGTGGAATCTGCCGAATGGGATTGCTTCGTAGGAAGCCACCATTTTTCCCAGAACCATTTCATTGATGTACTGAGACTTGGCTCGGTTATAGGAGGTTCCCGACTAGCTCGGATAACTCCCTGACTTTCTCTTCCGGGAGAAACACCTTTTTCTGGACTGTGTCCAGGATCATCCCTAGGAACAGAAGACGAGTCGTCGGAATCAGCTGCGATTTTGGAATATTGAGAATCCAATCGTGCTGCCGCAACACTACCTGAGATAGTGCTACACCGACCTCCAACTGTTCCCTGGATCTTACCCTTATCAGGGAATCGTCCAAGTAAGGGATAACTAAAATTCCCTTCCTTCGAAGGAGTATCATCATTTCGGCCATTACCTTGGTAAAGACCCAGGGTGCCGTGGACCATCCATACGGCAGCGTCTGAAACTGATAGTGACAGTTCTGTACCATAAACCTGATGTACCCTTGGTGAGAAGGGTAATTGGGACATGAAGGTAAGCATCCATGATGTCCCGAGACATCATGTAGTCCCTTCTTCCAGGTTCGCAATCACTGCTCTGAGTGACTCAATCTTGAATTTGAACCTCCGTATGTAAGTGTTCAAGATTTTAGATTTATAATCGGTCTCACCGAGCCGTCCGGCTTCGGTACCACAACAGTGTGGAATAATACCCCGTTCCCTGTTGCAGGAGGTGTACCTTGATTATCACCTGCTGGGAATACAGCTTGTGAATGGCTTCCAAAACTGCCTCCCTGTCAGAAGGAGACATCGGTAAAGCCGACTTTAGGAAACGGCGAGGGGGAGACGTCTCGAATTCCAATTTGTACCCCTGAGATATCACCTGAAGGAACCAGGGGTCTACTTGCGAGTGAGCCCACTGCGCGCTGAAATTCATTGAAACGGGCCCCCACCGTGCCTGATTCTGCTTGTAAAGCCCCAGCGTCATACTGAGGGCTTGGCAGAGGCGGGAGAGGGCTTCTGTTCCTGGGAACTGGCTGATTTCTGCAGCCTTTTTCCTCTCCCTCTGTCACGGGGCAGAAATGAGGAACCTTTTGCCCGCTTGCCCACGAAAAGACTGCGCCTGATAATACGGCGTCTTCTTATGTTGAGAGGCGACCTGGGGTACAAACGTGGATTTCCCAGCTGTTGCCGTGGCCACCAGGTCTGAAAGACCGACCCCAAATAACTCCTCCCCTTAATAAGGCAATACTTCCAAATGCCGTTTGGAATCCGCATCACCTGACCACTGTCGTGTCCATAACCCTCTACTGGCAGAAATGGACAACGCACTTAGACTTGATGCCAGTCGGCAAATATTCCGCTGTGCATCACGCATATATAGAAATGCATCTTTTAAATGCTCTATAGGCAATAATATACTGTCCCTATCTAGGGTATCAATATTTTCAGTCAGGGAATCCGACCTCGCCAACCCAGCACTGCACATCCAGGCTGAGGCGATTGCTGGTCGCAGTATAACACCAGTATGTGTGTAAATACATTTTAGGATACCCTCCTGCTTTCTATCAGCAGGATCCTTAAGGGCGGCCATCTCAGGAGAGGGTAGAGCCCTTGTTCTTACAAGCGTGTGAGCGCTTTATCCACCCTAGGGGGTGTTTCCCAACGCACCCTAACCTCTGGCGGGAAAGGATATAATGCCAATAACATTTTAGAAATTATCAGTTGTTATCGGGGGAAACCCACGCATCATCACACACCTCATTTAATTTCTCAGATTCAGGAAAACTACAGGTAGTTTTTCCTCACCGAACATAATACCCCTTTTTTGGTGGTACTCGTATTATCAGAAATGTGTAAAACATTTTTCATTGCCTCAATCATGTAACGTGTGGCCCTACTGGAAGTCACATTTGTCTCTTCACCGTCGACACTGGAGTCAGTATCCGTGTCGGCGTCTATATCTGCCATCTGAGGTAACGGGCGCTTTAGAGCCCCTGACGGCCTATGAGACGTCTGGACAGGCACAAGCTGAGTAGCCGGCTGTCTCATGTCAACCACTGTCTTTTATACAGAGCTGACACTGTTACGTAATTCCTTCCAACAGTTCATCCACTCAGGTGTCGACCCCCCAGGGGGTGACATCACTATTACAGGCAATCTGCTCCGTCTCCACATCATTTTACTCCTCATACATGTCGACACAAACGTACCGACACACAGCACACACACAGGGAATGCTCTGATAGAGGACAGGACCCCACTAGCCCTTTGGGGAGACAGAGGGAGAGTTTGCCAGCACACACCAGAGCGCTATATATATACAGGGATAACCTTATATAAGTGTTTTTCCCTTTATAGCTGCTGTATTGTTTATACTGCGCCTAATTAGTGCCCCCCTCTCTTTTTTAACCCTTTCTGTAGTGTAGTGACTGCAGGGGAGAGCCAGGGAGCTTCCCTCCAACGGAGCTGTGAGGGAAAATGGCGCCAGTGTGCTGAGGAGATAGGCTCCGCCCCCTTCTCGGCGGCCTTATCTCCCGTTTTTCTGTGTATTTTGGCAGGGGTTAAATTCATCCATATAGCCCAGGAGCTATATGTGATGCATTTTTTGCCATCCAAGGTGTTTTTATTGCGTCTCAGGGCGCCCCCCCCCCAGCGCCCTGCACCCTCAGTGACTGGAGTGTGAAGTGTGCTGAGAGCAATGGCGCACAGCTGCAGTGCTGTGCGCTACCTTGTTGAAGACAGGACGTCTTCTGCCGCCGATTTTCCGGACCTCTTCTGTCTTCTGGCTCTGTAAGGGGGCCGGCGGCGCGGCTCTGGGACCTATCCATGGCTGGGCCTGTGATCGGTCCCTCTGGAGCTAATGTCCAGTAGCCTAAGAAGCCCAATCCACTCTGCACGCAGGTGAGTTCGCTTCTTCTCCCCTTAGTCCCTCGATGCAGTGAGCCTGTTGCCAGCAGGTCTCACTGAACATAAAAAACCTAAAACTAAACTTTTCACTAAGCAGCTCAGGAGAGCCACCTAGTGTGCACCCTTCTCGTTCGGGCACAAAAATCTAACTGAGGCTTGGAGGAGGGTCATAGGGGGAGGAGCCAGTGCACACCAGGTAGTTCTAAAGCTTTACTTTTGTGCCCAGTCTCCTGCGGAGCCGCTATTCCCCATGGTCCTTACGGAGTCCCCAGCATCCACTTAGGACGTTCGAGAAATAATAGTTAAAAAACATTGGCAAGACTTCCGGTTCCGGGTTCATGCTGTAAGCAGCGTGTCCGTGCAGCTCCCGGGACTCACCCACCGCAAACAGCTTTTTACGGCTCCCCGGAGCCTCCACCAAGCAGGGACGAACTCCCCCTCCTCTCCCCCAGTGTATGGAGAAGTTTCTGGCTCCGATCATCTCCGCCCGCACGCAGTTGTTTCGGCAGGAGAAGCGACGAGCAGATCCAAAGATGGCGCCGGACACAGACTCGCCGCCAGCGTCTCCGGCACACAAGAAAGCCGCTTCGGAAGCAGATAAGTCTGTCTCACAGAGACACCCTGATTCTCCCATCACACACGCTGATTTGGCCCAAGCTATAACGGCCACGATGGGGCCCCTTTTGACACAGGCTGTCACTGACATTTCCACACAGCTCAAAAATCTCACTCATAGAGTGACCACAACTGAGGCGCAAATGGGGAAAATAGCTCATGACATGGCAGATGTACAGCACATTATCCGCCTCCAAAAGGAAAACTATCATCTTTTAAATAAGCTTGATAATATTGAAAATAGATCCAGGAGAAACAATTTGAGAATAATTGGCATTCCTGAATCAGTGAAAGATATAGCCCTGGAGCGCTTTGTTAGTAACACACTACCGCAGCTGCTGCATGTCTCTGACGCTTGTAAAGACATTGTCATAGAAAGGGTGCATAGAATCGGCCCCAACCTGCGTCCTGCAGACACCCGTCCCAGAGTGGTCATTTTCCGCTGCTTAAATTACCTTCACAAGCAAGCCCTTTGGACTGCTTCTAGACAAGTACGCCCACTGATATGGGAAAAAAATAAGCTACTTATCTTCCAAGACTTCTCTCCTGAACTCACACGGGCCAGGAAGGCTTTCTCACCTATCTGTGCTCAGCTGATACAGATGAAAAAGAAATTTGCCCTCCAATATCCAGCAAAACTACGCATATTTATAGGAGATACATTTTATGATTTCAACACCCCTGGCGATGCTGACGCATTCCTCAAAGAAGAAGCTCAAGGGCACCATGATGACATTTCTGACACCACATAACAATCTAGATAGCCTTCATGGTCGGCTATTCACCTCCTGAGCGCAAATACTGAATGACAGTTCTGTTGATATTTACCAATGTTAATTGTCACGGTTGTTTTACACTTACAACCAGTGCTAGCAGGCCTTTCTTAGCTATTGTACTAAAATACCCCTAGGTATAAGCTCTCCCTTGCCTCATTAGCTTTTATGACATTATACGCGTAGCTAGGTATCTCATAGGTTGATGTGATGTCCCTTGTGGTCATTAATGACATGCAGTTTTCAGTTATGGCATACACTTATATGCCCCTCTCAGCATCCCACTCTTATCCCCCCCCCCCCCTTACCCTTTCCCCCACCCTCCCCCCTCCTCACCACTCCCCACCCCTCCCTTTCATTCAATTATTTTTTGTTTTTGTTTTTATGACTACGATTGGTTCGTTCCCTCCGCTCTGTTATAGCCTGGTGGGTTCGCCCCGGTTAGCTAAGGCCCCCCCCCCCCCCCCCCGAGGTTATACCTTCCTCTATTCCGATGAATCGGAAGTTGGTATGCTGGTCATGCCGCAAATCAACTAGGTTGCTCCCTAGTGTTGTCCTACGCAGGACATTTTTGCATTGTGTTTTGTTTATCTCCTCTTTGCTATCTCTCCTCTGTCAAATCTATCTTCTCTCCTTCTACCTTTCCATCTCAACAAACTCAAAATATGGCCTACACAGTGTCCTATCTCTGTCCCCTCTTCACATGGTAACTCTCACATATGACACCCTTCCACCTTAAGGTGGGCTCTCTGAACGTGGGCGGCATAAATTCCCCAGCCAAGCGTCGTAGAATCTTGCAATACCTAACTAAACAACACTTAGACTTAGCATATCTACAAGAAACTCACCTAACGGTTCTGGAGTCGAAAAAACTAGGAACCCTGGGCTGGTCAGTCATAGCGGTAGCTCCTTTTTCCTCCAAGGCCCGTGGAGTTATAATTTTGGCCAGATCATCTATACCACTTAAAGTGACCAGGATTACACCTGACCCTAATGGCAGATTTATCATAGCACATGTTACCTTACAAGACATTTCATATGTACTGTGTAATATATACGCACCCAACAACTACAATAAATCTTTTTTCTCCACACTGATAGCCAAATTATCCCCTTTACTCCAAGAAAGACTAATTATTGGAGGAGATCTCAGTCGAATTTCCTCCTCGCTCCTTGATCGCTCTAACCCTACCTCTAAACCCACCTCTCTACCAAAATTTGGTATACCTCACTTCGCCTCCTCCCTCCAAACCACCGATGTCTGGAGAGCCTTCAATCCCATTGACAGAGAATACACATGCCTCTCTGCCGCACATGGCACCCTATCCCGAATAGATTATTTTTTAATTTCCCATATCTTGATTCCCGATATCATTTCTACCACTATAGAAGCCATCTCTCTCTCAGACCATGCCGTCATCTGGTTTGATCTCCAACTTTCACATGATCCTTCTGTCACAAAAATCTGGAGATTCCCCACTCATTTATCACGCTCACAATTGTTTTGTGAAGCAATAATAGCGAAATGGGATGAATTCGCATCCAACAATATATCTCACCTCACTTCCAACCCTACAATATTCTGGCAAACAGCCAAATCAGTTTTACGAGGCATGATCATCTCATATGCATCTAAATCTAAAAAACATCTGGCCTCAACTTACCTACAACTACAGTCAGAATTAACGTCCTCATTCCAACAATTCAAGACATTACCCTCACCTGCAAACAAAGATTTGTATACAAAAGCAAAAGATAACTTTGAAGTGCATCTCCAATCTTTAGGTGACAAACATCTCTTTAACAAAAACTATAAATATCACAAATTTGGCAACAAGACAGGCAAGCTCTTGACCAACTTACTCCATGGTTCTCGCCCTCCTTCCCTCATACACCCTCTAAAAACACATGATAGCAAAATAACAACCTCTAACCAACAAGTCTCGGAGGTGATGAGATCATTCTATGAATCGCTGTACTCCGCACCTTCTTCCCCCCCTCATACAAACACCTCATCACAGAATACATCCTCTTCCTCGCCTATATGGGAATATCCCTCACTCCCTACCATTCCGCAATCCCTCTCTGACACTCTAATGGCTCCCATTACGGCCAAGGAGATCCTTTCAGTTATCCAGCACCTCCATCGAGACAAAGCCCCGGGCCCTGACGGATTTTCAGGCGAATTCTACAAATTACTAGCCCCCAAAATTATAGACACTCTAGTTTTACTATATAATCACCTCCTTACAAACCTCAATCCCCCGCTCTACTTCACCTCAGCAATAATAAAAACTTTACCCAAACCAAATCGTGACCTGTCTCTCCCTAGTTCATATAGGCCCATATCTTTACTCAATCTTGACTACAAAATTCTGACTAAAATTCTATCCAACCGTCTCCGACTGATATTGCCTCACATAATCCACCAAGACCAGACTGGCTTCATTTCTGGCCGTCACTCGGTGATAAATTTAAGGAAGGTCTTCTCGGTCGTCCAGAGTATGAACATCTCTCCTCCCACCAAGCCAGCTATTATTTTATCACTGGACGCCGAGAAGGCTTTTGACTTAGTGCTATGGCCTCACTTATACCACACACTACATAAATTTGGTTTCCCTAAGTCATTTATTGATATAATAACAGCCTTAGGGGTATATGCAATTCACGGCGAATCGCGGCAAATTATCGCCGTTTTTTAATTCGACACAATTCGACAGGTGAATTCCGGCAGGTGGCTGCCGGAATTCACCATATTCAATGAAAAACGGATTCGACAGTCCCGCGGGCGAAAAACGGCCGATTTGCCGGATTTTGCGCGAATTAAAAAAACGGGAAAAAACCCGGAAAAAAATGGCGTGGGGTCCCCCCTCCAAAGCATAACCAGCCTCGGGCTCTTCGAGCTGGTCCTGGTTCTAAAAATGCGGGGTAAAAATTGACAGGGGATCCCCCGTATTTTTAAAACCAGCACCGGGCTCTGCACCTGATGCTGGTGCAAAAAATACGGGGGACAAAAAGAGTAGGGGTCCCCCGTATTTTATACACCAGCACCGGGCTCCACTAGCTGGACAGATAATGCCACAGCCGGGGGTCACTTTTATACAGCGCCCTGCGGCCGTGGCATTAAATATCCAACTAGTCACCCCTGGCCAGGGTACCCTGGGGGAGTGGGGACCCCTTCCAATCAAGGGGTCCCACCCCCCAGCCACCCAAGGGCCAGGGGTGAAGCCCGAGGCTGTCCCCCCCATCCAAGGGCTGCGGATGGGAGGCTGATAGCCTTGAGTAAAATGACAGAATATTGTTTTTTCCATTAGTACTGCAAGTCCCAGCAAGCCTCCCCCGCAAGCTGGTACTTGGAGAACCACAAGTACCAGCATGCGGGAGAAAAACGGGCCCGCTGGAACCTGTAGTACTACTGGAAAAAAAATACCCAAATAAAAACAGGAGACACACACCTTGACAAGTACAACTTTATTACACACTGCCGACACACACATACTTACCTATGTTGACACGCCGACTGTCACAGTCTCCGACGATCCGAGGTACCTGTGAAAAAAATTAGACTCACCTCAATCAAGTGTCCGGGAGATAATCCACGTACTTGTTAAAAAAAAAACACGAACACCCGTACCATGCCGGACTGAAAGGGGTCCATGTTTACACATCAGACCCCTTTCCCCGAATGCCGGGACACCACGTGACTCCTGTCACTGAGGTCCCTTCAGCCAATCAGGAAGCGCTACTTCCGTGGCGCTCACCTGATTGGCTGTGCGCGTGTGACCTCAGACAGCGCATCGCAAAGCCTCTCCCATTACTTTCAATGGTGGGAACTTTGCCGTCAGTGGTGGGGTTACCCGCGGTCAGCCGCTGACCGGCGGGTGACCCCATCGCTAGCCGCAAAGTTCCCACCATTGAATATAATGGAGAGGCTTTGCGATGCGCTGTCAGCTCAGACGCGCACAGAGCCAATCAGCAGAGTGCAAGGACGTTGCGCTCGCTGATTGGCTTACGAGACCTTTCAGTGACAGCTGTCACGGGGGGGTTTCTCTGCATTCGTGGAAAGGGGTCCCATGTGTCAACATGGGACCCCTTTCAGTCCGTGTGGTACGGGTGTCCGGTTTGTTTTTTTGACAAGTTCGTGGATTTACCTCTGGACCATGGATGAGGTGAGTGTATTTATCTTTTCTTTTCAGGTACCCCTGGATTCTACTTGGAGAAGAGGACCGATGTCGGCGTGTGAACATAGGTAAGTATGTGTGTGTCGACGTATGAAATAAAGTTTTACTTTCACGGTGTCGGCCTCCTGTTTTTATTTGGGTATTTTTTTCCAGTAGAACTACAGGTTCCAGCGGGCCCATTTTTCTCCCGCATGCTGGTACTTGTGGTTCTCCAAATACCAGCTTGCGGGGGAGGCTTGCTGGGACTTGTAGTACTACTGGAAAAAACAATATTCTGACATTTTTCTCAAGGCTATCAGCCTCCCATCCGCAGCCCTTGGATGGGGGGGGGGACAGCCTCGGGCTTCACCCCTGGCCCTTGGGTGGCTGGGGGGGGGGACCCCTTGATTGAAGGGGTCCCCACTCCCCCAGGGTACCCCGGCCAGGGATGACTAGTTGGATATTTAATGCCACGGCCGCAGGGCGCTGTATAAAAGTGACCCCCGGTTGTGGCATTATCTGTCCAGCTAGTGGAGCCCGATGCTGGTGTATAAAATACGGGGGACCCCTACTCTTTTTGTCCCCCGTATTTTTTGCACCAGCATCAGGCGCAGAGCCCGGTGCTGGTTTTAAAAATACGGGTGAAGTCCCCACTCTCCCGGGTGGAGGTCGTGTCTGCTGAGGAAGTCTGCTTCCCAGTTGTCCACTCCCGGAATGAATACTGCTGACAGTGCTATCCCATGATTTTCTGCCCAGCGAAGAATCCTTGCAGCTTCTGCCATTGCCCTCCTGCTTCTTGTGTCACCCTGTCTGTTTACGTGGGTGACTGCCGTGATGTTGTCCGAATGGATCAACTCCGGGTGACCTTGAAGCAGAGGTCTTGCTGAGCTTAGAGCATTGTAAATGGCCCTTAGCTTCAGGATATTTATGTGAAGTGATGTCTCCAGGCTTGACCATAAGCTCTGGAAATTCCTTCCCTGTGTGACTGCTCCCCAGCCTCGCAGGCTGGCATCCGTGGTCACCAGGACCCAGTCCTGAATGTGCGGCCTTCTAGAAGATGAGCACTCTGCAACCACCACAGGAGAGACACCCTTGTGCTTGGTGACAGGGTTATCCGCTGATGCATCTGAAGATGCGACCCGGACCATTTGTCCAGCAGGTCCCACTGGAAAGTTCTTGCGTGGAATCTGCCGAATGGGATTGCTTCGTAGGAAGCCACCATTTTTCCCAGAACCATTTCATTGATGTACTGAGACTTGGCTCGGTTATAGGAGGTTCCCGACTAGCTCGGATAACTCCCTGACTTTCTCTTCCGGGAGAAACACCTTTTTCTGGACTGTGTCCAGGATCATCCCTAGGAACAGAAGACGAGTCGTCGGAATCAGCTGCGATTTTGGAATATTGAGAATCCAATCGTGCTGCCGCAACACTACCTGAGATAGTGCTACACCGACCTCCAACTGTTCCCTGGATCTTACCCTTACCCGTGGATTTCCCAGCTGTTGCCGTGGCCACCAGGTCTGAAAGACCGACCCCAAATAACTCCTCCCCTTAATAAGGCAATACTTCCAAATGCCGTTTGGAATCCGCATCACCTGACCACTGTCGTGTCCATAACCCTCTACTGGCAGAAATGGACAACGCACTTAGACTTGATGCCAGTCGGCAAATATTCCGCTGTGCATCACGCATATATAGAAATGCATCTTTTAAATGCTCTATAGGCAATAATATACTGTCCCTATCTAGGGTATCAATATTTTCAGTCAGGGAATCCGACCTCGCCAACCCAGCACTGCACATCCAGGCTGAGGCGATTGCTGGTCGCAGTATAACACCAGTATGTGTGTAAATACATTTTAGGATACCCTCCTGCTTTCTATCAGCAGGATCCTTAAGGGCGGCCATCTCAGGAGAGGGTAGAGCCCTTGTTCTTACAAGCGTGTGAGCGCTTTATCCACCCTAGGGGGTGTTTCCCAACGCACCCTAACCTCTGGCGGGAAAGGATATAATGCCAATAACATTTTAGAAATTATCAGTTGTTATCGGGGGAAACCCACGCATCATCACACACCTCATTTAATTTCTCAGATTCAGGAAAACTACAGGTAGTTTTTCCTCACCGAACATAATACCCCTTTTTTGGTGGTACTCGTATTATCAGAAATGTGTAAAACATTTTTCATTGCCTCAATCATGTAACGTGTGGCCCTACTGGAAGTCACATTTGTCTCTTCACCGTCGACACTGGAGTCAGTATCCGTGTCGGCGTCTATATCTGCCATCTGAGGTAACGGGCGCTTTAGAGCCCCTGACGGCCTATGAGACGTCTGGACAGGCACAAGCTGAGTAGCCGGCTGTCTCATGTCAACCACTGTCTTTTATACAGAGCTGACACTGTTACGTAATTCCTTCCAACAGTTCATCCACTCAGGTGTCGACCCCCCAGGGGGTGACATCACTATTACAGGCAATCTGCTCCGTCTCCACATCATTTTACTCCTCATACATGTCGACACAAACGTACCGACACACAGCACACACACAGGGAATGCTCTGATAGAGGACAGGACCCCACTAGCCCTTTGGGGAGACAGAGGGAGAGTTTGCCAGCACACACCAGAGCGCTATATATATACAGGGATAACCTTATATAAGTGTTTTTCCCTTTATAGCTGCTGTATTGTTTATACTGCGCCTAATTAGTGCCCCCCTCTCTTTTTTAACCCTTTCTGTAGTGTAGTGACTGCAGGGGAGAGCCAGGGAGCTTCCCTCCAACGGAGCTGTGAGGGAAAATGGCGCCAGTGTGCTGAGGAGATAGGCTCCGCCCCCTTCTCGGCGGCCTTATCTCCCGTTTTTCTGTGTATTTTGGCAGGGGTTAAATTCATCCATATAGCCCAGGAGCTATATGTGATGCATTTTTTGCCATCCAAGGTGTTTTTATTGCGTCTCAGGGCGCCCCCCCCCCCCCCAGCGCCCTGCACCCTCAGTGACTGGAGTGTGAAGTGTGCTGAGAGCAATGGCGCACAGCTGCAGTGCTGTGCGCTACCTTGTTGAAGACAGGACGTCTTCTGCCGCCGATTTTCCGGACCTCTTCTGTCTTCTGGCTCTGTAAGGGGGCCGGCGGCGCGGCTCTGGGACCTATCCATGGCTGGGCCTGTGATCGGTCCCTCTGGAGCTAATGTCCAGTAGCCTAAGAAGCCCAATCCACTCTGCACGCAGGTGAGTTCGCTTCTTCTCCCCTTAGTCCCTCGATGCAGTGAGCCTGTTGCCAGCAGGTCTCACTGAACATAAAAAACCTAAAACTAAACTTTTCACTAAGCAGCTCAGGAGAGCCACCTAGTGTGCACCCTTCTCGTTCGGGCACAAAAATCTAACTGAGGCTTGGAGGAGGGTCATAGGGGGAGGAGCCAGTGCACACCAGGTAGTTCTAAAGCTTTACTTTTGTGCCCAGTCTCCTGCGGAGCCGCTATTCCCCATGGTCCTTACGGAGTCCCCAGCATCCACTTAGGACGTTCGAGAAATAATAGTTAAAAAACATTGGCAAGACTTCCGGTTCCGGGTTCATGCTGTAAGCAGCGTGTCCGTGCAGCTCCCGGGACTCACCCACCGCAAACAGCTTTTTACGGCTCCCCGGAGCCTCCACCAAGCAGGGACGAACTCCCCCTCCTCTCCCCCAGTGTATGGAGAAGTTTCTGGCTCCGATCATCTCCGCCCGCACGCAGTTGTTTCGGCAGGAGAAGCGACGAGCAGATCCAAAGATGGCGCCGGACACAGACTCGCCGCCAGCGTCTCCGGCACACAAGAAAGCCGCTTCGGAAGCAGATAAGTCTGTCTCACAGAGGCACCCTGATTCTCCCATCACACACGCTGATTTGGCCCAAGCTATAACGGCCACGATGGGGCCCCTTTTGACACAGGCTGTCACTGACATTTCCACACAGCTCAAAAATCTCACTCATAGGGGTTTATTTACTAAGATTCGTATATTTCAGAATCATGTTCAAGTTCAATCGCGACTGACATCGACAGTGTAAACTTGCAACTTTTTGAATTGATTACGACTCATTTACTAAGCGTTCGTATTCGTATTTTTTCAATCTTCCGATGTCGATGTCATTCGTGCTTTTCTGCTGTTGATTGCGGCCGCGTTTGCTATTTCGCGGCCGCGTTGGGGGTTTTTTTTTACGACTGCGTCACAAGTCTGTTACGGCAGTGATTTGGAATTTGCTGCCGCGTTTTGACTTCTAAGTTTCGTTTACGTCACGCGGCCGTGATTGGTTGTATTCGTAAAGGAGGAGTGTCTGTGCATGTTACTATAAAAACGCCCCAAACACTCCGCACCTCGTGGGTTTAGCTAGTGGAGAGGAGAGAGGAAGGTGTATTTGGAGTTGGTGAGTTTGGTGGAGTTTTTGGTGGATTTGGAGAGGAGTTTGGTGATTGTTGAGTGCTGTACTGTGTGTGTTAGGAGTCTTGTGAACTTTGTAGTATTGTTTTTTCCCAGTTTGTAAGCTTTTTTGTCCTTGTTTTATTATTTCAGTCTTTTGTCATTGTTTGTGAGTGAGTGAGCGTGTGTTGGCTGTGTGGTGTGTAGTAGGAGTAGTGGAGGAGTGTGTTTTGTGTTTTCATTTTTCAGTGTTTTATGTTGTTTGTCATGTCCGACTCAGAGGTCAGTGTGGTGGCGGAGGTTAGTGAGGTGGAGGCGGGTAGTGAGGTGGAGGCTGGTAGTGAGGTGGAGGCTGGTAGTGAGGTGGAGGCTGGTAGTGAGGTGGAGGCTGGTAGTGAGGTGGAGGGGGGTAGTGAGAGGGAGGAGGTTAGTGAGGAGGAGGAGGAGGGGGTGCCTGTTGCTGGATTTTCCAGTGATAGTGATGGTGTTGTGGCTCCGCAGCCACGCACCACTACCAAGACTGGCAGGAATATAAAGTTCAGCTATGCTGAAAACATGGCGTTGGTACGTGAGCTGATGAAGCACCATCGCCAATTGTTTGGTCAGGATGCTGCCAGGGTGTCCTCCCGCAGGAAGTCTGCCCTGTGGGGGCAAGTTATACTTGCTGTAAATAGTGAGGGTGTGGTGAGGCGGACAGAGGACACGTGCCGCAAGCGATTTTACGATATTAAGCGGCGTGTCAAGGCCAAGATGGCCAAAGAGTCCAAATCTGCACGTAGAACCGGAGGTGGGCCACCTTTACGTGTAAGCTATCGGGACTGGGAGGAGCCTGTGCGGGCATTGATTCCTGGCGAGGTGGTGTCTGCTACTCATGTCCGGGATTCGGACCGACCCACGCAGGATGGTAAGTTTGTTTTGTATTATTGTTCTTAAAATGTGTGTTCAATTTCTTTAATGTAATTTTTAAAGTTTTAAGGATGTTTTTTTTTGCAAAAAACAGATTGCATGCCTATGCTCCCTTAAGGTGTGTTTGTTTTTTGAATGTGTTTTTTTGCTCCTTTTTTATTTTTTTATTTTTTTTTTATAACAAAAACATGTGCAGTTTTTTTAAATTTTTTTTTTTTTTTTTTGGTGCAATTTTTTGCGATAATGCTTGAACATGTGTGTTTGTTTTAAAACCTCAAAATGTATTTGTTTTAAGTAAAAACTTAAAAGCGGGGCAATTTTTAAAACATTAAATTATTTTAAAATTGCCAAGTACTGAATCTCTGCAATATCTGAGTCCAAAATCTTTTAGGTATAAACTTTATTGTGTGCCACATCAAGTACATTTTGATATTCAACTAAAAATCATGAATATAGAAGCTCTTAAGCTTATTTTTTTTTTGGAAACCAAACCAAATAGATGCTTACAGTACATTAATGGTTTTCACTGGTTCATTTGACAAAAAACATGGTAATAATGTTGGGGTCACTTTTTCCACAGTCACACAGACCAGCCGCCCAGACAGGCCTCAGACCAGTCAGGATGATGGTGGTATTGCAGGTAAGTCTTCACTGTAGTCACATATTCTGAAAACACATAGAAGTACAAAATAATAATGCTAAATTTTGCACCTAGGTTCTGCTTCTGGAAGCCGACCTCCTGTAAGGCGCCCATCACAGGGCTTGGGACACTTACCCAGGAGGCCAACTAAGACACGGCGTCTTGGCTCTGATTCTGCACCTCCATCATCCCCACCCAGGCGAAGACTATCGGCAGTGTCACCCCAGCCACCACTGGCACTATTGGCGAGTTCGCAGAGTGATGAGCCCAGATCACCTCAGTTATCTGGTGAGTAAAAACATAAATTAAACACATAAGCAATAATATACACAGTACACTTAAGATGTTGTTAGTTGGTTTGGAGTTTACATGTTTTCCTCAACAAGCAATGTGATGTCACGTCTTCAATTGCTCAAGGTGCTTTATTAAAAATAGATAAGGTCTTAGTGGATGGTCTAGACAACCTATTTGTATGAAAAGAACAGATTTGAGTATACATTAAGCACACACACGTTCACATTTTTCAAAAATATGAAGACAAATAAATTTTGGGCCCAAAAAAAAAACCTATTACAGTGTTCACACATCGCCCCTGTCCAGTATGTAGATGGCTTACTTGCTCAGCTCCTCTGGACTATACAGGTAAGTAGTCTATATCGTGGTGAGGGGAGGGAATCTAACAGTGTAATGTTGTGGAGGGAAGTTAGTTAGGTGAGGAATATGCTAATTTGCCAATGTTTGCGCCTGTGTTGTTTTTTTTATCACAAAATGTTAACAATTTTTTAAGTTGCAAAAAACAAGAGCTACTAATGCAAAAATGTAGTTTTAGGAATGTAATAATGTGTTGCATTAGCCTTGACAAATTCTAAAAATTACAACATTGCATGTTGCCTACCCCATACAGAGCACAACCTGATGTCCGCCGAGGACCAGCAGGGACCAGAACAACAGCCATCCTTCACACTGCAATTAACAGCTGTGGATCCAAGCATGCCAATCCAGTTGCAGGATATACCCCAACCATCCAGCAGTCCACAACTGCCACAAGCTCCGCCCCCAAGCCAAATTCCGGACGATTTTTGGGCAAGTTGGACAAGCCAACAGGCCCAAAGCAATGCCACCCTGACCCAACATACACAACACCTTGCCAGTCTGCCCCATCATCTACCGCGTATTAGTCGCAACTCGGGCAGACTAATAGTACAAGTAGGGAGAATGGCTACCTCTATGGAGCAAATTAGGGCAGAAAACAGCCAAATGAATGCTAATTTATCCCGCATTATAGATGAACAACAGCGACATCAGCAGGCACTAGTTCAGATAATTCAACACAATCAAGTGGTGAATGAGGCCTTATCCAGGATTGTAGCCAGCCACACTGCTACAAACACTCAGCTGATTGCCAGTTTAAATAATCTGAGCAGCAATATTGCTATGATGGGTGCTCAGCAAGTTACCTCCAGCTCGGGAACCACGACCCCTGTTCAAACGCCAGTAACCTCCCCTGTCCGGCGTTCATCAAGAGCACGTGCCAGTGAGCCAGCACCCACAAAAGAAAAAAATAACATAAAACTTTTTGTGCAAATAAATAAAAGAATTTGTTAAAAAAACACATTCCTGTGTCCGTCTCCAAAATTTAAGAAGCTGGTCTGTATGTATGTAGTTATGTTTTTCAAGGGTAATGACTGTAAATGTTTTGTTAGCATCAACTAAGCACAATGGACACACCACTATAAACAACAAACAGTAAGTAACAGAACACACAATAGAAAGTAGAGCAAAGTGTTTAGTGAAGGATAATTACAGCATAATAAAACTTACCTGTAAAATATCGCAGGATCACTTCTTGACGTACCTGCCTCCCTACAATTGTACTCACACTGTCACCAGATGTATCTAACTCCTCTGCTTGCTGACTGCTTTCTCCCTCACCATGTGCCAGATGTTGACTTAAACACAGATTATGGAGAAAACAGCAGCAGAACACAATTCGAGTCACCTTTGAGGGACTATACAACAAAAGGCCACCAGATTTATCAAGACACCGAAAACGTGACTTCAGCACCCCAAAACATCTTTCTATCACATTCCGCGTAGCCTTATGTGCATGATTATAACTGTGTTCAGCAGGAGAATCAGGTAGGGACAATGGAGTAAGGAGCCAAGAGTAGCAGCCGTAACCCCCATCACCTGAAAAACATATATAGTCAACATTAGGACATATGTTAGATTATTCTCTCACCTCCTCCAAAATCTAGGCTGTGGTTAAAAGACATACACACATAACATTTTCAACATACCCAACAGCCAGCCATCAGGCATTTGTCCCTCCTCAAATTTATCGAAGAGCGATGACTGACTGAGGATGAA
Source organism: Pseudophryne corroboree (assembly GCF_028390025.1). NCBI lineage: Eukaryota > Metazoa > Chordata > Amphibia > Anura > Myobatrachidae > Pseudophryne > Pseudophryne corroboree. The sequence continues at coordinate 652,519,056 of NC_086444.1, read as the reverse complement.
GGAGTCATGGCAGGCACCAGGGTAACCTGCAACAACACTCATAATTTTTAAGTTTGCATCACAGACCACCTGGACATTAGTTGATTGATCCATATGCCTATTAGTATATATATACTGGCGGCCCTTAGGTGATCTCAGCTGAACGTGTGTGCAATCTATGGCCCCCAGCACATTGGGCATGCCAGCAAGCTCATAGAAAGCTACCCTGACAGCACTCCACTCCGACTCCTCAGTAGGGAAGCAGATTGAGGCTTTAATGTGTGGCTCCAACACATCCAAAACCTGAGTGGACATTAAATAAGCTAAGGTGAGTGTCATGTTAGGTATTCTCTACAATACTGTGGTGTTTCAACTTACACAAGCAACACTTAGCCATAACCGCATATGTATTTTTAGACTCACCTGCATCAAAGATTTTGAAAAGGTGGGCTGTGAGATCCCAATGACGTCGCCTGCCACAGCCTGGAAGCTCCCAGTAGCCATAAAGTGTAACACAGCCAGGAGTTTGTGTAGGCCTGAGACAGAGCGAGAGCGTGCTGTCTCAGGGTCTATGCCCAGTTTGACAAGGTCATACAGGTGAAAAATGTTGTTTCTATTTAGGCGGAACATCTGTATGACCCTATCATCGGACAATGCATTTAGGTTTAAACGACCTCTAAAAAAACGAGGCTGGCGCAGCCTCCGCGGTACCTGGACAACCTGTTGGCCATGTTCACTTACCTGGTCCTGATTCCTGGAATTCTCATGGAGCAGTCTAACGTATCCCACAGCCAACAAAAATCCATTGCCACACACCACAGCCGCCATTTCAGAGTGAGAGAAGTTCAGAATGTGCCTGAAACACTTTTATAGGGCAAAAAAAACAGGTGTGAGTAATGGATAATTCAGTTCACATGTAAACGCGGTTTTCAAAGGCTGGCGCGTTTTTTTTTAGGAAAAAAATGCGAATCGTAATTTTTCGCGGCCGCGAAACCATTTTCGCGGCAGCAAATACAATTACGAATGGTTAGTAAATGACCGAGATTCATACTTAAACAGGCGTAATTTGACCGATGGTGTATTCATTCGTAATTTTTCACTTGGACAAGAAAAAAAATACGAATGGCCTCATCACTGCCGTGATTACTGTTTAGTAAATGACCGAGATGCCACTTAGAACAAAAAACGCCATCACGGTCAAAATCGGGAGCTTAGTAAATATACCCCATAGAGTGACCACAACTGAGGCGCAAATGGGGAAAATAGCTCATGACATGGCAGATGTACAGCACATTATCCGCCTCCAAAAGGAAAACTATCATCTTTTAAATAAGCTTGATAATATTGAAAATAGATCCAGGAGAAACAATTTGAGAATAATTGGCATTCCTGAATCAGTGAAAGATATAGCCCTGGAGCGCTTTGTTAGTAACACACTACCGCAGCTGCTGCATGTCTCTGACGCTTGTAAAGACATTGTCATAGAAAGGGTGCATAGAATCGGCCCCAACCTGCGTCCTGCAGACACCCGTCCCAGAGTGGTCATTTTCCGCTGCTTAAATTACCTTCACAAGCAAGCCCTTTGGACTGCTTCTAGACAAGTACGCCCACTGATATGGGAAAAAAATAAGCTACTTATCTTCCAAGACTTCTCTCCTGAACTCACACGGGCCAGGAAGGCTTTCTCACCTATCTGTGCTCAGCTGATACAGATGAAAAAGAAATTTGCCCTCCAATATCCAGCAAAACTACGCATATTTATAGGAGATACATTTTATGATTTCAACACCCCTGGCGATGCTGACGCATTCCTCAAAGAAGAAGCTCAAGGGCACCATGATGACATTTCTGACACCACATAACAATCTAGATAGCCTTCATGGTCGGCTATTCACCTCCTGAGCGCAAATACTGAATGACAGTTCTGTTGATATTTACCAATGTTAATTGTCACGGTTGTTTTACACTTACAACCAGTGCTAGCAGGCCTTTCTTAGCTATTGTACTAAAATACCCCTAGGTATAAGCTCTCCCTTGCCTCATTAGCTTTTATGACATTATACGCGTAGCTAGGTATCTCATAGGTTGATGTGATGTCCCTTGTGGTCATTAATGACATGCAGTTTTCAGTTATGGCATACACTTATATGCCCCTCTCAGCATCCCACTCTTATCCCCCCCCCCTTACCCTTTCCCCCACCCTCCCCCCTCCTCACCACTCCCCACCCCTCCCTTTCATTCAATTATTTTTTGTTTTTGTTTTTATGACTACGATTGGTTCGTTCCCTCCGCTCTGTTATAGCCTGGTGGGTTCGCCCCGGTTAGCTAAGGCCCCCCCCCCCCCCCCGAGGTTATACCTTCCTCTATTCCGATGAATCGGAAGTTGGTATGCTGGTCATGCCGCAAATCAACTAGGTTGCTCCCTAGTGTTGTCCTACGCAGGACATTTTTGCATTGTGTTTTGTTTATCTCCTCTTTGCTATCTCTCCTCTGTCAAATCTATCTTCTCTCCTTCTACCTTTCCATCTCAACAAACTCAAAATATGGCCTACACAGTGTCCTATCTCTGTCCCCTCTTCACATGGTAACTCTCACATATGACACCCTTCCACCTTAAGGTGGGCTCTCTGAACGTGGGCGGCATAAATTCCCCAGCCAAGCGTCGTAGAATCTTGCAATACCTAACTAAACAACACTTAGACTTAGCATATCTACAAGAAACTCACCTAACGGTTCTGGAGTCGAAAAAACTAGGAACCCTGGGCTGGTCAGTCATAGCGGTAGCTCCTTTTTCCTCCAAGGCCCGTGGAGTTATAATTTTGGCCAGATCATCTATACCACTTAAAGTGACCAGGATTACACCTGACCCTAATGGCAGATTTATCATAGCACATGTTACCTTACAAGACATTTCATATGTACTGTGTAATATATACGCACCCAACAACTACAATAAATCTTTTTTCTCCACACTGATAGCCAAATTATCCCCTTTACTCCAAGAAAGACTAATTATTGGAGGAGATCTCAGTCGAATTTCCTCCTCGCTCCTTGATCGCTCTAACCCTACCTCTAAACCCACCTCTCTACCAAAATTTGGTATACCTCACTTCGCCTCCTCCCTCCAAACCACCGATGTCTGGAGAGCCTTCAATCCCATTGACAGAGAATACACATGCCTCTCTGCCGCACATGGCACCCTATCCCGAATAGATTATTTTTTAATTTCCCATATCTTGATTCCCGATATCATTTCTACCACTATAGAAGCCATCTCTCTCTCAGACCATGCCGTCATCTGGTTTGATCTCCAACTTTCACATGATCCTTCTGTCACAAAAATCTGGAGATTCCCCACTCATTTATCACGCTCACAATTGTTTTGTGAAGCAATAATAGCGAAATGGGATGAATTCGCATCCAACAATATATCTCACCTCACTTCCAACCCTACAATATTCTGGCAAACAGCCAAATCAGTTTTACGAGGCATGATCATCTCATATGCATCTAAATCTAAAAAACATCTGGCCTCAACTTACCTACAACTACAGTCAGAATTAACGTCCTCATTCCAACAATTCAAGACATTACCCTCACCTGCAAACAAAGATTTGTATACAAAAGCAAAAGATAACTTTGAAGTGCATCTCCAATCTTTAGGTGACAAACATCTCTTTAACAAAAACTATAAATATCACAAATTTGGCAACAAGACAGGCAAGCTCTTGACCAACTTACTCCATGGTTCTCGCCCTCCTTCCCTCATACACCCTCTAAAAACACATGATAGCAAAATAACAACCTCTAACCAACAAGTCTCGGAGGTGATGAGATCATTCTATGAATCGCTGTACTCCGCACCTTCTTCCCCCCCTCATACAAACACCTCATCACAGAATACATCCTCTTCCTCGCCTATATGGGAATATCCCTCACTCCCTACCATTCCGCAATCCCTCTCTGACACTCTAATGGCTCCCATTACGGCCAAGGAGATCCTTTCAGTTATCCAGCACCTCCATCGAGACAAAGCCCCGGGCCCTGACGGATTTTCAGGCGAATTCTACAAATTACTAGCCCCCAAAATTATAGACACTCTAGTTTTACTATATAATCACCTCCTTACAAACCTCAATCCCCCGCTCTACTTCACCTCAGCAATAATAAAAACTTTACCCAAACCAAATCGTGACCTGTCTCTCCCTAGTTCATATAGGCCCATATCTTTACTCAATCTTGACTACAAAATTCTGACTAAAATTCTATCCAACCGTCTCCGACTGATATTGCCTCACATAATCCACCAAGACCAGACTGGCTTCATTTCTGGCCGTCACTCGGTGATAAATTTAAGGAAGGTCTTCTCGGTCGTCCAGAGTATGAACATCTCTCCTCCCACCAAGCCAGCTATTATTTTATCACTGGACGCCGAGAAGGCTTTTGACTTAGTGCTATGGCCTCACTTATACCACACACTACATAAATTTGGTTTCCCTAAGTCATTTATTGATATAATAACAGCCTTAGGAGTATATGCAATTCACGGCGAATCGCGGCAAATTATCGCCGTTTTTTAATTCGACACAATTCGACAGGTGAATTCCGGCAGGTGGCTGCCGGAATTCACCATATTCAATGAAAAACGGATTCGACAGTCCCGCGGGCGAAAAACGGCCGATTTGCCGGATTTTGCGCGAATTAAAAAAACGGGAAAAAACCCGGAAAAAAATGGCGTGGGGTCCCCCCTCCAAAGCATAACCAGCCTCGGGCTCTTCGAGCTGGTCCTGGTTCTAAAAATGCGGGGTAAAAATTGACAGGGGATCCCCCGTATTTTTAAAACCAGCACCGGGCTCTGCACCTGATGCTGGTGCAAAAAATACGGGGGACAAAAAGAGTAGGGGTCCCCCGTATTTTATACACCAGCACCGGGCTCCACTAGCTGGACAGATAATGCCACAGCCGGGGGTCACTTTTATACAGCGCCCTGCGGCCGTGGCATTAAATATCCAACTAGTCACCCCTGGCCAGGGTACCCTGGGGGAGTGGGGACCCCTTCCAATCAAGGGGTCCCACCCCCCAGCCACCCAAGGGCCAGGGGTGAAGCCCGAGGCTGTCCCCCCCATCCAAGGGCTGCGGATGGGAGGCTGATAGCCTTGAGTAAAATGACAGAATATTGTTTTTTCCATTAGTACTGCAAGTCCCAGCAAGCCTCCCCCGCAAGCTGGTACTTGGAGAACCACAAGTACCAGCATGCGGGAGAAAAACGGGCCCGCTGGAACCTGTAGTACTACTGGAAAAAAAATACCCAAATAAAAACAGGAGACACACACCTTGACAAGTACAACTTTATTACACACTGCCGACACACACATACTTACCTATGTTGACACGCCGACTGTCACAGTCTCCGACGATCCGAGGTACCTGTGAAAAAAATTAGACTCACCTCAATCCAGTGTCCGGGAGATAATCCACGTACTTGTTAAAAAAAAAACACGAACACCCGTACCATGCCGGACTGAAAGGGGTCCCATGTTTACACATCAGACCCCTTTCCCCGAATGCTGGGACACCACGTGACTCCTGTCACTGAGGTCCCTTCAGCCAATCAGGAAGCGCTACTTCCGTGGCGCTCACCTGATTGGCTGTGCGCGTGTGACCTCAGACAGCGCATCGCAAAGCCTCTCCCATTACTTTCAATGGTGGGAACTTTGCCGTCAGTGGTGGGGTTACCCGCGGTCAGCCGCTGACCGGCGGGTGACCCCATCGCTAGCCGCAAAGTTCCCACCATTGAATATAATGGAGAGGCTTTGCGATGCGCTGTCAGCTCAGACGCGCACAGAGCCAATCAGCAGAGTGCAAGGACGTTGCGCTCGCTGATTGGCTTACGAGACCTTTCAGTGACAGCTGTCACGGGGGGGTTTCTCTGCATTCGTGGAAAGGGGTCCCATGTGTCAACATGGGACCCCTTTCAGTCCGTGTGGTACGGGTGTCCGGTTTGTTTTTTTGACAAGTTCGTGGATTTACCTCTGGACCATGGATGAGGTGAGTGTATTTATCTTTTCTTTTCAGGTACCCCTGGATTCTACTTGGAGAAGAGGACCGATGTCGGCGTGTGAACATAGGTAAGTATGTGTGTGTCGACGTATGAAATAAAGTTTTACTTTCACGGTGTCGGCCTCCTGTTTTTATTTGGGTATTTTTTTCCAGTAGAACTACAGGTTCCAGCGGGCCCATTTTTCTCCCGCATGCTGGTACTTGTGGTTCTCCAAATACCAGCTTGCGGGGGAGGCTTGCTGGGACTTGTAGTACTACTGGAAAAAACAATATTCTGACATTTTTCTCAAGGCTATCAGCCTCCCATCCGCAGCCCTTGGATGGGGGGGGACAGCCTCGGGCTTCACCCCTGGCCCTTGGGTGGCTGGGGGGGACGACCCCTTGATTGAAGGGGTCCCCACTCCCCCAGGGTACCCCGGCCAGGGATGACTAGTTGGATATTTAATGCCACGGCCGCAGGGCGCTGTATAAAAGTGACCCCCGGTTGTGGCATTATCTGTCCAGCTAGTGGAGCCCGATGCTGGTGTATAAAATACGGGGGACCCCTACTCTTTTTGTCCCCCGTATTTTTTGCACCAGCATCAGGCGCAGAGCCCGGTGCTGGTTTTAAAAATACGGGGGAACCCCTGTCAATTTTTCCCCCGCATTTTTAGAACCAGGACCAGCTCGAAGAGCCCGAGGCTGGTTATGCTTTGGAGGGGGGACCCCACGCCATTTTTTTCAGGGATTTTACCATTCCATCCAAAAAAAATAAATAAATATTATTTTTAAAAATATATAAATAATACTTGTGCCTCCAAAAAAGACAAACCAAGTACCTAATCCCTTCTAATATAAATAGATATGATATTACCAAGAAAAAAAAACACAAAAAAAACATGTTTTAAATTTTTTTTATTAGTTTCACCCTCCAAAGTGTGGCGGATTGAAAATGACGAATTTACTGTCTAAAAGCACTGTTGTCGAATTTCCAAACTTCCATTGAATAGACTTTGGTCGAATTGCAGCATGTGTATCATTGCAAAAAAGTCGAATTTGTCAAAAGTCGAATTTCAAAAAGTCGAATTTTGAAAGTCCGTTTTTTTTGTCGGAAAGTACTGAATTGCATTGTCGAATTTTTTTTTGGGGCGAAAAATTCCCGAAATTCGACAATTTCGGGAATTCGACCGCAATTGCATATACCCCTTATACTCCAACTCCACCTCCCAAATCTCCTGTAATGGGTCTCTCTCCTCCCCCTTCCCTATAGCTAGAGGCACCAGACAAGGGTGTCCATTATCACCCTTACTATTCAACATAGCCATTGAACCTCTCGCAATAGCCATTCGCAACTCGACCAATATACCTGGAATTGTTTTAGGGCCACTGGAATTAAACATTTCTCTGTTCGCAGATGACATGATTCTATTCCTTTCTGACCCTTCCTCCTCAGTTCCCCAAGTTATGTCCCTCATCTCATCTTTTGGCCAAATTGCAGGCCTTAAAATAAACATATCTAAATCCGAAATCTTACCCATTAATGGCCCTCCCCCCATCACTCAAAACATCCCGTCCCTTTCTACTTTTCATATAGCCAAGGAAGGCATAAAGTACTTAGGGATCAAAATCCCACCGTCCACCGCCAACATCTATAAACTTAACTACACTCCCTTATTAACAAAAATAGCCACCCTATATGATAACTGGAAGGATCTCCCATTGTCACTCTTGGGACGCCTCGCTGCTGTAAAGAGTATCATATTTCCTAAAATTTTCTACCTCATCCAAATGTTGCCACTCTCTTTGAAAACCTCTGACTTTGCCACCTTTGATAAATTAACTTCTAGATTTCTATGGAAACATAAAAAATACAGAATTTCTCTAAACAAACTGCAAAATCCCATTAAACACGGAGGCCTCAAAGCCCCCAACCTCCGTATGTATACACATTCTGTCATGTTCCGGTACATCTCAGACTGGATTTTAGAGTCCTCCACATACACAGATGTAAATCTTGACACGGCCATGTTTACCCCATACTCCCCATGTGCATTACTCCACTCCAGAAAGCAAGAGATCCCACCACATATCTACAACATCATTATTTTCACAGATACGTACAAATCATGGATCTCCATCAACAAAATCTTACACCGAGACCATTCTTCGTCCATATACATCCCGCTTTGGGGCAATCCAGGGTTCCCACCATCATTAACTAATCGCCTGTACCTTGAATGGAAGGCAAAAGGACTATCGTCAACTGCAAAAGTTTTTGACCCAGGGGGAATACCACTCCCTTTCTCCGCCCTTCAACAGACTTACCAACTCCCTAATAACCAATTTTTTATGTTTCTACAAGCCCGCCATTTCGCAATATCTCTACATACACACACTTTCCATCCCGACAAACAGGATCTTATACTAATATTACTCCAATCCCTAACACACAGACCATACAAGACTAATCTTCTATATTCTAAACTTATGCTAGCCAGACACCCTTCCTCCCCATCAGCAAGTGCCACTAGCTGGTCACAAGATATACCCACAGTAGCCAAAATCTCTGATCTATGCCCTACTTTTAATTTATCCATGAGTTGGCTCAACTCCTTCTATTTACAGGAGGTTCACTTCAGAACTATCCATAGGGCCTACATTTCCCCTGCACAGAGAAGCCATATGGTTTTGGAAGAGTCAGGGGACTGTCCAAAATGCTCAGCACACCAGGCCAAATTCTTACATTCCTTTTGGTCGTGTGGGAAGATCAAAAAATTCTGGCACAAAGTTATAGCTTACATTAATAGACTATTTCATGCCAGGATACAACCTGACATCCTAGCATGCCTATGTGCAAATTTCACCAACTGGAGAACTGGTCCGAACTCATCTCAGATCCATCCTCTACTTACTATTATAGTGACGATTGCAAAAAAGATAATCCTAATCCATTGGACCACCAAATCCGCACTATCCCTTAATGAGGTATTGCAGAAATTTAGACAGCTATTCCTCTTTGACAGAAGATCTATGATTCTGGCCAGAGGAGAGAACCTTTCTAAATTTCTGAACAAATGGCACTACTACCTTCTGTCCCTACCAGACGAAGAGAGAATCTCGCTAACCAAAATGTTTGATATCGCTCAATGGTCTCTCCATTAATGTTCTTCAATTATTCCTCTATACTCTCAACTGACAGATTCCATTGTATACTTGAGGGCACCCCACCCTCTTCATACTATCCCTCCTCACCCCTATAATGCAGCGCCCAGGTTCGGAGAGTCCACCCCCCCTTCTTCATTTTTTTATCTCATACTCCCATTTACTACTTTTTGAAGTATTTGTTTTGACAGAGATAGATTTATAGGATGCGCTATTACTGTGTTATCAAGACTATCCTCTCGCGCAATTACACTCTGGTAGAGCTGTATTTTTTCAATCTTTGTTTCATCTTTCCAAGTCACTTCTTTTGCTCTTTTTATTTCCTTTCTTTCTTTTCCTTCTATCCTATCCTTTCCTTCTGCTCCCCTCTTGACTTTCACTCTTCCTTATCTCACCTCCTCTTTCTCTATATCTATCCTTTCCTCTTTCCTCCCCCTCTATATCGGTATACTATTCTTTATTTAGTATTATGGAGTAACATTTGATGGTTAATACGACATACAAATGCCTTCTACTATTGGGTGTTCCCCTCCTTCTATTCCAATATTCCACTAGCTCTTCTTCGGGAACAGGCGGCATTACTTAGACATGACGGCTATTAATAAAGACAATTGAATAGTTCCTAACACCGTTATAGATTACCCTTTGTTACACAATATTGTTAAACGGGTTCAAGTTTAAGATGTTATGATGCTACTTTGTTATTTGGATATTTCTTCAGTAGAGCATATATTGATCTGTTCCTCCATTATACAGTGCTACCAAGGCACATATTCGATCCAAAGATGACTAGATAAGATTAGCCTACATTTTCAGCATCTGAGTAACTCATGCTCCATGTCTTAATGAATACAAATGTTGTAATTTGGAAGTATACCACTAATAAAAATTGTTATTTAAAAAAAAACAAAAAACCATTGGTAAAAGTGAGATTTAAACATAATTGGCTTATGTATTGCATAAACTAGGCACATATGCTATAGTTGCTGACCGGCGTACCTCTTACGTTAGAGGCCACTGCACATATGGTTACAGTTGCTTCTGTTTCATAATCACAAACTGAACCTTTGATTTGTGGTGTAATTGTGACCAACTCTGCATCAGTTCCTATGTGTCTTGTAGACGTCTCAATGGGTGCTCATTATTGGAAGGCGCTTTCTAGGCCACCAAAACCCTCATGGCTTATTTTATTCAAAATAGAGTAGTAATAATAGTAGGTACATAAATAAACTTCAATATAATTATTTTGTGGCTTAAGACTCATGTTTGAGATACATCTCAGGGCTCATGTATAAAACCTGCTTTATACATTGTGCATTTGACAGAATTCTGGATTTCCGCATCATACTATACTTTACCATCAGTCAGCTATGAGCTTCATTTTGATGCTTATAGACTGAAATAATAATATCCGTTGCCATGAGCATAGCCAAACTCTAGTATGAGGAGCCAAAGGCCAAGCAAGCACATTTCTCACAGCCATGTTTAACAATTGATGTATATTTCAATTATGCTTTACATAATTTATAGTGCCATTTATTACACAGATGTATGCATATTATTAGTACAGCAATAATACACAGAGGTGTCAATTATATTAGAATCAGTTGTCACTTTTGCTAGGTCAATGTGTATTTAGGAGAGACAGTCAACACGATGTCTTTGGTTGTTGGGCAACTTTTCATAGTTTAATCAATACTCTGTGTGGTATAACTAAAGCATGATCTAGTATTTAATGGAAATATTGCTGTCTCTCTCCTAATGACGATCTGACCTTGCTACTGGAGGCATCAAATGATCTCAGTATATTTTTCACATGTTCCAGCTACTGTGCTGTCAGAAACAAATGACAGTCTTCTCATAAAAAAGTAAGAGACGTTTAAACTATGACAAACTTGTACATATATTCTTCCCATATTTGGCTACAAGCTAACATATGAAACAAATGTGTTCTACAGAGAAACAAGCAGTACAGTATATCTCCGTGTGAGTGAACAAAAATTTATCTCACATGGAAATAAAGGTAACACACTTCCCTGCTATTCTCAGAATCAAAAACATCCATTTAGGTGCTTTGAAAACACTCCAAGATCAAGACCCCATCTTGTTAGGCACTTGGAGCCTATGTAAACCTTGAATGAGTTACACACCTCTACCATTTCCAATGGTTTAAATGTGGGGAATCATATAATTTCCACTTTAGTTATGGTTAGTTTTCGATTACCCACACAGTTACAGAATAATATGGTTGAAAAATCCCAATTACGGATATGCTGTGTGCTGGCAAAATGCCACCCTATCGCATGACCTTTTTCTATCCGGATAAGCTAGCTACAGGGGATAGAAATGTTTGGATTGATAGTCTTCGTTTATTACTCCAGTCCCTGTAAGCATTTGTTTGCAGTAATGACAATACTGTCAACTAGAATGTAGTTAAAGTGACTACAGTGGGTATGGATATGTAGGAAATTACCCACTTTTAAATCTGAGACGTAATCCAGACATCCAATCATGATAGCAAATTATACCTCTTTCAGACATACGACCTGGGAATTTGCCTGCTCAGAGACCACAGTTTTTCACTTCTGAATTATCCTGTTTTTTTTGCTGGAGACCCCCTTACACACAACACCTGACACCTGGGAAATTACCAGGTACACCCCTTTCAGACATAAGCCTGGTCTGCCCTGGCATTCTACAAGACACACACATGTCACACTCATACATGCATGTCATATACACACACGTCACACTCATACATGTTCCAGGTTGGTGCCTTTCAGACATACAAGAGACCTGGGTAGTTTGCCCACGCCCTGGCATAAACCCGGGAATCTTCACTATTTCTGAAATGGGTATTAGTAATCTTAAAACTCACTCTTCATTTTGACTTATGCTGCAGCACAGAACAGCAGGCACGATAGGCTTTCACTTTTATACACAGGACGTAAAGTAAATAAAGGACACCAATATTACTAAAGCTATACACAGAGAATCATATGATTTAATACAAATTGTAAATGTTTTTGTATATTTTCTGTACCAGAGTTGTATCAATTTTAGCGTATATTATTGTTAGCGTATAATAAGGAAAAATTTGAAAGGCAACACAGCATTGGTTTTTTGTTTGCAAAAATAAATGAAAGATAAAATATGTTATGTAGACAAGATGCATTGGGAGTTTTAAGGCCTGACAATAGCAGATCATCTCTACTGCAAGTGAAATGGCAAGACATAGGCGAAAACTAGTGTTTGTGGCTTTGCATAGTGTTTTATATGCAGCTTTCTTCTCGGCCATTCCAAACTTGGCAGGACAGTTGCAACTTGAGGGAAAAATCCAACTGCTCTATGATCAGGACATTTGTGGTGATTTGTTGATGGAAGAAAATGGGAGGTATTACCCTGTCCCAAGCATGAACTGATACCAGTGGTAGCCAAGTTCCTCCACGGGAAAGTGTGCTATTGCAAGCACCACCCAGACTTTACCAGGCTGTAACTACCTGTTCTAGTATGCGAAGGAGTGAAAGGGAATATATAATAAATATATATATTATATATACACACACATTTTATATATATGTATATATATATATATATATATATATATATATATATATATATATATACACACACACACACACACACACACACACACACACACACACACACATAGCATATATATATATATATATATATATATATATATATAAAAATGCTATCTTTTAAGATCATATTTTCCAGTGCAAATGTATTGAAATGAACAGTAAATCATATGTGCACATGTTCTTTTATACTTCTATATTCTATGAGTATTTATTATTTTGAATGAGAACTGTTGCATTGCGTGCTTAACCAAAATTAATAAAGTTCATTGATGGACTACACAGACCATAACTCCTAACATTTCCTATACGTGGATCATGACAGGAGGTGTGTACATGCCAACAGAGACAAGACAGGGTCTATATCACCAAGGAAATCATGGCAAATGGGAGGTACCTCACACCACCTTTACCAATGGGGAAGTGGGACTGTCGGATTAAATCAGAACAGTTCTGAGGTATAAGACACAACATATGCCCTTAATGGACACGTTATTAAGCAAAATACTTGCATTCCATGCAATACCTTAAGAAAAAGGATACGAGTAATGGGAGTAGTCTTGTTTTATTCCACAGCAAGTGTCATATGAAATCTCTCTACTGCAAATTAAAAGTATAGTTGGAGAGTGTCGAAAACAGGTGCACAGGTAGCAGATTCAATTATTAAATAATCCACGGCAACCTGACGTTTGCTTAATTTTTTAAATTGTACTAGAAAAGAATAGCATCTCTTTGTTTGCAATAGATTAGAGCACTTTTTTCCAGTGAACTGTGGCCCTTTTTAGAAATGTTGCATAATATGTATCCGGTCCACATCTTTAGGTGTATCCAAATTTTTGCGGAGATGTGCCTTAACTTGTACTTGTATACATACTATAGCTGCACATTTTTTTTTTAAAATTCATTGTTCCCTGTTCACACAGACAAGCAATTGTTACATGGAATATCGGGCAGCACGGATGGTGTAATGGTTAGCATTACTGCCTCACAGCAGAGGTCATGGGTTCGATTCCCACCATGGCCCTAACTGTGTGGAGTTTGTATATTCTCCCCATGTTTGTGTGGGTTTCCTCCGGGTACTCTGGTTTCCTCCCACAATCCAAAAATATACTGGTAGGTTAATTGGCTTCCAACAAAAATTAACTCTAGCATGAATGTGTGTGCGTGTACATGTGATAGGGAATATAGATTGTAAGCTCCACTGGGGCAGGGACTGATTTGAATGGGGAAATATTCTCTGTAAAGCGCTGCGGAATATGTGTGTGCTATATAAATAGCTTGTAATAAATAAATAATACAGGTATACTACCTACATGGCTGATGAGACAGTGCTATAAGCATTCTCAAGGGGCAGCAATAAGGCCAAAACCAATCTTTTTGTATTGCGAGGTCTGGCCACAGTAATGTACGCATACTGTATATTGCATAAATATTAAACACTACATGAAAGCTGGATGCTACTGTAGGTAAAAGTGAGGAATATCTAAAATATAATTTGAATTCACCATCCCCTAAAATGTTTTACTAGAAAACTAACAACACAGCAAATAGGTGCTTTGGTGCTAATAAAATTGTCTCATACAAGGAGCTGCCGCATCAGAAGAAATAAAGATTGACAGATGCATTTTCTGCACCCATACTGAATTTTATCTACTGCTAATTATTGTTTTACGAGTTAAAAACAGCTTAGTGCATCTGTTGTTTAATTCCCACTTCCCCATTCTCAAATGTGAACATCAAAGAAAATAAAACACTCAATCTTAAACAGCCCCTGACAGCAGACCCAGACTCAAGTGCTCAATAGGCAAGGCCCTTGCCACCAGTTCTCGTATTTCCACAACAGTGAGCAAACACAAAAACACCACTAAGCGGCCTTGCCTCCTTTTCAGCTCCTCTTGGCCAGTTGTCTGCCTTGTACCAAAGAGAACTCTTGTACACAACCCTTCTGGGAACACAGCACTGGAGAAAGGATTAGCTGCACTAACATGCTAGTATTTGCAAAAAAATAAATAAAAAAAATGGAGGGAGGGAAGAGCGGAAAAAAAAACTACTACAGTATTTGATATATGAATAACCAAAACGTATGCGTTGACAAGAGACTCAGAACAAGCCTGTGTGCTCCCTGGGAGAAAATGTTGCTGTGATGAGTGACAGGGCTTTCAGAAAATATGTTCACAATCACAGACAGGGAAGGCCATGACCTAGATCGTTTAAGAGCTTGTCTTGTCAAATTATCAAAAGCTCCTTCCTTTTCTGAATAAAAAGGGTGACATAAGTGAGTGTCAGGAAGCTGTGGGCTGACAAGCCAAGCATACAATAACAGGACGTCACATACTTGGCAAAACACCGCCACTGCTGGCGGCAAATCTTAATGAGAGCGCGGCTGGCCCAGGAGACTCGAGTCCCTGCTGGCACAGCAACTCATCTCGCAGAGAAAATCCTTCAGCTCCCAGTCAGTTATGCTCTGACACGATGCCTACAATTACTAAACACAACTTTTTAACAGAATCCTCTGGTGCTTTGTCAAAGCTGCTTGCTGTTACAGGCTTCCATTACAAGACTCTGCCATAAAACAAAGGCTTTAATAACTTGCAATATTCAAAACACTTCACCATAAGGAAAGACAGAGCCGAAAATTAGCTTTTGGTGTCTTTATTTAAGTTTCAATATTGAGGTTAAAGGTCAAGAGGGAGAATTATCTGAAAGCCTAACCATGTAAGACTCTTCTCCTATACAATGTCACCTAAAAGTCAATATAAAAGAAAAATACATTTGCTTTATATCAATGTCATAGAAAGGTATATATATATGTTGCTTGACAAAATTAAATTTCACAGGCCTTAAAAAAAATACACAAATGAACCAAACATGACACCAATAAATAATAACACAGTTGTATTCACAACTAGGCATATAATTAGGTTTGGTCATCCACTACTCCATCTACTCCATCTAGACAGGAAAAAAAAATAATTTCCCATTTCAGTTTAAATCAGGTAGGAAGGTGATGTATGAAAATATTAGAATAACCAGATAAGTTAGATATTTTCTATAAAATGATATCAATAGTACAAACTGAAATATAAAAATAAAATAAAAGGTGTCATTTCATATGTCAATGATGGTACATTAGTAAGTATATCTTCGTTCATTGTGATTTAGCATGCTTATTTACACAGATCTCATCTGACATTCACAAGATATAACTTACTCAGCATAAGGGTTGGCAGGTACATTCATAATTGACAAACCAGTCAGGACTAATTATATTGATATTGATTATATTTCTGAACTTTAAAACTGGTGCTTCCTTCTCCACTAAGGAATGTTATAGTGCAAAGTCTTTTAAATCAATTCTGGTTTCAGATTTTTTAAGCAATATTTATATTAGAACTATGCTGCTTTCATGTTCAGCAAATGTGCATTTTCTTGTACACAACCTGAGCTTCTTACAGAGGGACTACATAATTTACAATGAAAATATTTTGATACAATCACACTATATACATAGAGTATAAAAAGAATATGCAAATAATGCAATAAAAACCAGTCTGATTCTTCAAATCACAGTGGTTGTCAGAAAAACAGAAAGGAGTTAAATATCCAAGTGCGCCACCATTTACCATAGGTGGCAAACATACAAACCAACATCATTTAAAATGTTTCTTTGGGTAGAAAGGTCAATGACAATACATAAGTTAACTCACATTTTTTAGATGTATTTTCTGCTAAGGAATATTTATGTACTATTTCTTTATGTACTGACTGAATATGGGGCCCGATTCAGACCTGATGGCTGCTGTGCGTTTTCGCACAGTGGCTGATTATCGAACTACTGCGCATGCACCACAATGCGCATGTGCGACAGACAGCAGCGACAGGATGGTGCGAAAATTTCGATCGCACGGGCGTCCGCATTGTGATTGACAGGAAGAAGCAATTTGTGGGTGGTAATTTGACGTTTTCTGGGAGTGTCAGGAAAAACGCAGGCGTTTCCAAGCATTTTCAGAACAATTGTGTGACGTCCAGCTCCGACCCCGATCATCTGATTTCTTTGCAAAGGAAGAGTAAGTATTGAGCTACGCACGCACTGCACAGACGGGGTAAATCACTCGATAGAGATTAAGATGCAAATGGATTTGCAGCTGTCCGCTGACTGAGGGGAATTTTTGCACAGCATACACATGCATTCGTACACATGCATTTGCACACTTGCACGGGGCAAATTTTCACTCCCCCTGGGCGGCGACTATCTGATCGCGGGACAGTGTAATTTACAGCACAGCGATCAGGTTTGAATCGGGCCCATGGGCTTGATCACACATGTAGGGCCGGATTTAGATTGTAAGCTTGCGAGCAGGGCCTTCCTACCTCTATGACTGTTTGTTATCACCCATTTTGTTATTGTTATTTCAAATTGTAAAGCACAACGGAATTTGCTGCGCTATATAAGAAACTGTTAATAAATAAATAAATAATGTAATTACATCCGAGATTGCCGGTGGTGTGAGATGCCGGACGATCTCTGATGTTTTTTTTTAAAGGGGCAATCACTTACAAAGCATGGTTTTGCCTGGTGATTGCCCTTTTAAAAAAACGTCCGAGATCGCCTATCATCTCGCACCTCTGGCTATCTCGGGCGTCATTACATCCGGCGCATAAACTTTATTGTGCTTTCAAATGTTAATAAATGTATCAAAAGCAGATTAAAAATAAGAATCATTAATATCATTTCGGAATTCCTTTCTAAAGTTTTAACACAGCTGTGTTTAATCAATGTGCCAACACGGCATAAATATTTTTTTTCACACTCCAATATGTGTTACAATCAATGTTGGTTCCTACCCTTTTGGTTGAGGGGTGCTACCTATGCAGTCTGGTCGGCACCACAGTTCAGACTATCAAAGCATGCACAATGAACCTGGCAGGTGCCAGGCCCAGCACATATGTAAAAAAAACAGACGGCAGCTCCAACAACCAAACTAGGGCTGCTAGACAGGTAGGGCAGTGGTTTTCCATTGGAAGCTCTCTCTGTTAATCACAGTCTAGACTAGCAGTCCCAGGGGGTGAAAACACCTGCCTCTGGGACTGCCTGTCCAGTGTATGATTAGCAAATAGCTGTTCCAATGCCAGGCAGTCACTGGGGGTAGCATATTTTACTGGGGTGGAGGCTTTTGTGGTAAAATCCGCTACTGGTAACAAGTACTGGTAAAGATACTCCCTGTAGTACTATCCATGCTTCCTGTGCTCCTTGTCTTTTGTCTCCAAGACCCATTCAGCAACTCTGATACTCTATGCTCGTCCTTACATTAGGTATAGGCTATTCAAGTGTCAGTTGTATTTCCCTCCTTACAACTTATTAACACTTTCTCTACAAGATACACTAAATTGCCCTTCCCTCGTCCTACCTAGTCTGCCGTTGGTTGAGATGTGCTGTTCCTAAAGAAGTCAATTTACATTGTATTTCGCTTTCAATATTACTCTGTCACTAATTACTTATTTTGCTAATTACTCTGTCACTATGTATATGCTCTGCATGGCCCCAAGGTAATTATGTGGTGTCATAAAAATAAAATTGAATATTGATGATGATAATAATAATCATCACCACCACCAGTAAAAAGGCTCACTAGAACACAATTATAGGGTGTGCTAGTTTTCAGGTGCTTTTACTCAGTTGCCCTGCATATGTGCAGGAAGAGCCTCTACGCGCATTATGTAAAATGTAACACAGAATATTAGCCTCAAAAATGTAAGATTATGAGAAATAATGTACATACAGAGGGAAGAGTGGTGTCATACTTACATCAGCATAGTGACCAGTCATAGAACAACGATGGCAATTCTTCTGCCAGTGAGGTCGGTCTGTACAATCTTTATAGCCATGACCAGGCAAGAAGCAGTTTGAACAGTAAGGGGCTGGGCAAGAGTACTGCAAGTGTCCACGCTTACCACAAAGGCAGCAAGCCGGCAATTTCTAAATATAAAACAACAGAAATAATAAGCGTTAATCACTAAAACAATAAGAAAAGGTATCAACATTTCCAAGCTACAGCCCTTAAATACTATATGCAAATACACCATGTGGGTAGAATTACAAAAAAATAAATTTCCTTTATGAAAAACCAGGTTGTGTTATCACTGGATACATTGCAGAAATGTAGCAAATGGCAGGACCACATAAAAATCTCTTTGCTTTCTCTTTAATTATTATTTTTCTACAGTGAGACCTCATGATGCGTCTTTGTTGTATTGTAACTGCTATTAGTATATATAGATTCACATCAAATTTTATTTTCTTGATTTAGAATAACAACTCACAACTCATGTGTCAAACCAATACCATTATTTTGGAGTAGCGTCAGACTTTTGTTACGTTAGCATTGTCCCTAGCACACATATTGTTTCCAAGCACACAAAGTTAATTTGTCTAGAGTTGTGCGAAGCGGCTCCACACCTGTAAGAAATGATTGTTGTCTATATTATACCCTGGCCTGCCCCACTTCAAAGCTACTGTAACAGTGGCTGTGATTCAGGTAGCAAAGTATATATTATACATTGAGTGGATGCTTTTATTTCTAAAACATCCACCCGTAGTCTTTTACTCTGCATTCCATGCACTGGAAAAATAGCCATCTATTTCTCATCATGACAAGTACTGTAACTATATTACTCGATGTTGTAGGGTTTTGGTTTTTTATAATGCTGGAAGAATTATGGTTGCAGCATTATGCAAAGCTGATCTGAGTATAGTTAAAGCACAAGATTGCTACCTTGATATGCACTGATGCCGCATTCTCTGCTCACATACAAGCAGTATAATACATGGGTGTGGAACGGCCCACGTCTGGACTAAAATCTAGGAGTGAGCTGTTTTGGAGCGCTACAGTCACAAGTCTATTACTTATTATTGTATGTGATATTTTTATTTTGAAAACTTAGTAAAGCTTCTTAGCTGTCCTTTTAGTTTAATATTCCACTAAAGCAAAAGCATTTGTAAAATGAATACAACCCACACTTGGATACACAGATCTCAAATTATACTACAGGTTGAGTATCCCTTATCCAAAATGCTCGGGACCGGAAGAATTTTGGATATCGGATTTTTCCGTATTTTGGAATAATTGCATACCATAATGAGATATCATGGTGATGGGACCCAAGTCTAAGCACAGAATGCATTTATGTTTCATATACACCTTATACACACAGCCTGAAGGTCATTTAATACAATATTTTTAGTAACTTTGTGTATTAAACAAAGTTTGTGTACATTGAGCCATCAGAAAACAAAGGTTTCACTATCTCACTCTCACTCAAAAAAATCCGTAATTCGGAATATTCCATATTTCGGAATATTTGGATATGGGATACTCAACCTGTATATTATTATACTTGAAAAGGTGACCACATTCTGCCGCATTTAAACATCAACAATTTTAGGTGATAAACTGGTACAAAAGGTATTCTCAGGACCTGCTTGGGCACAAGTGTAACATACAAAAAAAATGTGTACCACTGATATCAGATAAATCTTATTTTTTTTTTTTTTTGTGTTGAGTTACATTTAATGCCTAAAAATCGTGCATTTCACACACATTTGATGTGACAAAAAACAATTGTTACCACTAAAATGATATTCTTGGATGATCCAAACACCAATGTGTTTTAATCTTGTAGTTCACATTAAACCATAAAATAAAATTCACCTTAGGAACAGGACAATTTTTGGACAGATGGCCCTGCCGATTACAGTTCCTGCACACAACATTCTTGTCTCCTGTGTAGTACCGGTTGTTCACACGTCTGAATGGCGAATAATTAGCGATTTGAGCCTAATGCATTGGGGGAAAGATAAAAGTCAGACTATAACTATTGATTTGAGTGAGTTTCATAATCTAAGTAGATTAAAATGTAAAAATAACACTCTTCTCCAAGAGAACTCAAAGCGCATTACACGTCACTGCAATGGCTGTTCAATTTGGAGGCCATGATCATAAACGTTACTGTGGACGGAAATTACCCACTGTTTTTTTTCCTGCAGCCTTTTGGTTGCCAAATCCTTTTATGGTCACACAGACAAAAAGATGTCTAGATATATTTGTGACTTGTGTGTGGCCTTTGGTTACTCAAGGGGGCTGTCCATTATGTTGAAAGTAGAGAATTAGTAAGGCCACTACACCATACGAGTGACAAGTTTGTGGTACCCATGCAGCAAGTTAATGGATGGCTGACTTGTAGTACAGGTTAAACTGGAAGAAGACCCCATTACTGAGTTCCAGAACAGGCTAGGTGAATGACATATGCCGGTACTTTTATGTCAACAATATATCTGATGAATAGCAATGCTGATGAGAGCAACATTGATGAGGCCCATGGTCATAAATGGCATCAAATCATTTCTTGTAGCACACAGATAATCAGGATTTTCCTAATCCATTATGTGGAACTCTGTATATGCTACGCATAAAATATAGGTAGAAAAAAATAAGATTTTACTTACCGATAAATCTGTTTCTCGTAGTCCGTAGTGGATGCTGGGACTCCGTCAGGACCATGGGGAATAGCGGCTCCGCAGGAGACAGGGCACAAAATTTAAAAGTTTGACCACTAGGTGGTGTGTACTGGCTCCTCCCCCTATGACCCTCCTCCAAGCCTCAGTTAGGATACTGTGCCCGGACGAGCGTACACAATAAGGAAGGATTTTGAATCCCGGGTAAGACTCATACCAGCCACACCAATCACACCGTACAACTTGTGATCTGAACCCAGTTAACAGTATGACAAACGTAGGAGCCTCTGAACAGACGGCTCACAACAATAACAACCCGATTTTTTTGTAACAATAACTATGTACAAGTATTGCAGACAATCCGCACTTGGGATGGGCGCCCAGCATCCACTACGGACTACGAGAAACAGATTTATCGGTAAGTAAAATCTTATTTTCTCTGACGTCCTAGTGGATGCTGGGACTCCGTCAGGACCATGGGGATTATACCAAAGCTCCCAATCGGGCGGGAGAGTGCGGATGACTCTGCAGCACCGAATGAGAGAACTCCAGGTCCTCCTTAGCCAGGGTATCAAATTTGTAGAATTTTACAAACGTGTTCTCCCCTGACCACGTAGCTGCTCGGCAGAGTTGTAATGCCGAGACCCCTCGGGCAGCCGCCCAAGATGAGCCCACCTTCCTTGTGGAATGGGCCTTGACAGATTTAGGCTGTGGCAGGCCTGCCACAGAATGTGCAAGTTGAATTGTGCTACAAATCCAACGAGCAATCGTCTGCTTAGAAGCAGGAGCACCCAGCTTGTTGGGTGCATACAGTATAAACAGCGAGTCAGATTTTCTGACTCCAGCCGTCCTTGAAATATATATTTTCAATGCTCTGACAACGTCCAGCAACTTGGAATCCTCCAAATCGCTAGTAGCCGCAGGCACCACAATAGGCTGGTTCAGGTGAAACGCTGAAACCACCTTAGGCAGAAAGTGAGGACGCGTCCGCAGTTCTGCCCTGTCCGAATGGAAAATCAGATATGGGCTTTTATACGATAAAGCCGCCAATTCTGACACTCTCCTGGCTGAAGCCAGGGCCAGTAGCATGGTTACTTTCCATGTAAGATATTTCAAATCCACCGATTTGAGTGGCTCAAACCAATGGGATTTGAGAAAATCCAAAACTACATTAAGATCCCACGGTGCCACTGGGGGCACAACCGGGGGCTGTATATGTAGTACTCCTTTTACAAAAGTCTGGACTTCAGGAACTGAAGCCAATTCTTTCTGGAAGAAAATCGACAGGGCCGAAATTTGAACCTTAATGGACCCTAATTTGAGGCCCATAGACAATCCTGTTTGCAGGAAATGTAGGAATCGACCCAGTTGAAATTCCTCCGTCGGGGCCTTCCTGGCCTCACACCACGCAACATATTTTCTCCAAATGCGGTGATAATGTTGTGCAGTCACCTCCTTCCTGGCTTTTACCAGGGTAGGGATGACCTCTTCTAGATTGCTCTTAGCTCCAGTATATTTATGTGAAGAGACGTCTCCAGGCTTGACCACACGCCCTGGAAGTTTCTTCCCTGTGTGACCGCTCCCCAGCCTCTCAGGCTGGCATCCGTGGTCACTAGGACCCAGTTCTGTATGCCGAATCTGCGGCCCTCTAACAGATGAGCACTCTGCAACCACCATAGCAGAGACACTCTTGTCCTTGTGGACAATTTTATCCGCTGATGCATCTGCAGATGCGATCCGGACCATTTGTCCAGCAGATCCCACTGAAAAGTTCGTGCATGGAATCTGCCGAATGGAATCGCTTCGTAAGAAGCTACCATTTTTCCCAGGACTCTTGTGCATTGATGCACAGATACTTTTCCTGGTTTTAGGAGGTTCCTGACTAGATCGGATAACTCCCTGGCTTTCTCCTCCGGAAGAAATACCTTTTTCTGAACAGTGTCCAGAATCATCCCTAGGAACAACAGACGTGTCGTCGGGATCAGTTGGGATTTTGGAAAATTCAGAATCCACCCGTGTTGTTGGAGCACTACTTGGGTTAGTGCTACTCCGACCTCCAGCTGTTCTCTGGATCTTGCCCTTATCAGGAGATCGTCCAAGTAAGGGATAATTAAGACGCCTTCTCTTCGAAGAAGGATCATCATTTCGGCCATTACCTTGGTAAAGACCCGGAGTGCCGTGGACAATCCAAACGGCAGCGTCTGAAACTGATAATGACAGTTTTGGACCACGAACCTGAGGTACCCTTGGTGTGAAGGACAAATTGGAACATGAAGGTAAGCATCCTTGATGTCCAAGGACACCATAAAATCCCCTTCTTCCAGATTCGCTATCACTGCTCTGAGTGACTCCATCTTGAACTTGAATTTTTGTATGTACAGGTTCAGAGATTTTAGATTTAGAATCGGTCTTACCGAGCCGTCCGGCTTCGGTACCACAAATAGCGTGGAGTAATACCCCTGTCCCTGTTGTAGGAGGGGTACCTTGACTATCACCTGCTGAGAATACAGCTTGTGAATGGCCTCCAATACCGTCGCCCTGTCGGAGGGAGACGTTGGCAAAGCAGACTTTAGGAAACGGCGAGGAGGGGACTTCTCGAATTCCAACCTGTAACCCTGAGATACTACCTGCAGGATCCAGGGGTCCACCTGCGAGTGAGCCCACTGTGCGCTGAAATGTTTGAGGCGACCCCCCACCGCCCCTGAGTCTGCTTGTAAGGTCCCAGCGTCATGCTGACGCCTTTGTAGAAGCCGGGGAGGGCTTCTGCTCCTGGGAAGGAGCTGCTTGTTGCCGTCTCTTACCCTTTCCTTTGCTTCGGGGCAAATAGGAATGTCCTTTTGCTCGTTTGTTGTTATAGGAACGAAAGGACTGCGGCTGAAAAGCCTGCGGCTTTTTCTGCTGGGAGGTGACCTGGGGTAAAAAGGTGGATTTTCCGGCCGTTGCCGTGGCCACCAGATCCGATAGACCGACACCAAATAATTCCTCCCCCTTATACGGCAATACTTCCATATGTCGTTTGGAATCCGCATCACCTGACCACTGGCGCGTCCATAAACTTCTTCTGGCAGATATGGACATCGCACTTACTCTTGATGCCAGAGTGCAAATATCTCTCTGTGCATCTCGCATATAAAGAAATGCATCCTTTAACTGCTCCATAGTCAGTAAAATACTGTCCCTATCCAGGGTATCAATATTTTCAGACAGTGACTCCGACCAAGCCACGCCAGCACTGCACATCCAGGCTGAGGCGATTGCTGGTCTCAGTATAACACCCGTATGTGTGTATATACTTTTTAATGTATTCTCCAGCCTCCTATCAGCTGGATCCTTGAGGGCGGCCGTATCAGGAGACGGTAACGCCACTTGCTTTGATAAGCGTGTGAGCGCCTTATCCACCCTAGGAGGTGTTTCCCAGCGCGCCCTAACCTCTGGCGGGAAAGGGTATAATGCCAATAACTTTTTTGAAATTAGCAGTTTTCTATCTGGGGTAACCCACGCTTCATCACACACTTCATTCAGTTCCTCTGATTCAGGAAAAACTATCGGTAGTTTTTTCACACCCCACATAATACCCCTTTTTGTGGTACTTGCAGTATCAGAGATATGCAAAGCCTCCTTCATTGCCGTGATCATATAACGTGTGGCCCTACTGGAAAATACGTTTGTTTCTTCACCGTCGACACTGGATTCAGTGTCAGTGTCTGGGTCTGTGTCGACCGACTGAGGTAAAGGGCGTTTTACAGCCCCTGACGGTGTCTGAGACGCCTGGACAGGTACTAACTGGTTTGCCGGCTGTCTCATGTCGTCAACCGACTTTTGCAGCGTGCTGACACTATCCCGTAATTCCATAAACAAAGCCATCCATTCTGGTGTCGACTCCCTAGGGGGTGACATCACCATTACAGGCAATTGCTCCGCCTCCACGCCAACATCGTCCTCATACATGTCGACACACACGTACCGACACACAGCAGACACACAGGGAATGCTCTGATAGAAGACAGGACCCCACTAGCCCTTTGGGGAGACAGAGGGAGAGTTTGCCAGCACACACCCAAGCGCTATAAATATATATAGGGACAACCTTAATAAGTGTGTTCCCTTTATAGCAGCTCAAATATTATAAATATCGCCAATAAGTGCCCCCCCTCTCTGTTTTTACCCTGTTTCTGTAGTGCAGTGCAGGGGAGAGTCCTGGGAGCCTTCCTCGCAGCGGAGCTGGGCAGGAAAATGGCGCTGTGTGCTGAGGAGAATAGGCCCCGCCCCCTTTTCGGCGGGCTTCTTCTCCCGGTTTTTTTGGAACCTGGCAGGGGTTAAATACATCCATATAGCCCCAGGGGCTATATGTGATATATTTTAGCCAGAATAGGTATATTACATTGCTGCCCAGGGCGCCCCCCCCAGCGCCCTGCACCCTCAGTGACCGCTGGTGTGAAGTGTGCGGAGAGCAATGGCGCACAGCTGCAGTGCTGTGCGCTACCTCATGAAGACTGAGACGTCTTCTGCCGCCGGTTTCTGGACCTCTTCTCTATTCGGCATCTGCAAAGGGGTCGGCGGCGCGGCTCCGGTGACCCATCCAGGCTGTACCTGTGATCGTCCCTCTGGAGCTAGTGTCCAGTAGCCTAAGAAGCAAATCCATCCTGCACGCAGGTGAGTTCACTTCTTCTCCCCTAAGTCCCTCGTTGCAGTGAGCCTGTTGCCAGCAGGACTCACTGAAAATAAAAAACTAACAAACTTTTTCTAAGCAGCTCTTTAGGAGAGCCACCTAGATTGCACCCTGCTCGGACGGGCACAAAAACCTAACTGAGGCTTGGAGGAGGGTCATAGGGGGAGGAGCCAGTACACACCACCTAGTGGTCAAACTTTTAAATTTTGTGCCCTGTCTCCTGCGGAGCCGCTATTCCCCATGGTCCTGACGGAGTCCCAGCATCCACTAGGACGTCAGAGAAACAAACATTGGTGCTTTAGGCATCTGAGTATCACTTGCCTTAGTGTAAAATGATCAGTCATAATAATGGAATACATTTCTATAAGTACCTATTTTTTTGTCGTACCTTTTACAAAAACACACACAAACAACATTTATGTTCTTACCTCTGAATCTTTTTCACTAACGGACCACTGAATTCCACCATCACCTATGAAAAAAACAAACCATATATTAGTTATATTTGTACAGACCAAAATAACATATTGCTATACTATAGAGAACAAGGTACAAAATACTTTTTTCATTTGAATAAGATATGGTAATTTACATGCAAAATGTATTCGCTTTTATTTATAAAAAATGGGAACAAGTTGTAAAAATGCACACTGGATGCAACTTCACATAAATACACCATTACAGTGTACAATTACAAAATTATGTAGAGAATACAAATGCATACACATAGTTTACCATCTAGAGGGGATATGGGTGGGCACAATAGAGGGAATATGGCAAAGTCTTGTGAGTTAGGAGTAGTATTACACTAGAGTGACGACATGAATTTTAAAGCTAGGAGGCTGGATGAAAGTAGAATATAGTGTGGGAGAACATTCCAGAGGAAGGAAGCAGCCTAGAACAAATCCTAAAGGAGAGAATAGGAAGTGATAATCAGGGATGAGTTGAGGCAGAGCAAATAGGGCGGGAAGGAGCAGAGGCGTCGGAACGGGGGGGGGGGGGCGACACATGAGAGGTGCCGGCTGATGTACAAGAGAAGCGATGTGCGGTCAGTTGAAAGACCGCACATCAAAACCTCCGTGTCAACATTCCCCCACCCCCGACAGAGCAGTGCCGCGATTCCTGGCTATTTAGGGGCGTTGCCTAATGCAGAGGAGTGCACGACTCCATAGGAGACCAGTGTGGCTTTGCAATGCACTGTGAAATCCGGCAGTGTCTCTCCTGCTCACTCCACTCTCACTCTCTAACAGACCCTATCATCTTGCTCCTCTCTCTTCCTGACACTCTTTATCTCTCCCTGACATTCTCCCTCTCGCTCTCTCCCTGACACTGTCTCCATCTCTCTCTCCCTGACACGTCTCTCTCTCTTTGCCTTTTTCTATCCTTGACACTCTCCTTCTCTATCCCGATCGTAGTGCCGCCTCCATTTTGTCCCCGTAGATCTGCCTCCTCCTCCCAGTGGCTCTGCCCCCAAGGGCACCAAACTGAGACTCTAACTTGCACCCCCAAACTATAAATGTTCTGACCCTGGGAAGCAGTATGTGAGGAAATAAGACTGTAGCTATATAGAGAAGATTGGTTGATGGCCATGTAGGTGAGAGAAGTCGGAGTATAAAAAGAGACTCAGAATCAGGTTTGGGAGAGGAACTGTATGTGAGAAGAAAGGAAAAGAGAAAAAATGTCACCCAGACATCAGGCTTGGGAAACAGAGGAGAGGGAGAGTTTATTCACACAGTGAAAGAGGGAAGGAAAGATGACTTCAGTATTAAAAATATTGAGTTTCAGGTAACATTGTGACATCCAGGAGGAATTGCCAACAGACTGGAGGAAACATGGTAGAGAACAGAAGGGAAGAATTCAAAGGAGGAGATGTAAACTGGGAAAAGTTGCACAGAAGTAGTAATAGAGGCACAAAAAACACATAATGGCGAGTCTCCGTGATGCACAGGACAGCTACACAAATTCTAAAGACATACTTCTTCAAAATACCAAGATTTTAGTGGGTCTTAAGTTATAGGGTAAGGCACAGGTTCTCAAACTTGGTCCTCAGGACCCCACACGGTTCATGTTTTGCAGGTACCCTGTACATTTTTAAAATGTGACAGTTGGTGATACACAGTGACATGGAAAACGTGAACCGTGTGGGGTCCTGAGGACAGAGTTTGAGAACCACTGGGGTAAGGCATTGCTACTAAGCAATTAAGTTTTCATACAACAACAATTTCTTAACAGACCAGTCTAAAGGGAAAAAAATAAATAAAAGCGTGTGATGGAAGAGACTTTATGTTCACTTTCTGGAGAATCACCCATAAGCTCACAGAAGGAAGAGGTGTAGAAGAAGAAGAGGAGAAGGTGGCCAAGGACAGTACCCTGAGGGGGCTCAAGAATTGGAAGTGAAGGGAAGAGGGGTGTAGAGACAGAGAAGGGGAGGTTGGAGTAGCAGTATATGAACCAAATGAGATTGGTCATGGATCCAAATAGAGTGCAAGGCTTGGTTAATGATGTTGACCATTGTTGTGAAGTCAAGAAATATAAGAATAGAGAAAAAGGCTTTGGATTTTGCTCTGGCCTTGGTGAGGGCAGTTTTGATGGAATGAAGACACTGAAAGATAGATTGAAGAGGGTCTCTGAGCAAGTGAGTGTAGAAAGATTATGTGAGGGAAGAGGACAAGGATATGTTGAATATGGGTAATGCAGGAGCAGGCAGCATGAGAGTGGGTACAGAGGACGAGGGAGGTTAACAGGTGGAGATAGGAAAGGAGGGCCAGTACTTTAACCTTGAGATACACAATAAGAACCAAGTCAGTAGAACTGGAGAGGAGAAAGTATACGCTTGGGGGTGTAGGGTGGGGTTGGGAGGAGTTTTTACAGAAGAGGTTTGAGGGGATGAGGTATAAAAATTGATTAAAAGGTTTGATCTAAGAACCCCATGTGGCAGCCTTTTTATGGCAAAGAAAGCTGCTACTTTTTCAATCGGACATTACATAATGTGTTATGAAACTCCATCTATTTTAATTAAAACGTGTAGTTGTGTATAAAAGGTATTGCAAATGGTGTTTGTTCATATCATTAATAAAGACAATATCTGTGCATGACTTTGGCTATACACAGAATGTGAAAGACATTTGGAAATGCGTTTCAAATACAAATAAATGTAACTTTTCATATTAGCAAACTACGTTGCTTTACATCACTTCACCAATTCAATTCTCTCAACTGTTGAGGCTTTGGATAAATACTGTTTGTTTAAAATAATTAAACATAAAATGAAAATAAAATCAGAATAAGATTATTATTTAGCTATTAATGAAGGTAGCAGTTGATTTACCGACAGACACAATATCAACGGTCATAGTCCAGACAGCCATTGACAGACATGTTCAAAATGCTGTCATAGTCAGAATACAGACATTTAAAATGTCGAAATGCGTTTTTAAGGAATTTTTGCTCAAAAAACAGACTTGTTCATACTTTACCATCCCAGTGGACCTGGAGGGGAAATTAATATAATAGTGTGCCGAGTGCAGCGAGCCATGTGAGGGGACACGGTACACTTAGGCGGTGTCCATGTCGACCTATGTCAACATTGCCACAAAAAAACAAGAAAAACTCATGTTGGTATTTTGACATGTCGGCATGTCAAATGTCGGTATTCTGACTTTGTCGGCATTTTGGCATGTCAAATGTTGGTATTTTGACTGTAGGTCAATGGCTGTCGGGATTATGACTGCCGGTATTGTGTCCGGCGGTAAATACTGAAGCCATTAATGAAGGCAGTGCACTAGAATACTTTTTGCAGAACTCTTTCATACATCCATGAAGCGGGTGTAACAAAAACAAACTATACTATAACATACATCTTCATATCACACCAAATATCCATAAACTTTGCTACTTAGCCATGGCAAAGCACTAATCCCAAGTACTCAGTTCAGTATATGCAAACGAAGATTCTAAATGGTGGAAGGCATAGCACAATGGAGGAAAAATTGTACAGCACAGGAATTACGTCATATGGTGTAAAAGGATAGTTGTATGAGGACACATCTGTATGTAGGTGTTTTTAGTTCCGTCTATAGTTGTAGGCAATATTAATGAGGGGCTGTATGCGATCTAACTTTTTAATGTAAACGTTTAACTGAAATAAGTTTCTTGAACTTGAGTGTGTATAAAAGTACATAAGGAAATTATGTCCATTAGAAAAATAAAAAAACTGATAATACTGTACATATGTAATAAAAAAAAACAATGCAATGATATTAAACATCAGAGTTTCCAAAACTAAAATGAATAGAACTAAGAAGGTCAACAAACAAACACAAGGGCTAAATTAATTTTTGCGTGCAAATCCCCAGTGAATTGAAGCAATATACTTATACACTATTCAGACAAAAGTGACCGGTAATGGAACCCAATTTCCGGCCCAAAGTCACTCCCGACTGTAGGAAGTGAAGGAAACGGCCCAGCTGGAATTCCTCCGTAGGGGCATTCCTGGCCTCACACCAAGCAACATATTTTCGCCATATACGGTGATAATGTTTAGCCATCACGTCCTTCCTAGCCTTAATCAGCGTAGGAATAACCTCATCCGGAATGCCTTTTTCTGCTAGGATCCGGCGTTCTTGCAGATCCGGATACCAAGTCCTTCTTGGCCAATCCGGAACAATGAGTATTGTTCTCACTCCTCTTTTTCTTATGATTCTCAGCACCTTTGGTATGAGAGGAAGAGGAGGAAATACATAAACCGACTGGAACACCCACGGTGTCACTAGTGCGTCTACAGCTATCACCTGAGGGTCTCTTGACCTGGCGCAATATCTCTGTAGCTTTTTGTTGAGGCGGTATGCCATCATGTCCACCTGTGGCAGTTCCCACCGCCTTGCAATCTGCGTGAAGACTTCTTGATGAAGTCCCCACTCTCCCGGGTGGAGGTCGTGCCTGCTGAGGAAGTCTGCTTCCCAGTTGTCCACTCCCGGAATGAACACTGCTGACAGTGCTCTTACGTGATTCTCCGCCCAGCGAAGAATTCTGGTGGCTTCCGCCATCGCCACCCTGCTCCTTGTGCCGCCTTGGCGGTTTACATGAGCCACTGCGGTGATGTTGTCTGACTGAATCAGCACCAATTGGTCGCGAAGCAGGGTCTCCGCTTGACTTAGGGCGTTGTATATGGCCCTTAGTTCCAGGATATTGATGTGAAGGCAAGTCTCCTGACTTGACCACAGACCTTGGAAATTTCTTCCCTGTGTGACTGCCCCCCACCCTCAGAGGCTTGCATCCGTGGTCACCAGGACCCAGTCCTGAATGCCGAATCTGCGGCAGTCTAGAAGGTGAGCACTTTGCAGCCACCACAGGAGAGACACCCTGGCCCTGGGGGATAGGGTGATCAGCCAATGCATCTGTAGATGTGATCCGGACCACTTGTCCAACAGATCCCATTGAAAGGTCCTCGCATGGAACCTGCCGAAGGGAATGGCCTCGTATGATGACACCATCTTTCCCAGGACTCGCGTGCAGTGATGCACCGACACCTGTTTTGGTTTTAATAGGTCTCTGACCAGTGTCATGAGCTCCTGAGCCTTCTCCATCGGGAGATAGACCCTCTTCTGGTCTGTGTCCAGAATCATGCCCAGGAAGGGCAGACGAGTCGTAGGAATCAACTGAGACTTTGGAATCTTTAGAATCCAGCCGTGCTGTTGTAACACTTCCCGAGAGCGTGCTACGCTGATCAGCAACTGCTCTCTGGACCTCGCCTTTATGAGGAGATCGTCCAAGTATGGGATAATTGTGACCCCTTGCTTTCGCAGGAGCACCATCATTTCCGCCATTACCTTGGTAAATATTCTCGGTGCCATGGAGAGACCAAACGGCAACGTCTGGAATTGGTAATGACAATTCTGTACCACAAATCTGAGGTACGCCTGATGAGGTGGATAAATGGGGACATGAAGGTATGCATCCTTTATGTCCAGAGACACCATAAAATCCCCCCCTTCCAGGCTTGCGATGACCGCTCTGAGCGATTCCATCTTGAACTTGAACCTTTTCAGGTATATGTTCAGGGATTTTAAATTTAATATGGGTCTGACCGAACCGTCCGGTTTCGGTACAACAAACATGGTCGAATAGTAACCCTTTCCTTGTTGAAGGAGGGGAACCTTGACCACCACCTGCTGAAGATACAATTTGTGAATTGCAGCTAACACTATTTCCCTCTCTAAGGGGGAAGCTGGCAGGGCCGATTTGAGGTATCGGTGAGGGGGCATCTCTTTGAATTCCAGCTTGTATCCCTGAGACACAATCTCTATCGCCCAGGGATCCACCTGGGAGTGAACCCACTTGTGGCTGAAATTTCGGAAACGCGCCCCCACCGGGCCTAGCTCCGCCTGTGGAGCCCAGCGTCATGCGGTGGATTTAGTGGAAGCCGGGGAGGACTTCTGTTCCTGGGAACTAGCTGTGCTGTGCAGCTTCTTTCCTCTGCCCCTGCCTCTGGCAAGAAAGGACGCACCTCGGACTTTCTTGCCTTTCTGTGATCGAAAGGACTGCATTTGGTAATACGGTGCTTTCTTAGGTTGTGAGGGAACATATGGCAAAAAATTTTACTTTCCAGCAGTAGCTGTGGAGACCAGGTCCAAGAGACCTTCCCCAAACAACTCCTCACCCTTGTAAGGTAAAACCTCCATGTGCCTTTTTGAGTCGGCATCGCCTGTCCATTGCCGAGTCCACAGGACCCTTCTGGCAGAAATCGACATTGCATTTATTCTAGAGCCCAGAAGGCTAATGTCTCTTTGAGCATCTCTCATATATAGGACAGCATCTTCTATATGCCCCAGGGTCATTAATATAGTATCCTTGTCCAAGGTATCAAGTTCCTCAGATAAGGTATCCGTCCATGCTGCTACAGCACTACACACCCATGCCGACGCAATTGCCGGCCTTAGTAAGGTACCTGAATGTATATAAATGGACTTCAGGGTACCCTCTTGCTTTCTATCCGCAGCATCTTTTAGTGTGGCCGTATCCTGTGACGGCAGGCCTACCCTTTTGGATAAGCGTATGGAGAGCTTTGTCCACCCTAGGGGAGGATTCCCAGCGTAACCTGTCCGTTGGCGGGAAAGGATACGCCATAAGCATCCGTTTGGAAATCTGCAGTTTTTTATCTGGAGATTCCCAAGCCTTTTCACATAACTCATTTAGCTCATGTGAAGGGGGAAAGGTCACCACCTGCCTTTTTTCCCCATACATATGAACCCTCTTGTCAGGGACTGGGGTTTCCTCTGTGATGTGCAACACATCCTTTATTGCTATAATCATATAACGGATGGCTTTAGCCAATTTAGGCTGTAACTTTGCATCATCGCCATCGACACTGGAGTCAGAATCCGTGTCGATATCTGTGTCAACAATTTGGGATAGTGGGTGCTTCTGAGACCCTGACGGCCTCTGCGACATAGGATCAGGCATGGGCTGAGACCCCGACTGTCCTAAGGTTTCAGCTTTATCCAACCTTTTATGCAAGGAATTAACATTATCATTTAAAACCTTCCACATATCCATCCAATCAGGTGTCGGCGCCGTCGGCGGTGACCCCACATTCATTTGCTCCCGCTCTGCTTCCACATAGCCTTCCTCGTCAAACATGTCGACACAAGCGTACCGACACACCACACACACACAGGGGATGCTCTTTTTGAAGACAGTTCCCCCACAAGGCCTTTTGGAGAGACAGAGAGTATGCCAGCACACACCCCAGCGCTATATGTCCCAGGAATCACACAGTAACTTAAGTGTTAACCCAGTAGCTGCTGTATATAATGTTTTTTTGCGCCTAATTTATGTGCCCCCCCCTCTCTTTTTACCCTCTTCTACCGTGTTTCTGCAGGGGAGAGCCTGGGGAGCTTCCTCTCAGCGGAGCTGTGGAGAGAAAATGGCGCTGGTGAGTGCTGAGGAAGAAGCCCCGCCCCCTCAGCGGCGGGCTTCTGTCCCGCGTTTCTGTGTAAAATTATGGCGGGGGCTCATGCATATATATACAGTGCCCAACTGTATATATGCCCAACTTTTGCCAAGAGGTCTCTAATTGCTGCCCAGGGCGCCCTCCCCCTGCGCCCTGCACCCTACAGTGACCGGAGTATGTGGGTTTAATGTGGGAGCAATGGCGCACAGCTGCAGTGCTGTGCGCTACCTCAGTGAAGACTGGAGTCTTCTGCCGCCGATTTCGAAGTCTTCTTGCTTCATTCACCGGCTTCTGTCTTCCGGCTC
This sequence comes from Pseudophryne corroboree, assembly GCF_028390025.1. Taxonomy (NCBI): domain Eukaryota; kingdom Metazoa; phylum Chordata; class Amphibia; order Anura; family Myobatrachidae; genus Pseudophryne; species Pseudophryne corroboree. The sequence continues at coordinate 652,484,837 of NC_086444.1, read as the reverse complement.
TGCGAGGGGGACGGAGGCGCGGCTCCGGGATCGGACGACAAAGGGTGAGATCCTGTGTACGATCCCTCTGGAGCTAATGGTGTCCAGTAGCCTAAGAAGCAGGACCTATCTTCAGTGAGTAGGGCTGCTTCTCTCCCCTCAGTCCCACGCTGCAGAGAGTCTGTTGCCAGCAGATCTCTCTGAAAATAAAAAAACCTAACAAAATACTTTCTTATAGCAAGCTCAGGAGAGCTCACTAAGTAGCACCCAGCTCGTCCGGGCACAGATTCAAACTGGAGGAGGGACATAGAGGGAGGAGCCAGAGCACACCAGTATCCAAATTCTTTCTTAAAGTGCCCTGTCTCCTGCGGAGCCCGTCTATTCCCCATGGTCCTTACGGAGTCCCCAGCATCCACTAGGACTTTAGAGAAAATGGATTTATGTTCCTTATGTGTGAATTATTGTCCTCTTTACCTTAGAGCTCAGACATCGGCGGCTCAGCATATGTAAAGAGAATTAATTCTCATGTGTAGTACCGTCAATTTAATAACATGAATTATACAAATCACACATGAATATACAATAAAACAAAATCCCACTATGATTCCATTTCGGTGCCCCCAGAGGATTTGTACAATTACCAGATGCTGTGGAGAACTGGTGAATAAACAGTTCTCAAACAGACGTTGTTAAACACCCAAAGAGAGTCCACCCGGGTAGGCAACACTTCAGATGGAGTATATTGGTACCGTTCAGCGCTCTCAGGACAGCTCCGGAATCAAGGGGTCCGCAACACCATATACAAACGCGTTTCAACCCCTGTAATCAGGGTCTTTCTAAAGGCAGTGTGTTGCTGCGTGCATCTTTCCTCCTTTTTAAACCGCACCTATCCAATCAGAAGATGGCTCATTTCCACTTGTCCTATTACCGGAAGTGCGTAATTCCTCGCTACACCCGGCGGCTCGTCTACTCCCGAAAGTGCGTCATCATTGTCCACTTCTTACCGGAAGTTCGTCATCCCTAAAATATAAACATCCTGAGGTGTACCAAAGTCTCGTGTCCGATCCGGGGAGTATCTCCGGATCGGACACGAGACTTTGGGACACCTCAGGATGTTAAAAGGGAGGAAAGATGCACACAGCAACACACTGCCTTGAGAAAGACCCTGATTACAGGGGCTGAAACGCGTTGGTATATGGTGTTGCAGACCCCTTGATTCCGGAGCTGTCCTGAGAGCGCTGAATGGTACCAATATACTCCATCCGAAGTGTTGCCTACCAGGGTGGACTCTCTTTGGGTGTTTAACAACGTCTGTTTGAGAACTGTTTATTCACCAGTTCTCCACAGCATCTGGTAATTGTTCAAATCCTCTGGGGGCACCAGAATGGAATCATAGTGGGATTTTGTTTTATTGTATATTCATGTGTGATTTGTATAATTCATATTATTAAATTGACGGTACTACACATGAGAATTTATTCTCTTTACATATGCTGAGCCGATGATGTCTGAGCTCTAAGGTGAAGAGGACAATAATTCACACATAAGGAATGTAAATCCATTTTTAACTTTTTCACTATAAAGTGACGGTTGCACGATTTTGAGGTGGCGCCTTGTTAAGTGGGTTCATAACTATAATTTTCTAGATATTCTTCGAGTGTACTGGAGGGACACTCAATATTTGGATCTGCTAGATAAGGCTGCCTGTTGGTTTGTTTGCGCATGAGAATTATCACCTGAAGTATCCTACATACACCACATTCAGATGTGGTTGGAGGTGCTATTGCTGTTGCTTACAAAGAAGCAGCAGAGATAACACTAATATAGTAATGCAGGCGGCTTCCTGCTGCATTACTGATCCAAAGTGCATCCAAGGATGCTGTATTAGATCTTCTCTGGCACCAATGGGTGGTTTTCTGCATCCATGGGGATGCGCAAACCACCCATTGCAGAGGTCAAGAAATCTTTGTGCAATGATGGAGATCCATGGCCTCTTTCCTCCCCTTAAACGGTGGTAGCATGCCTCAGTTTTCACAAATAGGGGCCAACACTGCCCCCTCCCCACCATCAAACAGTATCTGACTGTCAATCACTGACAGTCTGATACCGTCCCTGTGTCACAGGATCATTCGCACACATGCAGAACGGCTCCAGAACATGCGCAAAGGACCGGACATCGTTACTTTGCGTATCTGGGTGCATCTCCAACCACATCTGAATTTGGGCCATAGTCACTTGTTAATAACATGATCAGAAAATTAGAGTTGAAAATAACTGTCACAACATCGAAATACTAGTTCCCAAACAAAGAAGGTCATTTCTTTGCCCAGGATGCAGGTGTTTGACTACACAGCAAATGGGACAAATGTCATTAAAACCAGGCAAGAAATGATAATCTTATTTTCCAGCACATTACTGGACCTACATCAGCTTTAGAGTAGGAACTGTGGTGAGACGGCGGTACGGTGTTGTGTTAACAGACAACCATAAAACCTTTATGATACCAGAAGTGCTTTGGGTCACTATTATTTTAAAATGTTTATTTGAATATTTAAGCCAGTAGAAAAAAAAGCTATGGAAAAGGTTTCTACTATAAAATACAATAAAGGGGAGTCATTATAATCCTGGCAGCAATATGGAACAGAAAACAGAGATAATATTGCAACTCCTTTTAATTAATAATTTACATTAATGTCCCCATGGAATTTAACAAAATGAAAATAATAATACTAAATTATAAAATCCAATATCATTAACTGACCTGCAGCTTGAAGAGAAAAGCTGAACTAATAAAGGTTAAAAGGAAAATCTTGCTCACGCTAAGACAGTTATGCCCTCCTAATGCCTTGTGCTTGCCAAAAATCTGTTTGCCATGCTTACATTATTATGCATCAAGAGATACAGTCACAACACTGTGTAAATTGGGGGCAGTGACCTCTTGTAATCACTACAGAAAAGTACAAGGTAAAACAATGGGGGCTGCAGAGTTACACAGCTCCACTCAATTAAAACACCTTTGTTTCGGAATTGGATTGGTCGGTGCATGAGATTGTAGCTGCGGCTTTTGGTTTTCATACAAAAGGACTGCTACCAGAAATTAGAAGATGGAATTGAACCCTTTGGAATTAATGAAAACAAAAGTCTCTGTGCACATACTCCATTGTGAGGTGCTGCACACTTCTGAAACAAATGGTGCCTTTGTTACATCCTTTACATTTAGAAGCTGTCAGACAAGCCTTATAAAATGTGCCATGTACCTGAGCGGAGGCCTCTATATGATTTGTACAGTATGGATGGGTATTTGTGCAGGTACCTAAATCTTTATTACTAGTACTATACATCATTGTTTAGAAATCTGTGCTATGCAGCAAAAGCTTGCCTTTATTTATGTTCTCATTATATGCAGAGTACTAATTATTTATATAGTGCCACCATTTTACTCAGCACTGTACACTGAATGTGTGTCATTCATAGTAATCCCTGACCATCTGGAGCCTAAAGTCTACATTCTCTAAAATACAAGCACACATACACAAACATGTTAATATTGTCGAGATGCAGTTAACCCATCAGTGTGTTTTTAGGAGTGTTGGAAGAAACCCAAGAACAAACAAACTCCACACAGATTATCAGGAAATGAACGCATGACCTCAGTGCTGCAAGGCACAGTGCTTGTTTACTAACATCCAGACCTATACAACACGGTCTTGTACTAAGAATGTTTTGCAGAGTAACTCACTCTGAGGAATATTCCAACTTTATTGCTTAACCTTAACATCGGAAAATATAGTATGCTAAATTTCTTGAACTCTGGTTTTGTCTATTCCCTGTTAAACACACAATTTGTTTGTGTGTACCTACACTTAAACTTTTCACTTAATAAATGAATAATCCAATGATCATTAATTACAATATTCATATGGTTATGAGGGTTACATTATTTTGTTTTATCTGACACAACTTGAATACAATATAAAATTCATAACATTTATTAAATTGCCATTTTACAGGAAATAGTCATCACAATTACTTTGGAAATGAGAACATGTATTATTGAAATGGTGTTTACAGTAATGTAGTATTGTAACTTCTGGAAATAGTCCTTTAGAACTTATCAGGTTTTATTTAACCAATATATATCATACTATCATAAGACAAGGGCACAGATAATGTCCTATAATTTAGTAACCTAGACCTTAAAAAGAATTTTCATTAAGAAAGGAAATCGATATAGTGGGTGCCAAAGGAAAAGTTGTGGTTTTTGCAGGTAGCCACACCTCTGGGGGTTTAAGCGCAAAACTGAAAGTGGCGTTAATGTCAAGTACAAAACACACTAGGCTATGTAGTTAATATTGGTGGCACTTTTATTTGTGAGCTCAAACCCACCAAGATTTGCAAGCTGACACTTTTTAAACATACCTATAGGTACTGCTACAAATTCTATATATATAATTTTTATTTTAATGTGAAAACAATAGGAAGCGCACGAGGAACCGTCTAGCAGTAGCAATTCAAAATGCATGGATTGTGCTTATGTTTTTGAACTGAAACCGCAGATGCCACGTTCTATGGAAGCTTACAAGAGATGACTGGCTGCTCTATTTGGCAGGCTACAATATTGTGTCCATGTTTGCCACCTTACAAGATGGGTGGTCTTCAGTATGCCGGCGGTCGGGCTCCCGGCGACCAGCATACCGGCGCCGGGAGCCCGACAGCCGGAATACCGACACTTATTCTCCCTCGTGGGGGTCCACGACCACCCTGGAGGGAGAATAAAATAGTGTGGCGCGCGTAGCGCGCCACCGTGCCCGCAGCGTGGCGAGCGCAGCAAGCCCGCAAGGGGCTCATTTGCGCTCTCCACACTGTCGGTAAGCCGGCGGTCGGGCTCCCGGCGCCGGTATGCTGGTCGCCGGGAGCCCGGCCGCCGGCATATCGTAGTGAACCCTTACAAGATAACACTAATGGTGTGTACACACGGTGAGATTTTTTCTTACGATTTTGACTATATAGTCAAAATCGTAAGAAAAGTTAGTGCAGCCACCTTGCGATCCCAATTCCATGCCGATGCGCTGTCGGCATCGCAAGAATAGATAGAATGTGCAGGCAAGTCAATTTTGACTATATCATAATAGTCAAAATTGACACTTAGCCAAAATCGCACAGTCAGTATCGCAAGCACAGTCATTATGTGCTTGCGATGGCGACCTGTCGCATAGTGAGAATCGGGCATAGCTCGAATCTCACCGTATGTATGGGCCATAATGGTATCAGATATCCACAATTTGGTGCTCATTTTATACTCTGCAGGTATATATTAAATGCTAAGGCAGAAACACAGATTTGGTTTTTGTATTTCATTGCAGCATCCAGTTTCTCCAAGTATAATGCCTGCCTGGAACACTGTAATGGGGGATAGAGGCTAGTGGGACTAGCAGTTATTGCAGGCAAACGAGACTCACTCAGGCTAATTTCAATGTTACATGGAAGCTGTATGATAGATAAATAATGTGCACTGACTTCTCTGGTGGTAAGTTAACCTTAACGTATGTGGCAGACCTAGAACACACCAGATTTCTGGCATGTTTGTTTCATGTATTTAGGTAGCATGATCCTATACTCTTTTAAAAGCAAATCCATGATCCATAAATAAATAAAAACTATATTGTTTTACCATATTTTTACGCTTGAGAGGTTAGTATGTATAGAAGTGTGCACATATCCGAAAATGTGTCATTGTTTCCAATGTAACCGTTTTGTTTATTTTCACCCTCTCTGGATTGTAGACAGAGACTTTAGCATAGCTGTTTTGTGTATAGGGTTCAAGGGTTTTCAAAGATTAGCGTGATGTTCACTGAACAAAGTGCTCTGTTTCTTCTGTCCTCTTTGTACCGTTCAAGGAAGTGGACCACAGGAAGAGTTAAATTCATGGCATGCTTGGACTGCCACACAGTTGGGGGAGTTCTTTAAATAGGGTCTGTCACTCTTACAAGACATCAATGAGACTTCCTCCTCAAACTGCTGATTTGTTCAGGTACAGAACAGAGGAAATTTCAGTTAACCTTTGTTTCACCCTAGGGACAAGTAAAATAGTCTGTCTGGAAAAAATGCATAGCATGACTGGCAAAAGTAGGAAAGGTTAACATGTAGTATGGACTACTGACAAAGGCCATCAAGTACAGATGAGATATACTTGTCTATCAAAAAAAAAAATATGAACCCACAACATGAACACTCCGTATACTATTACATTTGTAAAATGTAATAAGCAGTACTATCTTACCAAAAATGTTCAATCCTAGCTTTTGACACTGAATGGCAAGATAAAAAAAAAAAAAAAATGGCAATGTAACAATTACATTTGTGGTATATAAAGAATATAAAAAAATCTCTTCTTAGAGGTTAGCAGGTAACAATGAATTCAAAGAGCAATAGCTCACTAAGTAAATACTACGACAATATACAGTCATTATCAAATAAAACTGTGGTCTGCATCAAAAGAAAGGCTACTGCTAAGGAGAGTTCAGTTTCTATAGCTCTGACGATGGCAAGAGAGTCCGGAAACAAATTACATCGGATAAAAGAAAGCTGCAACACATGAGCATCAAATCGCCAGAGAACTGTGCTTTAACTCAATGCTTTCAATGGCGCAGACTGGTGATCACACGGTTCTGGTGATACTTGTCTGTTGCCCTCGGCAACCTTCGTCAAGTGTAACGATGCTGGCCTACAATGGCTTGGACTGGGATGCATTCTCTTCCTTTACATGAATGCAACTGGGCCATCTGTGTCGGCAAGCATAAAAGGCCAGTCTGCCTGTGGGCCCGTCAGTCTGAACACCACCCCTCTGACCCTGATTAAATACAACTTTCAGTCTCTTTTTGTCCTCCCTGTTGACTTCTCCTATTAAAGGAGAACGGGAACAAAGAAAGCGGAAGAGTGGACTATCTGCCCCGAAGAAAGGTGATGTCTGATACCGTTCTACACAAGGATTAGCAAGGCAATACATAACAAAAGCAAGTTTGGGGGAAGTGGAAAAGCGAGAGGAAAAATTGCTTTAGGCAGATCTTTGACCATCTTGGTGGATACACAACTCATGAAATTGTTATACAATAGATATGGCTTAAAAGAAACAGGGTTAAATAAATAATTTGTGGAAAGAGACACTTCACAGCATCCTGGTACAGGATGTAGGACACTGGCAATGTAAGCAAAGTTTAAAACATTTTAAGTCATCTACACAAAAGTCTGGGGAAAACACTCTTTAACCAAATAGCAATAAAGAACAAAATGCATGTAGTGCTTACTAATAGTTGCATGGGGTGCATTAGGACTATACAAATGGTTGTGAGTTGTTCTTGCCTGTGATCTCTATTAAGCATATTTTAGTCTTTATTAAACTGACGTAGATCATTTCACTTTATTAAACCACAAGATCGAGACGAAAATTGTGAAATAACATATCTCCACTTATATCATAATTACAAATACAGTAGTTTCATTTTGTAAATTATTTTAAGTGTGTAAATTAAATTCATAGCAGGCAGCTACATTTTTCACTTAGAAAATAGACAAGGATCCAAAGGTCAGGGTGCTAGTACATAAAAAAAAAAAAAAAAGACATAAGAAACATTAATGTGTAGTATTGTCATTCAAAGTTACTGCGTAATAAGAATTTTCTTATAGATATTTTTCTTTTGGCAATAAAAGCGTACCCCACTCACATTGAGTCAACTACTGTTGGTTACGTTAAGGTATCTTTCTTATACACCAGAATATGAACTGCAGTCACCATACTTAAATAAAAATTTTAAAACACACACTTTGGATTATACCCCATTTTTTTCCGGTTTATTACATGGTTTACTACCGATTGGAGAAAAAATTAAGGACATGTTTTGAATGCAAAGAAACCCAGATGTGATTGTACCTGCATTACTTTCCGTGAGTGTGGTAAGACTACATTAATAGACTTTGTGTGCATGTCTACCAGTAACAAAAATGCTACAGTATATGCTTTATTTACCCCTAAGCGAGTTGGGGTACGCTCCATTTCCTGTAATTTAAGCATTGTGACTGCGGCACACATTATGGTGTATAAGAAAGATACCTTTATGTAATTCATTGTGAGTGGGGTACGCTTTTATTACCAAAAGAAAAAAAAATCTATAAGAAGACTCTATAGTTATTACACTGTGACTTTGAATGACAATACTACACATTGTATTCTGTTTTTGTATCTTTTTATGTAAACACACTGAACATGGAATTAGTGGAAGACAAAGAATTACAGTTGGAACATACAGGGGTATATTCAATTGAAGTCGGATCCATTCCGACATTCATTTGTCTGAATGGATCCGACCTGGGCTATTCAATGCCATCTCAATTCGACTTTTAAAAAAGTCGAATTGAGATGTGGGAGCTGAGACAGGGGAGAACCGCGGGCAGACGGGGGAGAGCAGTACTGTAGCATGTAGCGCTGCTCTCCCCCGTCTGCCCGCGGCTCTCCCCCATCTTTCTGCCTCTCCCCGTCGCTCCTCTCCCCGTACCCTCATCACAGCCGCCGCTCACAGCAGCGTCCACCCGGCTCCATCAAGCGAGGTCTCACTTGCTGGAGCCTAGTGGACGCTGCTGTGAGCGGCGGCTGTGACATCCTCCGGCGCTGCTCTGCCCGCAGCTCTCCCAGTCTCAGGTCACTCATCTCACTTCGACTTTTTTAAAGTCAAATTGAGATGGTCGAAAAGGGGGCCAAAACCTATCGGTTTTGGCACCGTTTTCGACACAAGCACATGGATCGGCAGCTATTCCACCGATCCACGTGCTTTTCGACAAGTCGAATTCCTCGACTTGTCGAATAATTTGGGGTTATATTGAATAGGTCTGAACCCCTTCCGACCTAAAAAAGTCGAAAAACGTCCGTCTTCTCGACAGACGGCAGCTTTCAACTTCAATTGAATATACCCCATTGCATCTTTAATGTTTCTTATGTGCATTTTTTTATTCATTTTATTATGTAATAGCACCCTGACATGTGGATCCTTGTCCATTTTCTATGTTTACTAGCATTTGTAGGGGTGTGGTGTTACCTCCTGTGATTTGAATACACTATTTAGGGCTGCTGTGCGCACACTTTGGAAAACAACAAATCTCTTTTTTGGAAGCAAAATTTTTCACAGAGGCGAAAAATCACTAACCACAAGGTAAGACTAATCCAAAACAGAATATTAGTTGCACAAATATAAGTGGGTTTAGTATATTATTTAGACACATAAAATGTCGGCATTCATCATGCCTAAATGAGAATCTCAACATGGTTATGTCAACACTGAACATGTTGACACTAACAATGACAACATTCAGCATTTTAACGTGAATGTTATGTCAACAATGTTAGACTGTTGACAAAGGTTTTCTTTTACTTCTGTGCCTAACGTCATCCCTATCCCTAAACCTCCTGGAAATTATGACTTTATGTCAATATCGACATTCTACAGGTGTCCACATCCTGTTGACATTTTACAAATATAGACAATTAATATTGACCTTCTGTCAACACCTGAATGTCGACATACTAACCACGACACAGTGACTGTATACCTTATAAGTAAATGCACAAATTTGACAACAAACTATACTATATTGAAAGAAAAAAATGGTTATGTAGCTAACTCTCAAGCATTCCATGAGTAGGGGTCTTATTCTGGGTCGGACACAAGTGGAAAAATGGACAGACCTAGTGGACTTCAACATAACATGCATGTGCCAAAGAAAGAAATTAGCACATGCGCCAAATCATGTACACAAACAGCTGGCGGGACAGGCTCCTACATCCAGACGCACAGATTTTTAATATACACAGGTGGATTCTCATATTAGCACAAGGAAGTAAGTAGGCTATAGCAGCTGAGCAGAAAGCGGACGCAGATGCATCAGACTTTGAATTGGTCCCATGAACTCTAGTTTGCATATAAAAAAATAAAAATAAGTCTTACATCTTTACAATCGCATTGTAAATACAGTGCCTTGCTAAGGTATACACCCCCCTTGGCTTTTTACCTATTTTGTTACATTACAACCTGTAATTTAATTTTTTTATCTGAATTTTATGTGATGGATATGCACAAAATAGTCTAAGTTGGTGAAGTGAAATAAGAAAAATGTATATAAAAAAATTGGCATGTGCATATGTATTCACCCCCTTTGCTTTGAAGCCCCTCAAAAGTTCTGGTGCAACCAATTACCTTCAGAAGTCACATAATTAATTAAATGAAGTCCACCTGTGTGCAATCTAAGTGTCACATGATCTGTCAGTATAAACACACCTTTTCTGAAAGGCCCCAGAGGCTGCAACACCACTAAGCAAGAGGCATCACACCATGAAGACCAAGGAGCTCTCCAAACAAGTCAAGGACAAAGTTGTTGAGAAGTACAAGTCAGGGGTGGGTTATAAAACAATATCCAAATCTTCGATGATCCCCTGGAGCACCATCAAAGCCATCATCTTCAAATGGAAAGAACATGGTACCAAAACAAACCTACCAAGAGAGGGCTGGCCACCAAAACTCACAGACCGGGCAAGGAGGGCATTAATCAGAGAGGCAGCACAGAGACCAAAGGTAACCCTGAAGGTGCTGCAGAGTTCCATCGCAGAGATGGGTGTATCTGTGCATGTGACCACAACAAGCCGTACACTCCATAGAGCTGGGCTTTATGTAAGAGTGGCCAGAAAAAAAACATTACTTTGAGTTAAAAATAAGAAGGCACGTTTTGAGTTTGCCAAAAGGCATGTGGATGACTCCCAAAATGTATGGAGGAAGGTGCTCTGGTCAGATGAGACTAAAATTTAACTTTTCAGCCACCAAGGAAAACGCTATGTATGGCGCAAACCCGACACATCCCATCACCCCAAGAACACCATCCCCACAGTGAAACATGGTGGTGGCAGCATCATGCTGTGGGGATGTTTTTCAGCAGCAGGGACTGGGAACCTCTTTTGAGTCGAGGGAAAGATGGATGGTGCTAAATACAGGGATATTCTTGACCAAAACCTGTTTCAGTCTGCTTGTGATTTGAGACTGGGATGGAGGTTCACCTTCCAGCAGGACACTGACCCGAAGCATACTGCTAAAGCAACACTAGATTGGTTTAAGGGGAAACATTTAAATGTGTTGGAATGGCCTAGTCAAAGGCCAGATCTCAATCCAATGGAGAATCTGTGGTCAGACTGGAAGATTGCTGTTCACAAGGGGAAACCATCCAACATAAAGGAGCTGGAGTAGTTTTGCCTTGAGGAATGGGCAAAAATCCCAGTGGCAAGATGTGGAAAGCTCATAGAGACTTATCCAAAGTGACTTGCAGCTGTAATTGCCGCAAAAGGTGGCTCTACAAAGTACTGACTTTAGGGGGGTGAATAGTTATGCACACTGAAGTTTTCTATTATTTTGTCCTATTTCTTGTTTGCTTCACAATAAAAAAACAAAATCTTCAAAGTTGTAGTCATGTTCTGTGAATAAAATGATGCAAACCTTCAAACAATCCATTTTAATTTTAGGTTGTAAGGCAACAAAACATGAAAAATGCAAATGCGGTGTGAATACTTTAGCAAGACACTTTATACTTAGCAAAAACAAGAAAAACAACGAGAAAGCGCTATTTAATCTGTTAGTGGATTTTATTATACATTTTTTAGAATATATCACTATAATTGATACCGGCCAGCATAAATACACATTAGTACAATAAATATAAAAATAAACATAAAAACTACTATATTGCCATATTACTTAAAATTGACTGTTTAAGATAATGACCTGCCTTATTATGCCTTATTATGACCTGCCTTATCTCTTATGCCTTGGACATAATTTGATTAGAGGTCAGAGACAATGTAGTAAAAGCCAAAAGCTTGATAATGTCAGAAGTGTAGTGAGCATGCTCCAGTCCAAAAGGATTTCTTACTGTAATTAATTCACATGAAGATAGGTTTTATGCGATCACGTAAAAAAATAGGATTTTAATACCTACCGGTAAATCCTTTTCTCCTAGTCCGTAGAGGATGCTGGGGACTCCAAAAGGACCATGGGGTATAGACGGGATTCGCAGGAGACATGGGCACGCTAAAAGACTTTGACTGTGTGTGAACTGGCTCCTCCCTCTATGCCCCTCCTCCAGACCTCAGTTATAGGAACTGTGCCCAGGGAGACGGACATTTCGAGGAAAAGGATTTTTGTTAAACTAAGGGTGAGATACATACCAGCTCACACCACAAACACACCGTACAACTGGATTAGCAGGAATACCAGATAACAGTATGAACAAAAAAACAGCAACAAGCTGAACATAACCGATACACAACCATCGTGTAACCAAAAACAACAACCAACAATACAACTGCAAGTAACAGTACGCACTGGGATGGGCGCCCAGCATCCTCTACGGACTAGGAGAAAAGAATTTACCGGTAGGTATTAAAATCCTATTTTCTCTTACGTCCTAGAGGATGCTGGGGACTCCAAAAGGACCATGGGGTCTATACCAAAGCTCCAGACTGGGCGGGAGAGTGCGAACGACTCTGCAGCACCGATTGAGCAAACATGAGGTCCTCGTCAGCCAGGGTATCAAACTTATAGAACTTAGCAAAAGTGTTTGAACCCGACCATGTAGCTGCTCAGCAAAGTTGAAGTGCCGAGACCCCTTGGGGAGCCGCCCAAGATGAGCCCACCTTTCTGGTAGAATGGGCCTTTACTGACTTCGGCAACGGCAACCCAGCCGAAGAATGAGCGGCTGAATCGTATTACAAATCCAGCGTGCAATAGTCTGCTTGGAAGCAGGATTTCCAATCTTGTTGAAAGCATACAGGACAAACAGAGCTTCTGTTTTCCTAACAAGAGCCGTTCTGGCGACATACATTTTCAAAGCTCTTATGACATCAAGAGATTTTGGGACTGCCACAAGCATCCGCAGGCACAGGTACCACAATAGGTTGAATTATGTGAAACGAAGAAACCACCTTCGGCAGAAATTGTTGACGAGTCCTCAATTACGCTCTATCCACATGAAAAATCAAATAGGGGCTCTTGTGAGACAAAGCCGCCAATTCTGACACTCGTCTGGCAGACGACAAGGCCAAAAGCATGACCACTTTCCAAGTGAGAAACTTTAACTCAACCTTTCGCAAAGGTTCAAACCAGTGAGACATAAGAAACTGTAACACCACATCAAGACCCCACGGTGCCAAGGGTGGCACAAATGGAGGATGGATATGCAGCACTCCCTTCACAAAAGTCTGAACCTCAGGAAGGGCGGCCATTTCTTTTTGAAAGAAAATAGATAAAGCCGAAATCTGCACTTTGATGGAACCCAATTTCAGGCCTGCATCCACGCCTGCCTGCAAAAAATGGAGGAAACGACCCAAGTGAAATTCCTCAACAGGAGCTGTTTTGGTTTCACACCACGACACATATTTTCTCCAAATACGGTGATAATGTTTTGCCGTGACCTCCTTTCTAGCCTTAAGGAGAGTGGGGATGACTTCCCCCGGGAATACCTTTAAGAGCTAGGATTTGGCGTTCAACCTCCACGCCGTCAAACGCAGCCGTGGTAAGTACGGAAATACGCATTGCCCCTGCAGTAACAGGTCCTCTCTTAGAGGAAGCGGCCAAGGATCTTCTATGAGCAATTCCTGAAGATCCGGATACCAGGCCCTCCGTGGCCAATCTGGAACGACGAGTATTGCCTGAACCCTTGTTCGTCTAATGATCCTCAGCACTCTTGGAATGAGAGGAAGCGGGGGGAACACATACACCGACTGAAACACCCACGGAGTTACCAGGGCGTCCACTGCACTGGCTTGGGGGTTCCTTGACCTGGAACAATACCTCGTAAGCTTCTTGTTGAGGCGAGATGCCATCATGTCTATTTGAGGAATTCCCCAACGCCTTGTCACTTCTGCAAACACCTCTGGATGAAGGGCCCACTGTCCTGGATGGAGATCTTGTCTCCTGAGAAAGTCTGCTTCCCAGTTGTCCATGCCCGGAAGGAAAACTGCTGACAGAGCGCTCACGTGCTGTTCCGCCTAGTGGAGAACTCTTGTGGCCTCCGCCATTGCCGCCCTGCACTTTGTTCCGCCCTGGCGGTTTACGTACGCCACCGCTGTTATGTTGTCCGACTGGATCAGGACAGGAAGACCTTGAAGAAGGTTCTTTGCTTGCAGAAGGCCGTTGTAAATGGCTCTCAACTCCAGAACATTTATGTGGAGACAAGATTCCTGGCTTGACCATTTTCCCTGGAAACTTCTTCCTTGTGTGACTGCACCCCAGCATCGGAGACTTGCATCCATGGTCAGCAGGACCCAATCCTGGATTCCGAACCTGCGTCCCTTTAGAAGGTGAGAACTTTGCAGCCACCACAGGAGAGAAATTCTCGTCCTGGAAGATAGACTTATTTTCCAGTGCATGTGCAGGTGAGACCCGGACCATTTGTTCAGCAGATCCTACTGAAACACCCGGGCATGAAACCTGCCAAACGGAATGGCTTCGTAAGCCGCAACCATCTTCCCTAGCACTCGAGTGCAATAATGAATCGACACTCTTGCCGGTTTCAGAATCTCCTTGACCATGGTCTGGATTTCCAGAGCTTTTTCCGCCGGAAGAAAAACTCTCCGTAGTTCCGTGTCTAGGATCATGCCCAAGAAGGGCAGCCGAGTTGTCGGAATCAACTGAGACTTTGACAAATTTAGAATCCAACCATGATGTAGGGGAGCCCCAGCGTCATGCGGTGAACTTGGCAGAGGCGGGGGAAGACTTTTGGTCCTGGGCGCCAGACACAGCAGGCGACCTTTTTCCCCTTCCTCTACCTTTTGAAGCGAGGAAGGACGAGCCCCTTCCTTTTTTGTATTTATTAGGACGAAAGGACTGCATCTGATAATGGGGCGCTTTTTTCTGTTGTGCGGGAACATAAGGAAGAAAAGATGACTTACCCGCAGTAGCGGTAGACACCAGGTCAGCAAGGCCGTCACCAAACAAGACACTACCTTTAAAAGGGAGAGCTTCCATAGCTTTCTTGGAGTCGGCATCAGCATTCCATTGATGAATCCACAGCGCCCTCCTGGCCGAGACCGCCATGGCATTGGCCCTTGATCCCAAGAGGCCAATATCCCTCGCCGCATCCTTTAGGTAAGCTGCAGCGTCCCCGATATAACCAAGAGTCAAAAGAATGTTATCCTTATCAAGGTTATCCATGTCAGATGCCAAATTATCAGCCCACTTAGCAATAGCACTACTCACCTACGCCAGGCCTGAGGAGTGCACCCGTAGTGACATAAATGGCTTTTAATGTCGTTTCCTGCTTGCGATCCGCAGGATCCTTGAGGGCAGCCGTGTCAGGAGACGGAAGCGCCACCTTTTTGGACAGTCGGGACACAGCTTTGTCCACATTGGGAGACGACTCCCATTTCTCCCTGTCGTCAGAGGGGAAAGGATATGCCATAAAAAGTCTCTTGGGAATCTGCTACCTTTTGTCAGGCGACTCCCAAGCCTTTTCACAAAGAGCGTTCAGTTCATGAGAGGGGGGAAACTTCACCTCAGGCTTTTTCCCTTTAAATAAACAAACCCTTGTATCTGGAACAGGAGGTTCCTCAGAAATATGTAAAACATCTTTAATAGCCACAATCATGTACTGAATACTCTTTACCAATTTTGGATGTAAAGTGGCTTCGCTAAAGTTGACACTGGAATCAGAGTCCGTGTTGGTATCCGTATCTGCCATCTGGGTAAAGGAACGTTTCTGTGACCCTGAGGGGGCTTGTACCTGAGACAAGGCGTCCCCCATGGATTTTCTCCACGTTTGAGTCTTAGAATCAGATTTATCCAGCCTCTTAGATAATAACGCCACATTTGCATTCAGCGTACTCAACATATTCACCCAATCAGCAGTCGGCTGTGCCGACAGAACCACTCCCAAATCCTTCTCTGCGCCCCCAGTAACTTCCTCTGGGGAGGAGCACTCAGCCTCAGACATGTCGACACACGGTAGTGACACACACACTCTCACACTGGCCAAAGGGGACAGACCCACAGGGAAGCCTGTAGAGAGAACACAGAGGGAGTATGCCAGCTCACACCCCAGCGCCCATATACTACTAAAACAATAATATATGCTAAATTGCGCTCTATTATATAGCACCAATTCGACTGTGCCCCCCCGTTTTGCTCCCAGTACTTGAAAGGAGAGTGGAGGTCCGGGCCAGCGTCTCTGCATGCACTGTGAAGAGATAAAATGGCGCTGGTAAGCTGTGCGGCTAAGCCCCGCCCCTTCCCGACGCGCTATAGTCCCGCTTAAATTTAAATCTTTATACTGGCGGGGGATTCATACTTAGTGCCCCGGCACCCAAATATGCCGATTTTGCCAGTCTTAACAACCTCAGTAACTTGCTGCCCAGGGCGCCCCCTAGCCCCCTGCACCCTGTGAGTGCCGTTGGTGTGTGGGAGCATGGAGAGCAGTGCGACCGCTGCACTGTGCCTCTGTTACTGAAGTCTTCTGCCGTCACTGAAGTCTTCTGCCTCCTGCATACTCACCCGGCTTCTGTCTTCTGTGAGGGGGTTGACGGCGCGGCTCCGGGAACAAGCAGCTAGGCGCACCAAGTGATAGAACCCTCTGGAGCTAATGGTGTCCAGCAGCCTAAGAAGCAGTGCCCTTAACTCAGCAGAAGTAGGTCTGACTTCTATCCCCTCAGTCCCACGAAGCAGAGAGCCTGTAGCCAGCAGGTCTCTCTGAAAATAAAAAACCTAACAAAGTCTTTTCCAGAGAAACTCAGTAGAGCTCCCCTAGTGTGTGTCCAGTCTCTCCTGGGCACAGAATCTAACTGAGGTCTGGAGGAGGGGCACAGAGGGAGGAGCCAGTTCACACCCAGTCCATGGTCCTTTTGGAGTCCCCAGCATCCTCTAGGACGTAAGAGAAATAGAAAGTAAACAGAACAGACGATAAACTATAGAGATGCAACATAGTGAACATAGCGGGCCACTCAGAGTTGTTTGTTTACAGTATTTTCATTTCTTTACTCACGTCATTCAAAATAATATATTACAGGTCACCTTTGGTAGGTGTGTGGTCATTGTGTATTGTGTTACGTTAATAGGAGATGGGTTTGCAATGCCGGCGCTTGGGATACCAGCAGTCAAAATACCAACCGCTGCATTTTTATGGTGAGAATCCTGACAGAGGCAAGGTAAGTATACAGTATACTTACCTTTCCCCAATGACCCCCTAACCCTCCCTTCCCGAAGCCTAAACATAATGTCACTATTCAGTCACGTTCAGACTGTATTTGAGAAGCAACTGCAGACATCCGACTAACTATATTTTACAAAGTTTATTTATAATATCGCCATGAATCAAAAACAAACAAAATAATCTAGCGCAGTGGTTCTCAAACGGTGTGCCGTGGCACCCTTGGGTGCCTCAGGACACATACAGGGGTGCCTTGGATTGGTAGTCCAGGCCAAATTCAAATTATTTATGGTCAGTATAATAGGCAAAACCAGTGCTGGTGGCTGCCAATCATAATACATGTGGACAAACAGAAGCAATTCTTGTTCCTCCCCGCACAATTGTACCTAAGTATAACATATAAACAGAATTTACTTAATTTAATATTTATTTCTAAATGTCTCTAAAACTTTTGGCCTTGGAGTGCCATGAATAAATTCACATACTCTAGTGCGCCGTGATTCAAAAAAAGTTTGGGAAGTACTGATCTAGTGTAATACATGAAATGTCTACTCAAACATTTTATCAATACAACAAAAGCTGTAACACCTGTTTACTGGAAGGCCCCTCACTCTTCCCTGATACCTGTATGGTTTAAAACAGATGTGCCAAATTCGCGGCCGAGTCCTGCCGCCTACTTTTGCGATCCCCGGGCTGCGCGCTGAACACCTAAGGCGGCCTCCTGCTATTTCAAATTAGACGCTGGTTCAGCCGCCAATCAGAGCTCGTGGACCGGCAGCAGCGGCTCTTGATTGGCTGCCAGACTACAAGCTTTGATTGGCTCATGAACCAGCGCCTGATTTCACTAACCCTCCACCGGGGACCTGGCACTGCTGGTGGTGGTATATGAAGGGGAATAACAGCTCCTGGCACACACTGATATATGGTAGTATTATTATTAAATAGGGGAGAGGGGACCGCACAGTTACAGACATGATTAAGTAAGAGATTGCAAAATGTACTTTAGTGAGAACACTGCTTAATGTTTCTTGTTAACAGTTTAAATACATTAAATACTAAAAAGCCATTTATATTTGCACTCAGTTTTAGTGTATGAGAAGATGAAGTTAAAAACAGAAGCATGGTCATCAAGAAGAAAAGAAATAAGCCAATGTCAGGTTTCATGCCCGGCTCAGCAGAAGATTGTGCTTTGTTAAGAATGGCAAAATTTTTCATTTACATAACTCATACTCTGTGCTAAAATGTTTTAGCTTTAATATCAGAGTAGACATCATTCTCATTTCTCTCAATAACTGCATTGTTAGCAATATCTGCAGGGCTTTGTATAATTGCGTTTTGGAATTTTTTGGAATAGAGAACATTTGAAGGTCAGCATCATCTCCCTAACACGGAATCATAACAAAAACAAAAACACTGCATGCCTATATTAATAGAGCTCTGTTTCCCTAAGTGAAGAAAGCTATTTAAGGGTAAAATTGGTTAAAATTGAAATAATAAGAAAAATAAGAATTTACTTACCGATAATTCTATTTCTCATAGTCCGTAGTGGATGCTGGGACTCCGTCAGGACCATGGGGAATAGCGGGCTCCGCAGGAGACAGGGCACATCTAAAAAAGCTTTTAGGTCACATGGTGCGTACTGGCTCCTCCCCCTATGACCCTCCTCCAAGCCTCAGTTAGGTACTGTGCCCGGACGAGCGTACACAATAAGGAAGGATCTTGAATCCCGGGTAAGACTCATACCAGCCACACCAATCACACCGTACAACTTGTGATCTGAACCCAGTTAACAGTATGATAACACAAACGAAGTAGCCTCTGAACAGATGGCTCACAACAACAGTAATAACCCGATTTTTGTAACAATAACTATGTACAAGCATTGCAGACAATCCGCACTTGGGATGGGCGCCCAGCATCCACTACGGACTATGAGAAATAGAATTATCGGTAAGTAAATTCTTATTTTCTCTAACGTCCTAGTGGATGCTGGGACTCCGTCAGGACCATGGGGATTATACCAAAGCTCCCAAACGGGCGGGAGAGTGCGGATGACTCTGCAGCACCGAATGAGAGAACTCCAGGTCCTCTTTAGCCAGAGTATCAAATTTGTAAAATTTTACAAACGTGTTCTCCCCTGACCACGTAGCTGCTCGGCAAAGTTGTAATGCCGAGACTCCTCGGGCAGCCGCCCAGGATGAGCCCACTTTCCTTGTGGAATGGGCCTTTACAGATTTAGGCTGTGGCAGGCCTGCCACAGAATGTGCAAGTTGGATTGTACTACATATCCAACGTGCAATCGTCTGTTTAGACGCAGGAGCACCCAACTTGTTGGGTGCATACAATGTAAACAACGAGTCAGATTTTCTGACTCCAGCTGTCCTTGAAATATATATTTTTAATGCTCTGACAACGTCCAGTAACTTGGAGTCCTCCAAGTCGCTAGTAGCCGCAGGCACCACAATAGGCTGGTTCAAGTGAAATGCCGAAACCACCTTAGGGAGAAATTGAGGACGTGTCCTCAATTCTGCCCTGTCCGAATGGAATATCAGATATGGGCTTTTGTATGACAAAGCTGCCAACTCCGAAACTCTCCTGGCTGAAGCCAGGGCCAACAGCATGGTTACCTTCCATGTAAGGTATTTTAAATCTACTGATTTTAAAGGCTCAAACCAATGAGATTTGAGAAAATTTAGAACCACGTTCAAATCCCACGGTGCCACTGGAGGCACTATTGGGGGTTGTATATGTAGTACACCTTTGACAAAAGTTTGTACTTCAGGCACTGACGCCAATTCCTTCTGGAAGAAAATTGATAAGGCCGAAATTTGAACTTTAATGGACCCCAATTTGAGGCCCATAGACAATCCTGCTTGCAGGAAATGTAAGAATCGACCCAATTGAAATTCTTCCGTTGGAGCCTTCTTGGCCTCACACCACGCAACATATTTTCTCCAAATGCGGTGATAATGTTGTGCGGTCACTTCTTTCCTGGCTTTAATTAAAGTAGGAATAACTTCCTCAGGAATGCCCTTCTCTTTTAGAATCCGGCGTTCAACCGCCATGCCGTCAAACGCAGCCGCGGTAAGTCTTGGAACATACAAGGTCCCTGCTGAAGCAGATCCCTTCTTAGAGGTAGAGGCCACGGATCCTCCGTGAGCATCTCTTGAAGTTCCGGATACCAAGTTCTTCTTGGCCAGTCCGGAGCTACCAGTATTGTTCTTACTCCTCTTTTCCGTATAATTCTCAGTACCTTTGGTATGAGAGGCAGAGGAGGGAACACATACACTGACTGGTACACCCACGGTGTTACCAGAGCGTCCACAGCTATTGCCTGAGGGTCTCTTGACCTGGCGCAATACCTGTCCAATTTTTTGTTGAGGCGAGACGCCATCATGTCCACCTTTGGTTTTTCCCAACGGTTCACAATCATGTGGAAAACTTCTGGATGAAGTCCCCACTCTCCCGGGTGAAGGTCGTGTCTGCTGAGGAAATCTGCTTCCCAGTTGTCCACTCCCGGGATGAACACTGCTGACAGTGCTACGACATGATTCTCCGCCCAGCGCAGAATCCTTGCAGCTTCTGCCATTGCACTCCTGCTTCTCGTGCCGCCTTGTCGGTTTACGTGGGCGACTGCCGTGATGTTGTCGGACTGGATCAACACCGGCTGACCCTGAAGCAGCGATTTTGCCAGGCTTAGAGCATTGTAGATCGCTCTTAGCTCCAGTATATTTATGTGAAGAGACGTCTCCAGGTTTGACCACACGCCCTGGAAGTTTTTTCCCTTTGTGACTGCTCCCCAACCTCGTAGGCTGGCATCCGTAGTCACCAGGACCCAGTCCTGTATGCCGAATCTGCGGCCCACTAACAGATGGGCAGTCTGCAACCACCACAGGAGAGACAACCTTGTTCTCGGTGACAGTGTTATCCGCTGATGCATGTGCAGATGCGATCCGGACCATTTGTCCAGCAGATCCCACTGAAATGTTCGTGCATGGAATCTGCCGAATGGAATCGCTTCGTACAAAGCCACCATCTTTCCCAGGACTCTTGTGCATTGATGTACTGACACAGTTCCTGGTTTTAGGAGGTTCTTGACAAGTTCGGATAACTCCCTTGCTTTCTCTTCCGGGAGAAATACCTTTTTCTGAACCGTGTCCAGAATCATGCCCAGGAACAGCAGGTGTGTTGTCGGGGTCAATTGAGATTTTGGAAGATTTAGAATCCACCCGTGTTGCTGAAGCACTACTTGTGTTAGCGCTACACCGACTTCCAGCTGTTCTCTGGACTTTGCCCTTATCAGGAGATCGTCCAAGTAAGGGATAATTAATACGCCTTTTCTTCGTAGAAGAACCATCATTTCGGTCATTACCTTGGTAAAGACCCGAGGGGCCGTGGACAACCCAAACGGCAGCGTTTGAAACTGATAATGACAGTCTTGTATCACGAACCTGAGATACCCTTGGTGTGAGGGGTAAATCGGGACATGTAGATAAGCATCTTTTATGTCCAAGGACACCATGAAGTCTCCTTCTTCCAGATTCGCTATCACTGCTCTGAGTGACTCCATCTTGAACTTGAATTTCTTTATGTACAGGTTCAAGGATTTCAGATTTAGAATAGGCCTTACCGAACCGTCCGGTTTCGGTACCACAAATAGTGTGGAATAATACCCCTTTCCCTGTTGTAGGAGGGGTACCTTGACTATCACCTGCTGATAATACAGCTTGTGAATGGCTTCCAAAACCGACGTCCTTTCTGAGGGAGACGTTGGTAAAGCAGACTTTAGGAACCGGCGAGGGGGAGACCTTTCGAACTCCAGCATGTAACCCTGAGATACTATCTGCAGGACCCACGGGTCCACTTGTGAGTGAACCCATTGATTGCTGAAAATCTTGAGTCGACCCCCCACCGTTCCTGAGTCCGCTTGTAAAACCCCAGCGTCATGCTGATGGCTTTGTAGAAGCTGGGGCGGGCTTCTGTTCCTGGGCAGGGGCTGCTTGCTGCCCTTTCTTACCCTTTCCTCTGCCTCGCGGCAGATAAGACTGTCCTTTTGGTCGCTTTTTATAGGAGCGAAAGGACTGCGGCTGAAAAGACGGTGTCTTTTTCTGTTGGGAGGGGGTCTGAGGTAAAAAAGTGGATTTGCCGGCAGTTGCCGTGGCCACCAGGTCCGAAAGACCGACCCCAAACAATTCCTCTCCTTTATATGGCAATACTTCCATATGCCTCTTGGAATCCGCATCACCTGACCACTGTCGCGTCCATAAACTTCTTCTGGCAGATATGGACATCGCGCTTACTCTTGATGCTAGAGTACAAACATCCCTCTGAGCATCTCGCATATAAAGGAAAGCATCCTTTAATTGCTCTAGAGTCAATAAAATACTGTCCCTATCCAGGGTATCAATATTTTCAGTCAGAGAATCCAACCACACTACCCCAGCACTGCACATCCAGGCTGAGGCTATTGCCGGTCGCAGTATAACACCAGTATGTGTGTATATACTCTTCAGTGTAGTTTCCAGCCTCCTATCTGCTGGATCCTTGAGGGCGGCCGTATCAGGAGACGGCAACGCCACTTGCTTTGATAAACGTGTGAGCGCCTTATCCACCCTAGGGGGTGTTTCCCAGCGCGCCCTAACCTCTGGTGGGAAAGGGTATAATGCCAATAACTTCTTGGAAATTAGCAGTTTTCTATCGGGGTTAACCCACGCTTCATCACACACGTCATTCAATTCCTCTGATTCTGGAAAAAATACAGGTAGTTTTTTCACCCCCCACATAATACCCCTTTTTAAGGTACCAGCAGTATCAGAGATCTGCAAAGCCTCCTTCATTGCCGTGATCATATAACGTGTGGCCCTATTGGAAAATACGTTTGTTTCTTCACCGTCGACACTAGATTCATCTGTGTCGGTACCCGTGTCGACTGACTGAGGTAAAGGACGTTTTACAGCCCCTGACGGTGTCTGAGACGCCTGAACCGGTACTAACTGGTTAGCCGGGCGTCTTATTTCGTCAACTGACTTTTGTAATGTGCTGACATTATCACGTAATTCCATAACTAAAGCCATCCATTCCGGTGTCGACTCCCTAGGGGGTGACATTACCATCATCGGCAATTGCTCTGCCTCCACACCAACATCGTCCTCATACATGTCGACACACACGTACCGACACACAGCAGCCACACAGGGAATGCTCTAATCGAAGACAGGACCCCCTAGCCCTTTGGGGAGACAGAGGGAGAGTTTGCCAGCACACACCAAAAGCGCTATAAATGTATATAAACAACCCTAGAAGGTGTCGTTTACTATATATGCGCTCTTAATATATAAATATCGCCAATTTATGCCCCCCTTCTCTTTGTTACCCTGTTTCTGTAGTGCAGTGCAGGGGAGAGACCTGGGAGCCTTCCTCACCAGCGGAGCTGAGCAGGAAAATGGCGCTGAGTGCTGAGGAGAATAAGCTCCGCCCCTTTTTCGGCGGGCCTTTCCCCGGTTTTTAAGAAACTGGCCTGGGTTAAAATACATACATATAGCCTTAATGGCTATATGTGATGTATTTATTTTGCCACTAAAGGTAATTATATTGCTGCCCAGGGCGCCCCCAGCAGCGCCCTGCACCCTCCGTGACTGAGTCAGTGAGCCGTGTGACAACAATGGCGCACAGCTGCCGTGCTGTGCGCTACCTTCAAGAAGACTGAGGAGTCTTCTGCCGCCTGCTTTCCGGACCTCCGTTCTGCCGTCTCTTCAGCGTCTGTAAGGGGGATCGGCGGCGCGGCTCCGGGACGAACCCCAGGCTGACCTGTGTTCCGACTCCCTCTGGAGCTAAGTGTCCAGTAGCCTAAGACTCCAATCCATCCTGCACGCAGGTGAGTTGGAAATCTCTCCCCTAAGTCCCTCGATGCAGTGATCCTGTTGTCAGCAGGAATCACTGAGGTTGAAACCTAAAAAAAAACTTTTCTAAACAGCTCTTTAGGAGAGCCACCTAGATTGCACCCTCTCGGACGGGCACAAAAACCTAACTGAGGCTTGGAGGAGGGTCATAGGGGGAGGAGCCAATACGCACCATGTGACCTAAAAGCTTTTTTAGATGTGCCCTGTCTCCTGCGGAGCCCGCTATTCCCCATGGTCCTGACGGAGTCCCAGCATCCACTAGGACGTTAGAGAAATAAACAATGTTTTGCCTCTATGAAGTAAGGGATGGGATTTGATTTGCCAGCGTTTGGGATGCCAGCGGTCAGAATTCTGACCGCAGCACCCCGATGATCGGAATGCTGCGTATACTTACCTTCCCCCCCTGCACCACTAACCCTAATCCACCCTCCCCGCAGCCTAAAACTAACCCTCCCCTCCCCGCAGCCTAACCCTACCCAGTGGTACCTTACACCCTAACCTCCCCTCCCCAGCCTAACCTTTCCGGGAGGGGGCAAAACATAACCTCCCTCTCCCTCACAGCCTAAACATACACCCCTCCCCCCCCCCCCCCCCCCCCGCACGGCGCAGCCTAGCCAAAACACACACACACCTGAATGGGTGCTTTATGTCTCTCCACTTTGTCTCTCTCCATCGGAGCGATTCAATTGTTATCGCCACCCTCCCCTTTGCACATCTTCGGCAGCTATTAAATTATTTCTGCCGACGGGTGCACTAACATTTGCCTCCCGTGCTGGCAAGCAGAAATGTACGAAAAGTACAGCTTCAAGTGCCCAAATGACACTTTTTGCATCGCGCCCAGCAATTTTACACGGCTAAACCTGGCACTGCAAGGCAATATGAGTGCGGTAAAACAAGGGGTGCCCAAACAATAGCATATCGCCCCATCTAGAGCGATGAGGGAAATGCAATTTTGGGCGCTCATTGAACAATTGAATAGCCCCCCATGCTTTGATAAATACCCCCCTAAATGAGGGGAAAAAAGGTCTTTCCAACTCTAAAACGTCAAGCAGACAAAATAAACCAATGGCTTTCCTAGTCTACTCACTGTGACCATGTAAAAGAGAAAAGCAGCAGTTGATAACCTAAACCAAACAATTAGCACATTTCTCTCTTTTCCAGGCAAAGCACTGTCAGAATTGTGGCACTAACCAATCATGACCACCCTATCAGAATGCACGCTGTGCTGAAAAACATCACACTCGTTCTGTACTGAGGCTGGAGGAGTTTCTCAACGTTAAATAATAAAATATATACAATTCTTATTAGTGGTATATACTTGCAATTATGATAGAATGAGACATAGTATGTCAGTAGAAATGAATGATCAAATTTAGACTGGTCCTTTTTTTGAGCCCTTAGTATGGAGAAAGTCCATATTTGCCAAACATAGATTTTCCATTAGTGGGTTGGGGATATGATATATCCTGATGTAGTGAAAGATTGGAGAACATGCTCTATGTGCCATGTGTCACATCTAACAATTGCTGATAAGCATTCGTACTTCAGTCAGAGATTATGTTTGCATACTAAAATACCAATAAACCTAACATGCAAAAGGATTTTGATCATTCACAGATGTATACACACATTGTTATAGATGTAGAACGGACAATAGTTTGCTCATGTAGAGGGATTTCATCTTATGCACATCAGATTTCTTGTATGTAGGTTTTATGGTGTCTAATGGCTGAAAACAGTTAACAATAGATTGCAAGGAGGAGGAGGAGGAGGAGGAGGAGAAGCTAATTGCATATTCAAATTCACAACAAAAAAAGCAGTTACCTTTTTTAATGAATTTATAATGAGCCATTTCACAAAGGTTTAGTGTAGCTTATTCCAGTGTGAGCAAATGCTTGAAGGTGAGCCTCATAAAATAGGCATAGCTAAGTTAACCTCAACTTGAAAGTGGATATTTGTGAATGTTGTCTAACAGGCCATTTGAGGTTGCTCAATGGGAAAAAAATATATGGCATTAGGAAAAAACCTTTACAGGTATAAAAAGAGCATACAACACCCATGCAAGATTGACTATTCAGCAGGCTCAGACCATTTCACATTGCCGTTTACAACCCGGGTTATTTGCAGGTTGGTGCCTTTCACACTGAACCCGGGTCACCCATGTTAAACACTGTGATGTGATTGAAAATTGACTTTTCTGGCTCACATTGATGAGGTTTCAAAGGAAATAAAAGAAGGGGCTTGGGACTGCTCTGAGCAGACATATAAACATCCAATCAGCACCTTTTTCTGAGACGCAGGTTGAATATCCTGGACTTTCACACTGCACAACGACCTGGGTCCGACACGTGTTTAACCCTTCTTTTAACCTGTGTTGAAATGCCGGGTTGATCAACCCGGGTTATACACTCTGGTACTTTCACACTGCACCTCGACAATAAGCCGGGTTATGTGAAAGGGGTACGAATGGGATGACCCAGGTTATCATTCACAACACCCCTTAATCCAGGTGCTTCCCGGGACCAACCCTGCTTGCTTCCCGGGTAGGATTTAGAGGCCCTCTTTTTCGAGGGACCCTTTCACATCAAGCCGCTACACGGGCTAACCAGTTTTTTTGTGGTGGGTAAAAGGGTTATTATTCTAATAATCTAATGCTACTGTAATATGCATTGTTAACAAAGGACATACAAAGAAACTAAATATAAAAAATGTTCTACAGTTAAGCAGCTATACATGTATTTATACATGTATATTAAAGAGGTCGGAAACAATGTTATTTAGACAATTTTTAAAATACTATTAAGACTACTTTTGTGAAAATAATGTAATTAATTTCAGTTTCTGTTACAGTTTACTTTTTATACTGTACAATAAGGGAAATATAGAGCATATTTATTCACACTTATCCAGCATAAGTTTTCTACAGTGGTGATTGGCACTTATACCCTTTTCACACCGCCAATGCCATATCCCACCCAGGAATTGGAAACGGGTTCACACCACACGCTGACCCGTGTCGATACCGGGTTATTTGTGTGGTGTGAAAGGGGTATTACAAAGACTGAATTAATTTTATCATGATTTATTTGTATAGCGCCATATTACTTGCTGCTTTCCAGGAAATACTGAATCGTTTACATCAGTGCTTGTCCCATTAGAAGCTCCAAGAAGATCCACACACACACACACACACACACACACACACACACACACACACACGAGTCCATTTTTTGTAAGAAACCTACCAGTATGTTTCAGAGGAAGTCTGGGTACCCTGAGGAAGCCAACACAACATGAGTCACTCATGAATGAATTATTATCCAGGATCAGAAAGAATAATCAAAAGAGATATCTGCTGTTAGTATTTTCATGCCACTGCAAAGCCATCTCACCCCCTCGCGGGTAATTTATCTGAGCCCTAGGGATATATTTGTATGCGTTACAACACCTTTTCCCTCAAATCCAGATATTTATATACCATGTCAGGGTTCAACAAATCCCAGTAGCCAGGTCGCCATGGCCCCTAGATTTTGCTGCCTGGCTACTAGATTATGGACGGAGGGAGGAAACAGATCATCTTCAGCCCCAGTGGGGATTCATGGGCATGACTGCATTGTGGCAGCCATATCATGCACAGGAGTGCATGTGCTGAATTTACGTCCCAACCTGGGCTGACTGTTGTGCCTGTCCGTCCCAGCCTGCGCTGTCTGCTGTCTACAAACTCCAGCTGCATAGAGCTCGCCGATAAGAGGGTCTATACGTGGCTGGAGATTATGGCTTCGGAGAGGGTAATGATGTGGCCACAGGGTGAGGGGGGGATTGTTTGCCCTGGGTTGTGGCTGTGGATGGGTGTTTTGTCTTGGTGCACCCCCTTAGTTGTCTGCCCATGGAGGTTGGTTGCCGGGAGGGTAGCTGCACAGCAGTAAGGCTATGGAGGGCTGGTTTGCCTGGGGGTACCCCCTTAGTTGTGTGGCCATGGGGGACAGTGTGTCTGGGGGTTGGGGGAAGGTGCTCAGTAATGTGGCTGCGGGGAAGGGGGGGCAACAATGGTGGTCTGACTCCTACACTTTTATCCTGTCTCATAGATTCTAGAAAATTTTGGCAAGCCCTGATTTATGGGCTGACATATTTAACGGTTACATGTCACTAAAACTTTGTATGAGAAATAGAGAGATACTTTTCTACAGTCTATTTGACAGAACAATATATGGCAGTTAAGAGACAGCTGCATAACCATGTTCTATGAACATATAGCCTTGCCATACAAAATGGTTTTCAAGTCTGTAAAAATAGCAAAGCGTCATTTTAGTACAGAACTCCAATAAACTGGTTGGGGTTACGTGGCCTGCACACGGGATCCTAGCATTCAGCATACCAGTAGCCGAATGCCTGGGGGGGGGGTGCAACAAAGTCCCTTGCTCGCTGCGCTCGCCAGAGGTTCTATTCCCACTCCATGGGTATTGTGGGAATAGCCCCTGTTAGCCGGTATGGTCAGTCTTCGGGATCCCAGCGTCGGTATGCTAACCACCGGGATCCCATGCGGACACTTAACCGCATCCCCAATAAACTACTGAAATAAGTGTTACTTCTATTAAAATGGTGGAAAAGTCACTATTCAGTAATTACAGAAAATCAGTTCACAGCACAAAGGCTATTCCCCCCAAAAATACAGGAATTACATCCTACTCATATGAAAAGGTTAAAAGACATTAGGTGAGGCATCCTTCCATAGACTAAAAAGGCATTTCCGAATACCTCTGAAAGAATGCCCATTTGATCAGATCAATGGGAAAATGAACCTATATAATACAGGACCATTTCTGTTATTTAGTTCTAAATGAATGGTTTCCGTTTTACGAGACCAGATAAAACATGGCATGCTTATTTGAAGGTGTCAGATATTCTTAGAATACTAATTAATGTTCTACCCCAACACCCTCCCGTGTGATTTGTAGTCTTTCCTCTTGCCACAACTGCTTTCAATTTGTTCCTGCTATTAAAAAGCTATGAAGGCAGAAGGGGGGTCAGGAAGGTCGACAAGGTATATGAGCAAACCAGCAAAGACACACTGAGGGCTTGTTCACATACATGCACTGGGAAAAAGCCACGACTCTAACATACTTATAACATGTTTTAGTGATGCGTTTTTGCATGTGCTTTTGAAAAATACATATTCATTCTATTGTGACTGTTGCATGTGTTAATGTATAAGAGATACGTCATACTAGGTTTGAAAATGTTATATAAAGGTATCAAATAATAGAGTGGCACCACTGCCTATTATTATTATACCTATTTTTAATGTGTTTTCTATGCATAAGTGTGAAAATGACCAAAAAAGAATTGAATATGCACTGACGGGTAAGGAACAACAGCTGCAAGTGAAGTCCACCTCTAAAACAAACAACAGCCTGTAATATGAAATAATGACAAATAGAAAATAACGGTGCAATGTTTAATAGTATTTCTCAGCAGTTTTTTTTTCTTTAAAAAGAAAAAACATTTGAAAATATAGTAACAACAGTATAACACAAAGTAGGCATATATCAATTCTACTAATCACCAATAGAAGCACATACATACTAAATGTATTAAGGCAGTGACTAGCTAAATGTTTGGTACTAAATAAACGTTAGAGTTAAAAACAAAACTATACAATACAAAACACCCTGGACACATTTACTAGGATCAATATGTTACAAAATATACCATATTCTCAATTTGAATGTGTGAAGCACAACATGAATGAAAGGAAAGTCCTTACAATTCCACCGACAAATTGTCAATTTACTTAATATTGCTGATTTTTATTCATCACATAATTGCAAAAATGATAATTAATTTGCTAAGTGGTGTAAACTGGTCTAAAATTAGGGACATAAAATGTTAAACTCAGTTTTAAGAAACAAGGATAAGAACTGTTCCAAGGCTACCTCTGACTGCTAACTTCTCTAGGACAGGGTGTACTGAAGGACTTATTTAGATTAGTCTAGCAGTCTATTTAAAAAAAAAAAACATACATGCAAGTACCGGTATATTTTATTTACATTTCATTGTAATTTATAATTAACCTCAATGAAGGTATGTATGTATGTATGTATGTACTTACGTCCAATGTGTTGTGTACAATTGCTTGTTGTGCTATAAAAGGCATGCCATTTAGACTCCTGTGTAATTTATATTGTTTAA
Source organism: Pseudophryne corroboree (assembly GCF_028390025.1). Classification (NCBI taxonomy): domain Eukaryota; kingdom Metazoa; phylum Chordata; class Amphibia; order Anura; family Myobatrachidae; genus Pseudophryne; species Pseudophryne corroboree. Next base: position 652,454,544 of record NC_086444.1, on the reverse strand, counting down.
GTAAATTACATAAAAACATTTAGATAAAAGGGGTTTAAAATTACATTTTTTTGTCAATAATAGAATTTATTCCCCGTAGTATTAAATATGGCACCTCATAATAAAATACAGATCTTTAATTTAAAATTTACAGGAGTGAACCAGAGCAGCCTGTACTCAAACAATTTTAATAACCTATTAAATTGCAACTTCTGATTCATTTTATAACCAGGTTCCTCTGGGAACCATTCTATCAAGATAAAGACAGATTTTTTTTATACTTTAAAGAGATAAATAGCATCATTAATCTGTAACATTTCTTTTCTATTATCTCAGAAAATGAGGAGTTATTTTATTTCGATCTTCGGGTAATTAGCCTCCGCTTGCCAGGCAGAAAATGTCTGTGTTCTAAAAATTAAATATGTGTCATTAAGTGGAATTTACCATAATGTCATTTATCTTTATATAGTTCATCAGTGACCGCAATGGGCCTGGGGATGCATCAGCTTTTGCAAAGGAAGCATTAAAACAAATTGAAAAACAGAATAATCCCAAACCCACTTCAACACAGGCATGGCCATTTGGGTAATTAAATAGTGGTATTTAAAGTTTTAATTTAGATTCCCCCCTCAGTTCATCATCAGGCAAATTAGAAGCTCATATTCATAACTGTTTGTGCAAAAATGTTTCATAAGAAAAGTAGATTAATTATGTATAGAAAATTAGCTGTCTAGCAGTTTTCTAATTTGTCTGTATTCCTTTAATCTATTTCTACCACCATTTTTAGAAAAACACAATTTTTAATTAATATTGCAGCTTTTATTTTTCCTGGAAGAAATAAATGCAACAAATTCCCATATTGTATAGAGAAAAATCTTCAATGCAATCCAGTGTCGAGCATATATTTTGATTTCATTTTCTTCAGTGTTCAAGAAACAAATGAGGCTATAACAGATAAACTTATGTTCTCATAACCTGCCATAACCAACATTAGACTAAAATTGTAAAGACATTTTTCTGCTGCGACTAGACAGTATACCACTATGAGCCCTGTGCCTTCAGGATGATACAAGGCACATAAAATGACCACTGACATGATAATAGTGCATTTTCTATGACATCTGACATAGCTCAGAAAACACTATCATATCTAGCATAAAGAAAAACAACACATATCAGGCGATGCATAGAGTAAAACAAGAGAAGTAATATCGCACAGGTGATAAATTATTGTTATTTTGTAATTGGGATACAAATGGCAAACTATAAGTTAGAAAGTAACTCACAAAATAAATGTTTTCCTAGCTGGAGCAAGGACTGGTTTCCTGGACTATAAAAGTTTGAGGAAAGGTGTCACACATTGCATAATAAATTCTTTCTGCGTGGCTGAATGACAGAATAGACTTGGCACACTAGGAACAACTGTGGAAAACAGGGCACTTAGGGACAGTTACAATTAGCCACGGGGTTTAAAGCTCTACCCTAATGTTTGCAATTAGTACCTCTACACGGTGCATAAAGCCCCATAGGGTGCACTAACCGCAGATTTTCCTTGCAGCCACAGGAGCTGCAATGAAAAGTCCGTGTTAAATGCACACTCTGAGGCTTAGCCCAGAAGTTTCGGACACTTAACCCTAGGTGCAGGTTTACTGTGTGGGGAAAATGCATAATAATTGAATCGCTCCCAGCATTAAAACTGGAGTGTTAGCCCCATGGTTAACACTGCAAGTAATTGAATCTGCCCCTTTATATTGTTTGCAGGGTATTTTCAGATTTTAAAATGAGCTGGCATATACTATTTTTTCCTAGAATACATTGACACAACCACAGGTATACCATTATGGGTTTAATTGCCCATCTAATTAAACTATTTAAACATAAAAATTAATGAGAAAGTTCAATGCAGAGATCTGGATCCATGTTCATCCAATCTTTACTCTTTATTCACTGGATTTCCATGATTTTCAGTTTGCCCATCACTTTGCTAAGTGATAAAATGGACAATTGTACAGATGTGTTTTGCACCATAGATGAAAATGGTTACTGTAGCTAGAATATTTAGATTGTTTACTTACATGTAAACCCCCATGTTATCTGTGGACAATAGGATGTGTATAAATATGTAAGCATTAAGCTACAGTATGAAATGACCACCACCATTCATCCCTATACCAGAGTGGTCGCTGTCTAAATAAATCTCATCACACCACTTCTTCACAAGACATAAGGGGGAATTCTATTAGCCCTGAAAATTTTGGGGAAAAAGAACTGGGTTTCATCATGATGGTTTTCCCAATGTTTTGATTTGGGCTATTCAATTAAATGCCATTTTTTTCTCCAGAAGAATAAGCTATTTTACTGCAGCTAACTTAATCGCTGGGGGCTATCCAATTAACCCCGATAACCCAGCACGAGATGCAGCTTATCTGAGATTTTGTTTCACCTGCCTCAGGCAGGCAAATCCAAATTCCCAAAAGCAGCATGAAATCAGGGCTGCGGCCACCAAAAACACGCAGGTTAAACTGAACCTGTGTTTTTTGGATGTACTTTTATTATTTTTTTTATGGGCGATTTAAGTGGATAATTGAAAAAAGGGCCAAAACCTGAAATTTTCGCAACCCAATGTTTTACCGTGGCTAATTGGATACTGCCAATAGAGGCCAATTAAATTGTCACTGGCACCCCCTGCTGAGCATTTATGCTAAAGGGGGTCTATCTGAGCTATTCAATTGTTTCTTCCAACAGACGCCAATTAGCCATGGCAGTCACATCTTTCTTGCAGCCTCCAGGTGTATGAACAAATGTGTTAAAAAGTCTGTAGTTTGGGCAGCCAAACCCGGATTTAAGATGCACAATAAAGCACTTTAGATGGGTTTATCCATTTGCAGAGCTAAATCCAGAGCTATCGGACGTGTTAACTACTAATGGACACCTATCGGAGAAACAATTGAATAGCTCAGACAGACGCGTAACAGCATAGACACCCAGTGGGGCTGCTGACAACAACTTAATCGGTCCCATGAAATCCATGATAACGGGGCTGTTTATTTGGAAGTTTTCTTTGCCTGCCTCAGACAGGTGAAAAAAAATCTGATGAGTGCCGGCGTCGGAGGTAACTGAAAAGCCCCGGGAGGTCATTTAGCAGCAGTAAACTACCGCAGCTAATTACAATCCCCCCATTATACTGTATATATTTGTAGCTCTCAAAATATTAGGGGATTTTGTTCATGCTGTTATAGTGAAAACTATCTTGTTGCAGCAGAATTACTAGTCATGGCCTTCAAAGATATTTGGTAGAGCACCACTGTTTTTTTTTTTTTTTTTACATAAATCGGTGTCTACAGTGGAACAGCGGTTTGTTCCCCTTGTAAGGCTGCCTCCAAGGGTCCACAGTGCTTTATTAACAAATTACTTCTTCCATTCTATCCTCAAACCCCTCTGTGTTGCATCGGTCTACAGGTTATAGATACTGCTGGTTTCTTCAAATTGAAAAACACAGTTCATTCAGGTTTTTCAATTAATAACAGTTTGGCTATCATGTTGTTTTAACATAAGAAATTATAGATTTATTCTTATCTATCTTTTTTTCTATGATTTCCATATAATAAAATTAGATCTGTTTAATGTATTGTACTATACAAGGAAAAAAGTCTTACATAATTATAAATCTATTAGAACAGACATTTACACCAGTCTTTCTTTCATTCCTTCATCAATATGTATAAACCCCTTGTTTGCCTACACAGCCATTTGTTTGAAACCATGATATACAAAATTAACTTTCCTGATTAATCTGAATAGGCTATATCCATGACACCTCCTTACATCAGTATATACAGCTAAAGTCTAACCCACATTTTTAGAACAGTGTCCTAATGTGATCTGATGCTAGGAAATGAGCTGATAATGCACTCAAGTCATCACTAGCCATTTCCCTGAATCAACCAGCACATTCTGTACAAATCTACCAGTCAGTCACAGAGTGAAAGAGCATGATGGAGTTTTTAGTGAACCATATACACAGTACGTTTTAGTGACATTATACAGATCAGTAATACATATTAATGTTAAATATTGGCTTTACATGCTCATTAACAAAAAATAATTACAGATGTGACCTCATACATCTAGTCTCAATACGCCATGAGGGAGCCACCAGGTCCTGTGCAACTCTAGCATTGGGCGTCTTTTTTGTTAAAAATGTGTCTTGGTCGCACCGTAATGCAAGGCAGGAGACTCTGCTGATTAATATTGATATGTGACACTGCATATTGTGTGCGACTGAGTCTGTATACGGGGCACAACGGAACTTGTATTGGAAACAAACTGCGGCTGCTACATTGTACCCTTCGTATTGAGATTTAGAGACTCCGTCGCAAACAGATATAAAAGTGTCATACATGTATCAAATTAATCTGCAAAGTCTACTGGTGCATCATAGTCATATCATGTTGTGACTAAGACACACTTTTGGTAAAAAGTGAGGGGTTTTATCTACCTAGAGTAAATGTACAAATCACTGGCTTATTGACAACTTAAGAAAACACTGTTCAAAGTGTTGTTTCTAAGCACAACTTCATCCATCCCTAAAATCGAGGTAGCTATTGTTATTTTAGACCACACAAAAACAAAGAGGAGACCTACTGTGAAGTTATGCAACTTTATTTACACAGAACCACTGAAATTCAGGTAATGTGCACTCCATCATAACCAGGGTCATGCAGTTTTCTGCTGTTTGTGCTTAAAATTATGATTTTTTTACATTTTACTTTCCCTAAACCACTTATGGGAAATCACTAAATAGTAGTAAATGTCATACATGGGTCAAAATTAAAAGGGTTTTACTTAATATTAATTACTTTTTTACGGTTTGTAATTAATATGATAAACTGTATACAAAAATACTACTACTTTGTTGTCTATCTCATATATGGGGAGGGGGATGTAGCAAACATTGGAGAGAGATAAAGTCAAAAACAAACAAACTCAGTTTTCAAATGTCTGTCAGAAACTGATTGGCTGGTACTTTATCTCTCTGCATGGTTTGATACATCTTCCCCGTTATAAGACAATGTTCAAGTTTATTTCTCTGCTGACTCCAAAAGGTCTGACACTTGTTAAATAAAAAGAGATATAAGCACTACCCTCTTCCTGACCCAAATACCTTTAGTGAAGTAATATTTTTTTTTATCATCCCTATACTTTAAAGATATAGGGAGGAATTCAACTGCCAGCAAAACCCTCCGCCGGGCCGAATGAGCGCGACAATAGCCATGATGTACAGCAGCCCAATCTCGCACAAAAGTGTTTGCTGTCTCATATGGTAATTTCTGCGCAATTCTGGCATTCGACCAGCCGGGGGAAGAGTGTGAGATGGGGTGCCATTCCTGGCATTTAAAAGCCACGCCAATAGCAATTCGCAATCCTTCACTGTCATTTGAATTCCCCCCATAGACTAAATCACTGCTTGCCAATTTGGGGACTTTTAATATAGAAGTGTTCAATCATTTTTCTCTAGCAAACACAATAAAATGTTTTAATGTTTTTATTAAAATAATAATTATAACCCTCCCAATATGAAATGTAAATTCTGGGAAAACTAACACATAATTAATAAGTGGACATGGTTGTGGTGATACAGTTGAAGACCTCTATGGTGTTAAGTGGGTTGTAAGAGGAAAAAAAATATAATTCTTTGTCACGATCAGAACATAATCTTAACAAGACAAAATAAATCATAACCAGATCAAAAGGTATTTCTGTTGTCTTCCTAAAAATGGCTGCAGCTGCTCATGGGGTAGGATTGGGTAACCGTTTCTAAAGAATTGTGTCTTGGTCACCCATGGCTAGGCAAACCGAATACAACTAAACACTATTGTTACTTATTCCAAGAATGGCACACAACTAGAATCACTGAGCAAGCCCCCAAATAATGCATAAGGATAAAGGAAGATGATCACTTACTACATAATTTTTTTTTTTACTTTTGACATAAATGTGAAAAACCAGGTTCGTTGCAAACAGAACACTGCAAAACAATCTAAACCTGAGAGAACAATGCATGCCGGGCTGTGACACAGGAAAACTATAGGAAACTAAAGGAAAACTATAGTACATGACCCTCATAGTGCAACACATAAAACAGTTGTGCTTAAAAGACTGGGCCAGATTGAAAGTCATGTCTCGGCTCCAATACCTTGCCTATCCACTCACACCTGAAATGAACAGTGGTGGAACACACCTTAAACCACAGACTACATCCAATGATACATCTCCCGCAGAAAGACCCGGCACTTGAAAAGCCGGTACTACAATTTCTTCGTTACGTTGGAATTTAAACACCACCTTAGGAAGATAACCAGATTTGGTTCTGAGAATCACTTTATCTGGATGAAATATCAGAAAAGGAGGGCGACATAACAATGCCCCTAAGTCTGAAACTCTTCTAACTGAAGCAATAGCCAGTAGAAAGAGAGCCTTAGCTGTCAACTATTTAAGATCCACTAGCAAACCTGAGATAGCACTGATGGCACTGTGCTATAGGAACACGCATGTAAGCATCCTGTATATCCAGGGATACCATAAAATCCTCTGGCTCCATGGCCAAAAAAATGGAACATAAAGGGGTATATTCAATTGAAGTCGAAAGCTGCCGTCTGCCGAAAATACGGCAGTTTTCGACTTTTTAAGGTCGTGATTCGACCTATTCAACTCAAACCCCAATTTTTTTGACAAGTCGAGGAATTCGACTTGTCGAAAAGCATGTGGATCGGCGGAATAGCTGCCGATCCACGTGCTTGTGTTGAAAACGGAGCCAAAACCGACAGGTTTTGGCCCCCTTTTCGACCATCTCGGTCCGACAAAAAATGTCAGACTGAGATGTGGTACCCAGAGGAGGAGAGTGGGGGGGGGGGGGGGCTGCAGGGAGATGGGGGGACAGCCGCGGGCATACACTGGAGAAAAGTGCTACAGCACAGCGCTGCAGCAGGATGCCTCACAGCCACGCCGCTCACGGCAGCGTCCACCCAGCTCCAGCAAGTGAGGTCACGCTTGCTGTAGGCGGGTGGACACTGCCGTGAGGTCTGGCGGCTGTGTGACATCCTCCTGCAGCACTACTGTAGCGCTGCACTCCTCCGTCTGCCCGCTGCTGTCCCCGCTGGTCTCCCCGCGGCTCCCCCACTCACCTCCTCTGGGTCCCTCATCTCAATTTGACTTTTTAAAAGTCGAATTGAGATGAGATTTGAATAGGGGTTGTCGGATCCATTCCGAATAAATGCATGTCGGAATGGATCCGACCCTAATTGAATATACCCCAAAGTCTCCATATGAAAACGAGGCACCAAAATGTACTTGTTCAGCACTTTGAGATAGAATATGGGCCGGAACGACCCATTTGGCTACAGGAAGAGAAAAAGGTTGGAATAAAAACCTTGTCCTCGTTGCGCAGGAGGAACTGGAATTATCACTCCTGATTGAAGTGACTTCTGAACTGCCTCTTGCAAAGCCCTGGCCTTCGTTTCCACTGAAGACCGGCTGGTACAAAAGAATCTTTGTGGAGGGTGTTTCTTGAAGGCAAACGCATAACCGTGAGTTACCGCTTCTTGCACCCAGGCTTCTGTGGTGGACTGCTGCCAGATTTGTACAAACTGAAGAAGTCATCCTCCCACCCCTGGGATCCCCTAGGTGGAGGTTTGCACCATCAGGCTGATAGCATATCTTCTAGCTTGGAAGCAGGCCCTCTGGTAGCCCAATGCTTTTTGGTCTTAATCAGACTTATCAGATTGAGACTGTTTGCCATAACCCTTTCCCTTAGCTTTTCCACAAACGGGTTGAAAAGCTAGAAATCTAGGTTTGGATTTGTGTGTGGAAGGAAACTTCACTTTCTTTGAGTCTGCTTCTGACTCCAAAATACTGTTTAATTCTTTACAAAAAGAATATCTCCAGTAAAAAGCAAAGACTCTAGAGCCTTCTTGGATTCTGAGTCAGCCTTCCATGTAACATAGCCATCCAGCTCTGCGAACTGCTACTACTGAGGCTGATGCTTGAGAGGCAATAGTACTCATATCCAAGGCTGCTTCTTCAATAAAAATAGCCACCTGTTTAATCTGTGCAATATGGGATTTTTGCTCTCTAGATGCCAATGAAAGATCATCCTCCAATACATCAGCCCTGGCTGCTCCTGCTTTTTCCATCCAGGCTGAAGCCATGGCTGGTCTTACAACTGCCCTAGACAAGGAAAAAAAAATTGTGTTTTTTTTAAAAAACATCTATTTTCCTATCCGTAACATCATTTAATGATGTTGAAGGCAGAGGCAATGCAGATTTTCGCACCAATCGAATGACATGCGCATCTACTTTGGGAGTCACCTCCATTTTTAAACAGTCCCCAGCTGGAAGAGGATAATGGGAATTCCATTTCTAAACTTCTTACTGGGTGTTACCCAAGCCTCTTGCATAATTTCAGTCAGCTGTTCTGACCCAGGAAATTCAGTCCTGACTATTTTGGGACATTTAAACACAGGTGCCTTAGATTTAACAAAGGCTCTGCTGCTTCCTCAAAGGATAGAATGGCTTTCATAGCACTAATTAGCTCAGGTATATCCACTGAGCTGAGACCTTCATCCTAGTCTCTCTGTTTGCAGACCCGGAATGCAATGAATCCTCATCCTCCGACAAGTCCCATCTGAAACATGTGTAGACTGTGAAGATGCTGTTTCATGTCTTTGTGATTTACTTTCCACAGGCCTTTCAGCCTGTTTTTGTTGAAAGGCTACAGACTCCTGAACTGGATGTGATAAACCCCTTGGGGAATGTTGCATGTAAGGGTTAACAGGGTAACCTATTCCTGATATAGGAGCTGGCATTATCCACTCAGAAATATTGGATAAGGTCTGTGCAAAAGAAGCCCACAGGGGTTTAAACCTGAACCTGTGTCTGCCTTGGATCATTAACCCGGCGTCAGTACGGTAGAAAATTGTTACACTGGCAGTCAGGTGGGTCAAAATTACCCTGAAAGATTTAACCCCACATTTCTTATTTTTTTCAAAGATTTGTAAATCCCGCTGTATATTTTAGTTAAAAGACTGTACAGTGTTAACTACGCAATTTGTGACTGAAATAACTTTAAAACTTGTTAAAATGACATAATATCCAATCCCTCCCTGCTTTGCACCAACAGTGAGGATCGGTATATACACAGAAACTGACAGAAATAGTAAAGTCAGCAAACACACTAGCAATCAGTCACAGGTTATACATTAGTATAATAAGCAATATGAGCACATATTCAATTACAGATACATTTCAAGTATGTAGGAGAAACATATTGCTGCGTTACCTTATATAGGACTTTAAACGTATTCAGTCGCACAGCGAGAGAAACAGCTGCAATAGTTTACAGACTCATATGTATCAGGCACTTATCCAACTACTCGTACTTAATGGTAGGTAGAGACTTAGTGCTGTATCACCCGGCTCAGGAGAGTGGGATACAGGAAAACTTCACCCCGCTTCCAGGATCGATAAATACGTTAGTGACCGCTAAGTGGATCCAGACGCCAATAGGGTACACGAATGCCCAGTGAACCTACAGTGAACACTGACGCACCAGTCACATAGCCGCGTATGCTGCAACTGGGTCCTTTAGAAACACAGCGTCTCAGACGGAAGTGGGAAATCAGCTCATAGTGGGAAACTCGGAAGAAACTGGTCATCAACCGGGAAGGGGGAAAGGGGAGTGACCAGGGGAGCTGACACTGCTGACATCAACCCCAGGAACTGCGGCCTCACACTAATCCCTGGAGCCTATGATCGCTGGTGCACCCAAGGTGGCAGCCGAATCAGCAACTGTTTGGTAGTCTCCTTCCCGAAAACAGTGCGGCTGTGTCTTGCGTCTCCCCTGCTAAGCGGAACTGACGCCTTACATTCACCCCGTGCTCCGGGCACAGCCTGGTAGTGTCAGCTGGACTTGCTAGTACATCCTACACAGACACCCACTAAAACAGCACATGGGTAAGTGTTGTCGCGGCCCGGCGGAGAGTTGTTGGAGCGACTCTAAGGTGTGTGTAAGATACTTTTTAGAAAACTCGCTCAAAAAACGTAATACTGTAAAAAAAAAAAAAAATAACAAGCTTATGGCTGCCAAAATCAGCAGCCCAAAGATCGTGTTCCAGCTCCTGCCGCACCAACAAAAAAACCTGAATTGCTTGAACCAGGAGGCGGGGATATAGGGGACTGGCCCAATGCATTCAGGGAGGCCGAAAGCTTTTGATCGTTGGTGCCAGTCAGCTGACGCTACCTCATATCCCAATGTTTATCCTGTTGATAATCTGTGGACCCTGCAGGAGAAAAAATTATATTCATATGGGTATCTTAAGATATTAAACGTTGTTTAAAAAAAAAGTCACTAATCCCAGCTAAAAAGCTACGAGACTATTCTAAGATGCTGATCCGTCAATTAACGGACTCTGATGATCAAGATTGTCGGGAGATCATCAAAATACAGCATGTTAAAAATTCCACGCTCGCTGATTGATAATTTTTGGGACGGAATCGGCGATTCAGGACTTTCCAGCATGTTGAATTTTGCCGTTCCCAACTCAGGCATCGGGAGAATGGCAAATTCGTCCAATACACTCCTGATGTATGGGCCCCACAAGTTGTGAACAATAAATAATATTCCAATATGTGATAGTAACAATTATAATTTTCTCAAGACAGATTTACTGAACAGAATCATACCATGGTGCAAGGACATTTTTGGAGACCCCATTATAAAGGTTGCCGCTGTTCAGGGTACAGAAGTAGAATGTTACTCCGCTATAAAATTTGTCCTCAAATTCCCCAAAAGAAGACAAACAGAAAAACAAATAAGAAGGAATTCAAAAGTATTGCCACTTGTATCAGAAGTGGCAACTGCAGAAATCACTTTCAGCAAGATGGATAACACACTAAGCAGCAGACTGCTTGCTTACCTTTACCAAGCCATTATTATTAGACACAGCATCTCTCAATACTTTTCATTGGATAATCACTGAGCAAGTCTGCTATTGACTTGTAAGCTGCCTGCTTAATGACTTCACACCATGAAACAGTATACAATAGGCTTATATTTAAGTTCAACCAGAATTATATGACAATATTTCATGAATGGACTGCTGAATACAACAGTTATATAATAAATCAAAAACTTCTGTGTGATTTCACACACAACACAAATAAAACATTTTTTTTATATTTTCAAATTACAGTGTTTTTGTAGAATGCAAACTGTAACTATGTTCATAAGGTATGCTGCTGTTGAATCTTTGGGGTTGATTCATGCTGATAATAGCTCCAGGAAGGAGGTCCCGGAGCTATTTAATTCAGTGCGCTGTTAAGTCTGACTGCTGGATTTTTTCTGGCATCCCTCCTGAGATACAAGTATAATCCGACAAAACTAGTGCAAAGATGCGGTTTTGTGCCTTTGCGTGGCGCAAACAGCATTGAAGAGTGGCATTTAAGTCGGAGAATGACAGTTCTAGCGACTAAACCTCTGGCTTAAGGCGCGAGTTTTGGCATTCTCTGACAAAACAGAGCACTGAATTGAATAGCTCCAGGGCCTCCTTCCCGATGCTATTATCAGTGTGCTGAATTGAACCAACCATTAGATGTTAGCAGTTTTACTGATTTTACAAATCAATAATCAACTGATAAAATGAGAAAATTTAGCACTTCAAAAAAACAAAATAAAAAAAGCTCTTTTCTGTGTAGGTTAAATCACTTCTTGTGAAATTTCACTACAAGTTCCTGTGTCTTCATAACATTCAAGGAAGTGAAACTGGTGCATGGCCTCCTGTTATCGCCCTCTTAGGCACAAGGACCACAGAGACTGTCAGGACTAGACCTATAAGCGCCTCTTCCAGGACATTAACTCTCATGAGGATTATGAACAGCTGCCATCTGCAGGCTCAGCATTTGGGAGTTTGCAGCTGCATCACAAACCTCAAGGCACAAACATACCTTGTCTAACAGGTGGCTGTGATGTGATTTACTGTAAGGGAACAACAACAACATTGGTAATACGTTATCTTACACAGGGACCTCATACTACCAATAAGATTAATGTAAGGCCTATCAAAGCTTTTATCTGAGTGGCAGAATTTACCAGTTAGTGATGACCCAGCACTAGTCCATTGTCCAGTTGAACCCAAAACGCAACAAATGTTGGACTTTGTTGTTTCTACGATGTTTAGCGTTTTTCTAGTATAAGTCTTATTTATTCTTAAATAAGAATAACATTTTGTATTTGCTTATTTCAAATAAACTACAATGGTTTATTGAAAACAATATACTAATGAGTGTATACAACGTTACCAGGTATAAAATCCTATTACTTGATGCATTAGGAGATATGGTGCACAAAGGAAACCGTTCCTATGCCCACTGCTATCATGCTATTTAACGGAAAGCCAATGACGTTAGCCAGATTATGTGTTTGTGGGCATGGGTGCAGTCAGCTCTCCATAAAGCAACAGCATTTCAATTTTTTTTTCTTTTATAAATTATCTCACTAACGACTGTACATAGGAAGGTAGTTTAACATCATTTACTATCTTTAGCACAACTTTTCTATAATCTTGCCACAAAAGTTTTTTTTTTTAAAAGGTATGACTTTTAAATAATTTTTTGGTTATATAGTCACAATTCTTTAATCTTAAAGGATCACTAAACAAGTATTACAAGCTGGATTTAAGAACATTCACAGATATATGTGTTCTGTACTTTCATCGGACTCAAGACACGGTATGACCTTTTATTTCTCTGCAGCTGAGCGCAATTTATTGTTCTCTGTTATTAGCGATTTCCTGCATAATGTGACTAAACAGTGGCTGCTGCTAACATTTTAGAGGGATTAGTGACAGATAGGCTGAGTATACATCAGGACAATATGGGAGGATGGAATGACATATCGTGCGGCCATGCACACTGCATGATCCGGTGTACAACTCGGTGATATATACGGTTACCCGCCACATACACCTGCATGCCATACTGATGTGCAGCACATCAGATGGGATGACCCAGTTGATGACAGTCGTAAGTGTGCAATTGTAGGTACATACTGAGTGTTATGGACAATATATTGTTCTGATCTGTGTCAGAACAATACATCACCTGCTGTGTGTTGGAAAGTGCCTTCCTTCTACCCTCCACCTTATCTCAACTATTTTCTGTATCTGCATCTGAAACTTTTACATCTACTTGTCCATATTAGCTCTATTACACTGGATACACAATACGCAATATTTTAAACTATATAGCTTATTTTCACCCTTTACAGCGATATCGTTTGTAATATTGGCCAGTGAGTACGCACTATATTGTTAACGAAGCATGCTCCGGCAAGTCGATAACGATATTGTTGTCGTCTGTGAATCCAGCTCAGTTTTGGTTATGATGGGCAAAACTGCATGTTAGGGCCGGCGGCGTGGTGATGCTAGCGATATCGTTCAGTGTGTATGTGCACTATATCGGCCATCCGGGAGAGTAGGGAAAACACTAGGCGATATGGAGCTTATTGCAGAGTAGTATGTAACCGGCTTTACATAGTCTGACTTCGTATTTAGGTCTAGTGATCCTCTACAAGACAATCATACTCAATAAGGCTGAACACTGGGGTTATGATCACAATGCTTTGATTCTATGATGACAATATTAAAAAAGCAAATGTTGCAAAATACACCAAAAATAAAAATAAAATAAACACAAATGATTCTGGTTTTTGTTACTTTTCTCTGTGAGAAATCATTAAATGGGGAAAAAAAAACTAAAAAGGGGTTGGTAAAGAACATCCATTGTTTAGTATGTGCCACCAGAAAGAACCAAGTAAGAAATGCAGGTACTGCCATTCTTCCTTACACACAGTACCTCAGTACACCAATCACACAGTACCTCAGGGTGCTTCCATACAGGACAATTCCACCTCATTGCATAACAACTTGATCTTCGATCAAGTGGCCTCACACATATAGAAAGAAACACAGTATCCAGCTGTTCAGTCACCTTGTAAGGCAACAATAAATTTGGCTATGGGTGTGCAGCAATCACTTAGTGGTTCTTTAAGAGAAATAGATTTAAATATATATATATATATATATATATATATATATATATATTACAACCCCAGCGGGTGAAGTGGGTGACCCGCTAGGTTGGCCTGCATGCAGGCCAATCTAGCACCAGCGATAGCGATGCGCGGGGCTGCGCATCACTATAGCTGTGAGGGGTACACACGGAGAGATCACTGCTTAAAATCTAAGCAATCTAGTCAGATTGCTGAGATTTTAAGCAGCGATCGCTCCGTGAGTACCGCCCTTTAAGCTGCTCTCATACAAAGTCTTGTTTGTTGCGCAAAGGTGCCGGCCAGGAAACACTATTATGATAGCAGTAACACAAGCTCATCAGATGCAATATAAAATTGTATAACAAACCCCCCCCCCCCCTCACACACACACAGGGGGGGGGGGAATCCTTTACAAGACAGCAGTAAAGGACAGCAGAAAAATACAGAAGGTGAAAAGAGGGAAAAATGCCAGGAATATAATATGTTTTGACCTCAACCCTGATTACTTTTCTGTTTTCATTGAGCGATACATTGGATTGTTTTCATTAAACGATACATTGGATTGTTATGTATGTGAAGATGTCTCCACTCTCCCCCCCCCCAAAAAAAAAAAAAAAACCAGCAAGAAAACAAAACAAAAACCATGCAGCTTTGAATACCATTTGATATTCATTTAAAATTCAGAAATCATAAACTATTAATCTTTACAGTGCATTTCAAGCATAGGTGCTTTTAACATAGGTGATTATATTTATGAGATGTAATCACTTTGAGAACTTCAGACTATTTATTTGTACACTTCCACATTCTTCTTACTTAATCTGCGCTCAGATGATACCCAATTAAAAGGGTATTGTGCATCTAATTAGCAAAGTATTGTACATCACTGGCAAGCAGAACAGAATGTAAGAGTGGCTGAGCACAAGCAACATGGACTGAAGACTCAAATCCCATTTTGGTGGTTTGCAATCATGAGTTCAATACTCTGTTAATTGGGTGAACCATATCCTTCTAATTGGGTCTCAGTTGAGACACAGAGGCGAATCGGGGAAAATGCATGAATTTAGGTTAGGTGACGAAGAACAGCAATTGGACAAGTGGTAGATAACTTGCTCTCAAACACCCTCTATTATGTGACCAAACAGCGTTCATATTATTTAACCCCTAATATAATAACTGCATGTCTCAGGCAATTAATAACAGCCAGTAGTAACAAATACAGCAAAGGAAATTTAACAGGGAGAGTGCATGATTTACAGTAAGTCCTTGAGGCATTTCGTTGACTCATGTTTGGACCGACATTTCCGTATAAAAGAAAAAGCATATGCACATTGTTTTTACATTTCATCCATTAACATTTTGCACAACACTCTAATTTCATTATCGGTTTATTTTTGTAAGCCATTATAACGTAGCCTCTCCACCTCAGTTATCTGTGTGTGTTAACAAATAGCTGATGGTGTTATGTAGAGACTTTGAAATAGCCCTCTAATATGGTCATTTTGGCCGTGGCTGATCCTTTAAGGTGGTATTTATCAAAGCTTGGAGAGAGATAAAATTGTGTGAGATAATGTACTAGCCAATAAGCTTCTACCTTGCATTTTACAGGCTATGTTTGGAAAATGACAATTAGAAGCTGATTGGTTGGTACTTTATCTCTCACAATTTTATCTCTCTCCAAGCTTTAACAAACAGCCCCCTTAGTCTTAATTTTATGCTGTCCTTTCTGTCATAGTTGCATACACTTTCTTTGTAAGTGCCCAAGCAGGTCTAAAAGGGAAATGGTTTTTGTAAATCAGCTCCTCTTCTGCCCCTTTCAATTATAATGCACCTGTAACGCACAAGTGAGTAGGAGAATTTAAAATTGTGCAGGAGTATTATTTTTTAATCGTTAACTAAATTCTACTTAATAATTATTTTGGACATACTCTTCTTAAATTTATAGATAATGATAATCATGCGCCCAATATATTAAATTCTGAATCCTTGTAGGGCTTATTTTTAATTTCATCAAATGATTTAGACCTAGGATTCAGCTTCAAATAATTCTTTAATATAATGTTCCAAATGTAGAAAAACCATCAAAATTGCATATATCCATGGGCTGAGAATAACAATGTCACACATGGATGATTAAAGCTACTAATTCTCATTTCAGTTATGAAGCTGCAGTCTATATAATTATTGATTAGCTATAAAATAAAAAGATTATATATGACTTATTATGTAACATTTTTACTGTTCAAACTCAAACTGTACATGATATAGAGAGATGGTGTGCATTGCAGTAACGCATTTTCATTATCCCCATGCTATTAAACACAACAGGTTGAATTAAGTAAAAAATGCTCAACGATTACAGAAGCCAAGGCTAATTCTGTCAAAGGTTTACTTGTTGTAACCATCTATAAACATGTTATAAAATGTTATATACTTCATATGGGTGTAGTATGGCTGACCGGCGGTCTCCTGACCGCCGGTCAGCTTACCGACGCGGGGATCCCGGCGGGGAGGGGAGAGTGCAGCAAGCCCCTTGCGGGCTCGCTGCACTCGCCACGCTGCAGTCGCCACGGGTTCTATTCCCACTCTATGGGTGTCGTTGACACCCACGAGTGGAAATAGTCCCTGTTGGTCGGCATGCCGACCATCGGGATACTGAGTCGGCGGGATGGTGGAGGAGGTCATGTGACTGTCGGTCAGAAGACCGCCGGTCACATGAATACCACCCCTTCATATAAGTAATATTTGCAGTAAGCATACACCAAGCTACAAATTATGTTAGTAGTCTAAAGAAAATTGCACATTTGAATCTTTTAAGAGGAGTTTGGACCTCTTGATACAAGGATGATCAAGAAGACTAACAAAACATTGAACCTTGCTATAAAATTGTTTCTATCGTTTTGGCGTTAATGAAAGCAATGAACCTCTTTTGAAATATATACATTTACCATATTGTGACAGACGCAATTAAAAATATTAATTTCATTAAAGTAATTTGCACAAATACTGTACAAGTTTATATACGCTTTTAGCAATACTCAACTTATAACAAAGCTTGTTGCTATTATTTAGTGTTGGTTACCCCTTCTAAATATTCCACTGTTTGTGGCCAAACCCCTTCATCATTAACCTCCTGCACGCTACCTATCCTAGTAAGAACTTTCAGTTCAATCTTCTATCTGTTAAGTATTGGAGGTGTTTTGCTTACTGTAATGAGAAATTTGCAAGTGATAACGATTGCAGATATACTCAGAAAGTACAGAGACAGCAACCTCCGTTTGCTGTTGCAAATTGCAACATGTATTTCTACCTGCTAATATGATGATGTAGCCATGAAAGAAGCTTGTAGGCAGATGTATTAGTTCAGCATATTCTCTTATTTTTCTTCTATGATTTCTTTTTAAATGACATTAAATAGAGCTGCAAGTTTTCACAGCAATGCAAATGTTACATTGTACAGATATTACATTTAAAAGACTCACTGTACAGTAACCTGCTCTTCTGCTTATTCAGCTCAATTTTTTTTAATGACTTTTATCTCATTTTGTGAGAAATATTTTAGAGAAATGACATTTATTTACAAGCATTGCTCGATGTATCTTATTCATGGCACCACGAACACTCAACAAGGAACCAAAATGACTTGAACCTACACTGACCACATGAATGATGGCACGGGTGAAGACTCCAATGCATGTATGCTTAGAGCAGATGCAGACCACTGCCACATTGTATGCCAGTAGCTACAAGTTACACAGCAGCTCAGCTGAAAAAACGGAAAGTTAAATACGTCTCCCCATGACTAAATGGATTTAGCTTTCAGACAGACTCAATTACATCCGTCCCCTTTGCCTCCATTGAAAGGTTAAATAAGCATCCAAATCTCATTTTGGGCAAACACACTCCTAATCGAGGTATAATCCTCAGCGTTGAGGTTTACTTTCTCGCATAATCTTCAACTTAAGATATAATGCAAGGCAGGAAACAAGGAAATTATGTTTTAAAAACGGTTTTCAAGGTGACATGTATTGTTGCAGCGCAGCAGCTCACATGCCACTTTTACATGCAGATGTCTCTCTCCCCTCACTGCCTGGAACAGCCAAGTCCTCTTCTCCTGACCTGTGTGTACTTAACAGAAACATGGCAGATGCTGGTGGAAAGCGACAAAGTAAATGGTTTTTCACTAAGTGTGTTCTATATGGAGGCATGCTTAAATGAGATGCTATTTGTGTTTAGCAATAACAAAGTTGGGAGGGTTTGTCTTTACCAGAAACTTTAACATTTAACTAAAAGAATATGATTTTGTGCCGCTCCGATTTCAATGCGACCCGTCCATTTATTGCTAATGCCATTTTTCCTACTATTTTTAACTAACCTTAAAAATATATTTTTTTAAATAAGTGATTAAAAAAAGCTTTAAAAATTACATATATTTGAATACATCCATCACAAACACTCAACTACACGTAGGAGAATAAATCAAACTGTATTGTTAATGGAACAATAAATGCCAAGTTTTTGCTTTTATACATTTAGAAATTGTTTTCTTTTTTAAGCAAAAAATCATGTTATTTAATATAAAAGAAAACACGTTTTGTTTGTATTTATTTTTAAATTACTATTCAAAGAACTATTGTGTGTGTTTTCAAAGCTTTATAATGTTTCTGCAAAGATTATATTTGGAACAAAAAACAAAAAAACAAACAAACAAACTGAGAAAACAAAACATATTAAAAGGTACAACTCAGCACTAGCCCACTACCTTCTAGATGCAGAAACCTGATTATTTTCTGATGACCAGGTTTTTAGAAAAAATAAAGAAGGATAAAAAGGTAATACAGCACAAATAACACACCATATTAACGATCTTGTTTTTTATTTTAATAATAAACACCAGTGTGGCAAACCGTGGCTTTTAAGGGTTTCTCAGTTCTCAGTCTCAACACATTGCTTTTCAGATATACCAATAGTGTTTTTGCTCCTTATAAAATAGTTTATATTTTTAAATAGAAATGTCAATAATGTGAACAAAAAAGCAAATTAGATTATATCTATCCAGATAGATCGATAGATACATAAACAGACATATATATATATATATATATATATATATACACACACACACACACACACACACATATATACACACACACACACACACAGGTTGAGCATCCCAAATTGAGTGAGACTGAGATAATGAAAACGTTGTTTTCTGATGGCTCAATGTACACAAACTTTGTTTAATACACAAAGTTATTAAAAATATTGTATTAAATGACTTTCAGGCTGTGTGTATGACGTGTATATGAAACATAAATGAATTGTGTGAATGTACACACACTTTGTTTAATGCACAAAGTTATTCAAAATATTGGCTAAAATTACCTTCAGGCTGTGTGTATAAGGTATATATGAAACATAAATGTATTCTGTGCTTAGACTTGGGTCCCATCGCCATGATAATAGGATTTTAATACCTACCGGTAAATCCTTTTCTCTAAGTCCGTAGAAGATGCTGGGGTCACTACAAGAACCATGGGGTATAGATGGGATCCGCAGGAGACATGGGCACT
Source organism: Pseudophryne corroboree (assembly GCF_028390025.1). NCBI lineage: Eukaryota > Metazoa > Chordata > Amphibia > Anura > Myobatrachidae > Pseudophryne > Pseudophryne corroboree. Next base: position 652,434,888 of record NC_086444.1, on the reverse strand, counting down.
TTAAGACTTTCAAAGGGGTGTGTACTGGCTCCTCCCTCTATGCCCCTCCTCCAGACTTCAGTTATAGGAACTGTGACCAGGGAGACGGACATTTCGAGGAAAAGGATTTATTGTTCAACTAAGGTGAGATACAGACCAGCTCACACCTAAAGCACGCCGTACAACATGGCATTCAACACAACGCAAGTCAACGGCATGAACAACATCAGCAACAGGCTGACTATAAACGTAACACAACATGTGTGTAACCACAACTAATAACTGCAGATACAGTACGCACTGGGACGGGCGCCCAGCATCCTCTACGGACTAAGAGATAAGGATTTACCGGTAGGTATTAAAATCCTATTTTCTCATACGTCCTAGGGGATGCTGGGGTCACTTCAAGAACCATGGGGTTTATACCAAAGCTCTAGAATGGGCGGGAGAGTGCGGATGACTCTGCAGCACCGATTGACCAAACATGAGGTCCTCATCAGCCAGGGTAGCAAACTTGTAGAACTTCGCAAAGGTGTTTGGACCCGACTAAGTAGCCGCTCGGCAAAGTTGTAATGCAGAGACCCCCCGGGCAGACGCCCAGGACGAGCCTACATTTCTGGTAGAATGGGCCTTCACCGATTTTGGTAACGGCAATCCAGCCTTAGAATGAGCCTGCTGAATCGTATGACAGATCAAGCGCGCAATAATCTGCTTGGAAGCAGGAGCCCCAATTTTGTTGTGAGCATACAGGACAAACAGAGCCTCCGTTTTCCTAAACTGAGCCGTTCTGGCCACATAAATTTTCAAAGCTCTGACTACGTCAAGAAACTTCAATTCCAGCAAGGCGTCAGTAGCCACTGGCTCAACAATAGGTTGGTTTACGTGGAACGACGAAACCACTTTTGGCAGAAACTGCTGACGAGTCCTCAACTCTGCTCTATATTCATGAAAGATCAAATAAGGGCTCTTGTGAGACAAGGCCACCAATTCAGACACCCGCCTGGCGGATGCCAAGGCCAACAGCATGACTACTTTCCAAGTGAGGAATTTCAACTCCACCTTTTGTAAAGGTTCAAAACAATAAGCTTGAAGGAATTGCAACACCACGTTAAGATTCCATGGTGCCACAGGGGGCACAAAGGGAGGCTGGATGTGCAACACGCCTTTCACAAAGGTCTGAATTTCTGGAAGGGAAGCCAATTGATTTTGGGAAAAAAACCAATAAGGCTGAAATTTGTACTTTAATGGAGCCCAACTTTAGGCCCGCATCCACACCGGCTTGCAGAAAATGGAGAAAACGTCCTAACTGAAATTCTTCCGTAGGAACCTTCTTGGATTCACACCAAGACACGTATTTTCTCCAAATACGGTGGTAATGTTTAGACGTTACTCCTTTCCTGGCCTGAACAAGAGTGGGGATGACCTACTCGGGAATACCCTTTAGGGCTAGGATCCGGCGTTCAACCTCCAAGCCGTCAAACAAAGTCGCGGTAAGTCTTGGAACACGCACGGCCCCTGCTGTAACAGATCCTCCTTCAGAGGAAGAGGCCAGGGATCTTCTATGAGTAATTCCTGAAGATCCGGATACCAAGCCCTCCTTGGCCAGTCTGGAGCAATGAGGATCGCTTGAACCTTTGTTCTTCTTATGATCTTTATCACTTTTGGAATGAGTGGAAGCGGAGGAAACACGTACACCGACCAAAACACCCACGATGTTACTAGGGCGTCCACTGCTATTGCTTGAGGGTCTCTCGCCCTGGAACAATATCTCTGAAGTTTCTTGTTGAGGCGAGACGCCATCATGTCTATTTGAGGAATTCCCCAAAGACTTGTCCCTTCTGCAAAGACCTCTTGATGAAGACCCCACTCTCCTGGATGAAGATCGTGTCTGCTGAGGAAGTCTGCTTCCCAGTTGTCCACTCCTGGAATGAAGATCGCTGACATAGCGCTTGTATGCCTTTCCGCCCAACGAAGCACCTTTGTGGCCTCTGCCATTGCCGCTCTGCTTTTTGTTCCGCCCTGGCGGTTTATGTACGCTACTGCTGTTATGTTGTCTGCCTGAATCAAGACGGGTCGATTGCGAAGATGATGTTCCGCTTGCAGAAGGCCGTTGTAAGTGGCCCTTAGCTCCAGAACGTTTATGTGTAGACAAATTTCCTGGCTTGACCATCTTCCCTAGAAGCTTTCCCCCTGAGTGACTGCTCCCCAGCCTCGGAGACTCGCATCCGTGGTCACTAAGATCCAGTCCTGGATCCCGAACCTGCGTCCCTCTAGGAGGTGAGAGCTGTGCATCCACCACAGGAATGAGATTCTGGTCCTGGAAGACAGGATTATCCTTCGGTGCATGTGCAGATGGGACCCGGACCACTTGTCCAAAAGGTCCCACTGAAACACGCTGGCATGGAATCTGCCAAACTGAATGGCCTCGTAGGCCGCCACCATCTTCCCCAGCAACCGAGTGCATTGATGGATCGATACTTTTGCTGGTTTCAGAATTTGTTTCACCAGGTTCTGAATTTCCAGCGCCTTTTCTACTCAAAGAAAAACTCTGTAATTCTGTGTCCAGGATCATTCCCAAAAACAACAGCCGTCTCGTCGGAACCAACTGTGATTTTGGCAAGTTTAGGAGCCAACCACGTTGCTGCAGAATTGTCAGGGAGAGCGTAATGTTATGCAGTAATTGGTCCTTGGACCTCGCCTTTATCAGGAGATCGTTCAAGTACGGGATAATTGTGTCCCCTTGCTTGCGCAGGAGCACCATCATTTTGGCCATTACTTTGGTGAAAATCCTCGGAGCCGTGGACAGACCAAACGGCAACGTCTGAAATTGGTAATGACAATCCTGAACTGCAAACCTCAGGTAAGCCTGATGTGGAGTATAAATGGGAACATGTAAGTAGGCATCTGTTATGTCTACCGACACCATAAAATCCCCCCATCTTGAATTTGAATTTCCTTAGGTAGAAATTTAGGGATTTGAGGTACAGGATTGGTCTGACTGAGCCGTCTGGCTTCGGGACCACGAACAGGCTTGAGTAAAAGCCTTCTCCCTGTTTTGCGACGGGGGAACCCTGACAATGACTTTATTGTGACACAATATTTGTATTGCGGCGCATACCTCCTCCCTGTCCGGAAGAGAAGCTGGTAAGGCTGATTTGAAAAATCGGTGAGGGGGAACGTCTTGAAACTCCAGTTTGTACCCATGGGACACTATTTTTAAAACCCATGGGTCCAGGGCCGACCGAGCCCAGAACTGACTGTAGAGCTTGAGACGTGCCCCCACCGGTGCGGACTCCCGCCTCAGACATGCTGACACACGTGCACCCAATACACGCAGACACACTGGGCCTATAGGGGACAGACCCGCAGTAAAGCCTGTCAAGAGACACAGAGGGAGTTATTGCCAGCTCACACCCCAGTGCCCAATCCCGGTCTGAAAACACCACAGAAAACGTCCCAGACCTGCAGCGCTTTTATAAGTTACATATAATGCACCAAAATAACTGTGCCCCCCCCCCATTTTGCACCGTTACGTGTACAGTAGTGTGAGGAAGGACTAGCGTCTCTGCAGCCTTGTGTAGAGAAAATGGCGCCGGGCTGTGTGCTGTGAGGGCTAAGCTCCGCCCCCGTAATGGCGCACTTCAGACCCGCTCTTTTAAAAAAAAATTATACTGGCGGGGTCCGGACAGTGCCCTGGCACTTAGTCCGCTCTTGCCAGGTAGTGCCGCTGTGTAGTGGGAGCATGACGCGCAGCATGTGAACCCTGTGCGGTACCTCAAAGCCGTCACTGAAGTCTTCTGATCTTCTTCTACTCACCTGTCTTCTGACTTCTGGCTCTGCAAGGGGGGTGACGGCGGTCTCTGGGAACGAGCATCTAGGCGTACCTAGCGATCAGACCCTCAGGAGCTAATGGTGTCCTGTAGCCAAAGAAGCAGAGCCTTTAAACTCACAGAAGTAGGTCTGACTTCTCTCCCACGAAGCAGGGAGACTGTTGCCAGCAGTTCTCCCTGAACATAACAAAACCTAACAAAGTCTTTTCAGAGAAACTCAGTAGAGCTCTTCAGAGTGCATCCAGTCTGCCTGGGCACACATTCTAAACTGGAGTCTGGAGGAGGGGCATAGAGGGAGGAACCAGTTCACACCCCTTTGAAAGTCTTAAAGTGCCCATGTCTCCTGCGGATCCCGTCTATACCCCATGGTTCCTGAAGTGACCCCAGCATCCTCTAGGACGTATGAGAAATCTCATTATGGTATGAAATTATTCAAAAATACGGAAAAAAACGATATCCAAAATACTTCTGATCCCAAGCATTTTGGATAAGGGATACTCAACCTGTATATATAAATATAAAGCAAAGAGGATCTGGCACTCACACGGTTGTCAACATACATCAACCCCAGTGCCTTCCAAATGTGTAATGGATAGGTTGCAGAATAGAGGCGGCAGTCAGCAGATTTCAAATAAGTAAAGTATGGACCTCAGCCATATGATGAGTGTTCTAACATTTTGAAAATTAATCACTTCTCAGATATAAAATTTAAAACATACATGAGCTTACCTTTATAGATGACCTCGTGAGAAGACCGACATACTCGAATACCCCCCATAGAGGTGAGAAGCAGTGTTAGCCTTTTATTATATATATATATATATATATATATATATATATATATATATATACATACATACACAAGAATAGATGAAAACAAGCGCCCATGAGTGTAGTTAATATACATGCAGGGAGGGAAGGGTGCAAAAAGATGGTGATATAAACCGGCTTAGAACACTTAACTTAAAATAGAGACGCTTTTTCTCATGGAGCCCTCTCTTATGGTTTAGTTACATGTAAGAGAAGAAACAGCAAAACATAGTGTGTACCGTTTTTTTAAAATTTCAAAGTATACCACTGTCTTGTATGTCTAATTAGGGAATCAGCATTTTCCCAATTATAAGCAATATATAGCCTAGACAGTATAATTTTGTTAAAAAAACAAATTTAATACACAAAAAAACATAAAATGGCCGAATAAAATGCGTACAAGATAGCAAAATATATAAGGCTTATCTGTCCTTAATAGGAGATGTCTGTAGGTAATTACAGACATCTCCTATTAAGGACAGATAAGCCTAATATATCTTTTATCTTGTACGCATTTTATTCGGCTACTCCTCTATGGCATATTGGATAGAATTGACTGCTAATACTTCATATATGAAACAAAGATATGTGAGAAAATCCGCACGAGACCTCTCCTCGTACTAAGATATATATATGTATTTCTTATATTGTCCAAGGAGAAAGAGAATTATTAAACATCCAACTTCCCAAATGGGTCCATTAACCACATTGCCCAAGAATGGTTGGTGGGAAAAGGAGCAAGTGTTCTGTGAGAAAAATTTATGTTACAATAAACATGTAACAATGTGGTACCGATACATAGACAATCTGTTTATGATATGGAGTACAGATCAGGATCTCCTGTTGGAGTTTATCAACAAACTCAACACCAACAATCTGAATTTGAGGCTGACCTCTGAAATAATACAGAAATTTAATTTCTGGATGTCAAAATCTATAAAGGTATGCACAACAGGTTGGAAACCAAATTATACAGGAAAAGCACTGCCACTAATACGTCATTGCAGCAAACCAGTCATCATTTCCCAACAAACAAAGTGAAGAGCTTACTAGCAGACTCAGAGAAAGAGGTTACAGCCATAACTCGATAAAAAGAGCTAAACATTCCCTCAGACATAAGTAGAGAATCCTTGATTTTCAATACAAAGGAGGATACTCCAAAGGAGGAAGATAAACTAAGATTTGTTAAGAACTTCAGCCATGAGTGGAACCACATTAAGAATTGTATACAAAAACATTGGCATATTCTCCTTTCGGATAACGATCTGTCATAACATATTGACACAAACGTTTCCATGAGTTGGCGTAGAGCTCCCAATTTACGAGACCATCTTGTGAGAAGTCATTATACACGCACAATATCCAAACCACCCTCTCTAACAGGATCTTACCCATCTGGGGCTTGCAAGGCCTGCCAGTATATGATCAGGAACAAGGTGGTAAAAGACCAGTATGGAGATGATAACAAAATTAAGGACTACATCAATTGCCACACAACAGGCATGGTCTACTGCATATCATATGAATGCGATATCAAATATGTGGGTATGATCACTAAGATGTTGAAGAAGCGCATCCTTGGGCATATTGGGACAGTGAGAAATGCTGCTCTAGACCTAAGCAGGGGGAAGCCACTAACCACTGTAGCCAGGCATTTCCATTTCAAACACAAAAGAAACCTCAAGAGTTTCAATGCTTTCAGTCTACAGAAAATACACCTTGGAATTAGGGGAGGTGACCTCACGAAGGAGCTCCTTAAGAGTGAGAGTTTCTTGACCTTCAGATTAGGGGCATTAGCACCAGGTTGCCTAAATAAATACATTAATTATGGTCCTTTTATTTAAAGTCTACCCTAAGGTGTAACTCCTAAACTTCCCCTTTCTCTCTGTAGTTAATTGTTCTTCCCCTTTTTTCCTCTCTTCTTCCCCTTATTAACACAACATGAATTAAATACAAAGAGTTTTCACCTCTTCTCCAGCTAAGTAATCTCTTTCATCTTTTCTTTTTCTGTCGTCTTCTGGAACACAGCATAGTACACTTTAGCACATCATGGCCAATATGAATTTTTCTAGCTAATCACTATGCTCTATATCAGTGTTTCTCAAACTCGGTCCTCAGGACCCCACACAGTGCATGTTTTGCAGGTAACCCAGGAAATGCACAGGTGTATTAATTACTCACCGCCACATTTTAAAAGGTCCACAGGTGGAGCTAATTATTTCACTTGTGATTCTGTGAGACCTGCAAAACATGTACTGTGTGGGGTCCTGAGGACTGAGTTTGAGAACCTGTGCTCTATATTAATGTTGAACGGAACATTTAATCGCGATCTCTTACTATATCCATGCTGACAACGTGACACGGCAGGTAGGGGTTATCTAACTCTGGATAATGAACAGCTATTATCAATGTGCAACACAATTAGCAAATATTGGTCGGTGGCAGCATCGCCAACCATATACGGGCAAATTATGTTCTTTACTAATATTAATTACATTTCACACTCACAGACCTGAGTCTAGCCGTTTTGCTAAAAATAAAACTTGTGTCCTCTGTTTAGCGCATACAATATTTGGTGGACAGACACATGGTTATACCGTGTACAGCAGCCCATAACCTAATTATAACTGTCCTGTTCCCCTATACTCCTCGATAACAGTAGACAAACAATTAAGTTTACTCCCTGGTTACAAGGGTTAGGCAACTCAGCCAGACAATTGAGCAGTGTTGTGCTTTTTTTAATCTCTAGATTATTTCAGTTTGACATCTCATTAGCTTTTTCTACTCCTCATACTTATATTGACCCACACTTAAATACTGTATCTAGTAAGGACCAAACAGATATATATCAAACCTGATCCGATGAATGTTCTCTAATAACGACTTAGGTTGTATTTTTACACTCAACAACGTGATACATGTAGCATAGAGTATATTATGTTATGTCTGGGACGTATGGAAAGATCGAACAGTATTGCATTTTTTTAAAATAAAACTTTAGACTATTTCAGTTAGATATCTCATTACTTTTCTATTTAACTCTTCAGAAGTATATAGACCTTAAATTAAATTTGATTTAAATAAATATCTTGTCTTAAAATGATTGGAATAATATACTCTTTAAATCAAATTTAATGTTTTCCATTTGCTACTTAGGTGGTATGAGCTACATATGCACACTGAATGATACATGTAATGTCTAGTATACTATGGCTTGTCTGGAACATACTAATTGTTATGACCTTTAGAATCAAAGCCTCCAGCTGGAATGGTAGCATATCTTTCATTGGCCCAGTATGGAATCAATATAGTGCATGTGACGGTATTGCTCTCCAGATGCTGGCAGTGCTACGATGTGAACAAGGCGAAACGCGTTATCCGCACTAGATGCATTGGCACCAAACAAGCAACTACTGACACACAGGCTCCTCCAATGCTCCACTACACCACCTGCCACTGCTGACGGTGGGAAGAGGTACCTTTCCCTTTTGGCCAGCTCTTATTCCCGCATTGCAGCGTGACGCCCTGCAATGTCTCCATATCATCAGGGTTTCACAGCTGCTCTAACGGGAACAGCAGAACGACCACTTTTTCTCCTTCACAACAGCATATCCTGGTTACTCTCTCATCTACTGTCTGCTGATCCAATTAGGCGGCATGGTTTCATGACGGTAAGAAAGCAGAAGTAGGCGGAAACCATGGTATGCTGTGTGTATAACATTCTTGGTTGCAGCACGCAGTAGCCCCAAATTAATGTTTTGAGATCCTATATATTAAGGTTTATATGTTTCTGGCAACTTATGCTTCTGAAGCTGCATTTGGTTATGTTTTTGACTTTTTGTCATTTGTTCCATCTGTATCAATAGTGTATCCTCTGAGGTATTTAAACTGTTACTTTCTATCTTACTTGGTCAGTTACATAATTGTGTTTCATTGATACAATTTTTTTTATACAATTACAGTTCATAAACACAATGTCCTCTGACAAATTTATATGAAACATCAACAGTAGAGAAACAACGTATTCTCAGGAGAATTATATACCAAATATTTATATCACTATGAAATGGTTATCTGGTGTCCCATCTGAGCAGTGTGTCATTTTAAGTTAAACTATAAACGTTTGGAGGTTAAGAATATTATAGTGATCAAGTGTGGTTTTGTATACTGCAAACCACAACAGATGTTGAATGTTATAAGGAACATTATTGAGCAGGATCACTCCTTTACACATTTTTTGAGTTGCGTAGTTTCCAGCAAGAGTCAATTTAAACTTTAAAAGGTGTTGGCAAGGCAATAATTGCGCTGCCAAAACATTCTATATTTTCACTTTGTTAAGTTATATGTTTGTCTGTCAAAAATAATTTTCCAACCCCCTAGATTTAATATTTTAAACGGATATTAATAAAGGTAAAATCTTAAAAATGTAAATCGATGTGGACATCAAGGATTTTGGTTAAAAACTTAATTAGTGCCCCCAAAATAGAGACTTCTTTTTTCTCCCTACTGCAATATCCTCAGATAATGGCAAGTGAAATAATTAGTTTCACCTCTGGATCTTTTAAAATGTGTCAGTGAGTTACCTGTAAAACATCGACTGCTTGGGGTCCTGAGGACTGAGTTTGAGAACCTATGCTCTAGAGAACAGGTTCTCAAACTCGGTCCTCAGGACCAGAGGCGTCACTAGGGTTGGTGTCACCCGGTGTGGTAACTCATGGTGTCACCCCCCCCATGGACCTTCTCCCATATCACACCACACGCAATCCTTAGAAATGTTTTTGTACTAGTTTTACTTGTAAGTCATAATTCCTGTATATCACTGAATGCGATGGCAATAGTAGTGACATAGGACCCTATTTAGGTTGGTTTGCATATTCTGCTTAAAAGCAGAATCTGCAATCGTTTCTGTAGCATGCTGGGGTCCGTCCAGGATGCTAATTGGCATCCAGCGATGCGATTTCAATTATTTTGCGATCACATCGCTGAAGCAGATACGAAGGATGACCCCCTGCAGACGTAGCTAGGCTGCGTATGCAGGCAATGCACCGCCATTTTTCGGGTTGCAGTGGGTGCGTGTGATGTCACATAGCCGCCCCAAAAAAGCTCTGATCCCCTTTCCCAACCACACCCTGCTACGCCGGCCCCCAATGAAAGTGCAGTCCCTCAGGGATGCGACCGCACTTTGATTGCATGCTCACTGTCAGCGTGGCGCATTTTAGCAATTTTATTGCTAAAATTAAATGCAACCAGAATAATGTCCATAATTGAGTATGAGCCGAAATTCACATTATACAACACAGAATGAGCCGAAATTCACATCATAGAACACAGATTGATCCGAAATTCACATAATAGCACACTGAATGAGCCGAAATTCACATTATAGCACACTGAATGATCCGAAATTCATATTGTAGCACACTGAATGAGCCGAAATTCACATCATAGAACACAGAATGATCCAAAATTCACATTATAGCACACTGAATGATCCGAAATTCACATTGTAGCACTCTGAATGAGCCGAAATTCACATTGTAACACACTGAATGATCCGAAATTCATATTGTAGCACACTGAATGAGCCGAAATTCACATCATAGAACACAGAATGATCCAAAATTCACATTATAGCACACTGAATGATCCGAAATTCACATTGTAGCACTCTGAATGAGCCGAAATTCACATTGTAACACACTGAATGATCCGAAATTCACATTATAGCACACTGAATGAGCCGAAACTCACATTATAGCACACTGAATGAGCCGAAACTCACATTGTTGCACACTGAATGAGCCGAAACTCACATTGTAGCACACTGAATGAGCCGAAATTCACATTGTAGCACACTGAATGAGCCGAAATTCACATTATAGCACACTGAATGAGCCGACATTCACATTGTAGCACACTGAATGAGCCGAAACTCACATTGTAGCACACTGAATGAGCTGACATTCACATTGTAACACACTGAATGATCCGAAATTCACATTGTAGCACTCTGAATGAGCCGAAATTCACATTGTAACACACTGAATGATCCGAAATTCACATTGTAGCACACTGAATGAGCCGAAACTAACATTGTAGCACACTGACTGAGCCAAAATTCACATTAAAGCACACAGTATTATCCAAAATTCAGGGACAGGGAGAGTGACAGCAGGGACAGTGACAGAGGGACAGTGACAGAGGGACAGTGACAGCAGGGACAGTGACAGAGGTGCAGTGACAGAGGGACAGTGACAGCGGTGACAGCAGTGACAGAGGTATAGTGACAGCAGGGACAGTGACAGAGGTATACTGACAGCAGGGACAGTGACAGAGGTGCAGTGACAGAGGGACAGTGACAGCGGTGACAGCAGGGACAGTGACAGAGGTATAGTGACAGCAGGGACAGTGACAGAGGGACAGTGACAGCGGTGACAGCAGTGACAGAGGTATAGTGACAGCAGGGACAGTGACAGAGGTATACTGACAGCAGGGACAGTGACAGAGGTGCAGTGACAGAGGGACAGTGACAGCGGTGACAGCAGGGACAGTGACAGAGGTATAGTGACAGCAGGGACCGTGACAGCAGGGACAGTGACAGAGGTATAGTGACAGCAGGGCCAGTGACAGAGGTATAGTGACAGCAGGGACCGTGACAGCAGGGACAGTGACAGAGGTATAGTGACAGCAGGGACAGTGAGAGGTATAGTGACAGCAGGGACAGTGACAGAGGTATACTGACAGCAGGGACAGTGACAGAGGTGCAGTGACAGAGGGACAGTGACAGCAGGGACAGTGACAGAGGTATAGTGACAGCAGGGACCGTGACAGCAGGGACAGTGAGAGGTATAGTGACAGCAGGGACAGTGACAGCAGGGACAGTGACTGAAGTATAGTGACAGAGGTACAGTGACAGCAGGGAAAGTGAGTGACAGCAGTGACAGGGACATAGGGAAGCAGGGTAAGTACCTGAGCAGCGGAGGGGGGTGTAGTAGGCGGCCCTAGGCAGCGGAGGAAGTGGGCTGCGGTGTGCAGAACGTGGCCGGCGGCAGTGAGGAGAATGGCAAGCTGCAAGCGGTGCCGGCGCGCAAGATGACGTCATGAGGAGTGACGTACAGCGACCGGCATCCTGGCTGAGGAGACTGTCAGGAACCGCCAGTACGGACCCGGCGGCGGTATTCAGGCAGCGATTTGAGTCAGCAGGGGGATGCGATCATAACAAGAGGACGCCGCGGCACAGTTATGATCGTGCAACCCCCCCCCCCCCCTCCCCCTCCGAGCAGGTGCATGTGCGCCGCGGCTGGGTCCGTGCTTTCTGACACATTGTCAGTGTAATGGTAGGAATGCGACAGGTGTGAGGCTCTTGTTTGCTGTCACCCCACTGAAGGGTGACACCCGGGTGCGGGCCGCACCCCCCGCACCCGCCTCATGACGCCACTGCTCAGGACCCCACACAGTTCATGTTTTGCAGGTCACATGTAGACTTTTAAAATGTGACAGTTGGTGATACACAGTGCACCAGCTGGGTGACATGGAAAACGTGAACTGTGTGGGGTCCTGAGGACCAAGTTTGAGAACCACTGCTCTAGAGCAGGCATGTCCAAACTGCGGCCCTCCAGTTGTTGTGAAACTACATATACCAGCATGCCCTGACACAGTTTTGCTGTCAGAGAATGCTAAAGCTGTGTCAGGGCATGCTGGGATGTGTAGTTTCTCAACAGCTGGAGGGCCGCAGTTTGGACATGCATGCTCTAGAGTATCAGAATTTTCTCCCAGCACTCTTAGGCCAAATGTTTCCTACTGAAAAATATAGAAGAAAAAAAACAGGATTTTGATACCTACCGGTAAATCCTTTTCTCCTAGTCCGTAGAGGATGCTGGGGTCCACTTCATGACCATGGGGTATGGACGGTTCCGCAGGAGCCATGAACACTCTTAAGACTTTTCAATGAGTGTGAACTGGCTCCTCCCTCTATGCCCCTCCTCCAGACCTCAGTTATAGGAACTGTGCCCAGGGAGACAGACATTTCGAGGAAAGGATTTACTTTAATACTAGTGGTGAGATACATACCAGCTCACACCTCAACCATGCCGCACAACATGGCATTCAACAGAACACACGCCAACAGGCATGAATTAATGACAGCAAAATGCTAAAACTAATATAACACAACTTGTGTAACTCTAAAAACTAAACTGCAGGTAAAGTACGCACTGGGACAGGCGCCCAGCATCCTCTACGGACTAGGAGAAAATAAGATATTAAACCTACCGGTAAATCTTTTTCTCCTAGTCCGTAGAGGATGCTGGGGACTCCGTAAGGACCATGGGGATAGACGGGCTCTGCAGGAGACATGGGCACTTTAAGAAAGACTTTAGGTATGGGTGTGCACTGGCTCCTCCCTCTATGCCCCTCCTCCAGACCTCAGTTAGATAAACTGTGCCCAGAGGAGACGGACAGTACGAGGAAAGGATTTTTGTTAATCCAAGGGCAAGATTCATACCAGCCACACCAATCACACCGTATAACTTGTGATATACTAACCAGTTAAGAGTATGAAACCAACATAGCATCAGTCCAAGACCGATGAAAACTATAACATAACCCTTATGTAAGCAAAACTATATACAAGTCTTGCAGAAGTAGTCCGCACTTGGGACGGGTGCCCAGCATCCTCTACGGACTACGAGAAAAAGATTTACCGGTAGGTTTAAAATCTTATTTTCTCTTACGTCCTAGAGGATGCTGGGGACTCCGTAAGGACCATGGGGATTATACCAAAGCTCCCAAACTGGTGGGAGAGTGCGGATGACTCTGCAGCACCGATTGAGCAAACAGGAGGTCCTCCTCAGCCAGGGTATCAAACTTATAGAACTTTGTAAAGGTATTTGAACCCGACCAAGTAGCAGCTCGGCATAGTTGCACTGCCGAGACCCCTCGGGCAGCCGCCCAAGACGAGCCCACCTTCCTAGTGGAATGGGCCTTAACAGATTTTGGTAACGGCAATCCAGCCGTAGAATGCGCCTGCTGAATCGTGTTACAGATCCAGCGAGCAATGGTCTGCTTTGAAGCAGGGGTGTCAACCTTGTTGGCCGCATATAGGACAAACAGTGCTTCTGTTTTTCTGACTCTAGCCGTTCTGGCCACGTAAATTTTCAAAGCCCTGACTACATCAACGGACTCGGAATCCTCCAAGTCTTGCGTAGCCACAGGCACCACAATAGGTTGGTTCATATGAAAAGATGACACCACCTTAGGCAAGAATTGAGGACGGGTCCGCAATTCCGCTCTATCCATATGGAAAACCAGATAGGGGCTTTTTTGAGACAAAGCCGCCAATTCCGACACTCGCCTAGCCGAAGCCAAGGCTAATAACATGACCACCTTCCAAGTGAGATATTTTAACTCCACCGTTTGAAGCGGTTCAAACCAGTGCGACTTAAGGAAACTCAACACCACGTTAAGGTCCCAAGGCGCCACCGGAGGTATAAAAGGAGGCTGAACATGCAGCACTCCCTTCACAAAAGTCTGTACTTCTGGGAGAGAAGCCAATTATTTTTTAAAGAAAATGGATAAGGCCGAAATCTGAACCTTAATGGAGCCTAATTTTAGGCCCAAATTCACTCCAGTCTGTAGGAAGTGAAGGAAACGGCCCAGATGGAATTCCTCCGTAGGAGCATTCCTGGCCTCACACCAAGAAACATATTTTCGCCATATACGGTGATAATGTTTAGCTGTCACGTCCTTCCTAGCCTTTATCAGCGTAGGAATGACCTCATCCGGAATGCCTTTTTCCGCTAGGATCCTGCGTTCAACCTCCATGCCGTCCAACGCAGACGCAGTAAGTCTTGGAGCAGACAGGGCCCCTGTTGCAACAGGTCCTGTCGTAGAGGAAGAGGCCACGGATCTTCCGTGAGCATTTCCAGCAGATCCGGATACCAGGTCCTTCGTGGCCAATCTGGAACAATGAGAATTGTTCTCACTCCTCTTTTTCTTATTATTCTCAACACCTTGGGTATAAGAGGAGAAGAGGAGGAAACACATAGACCGACTGGAACACCCACGGTGTCACTAGGGCGTCTACAGCTACCGCCTGAGGGTCTTTTGATCTGGCGCAATACCTCTGTAGCTTTTTGTTGAGGCGGGATGCCATCATGTCTATCAGGGGCAGTCCCCACTGACTTGCAATCTGTGCGAAGACTTCCTGATGAAGTCCCCACTCTCCTGGATGCAGGTCATGTCTGCTGAGGAAGTCTGCTTCCCAGTTGTCCACTCCCGGAATGAACACTACTGACAGTGCGCTTACATGATTTTCCGCCCAGCGAAGAATCCTGGCGGCTTCCGCCATTGCCACTCTGCTCCTTGTGTCGCCTTGGCGGTTTACATGAGCCACTGCGGTGATGTTGTCTGACTGGATCAGAACTGGTTGGTCGCGAAGTAAGGTCTCCGCTTGACGTAGGGCGTTGTATATGGCCCTCAGTTCCAGGATGTTGATGTGAAGACAAGTCTCTTGACTTGACCAAAGACCTTGGAAGTGTCTTCCCTGTGTGACTGCTCCCCAACCTCGGAGGCTCGCGTCCGTGGTCACCAGGATCCAGTCCTGAATGCCGAACCTGCGGCCTTCTAGAAGATGAGCACTCTGCAGCCACCACAGGAGAGATACCCTGGCTCTGGGGGACAGAGTGATCAACTGATGAATTTGTAGATGTGACCCGGACCACTTGTCCAGTAGGTCCTATTGGAAAGTCCTCGCATGGAACCTGCCGAAGGGAATGGCTTCGTATGATGACACCATCTTTCCCAGGACTCGAGTGCAGTGATGCACTGACACCTGTTTTGGCTTCAATAGGTTCCTGACCAGAGTCATGAGTTCCTGAGCTTTTTCTATCGAAAGATAAACTCTTTTCTGGTCTGTATCCAGAATCATGCCCAAGAAGGTCAGACGAGTCGTAGGAACCAACTGCGACTTCGGGATATTGAGAATCCAGCCGTGTTGCTGTAACACCTTCAGTGAAAGTGAGACACTGTTCAGCAATTGCTCTCTTGATCTCGCTTTTATGAGGAGATCGTCCAAGTACGGGATAATTGTGACACCTTGCTTGCGCAGGAGCACCATCTTTTCCGCCATCACCTTGGTGAAAATCCTCGGGGCCGTGGAAAGCCCAAACGGCAACGACTGAAATTGGTAATGACAATCCTGTACCGCAAATCTCAGATACGCCTGATGAGGTGGATAAATGGGAACATGAAGGTATGCATCCTTTATGTCCAGAGATACCATAAAATCCCCCCCTTCCAGGCTGGCGATGACCGCTCTTAGCGATTCCATCTTGAACTTGAACCTTTTCAAGTATAGGTTCAGGGATTTTAAATTTAAAATGGGTCTGACCGAACCGTCCGGTTTCGGGACTACAAACAGGGTTGAGTAATATCCCCTCCCTTGTTGAAGCAGGGGAACCTTGACCACCACCTGTTGAAGATACAATTTGTGAATTGCATTTAACACTAACTCCCTTTCCGGGAGAAGCTGGTAGGGCCGATTTGAAAAACCGGCGAGGAGGCACCTCTTCGAATTCCAGCTTGTAACCCTGGGAAACAATTTCTATTGCCCAGGGATCCACCTGTGAGTGAACCCAGATGTGGCTGAAAACTCGAAGACGTGCCCCCACTGGGGCGGACTCCTGTAGCGGAGCCCCAGCGTCATGCAGTGGATTTTGTAGAGCCCAGGGAGGACTTCTGTTCCTGGGAACTAGCTGTGTTGTGCAGCTTTTTTCCTCTGGTAAGAAAGGACGCACCTCGTACTTTCTTGTTTCTTTGTGATCAAAAGGACTGCATTTGATAATGTGGCGCTTTCTTAGGCTGTGAGGGAATATAAGGCAAAAAATTTGATTTACCAGCTGTAGCTGTGGAGACCAGGTCTGAGAGATCTTCCCCAAACAATTCCTCGCCCTTGTAAGGTAAAACCTCCATATGCCTCTTTGAGTCAGCATCACCTGTCCATTGCCGGGTCCATAGGACTCGTCTAGCAGAAATCAACATAGCGTTGATTCTAGAACCCAGTAGACTAATGTCTCTTTGAGCATCTCTCATATATAAGACAGCATCTTTTATATGCCCTAGGGTAAATAAAATGGTATTCTTATCTAGGGTCTCAATTTCTGCTGATAAGGTATCTGTCCATGCTGCTACAGACCCAGGCCGACGCAATCGCCGGTCTGAGTAAGGTACCAAAATGTGTGTAAATGGACTTCAAGGTAACCTCCTGCTTGATCCCTGAGGGTAGCCGTATCTTGGGATGGCAGCGCTACCTTTTTGGATAAGCGTGTCAATGCTTTGTCCACCCTAGGGGAGCATTCCCACCGTATCCTGTCCGTTGGCGGGAAAGGATACGCCATAAGAATCCTTTTGGGAATCTGCAGTTTTTCGTCTGGAGAATCCCAAGCTTTTTCACATAATTCGTTCAACTCATGTGAGGGAGGAAAGGTTACCTCAGGTTTCTTTCCCTTATACATGTGTACCCTTGTGTCAGGGACAGGGGGTTCCTCTGTGATATGCAAAACATCTTTTAATGCAATATTCATATATCGAATACATTTAGCCAATTTTGGCTGTAACTTTGCATCATCGTTGTCGACACTGGAGTCAGAATCCGTGTCGATATCAGTGTTTACTGTTTGGGATAGTGGGCGCTTTTGAGACCCCGAAGGTCCCTGCGACATAGGGACAGACATGGGTTGACTCACTGGCTGTTCCCTAGCTTCAGCATTGTCTAATCTTCTGTGCAATAAATTTACATTAGCACTTAAAACATTCCACATATCCATCCAGTCAGGTGTCGGCGTTGTTGACGGAGACACCACATTCATTTTCTCCTCCTCCTCCCCCTGAAAGCCTTTGACATGTCGACACACGTGTACCGACACACCACACACTCAGGGAATCCTCTTATCTGAAGACAGTTCCCCCACAAGGCCCTTTGGAGAGACAGAGAGAGAGTATGCCAGCACACACCCAGCGCTATATGACCCAGGAAAAAAACACTATATAAATAATAAGAATTTACTCACCGGTAATTCTATTTCTCATAGTCCGTAGTGGATGCTGGGGACTCCGTAAGGACCATGGGGATTAGCGGCTCCGCAGGAGACTGGGCACAACTATAAAGAAAGCTTTTAGACTACTGGTGTGCACTGGCTCCTCCCACTAAGACCCTCCTCCAGACCTCAGTTAGGATACTGTGCCCGGAAGAGCTGACACAAGTAGGAAGGATTTTGAATCCCGGGTAAGACTCATACCAGCCACACCAATCACACCGTATAACTCGTGATACAATACCCAGTTAACAGCATGATAACAACTGAGCCTCTCAACAGATAGCTCAACAATAACCCTTTAGTTAAGCAATAACTATATACAAGTATTGCAGACAATCCGCACTTGGGATGGGCGCCCAGCATCCACTACAGACTATGAGAAATAGAATTACCGGTGAGTGAATTCTTATTTTCTCTAACGTCCTAAGTGGATGCTGGGGACTCCGTAAGGACCATGGGGATTATACCAAAGCTCCCAAACGGGCGGGAGAGTGCGGATGACTATGCAGCACCGAATGAGAGAACTCAAGGTCCTCCTCAGCCAGGGTATCAAATTTGTAGAATTTAGCAAACGTGTTTGCCCCTGACCAAGTAGCAGCTCGGCAAAGTTGAAGAGCCGAGACCCCTCGGGCAGCCGCCCAAGAAGAGCCCACTTTCCTCGTGGAATGGGCTTTTACTGATTTAGGATGCGGCAGTCCAGCCGCAGAATGTGCAAGCTGAATCGTACTACAGATCCAGCGAGCAATAGTCTGCTTAGAAGCAGGTGCACCCAACTTGTTGGGCGCATACAGGATAAAAAGCGAGTCAGTCTTCCTGACTCCAGCTGTCCTGAAAACATAAATTTTTAGGGCCCTGACTACATCCAACAACTTGGAAGCCTCCAAGTCATTCGTAGCCGCAGGAACCACGATAGGTTGGTTCAGATGAAAAGCTGATACCACTTTGGGGAGAAACTGGGGACGAGTCCTCAATTCCGCCCTATCCATATGGAAAATCAGATAAGGGCTTTTACATGACAAAGCCGCCAATTCTGAAACACGCCTGGCCGAAGCCAAGGCCAACAACATGACCACTTTCCACGTGAGATATTTTAAATCCACGGTTTTCAGTGGCTCAAACCAATGTGACTTTAGGAAATCCAACACCACGTTGAGATCCCAAGGTGCCACTGGAGGCACAAAAGGGGGCTGAATATGCAGCACTCCCTTAACAAAAGTCTGAACTTCAGGTAGTGAAGCCAATTCTCTCTGGAAGAAAATCGACAGAGCCGAAATCTGGACCTTAATGGAACCCAATTTAAGGCCCATAGTCACCCCTGACTGTAGGAAGTGCAGGAACCGGCCCAGCTGAAATTCTTCCGTTGGGGCCTTCCTGGCCTCACACCACGCAACATATTTTCGCCATATGCGGTGATAATGGTTCGCGGTTACTTCTTTCCTAGCTTTTATCAGCGTAGGAATGACTTCCTCCGGAATGCCCTTTTCCTTCAGGATCCGGTGTTCAACCGCCATGCCGTCAAACGCAGCCGCGGTAAGTCTTGGAACAGACAAGGCCCCTGCTGCAGCAGGTCCTGTCTGAGCGGTAGAGGCCATGGGTCCTCTGACATCATTTCTTGAAGTTCCGGATACCACGCTCTTCTTGGCCAATCCGGAACAATGAGTATAGTTCTTACTCCTCTTCTCCTTATTATCCTCAGTACCTTTGGTATGAGAGGAAGAGGAGGGAACACATAAACCGATCGGTACACCCACTGTGTTACCAGAGCGTCCACAGCTATCGCCTGCGGGTCTCTTGACCTGGCGCAATATTTTTCTAGCTTTTTGTTTAGGCGGGACGCCATCATGTCCACCTGTGGTTTTTCCCACTGGTTTACAATCATTTGAAAGACTTCTGGATGAAGTCCCCACTCTCCCGGGTGGAGGTCGTGCCTGCTGAGGAAGTCTGCTTCCCAGTTGTCCACTCCCGGAATGAACACTGCTGACAGTGCTAACACGTGATTTTCCGCCCATCGGAGAATCCTTGTGGCTTCTGCCATTGCCGTCCTGTTTCTTGTGCCGCCCTGTCGATTTACATGGGCGACTGCCGTGATGTTGTCTGACTGGATCAGTACCGGCTGGTTTTGAAGCAGGGGTTTTGCCTGACTTAGGGCATTGTAAATGGCCCTCAGTTCCAGAATATTTATGTGCAGGGAAGTCTCCTGACTTGACCATAGTCCTTGGAAGTTTCTTCCCTGTGTGACTGCTCCCCAGCCTCGAAGGCTGGCATCCGTGGTCACCAGGACCCAGTCCTGTATGCCGAATCTGCGGCCCTCTTGAAGATGAGCACTCTGCAGCCACCACAGCAGAGACACCCTTGTCCTTGGAGACAGGGTTATCAGACGATGCATCTGAAGATGCGATCCGGACCACTTGTCCAACAGGTCCCACTGAAAGGTTCTTGCATGAAACCTGCCGAATGGAATCGCTTCGTAGGAAGCTACCAGTTTTCCCAGGATCCGCGTGCAGTGATGCACCGACACCTGTTTTGGTTTTAGGAGGCCTCTGACTAGAGATGACAGCTCCTTGGCCTTCTCCTCCGGGAGAAACACTTTTCTCTGTTCTGTGTCCAGAACCATCCCTAGGAACAGCAGGCGTGTCGTAGGGACCAGCTGTGACTTTGGAATGTTTAGAATCCAGCCGTGCTGTTGTAGCACTTCCCGAGATAGTGCTACCCCTACCAACAACTGCTCTCTGGACCTCGCCTTTATCAGGAGATCGTCCAAGTACGGGATAATTAAAACTCCCTTCCTTCGAAGGAGTATCATCATTTCCCCCATTACCTTGGTAAAGACCCTCGGAGCCGTGGAGAGACCGAACGGCAACGTCTGGAATTGGTAATGACAATCTTGTACCACAAACCTGAGGTACTCCTGGTGAGGATGGTAAATGGGGACATGTAGGTAAGTATCCTTGATGTCCAGCGATACCATGTAATCTCCCTCGTCCAGGCTTGCAATAACCGCCCTGAGCGATTCCATCTTGAACTTGAATTTTTTGATATATGTGTTCAAGGATTTCAAATTTAAAATGGGTCTCACCGAACCGTCCGGTTTCGGTACCACAAATATTGTGGAATAGTAACCCCTTCCTTGTTGAAGTAGGGGCACCTTTACTATCACCTGTTGTGAATACAGCTTTTGAATTGCCTGTAACACTGCCTCCCTGCCTGAGGGAGTGGTTGGCAAGGCAGATTTGAGGAAACGTCTCGAATTCCAGTTTGTACCCGTGAGATACTATTTGAAGGATCCAGGGATCCACCCCTGAGCGAGCCCACTGATTGCTGAAATGCTTGAGACGGGCCCCCACCGTACCTGGCTCTGCCTGTGGAGCCCCAGCGTCATGCTGTGGACTTAGAGGAAGCGGGGGAGGACTTTTGCTCCTGGGAACTGCCTGTATGCTGCAGCTTTTTCCCTCTACCTCTGCCTCTGGGCAGAAAGGACGCGCCTTTAACCCGCTTGCCCCTATTGGGCCGAAAGGACTGTACCTGATAATACGGTGCTTTCTTTGGTTGTGAGGGAACATGGGGCAAAAATATAGACTTCCCAGCTGTTGCTGTGGAAACGAGGTCCGAGAGACCATCCCTGAACAATTCCTCACCCTTATAAGGCAGAACTTCCATGTGTCGTTTGGAATCTGCATCACCTGTCCACTGCCGAGTCCATAACCCTCTCCTGGCAGAAATGGACATTGCACTAATTTTGGATGCCAGCCGGCAAATATCCCTCTGTGCATCCCTCATGTATAAAAGTGCGTCTTTTATATGCTCTACGTTCAGCAAAATAGTGTCCCTGTCTAGGGTATCTATATTTTCTGACAGGGAATCTGACCACGCAGCAGCAGCGCTGCACATCCAGGCTTAAGCTATAGCCGGTCTCAGTATCACACCTGTGTGTGTATATATAGATTTCAGGATAGCCTCCTGCTTTCTATCAGCAGATTCCTTCAGGGCGGCCGTATCCGGAGATGGTAGTGCCACCTTCTTTGACAAGCGTGTGAGCGCTTTATCCACCCTAGGGGATGTTTCCCAGCGTGACCTAACCTCTGGCGGGAAAGGGTACGCCATTAGTAACCTCTTAGAAATGATCATCTTTTTATCAGGGGAAGCCCACGCTTCTTCACACACTTCATTTAACTCTTCAGATGGAGGAAAAGCTACTGGTAGTTTTTTCTCTCCAAACATTATACCCTTTTTTGTGGTACCGGGGGTAACATCAGAAATGTGCAACACATTTTTCATTGCCTCAATCATGTAACGTGTGGCCCTACTGGAAGTTACATTAGTCTCTTCGTCGTCGACACTGGAGTCAGTATCCGTGTCGACATCTGTGTCAACCATCTGAGGTAGCGGGCGTTTTAGAGCCCCTGATGGTTTTTGAGACGCCTGGGCAGGCACAGGCTGAGAAGCTGGCTGTCCCACATTAGGTATGTCGTCAAACCTTTTATGTAAGGAGTCGACACTATCACGTAATTCCTTCCACAGCACCATCCACTCAGGTGTCGACCCCGCAGGGGGTGACATCACATTTACAGGCATCTGCTCCGCCTCCACATAAGCCTCCTCATCAAACATGTCGACACAGCCGTACCGACACACCGCAAACACACAGGGAATGCTCTGACAGAGGACAGGACCCCACAAAGCCCTTTGGGGAGACAGAGAGAGAGTATGCCAGCACACACCAGAGCGCTATATAACACTGGGATCCCACTATCAATGAGTGTTTTTCCTATAGCTGCTTTTTTATATATATTACATATATATATATCTATACTGCGCCTAAATTTAGTGCCCCCACTCTCTTTTTTACCCTTCTGTAGTATTCTCAGACTGCAGGGAGCTTCCTTCCAGCGGAACTGTGAGGGAAAAATGGCGCCAGTGTGCTGAGGGAGAAGCCCCGCCCCCTTTTCGGCACACTTTCTCCCGCTTTTTCTGTGATACTGGCAGGGGAATTTTACATCTATATAGCCTCTGGGACTATATATGATGTATATTTTGCCAGCCAAGGTGTTATTTATTGCCCTCAGGGCGTCCCCCCCCCAGCGCCCTGCACCCATCAGTGACCGAAGTATGAGGTGTAGTGCAGTGCTGTGCGCTACCTTGGTGAAGACTGAAGTCTTCTGCCGCCGATTTTCCGGACCTTCTTCATGCTTCTGGCTCTGTAAGGGGGACGGCGGCGCGGCTCCGGGAACGAACACCAAGGTCGGGTCCTGCGGTCGATCCCTCTGGAGCTAATGGTGTCCAATAGCCTAAGAAGCTCAAACTACCACGTGTTAGGTAGGTTCGCTTTTTCTCCCCTTAGTCCCTCGCTGCAGTGAGTCTGTTGCCAGCAGATCTCACTGAAAATAAAAAACCTAAATATACTTTCTTTCTAGGTGCTCAGGAGAGCCCCTAGTGTGCATCCAGCTCGGCCGGGCACAAGAATCTAACTGAGGTCTGGAGGAGGGTCTTAGTGGGAGGAGCCAGTGCACACCAGTAGTCTAAAAGCTTTCTTTATAGTTGTGCCCAGTCTCCTGCGGAGCCGCTAATCCCCATGATCCTTACGGAGTCCCCAGCATCCACTTAGGACGTTAGAGAAATATGTTTACCCAGTAGCGCTGTTTGTACATATATATATATGCACCAAATTATGTGCCCCCCCCTTCTTCAAAACCCTCTTTCACCGTGGAATAAGCAGGGGAGAGTCCGGGGAGCTTCCTCTCAGCGCTGTGCTGTGGAGAAAATGGCGCTGGTGAGTGCTGAGGGAGAAGCCCCGCCCACTCGGTGGCGGGCTTCTGTCCCGCTCAAATATACTAAAAACTGGAGGGGGCTCTTTATATATACAGTGCCCAGCTGTATATATATATATATTTTTGCCAGAGAGAGGTTTATATGCTGCCCAGGGCGCCCCCCCTGCGCCCTGCACCCTTACAGTGACTGCCGTGTGTGAGGTGTATGGGAGCAATAGCGCACAGCTTCACCACTGTGCGTTACCTCAGTGAAGATCATGAAGTCTTCTGCCGCCTCTGAAGTCTTCTTTTCTTCTCATACTCACCCAGCTTCTACCTTCCGGCTCTGTGAGGAGGAAGGCGGCGCGGCTCTGGGACGGATGGCGAGGATGAGACCTGCGTACCGATCCCTCTGGAGCTAATGGTGTCCAGTAGCCTAAGAAGCAGAGCCTTGAAACTCACAGAAGTAGGTCTACTTCTCTCTCCTCAGTCTCTCGATGCAGGGAGTCTGTTGCCAGCAGGCTCCCTGAAAATAAAAAACCTAACAAATATACTTTCTGACAGAAAACTCAGGAGAGCTCCCTGTAATGCACCCAGTCTCCTCTGGGCACAGTAGTAAACTGAGATCTGGAGGAGGGGCATAGAGGGAGGAGCCAGTGCACACCCATACCTAAAGTCTTTCTTAAAGTGCCCATGTCTCCTGCGGAGCCCGTCTATCCCCATGGTCCTTACGGAGTCCCCAGCATCCACTAGGACGTAAGAGAAAAGGATTTACCGGTAGGTATCAAAATCCTGTTTTCTCATACGTCCAAGAGGATGCTGGGGTCAACTTCATGACCATGGGGTTTATACCAAAGCTCCAGTACGGGCGGTAGAGTGCGGATGACCCTGCAGCACCGACTGACCGAACCTCAGGTCTTCATCGGCCAAGGCGTCAAACTTGTAGAATTTTGCAAATGTGTTTGACCCCGACCAAGTAGCTGCTCGGCAAAGTTGCAATGCCGAGACCCCCCGGGCAGCCGCCCAGGATGAGCCCACCTTCCTAGTGGAATGGGCCTTCACTGACGTCGGCAACGGCAATACAGCCATTGTATGAGCGTGCTGAATTGTACCTCTGATCCAATGCGCAATAGTCTGCTTGGAAGCAGGACACACAATCTTGTTGGGAGCATACAGGACAAACATGGAATCTGTTTTTCGTATTCGAGCAGTTCTAGCGACATAAATCTTCAAAGCCCTAACCACATCTAGAGACTTTGACTCAGTGAATGTGTCAGTAGCCACTGGCACCACAATAGGTTGGTTTATGTGGAAAGATGAAACCACCTTTGGAAAAAAATGTTGACGAGTTCTCAACTCTGCCCTATCTTCATGGAAGATCAGGTAAGGGCTCTTGTGGGACAAGGCCCCTAATTCAGACACCCTCCGTGCGGATGCCAATGCCAATAGCATCACCACTTTCCAAGTGAGAAACTTCAACTCTATCTCTTGTAGAGGCTCAAACCAATCCGATTGAAGGAACTGCAACTCTACGCTAAGGTCCCATGGTGCCACTGGAGGCACAAATGGAGGCTGGATGTGCAAAACCCCTTTCACGAAGGTCTGAACCTCTGGAAGAGAGGCCAATTGTTTTTGGAAGAACACTAACAAGGCCGAAATCTGGACCTTGATTGACCCCAAATGGAGGCCCGCCTCCACACCAGCCTGCAGAAAATGGAGAAAACGTCCCAACTGAAACTCTTCCATAGGAGCCACCAAGACACATATTTTCTCCAAATACGGTGGTAATGTTTCGACGTTACTCCTTTCCTGGCCTGATTAAGGGTGGGGATGACTTCCTTGGGAATACCCTTTCGGGCTAGGATCCGGCGCTCAACAGCCATGCCGTCAAACGTAGCCGCGGTAAGTCTTGATACACGCATGGCCCCTGCTGCAGCAGGTCCTCGCGAAGACGAAGAGGCAGAGGATCTTCTATGAGCAACTCCTAAAGATCTGGGTATCAAGCCCTCCTTGGCCAGTCTGGGGCAATGACGATTGCTCGAACCCTTATTCTTCTTATGATCCTGAGAACTTTTGGGATCAGCGGAAGTGGAGGGAAGACATACACTGACCGGAATACCCACTGGGTCACTAGCGCATCCACTGCTATTGCTTGAGGGTCTCTCGACCTGGAACAATATTTCTGAAGCTTCTTGTTGAGATGAGATGCCATCATGTCTACTTGAGGAACTCCCCAAAGACTTGTCACCTCTGCGAAGACTTCTTGGTGGAGGCCCCACTCTCCTGGATGGAGATCGTGTCTGCTGAGGAAATCTGCTTCCCAGTTGTCTACTCCCGGAATGAAAATTGCAGACAGAGCCTTTACATGTCTTACTGCCCAGAGGAGGATCTTCGTCACCCTCTGCCATTGCCGCTCTGCTTTTCGTTCCGCCCTGCCTGTTTATGTACGCGACTGCTGTTACATTGTCCGACTGGATCTGCACGGGATGATCTTGAAGAAGATGTACCGCTTGTTGAAGGCCGTTGTAAATGGCTCTCAATTCCAGCACGTTTATGTGAAGGCAGGCTTCCTGACTTGACCATTTTCCTTGAAAGATTTCCCCGAGTGACAGCTCCCCAGCCTCGGAGACTTGCATCCGTGGTTACCAGGACCCAGTCCTGAATCCCGGATCTGCGTCCCTCTAGTAGGTGAGAACTGTGTAGCCACCACAGGAGCGAAATCCTGGCTTTTGACAACAGGATTATCTTCCGATGCATGTGTAGGTGGGATCCCGACCACTTGTCCAACAGGTCCCACTGGAATACTCTGGCATGGAACCTGCCAAACTGTATGGCTTCGTAGGCCGCCACCATCTTCCCCAACAATCGAATGCACTGATGGATCGACACACTTGATGGTTTCAATATCTGTTTTACCATTTTCTGGATTTCCAGAGCCTTTTCCACCGGAAGAAATACTCTCTGAACTTCTGTGTCCAGAATCATCCCGAGAAAAGACAATCTTGTCGTCGGTTCCAACTGTGACTTCGGATAATTTATGATCGAACCGTGTTGTTGGAGTATTGACAGGGAGAGTGTGATGTTTTGTAACAACTGCTCCCTGGATCTCGCCTTTATCAGGAGGTCGTCCAGATAAGGGATTATATTGACTCCTTTCTGACGAAGGAGGACCATCATCTCTGCCATCACCTTGGTGAATACCCTCGGCGCCGTGGAGAGACCGAAAGGTAACGTCTGGAACTGGTAATGGCAATCCTGAACCGTGAATCTCAGATAAGCCTGGTGAGGAGGATAAATGGGAACATGCAGGTAAGCATCCTTTATGTCTACAGATACCATTGTATTCCCCTTCCTCCAGACTGGAAATCACTGCCCTCAGTGATTCCATTTTGTACTTGAATCGTTTCAAGTAGAGATTCAGATTTTTTAGGTTTAGGATCGGTCTGACCGAGCCTTCCGGCTTCGGTACTACAAAAAGGCTTGAATAAAACCCCTCCCCTTGTTGTGACAAAGGTACCAGGACTATAACCTGATCCTGACATAATTTTTGGATTGCCGCTGTTACTGCTTCGCTTTCCGGAAGAGAAGCTGGCAAGGTCGATTTAAAAAATCGGCATGGGGGGGAACGTCTTGAAACTCCAGCTTGTACCCCTGGGATACTATCTGCAAAACCCAGGGGTCCAGGCCAGACAGAATCCAACCTTGGCTGAACAGTTTGAGACGTGCCCCCACCAGAGCGGCTTCCCGCAAAGGAGCCCCAGCGTCATGCTGAAGATTTGGCAGAAGTAGGGCTAGACTTCTGCTCCTGGGAACCTGGAGCCGCTGTGGACTTCTTTCCCTTTCCCCTTCGCCTACCTGCAAAGAAGGGGGAACCTATCGCTTTTTTGTATTTATTGGGCCGAAAGGACTGCATGTGCGGGTGATATGTCTTTTTTGCCGGTGCAGGCGCAGAGGGCAAAAATGTCGACTTACATGCGGTAGCCGCCGAGACTAACGCATTCAGTCCATCGCCAAATAAGGCCTCACCTTTATATGGGAGAGCCTCCATATTTCTTTTGGAATCTGCATCCGCGTTCCACTGGCGAATCCACAACGCCCGCCGAGCCGATACTGCCATGGTAGCGGCTTGTGAACTCAAGAGTCCATTATCTTTCATCGCTTCTAGTATGTATGCGGCAGCGTCTTTGATATTCCCTAACTTAAGGAGTATATCATCTTTATCAATCGTGTCAATTTCTGATGACACGCTTTCTGACCATTGTTCAATAGCGCGACTCACCCACGCGCAAGCAATTGTGGGCCTGAGCAGTGTACCATTGGCAACATAAATGGATTTCAATGTAGTCTCCATTTTGCAGTCTGCTGGCTCCTTTAGTGAAGCCGTGCCAGGTGCAGGGAGGATTACCTTCTTTGTCAACCTGGACAGAGCACTGTCTAACAGGGGGGGTGACTCCCATTTTTTCCTGTCCTCCAACGGAAAAAGGATAAGCTATCTGAATTCTCTTGGGAATACGAAATTTCTTTTCGGGATTCACCCACATCCCTTCAAAGAAAGTATTAAGCTCATGGGAAGGAGGGAAAGTGACCTTTTCTTTATAGAAATAAGCCTTCTCCTAGGTACAGGAACAGCTTCCGTGACTTCCAGAACTTCCCTTATAGCTACAATCATATATTGTATATTTTTTGCCAATCTATGATCTATTTCTCTGGAGTCACTATCGTCGACACAAGAATCAGTGTCCGTGTCGGTATCAGTATTCACAATATTCGCAAATGGTCTCTTATGTGACCCAGAGGGGTCGCCTGTGGATGTAAGAACAGAGCCCTGAAAAATCACATCTTCCACAGATTTTCTCCAGCACTCAGCATGAGATTCAGACTTATCTAATCTCCTATGCATACTATCACGTGTTTCTTTCACCCATGCAGGCTCTTGGTGTGCCGGCAGTGCCACCACATTACACTTCTGTGTCCCTAAAATGGTTTCCTCCGGGGAGGAACGCCCTGCCTCTGACATGTCTTACACCCGTGTACAACACACACACACTGGGACTTATAGGGGACAGACCCACAGTAAAATCTGTCAGAGGGACACAGTTTAGGAGCAGCCAGTTCACAACCCCAGCGCCAGTATCCAATGCCTGTGAACACAGAATGCCCACTGACATGCAGCGCTTATAACTCAGTAAAACACACTTGTAAAGCACCAAATTCGCTTGTGCCCCCCCTGTTTTGCACCCTGATACTTGTAGTCAGAAGTGAAGGATGACCAGCGATGTCTCTGCAGCCTGAGGAGAGAGAAAATGGCGCTGAGTAGTGTGCTGGCTGCCTGAGGAAGAAGCTCCGCCCCCACAATGGCGCGTTTTTACCTCAGAATTTTTTATAATATTTATACTGGCGGGGGTAGGGCTGTGCCTGGGCATCTTATGCCCCCTATTTGCCAGTTTATAGAGGTGTTTTTGCTGCCCAGGGCGCCCCCCACGCCCTGCACCCTGCAGTGCCTGTGTGTGTGGGCAGCAATGGCGCGCTGCGCTCCCGCCAGCCGCGCTGTACCTCAGCCGTCACTTTACTTGATAGAAGATCTGTCTTCTTCTATGCACCTGTCTTCTACTCTGTGAGGGGGGTGACGGCGTGCTGTGGGAGTGAGCATCTAGACACGGCTAGCGTTCAGTACCCTTCAGAAGCTAATGGTGTCCTGTCAGCCAGAAGCAGAGCCATGAAACTCTGAGGAAGTTGGTTCTGCTTCTGCCCCCTTAGTCCCATGAAGCAGGGAGTCTGATGCCAGCCGTTCTCCCTGAAAATAAAAAACCTAACATAAGTCTTTTCAGAGAAACTCAGTAGAGCTCCTCTGGAGTGCATCCAGTCTGCCTGGGCACATTTCTAAAACTGAGGTCTGGAGGAGGGGCATAGAGGGAGGAGCCAGTTCACACCCACTGAAAAGTCTTAAGAGTGCCCATGGCTCCTGCGGAACAGTCTATACCCCATGGTCATGAAAAGGACCCCAGCATCCTTCTAGGACGGATCCCACCCGGAAATTGGAAACGGGTCCTTCCCGGGTGGGATCCGGCATTGGAAGCTGCTGCAGGCTTTCCCGATCCGGCAATATGCCGGGCGTGTTGCCATAGCAGTGGGGGTGGGGGCAGAGGTGGAGGCGGTGCTGGGAGATCATCTCTCTATCTAGTAAATGGGTGAGCCCGTTTACGCAGCCACTGACCCGGTATTCAACAAGGGTATAACACTGCTTTATACCCGGGTTGAATTGCCGGGTCAGGCGACCCGGGATTTTGGCTATGCCCCTTTCACACCGCACGCCGACCCGTGTCGACCCGGCAATATGCCGGGTCGATACCGGGTTATTTGTGCGGTGTGAAAGGGGTATAAATTGTGTTTGCATGTCACTGTTAGGGTCAATTATGTGGTGAGGGACAAGATTCACTTCTGTTTGTCCACATATTTTTGCAGCCACAAGCACTGGTTTTGCCATTAGATTGGCCAATTATTTGAATTGGTTCTGGAGCAGGTAGCACAGTACTGGTGGGAAAGGCAATGATTAACTGTAACACTTTTGCTAGTACAGATGTATATCAGATTTTTACTATTACAGATGTATATCAGATTTATATATTTAAATATCCGCATAAACTAGATAAAACATTGTAATTTTCATTGTCAGTAGGAGCACTGATTCAATTCTCCCTCTCTAATGCTATTAAATACTCAAAACTAACGTAAACAGCAATTCCTGCCAGCAGCTCTGGATATGTTAAGATCCTAGAGATTAAACTCTATAACTGCATAAATCCTAATACATCTAATCTTCAAATTATATTCACACGGATAAGAAAACATCAGTGTAATGAACTTAACATTTTCATAATAGTCAATGCACCGAATCTAAGACGGTGGTTTCCTCACTTACAAAGTTTATGAAAAACAATTTATTGGTAGTAATCCCTTTGGACTCACACTGTAGTATAGAAACATTTTCTGCTCTCTGTACAATTTCTAAGTGTTAAATGTCCGGCTATTGTACCAAAAGTAAAGTAGCAGCATTACATAGAAGCCCCCTTGTCACAAACACACATCCGCCACACTGGGTTAAGGTTACAATAAGCCACTCAATATTATGTTCAACAACTGCAAACAGCGCTTTTCACTAATCCACTCATGAGTAAGTGGTATGAAGAGATGTTAAACTACTCCACTCCCACAGTGCTTGCTAATCTCTGTCCCCATGTACATACGTCAGTAGATGACCATAAACTGGCAATGAATAGAACTATCAAATATGAACATTTGGGTGGGGAGGTCAGACCAATATGGCCTGATTTCCCCATAAATGATTTAAAAAAAATTTACATCTGAAAAAAAAAATCGGCCAGGCAATGATTAGGCCATTTTCATAATTGCACTATAAGGAACACCTGTGATGTTGTCATTCGGCCTAATGCCTAAATGAATGAACTGCATATTTGGCATAGTATCGTACTAGTCTCACTACTAGCCTATTATGGCATAAAGATAGTACAGTTCCTCAAAAACACAAAACATATCAGGGGCACCTGTAGTACACGTGGTGAGTGAATTTAAATCTTTGATTTCAGAACCACAAATTATGTTAGAGTAGTGATTTACAAATGTGCCATATAAACTGTGTAATATTCATGCTTGCAAATTAGGACTATTTTAATAGCCTAAATATGCTTAAACACAGAGGATTAACCTAATAATTCTGTTTGTATGCCTATGATTATGCATAATAGGATTAAAACTACTGTAAATCCTAAATTCAAAGACACTATGGGGCCAATTTAATTGTTGATTTAGCCAGCCGCTAGATGGCGCAGTTCAATTGTTGCTCCGTTCGGGCACGCATGCAGCCAGGGAGAAACATTCCAACGCGCAGCCTCCTGAGGTGCAAGCTGACATGTGCGTAAACTCTGTGGTTTTGAGCGCACTAACCTGTACATTAGACAGGTTTTCCCACGTAAGTACTAATGGGCGTGCATGTGGGGCATGCGCGACCAACATGATCTGATCAACAACTGAATAGCCCATTGATCGCCCACAAGACAACTGAATCAGCCACCTCCCCACATCAGTTATTCATTTTATGCCCCATAGTAGTGCACTAGCTCACTTTCTGAACCATAGCAGTGTTACCCCATAATAGTGCCCTAGTTTATTTTATGAACCATCATAGTTCCCTAGTTTACATGATGTCATATTGTAGGGCTACCAGTACACATTACGCAACACGTACCCCCAATTCATATTATTCCACATTAGTGTCCCTTGTTCATACTGTGCCACATTAGAGTGCTAGCATACAAGGTCATAAAGGGGTGGGAATGCCTTGGACTGGCATATAGGGTCATGAATGGGGGTCTGAGTTGGCATAATGTGGGTGACTCAGGAATGGCATATCATGCCATTAAAGTCACAACTCCACGGCTCACATTAATGTAGCATCTCACCAAACTGAGTAAAATCATTAAAATATGTTTATTTCATGATATTGAATTAGTTTTAATGTTTCTTAAAATAGGATTTACTCAACAAAGTACCTTTACCTAACTGCTGGGAGGCTAGCGGTGAATAAAACATTTGTGGCCTCTCTATCAAAGTCAATTTTATTAATATAGCACCCCCCACCCAAAAAAAAAAAAAGCTTGGACACCCCTGTTACAGATGCTTCCCTTAATGTACCTAAATCATATGCAGAAGAATCCTTAAAGTTTAATGACAGCGCTGGTTATGTTAACTTCATTCTGCCTACTCTGTGATAACATTTCTTATGAGAAGGTGTTAGGTGTGGAGCAGATGCCTTTAACATGAATTAAGGATATAAGACATACTTGAAGGAACTCTGGGAACACTGCCACCAGCAGGGCCTTCCCTTTTATCTACTCATACAAACCATGGGCTTAGATGACAAAGAGACCATAACATGTGTGGGACAACACTCAACAGGACTCCAGAAAATAAGATTTTACTTACCGATAAATCTATTTCTCGGAGTCCGTAGTGGATGCTGGGGTTCCTGAAAGGACCATGGGGAATAGCGGCTCCGCAGGAGACAGGGCACAAAAAGTAAAGCTTTTCCAGATCAGGTGGTGTGCACTGGCTCCTCCCCCTATGACCCTCCTCCAGACTCCAGTTAGGTACTGTGCCCGGACAAGCGTACACAATAAGGGAGGATTTTGAATCCCGGGTAAGACTCATACCAGCCACACCAATCACACCGTACAACCTGTGATCTAAACCCAGTTAACAGTATGATAACAGCGGAGCCTCTGAAAGATGGCTTCCTTCAACAATAACCCGAATTAGTTAACAATAACTATGTACAATTTATGCAGATAATCCGCACTTGGGATGGGCGCCCAGCATCCACTACGGACTCCGAGAAATAGATTTATCGGTAAGTAAAATCTTATTTTCTCTATCGTCCTAGTGGATGCTGGGGTTCCTGAAAGGACCATGGGGATTATACCAAAGCTCCCAAACGGGCAGGAGAGTGCGGATGACTCTGCAGCACCGAATGAGAGAACTCCAGGTCCTCCTTAGCCAGAGTATCAAATTTGTAAAATTTTACAAACGTGTTCTCCCCTGACCACGTAGCTGCTCGGCAAAGTTGTAATGCCGAGACCCCTCGGGCAGCCGCCCAAGATGAGCCCACCTTCCTTGTGGAGTGGGCCTTTACAGATTTAGGCTGTGGCAGGCCTGCCACAGAATGTGCAAGTTGGATTGTGCTACAGATCCAACGAGCAATCGTCTGCTTAGACGCAGGAGCACCCATCTTGTTGGGTGCATACAATATAAACAACGAGTCAGATTTTCTGACTCCAGCTGTCCTTGCAATATATATTTTTAATGCTCTGACAACGTCCAGTAACTTGGAGTCCTCCAAGTCACTTGTAGCCGCAGGCACTACAATAGGCTGGTTCAGATGAAATGCTGACACCACCTTAGGGAGAAAATGCGGACGAGTCCGCAGTTCTGCCCTGTCCGAATGGAAAATCAGATATGGGCTTTTGTAAGATAAAGCTGCCAATTCTGATACTCTCCTGGCAGAAGCCAGGGCTAGAAGCATGGTCACTTTCCAAGTGAGATATTTCAAATCCACCTTTTTTAGTGGTTCAAACCAATGAGATTTTAGAAAGTCCAAAACCACATTGAGATCCCACGGTGCCACTGGAGGCACCACAGGAGGCTGTATATGCAGCACTCCCTTAACAAAGGTCTGGACTTCAGGGACTGAAGCCAATTCTTTTTTGAAAGAAAATCGACAGGGCCGAAATTTGAACCTTAATAGATCCCAATTTGAGACCCATAGACAATCCTGATTGCAGGAAATGTAGGAATCGACCCAGTTGAAATTCCTCCGTCGGAGCACTCCGATCTTCGCACCACGCAACATATTTTCGCCAAATTCGGTGATAATGTTGCACGGTTACTTCCTTCCTTGCTTTAATCAAAGTAGGAATGACTTCTTCCGGCATGCCTTTTTCCTTTAGGATCCGGCGTTCAACCGCCATGCCGTCAAACGCAGCCGCGGTAAGTCTTGAAACAGACAGGGACCCTGCTGAAGCAAGTCCCTCCTTAGAGGTAGAGGCCACGGATCTTCCGTGATCATCTCTTGAAGTTCCGGGTACCAAGTCCTTCTTGGCCAATCCGGAACCACTAGTATCGTTCTTACGCCTCTTTGCCGTATAATTCTCAATACTTTTGGTATGAGAGGCAGAGGAGGAAACACATACACCGACTGGTACACCCAAGGCGTTACCAGCGCGTCCACAGCTATTGCCTGCGGATCTCTTGACCTGGCGCAATACCTGTCCAGTTTTTTGTTGAGGCGAGACGCCATCATGTCCACCATTGGTCTTTCCCAACGGGTTACCAGCATGTGGAAGACTTCTGGATGAAGTCCCCACTCTCCCGGGTGAAGATCGTGTCTGCTGAGGAAGTCTGCTTCCCAGTTGTCCACTCCCGGGATGAACACTGCTGACAGTGCTATCACATGATTCTCTGCCCAGCGAAGAATCCTTGCAGCTTCTGCCATTGCACTCCTGCTTCTTGTGCCGCCCTGTCTGTTCACATGGGCGACTGCCGTGATGTTGTCCGACTGGATCAACACCGGTTTTCCCTGAAGCAGAGGTTCTGCCTGGCTTAGAGCATTGTATATTGCTCTTAGTTCCAGAATGTTTATGTGAAGAGACGTTTCCAGACTCGTCCATACTCCCTGGAAGATTCTTCCTTGTGTGACTGCTCCCCAGCCTCTCAGGCTGGCGTCCGTGGTCACCAGGATCCAATCCTGTATGCCGAATCTGCGGCCCTCCAATAGATGAGGACTCTGCAACCACCACAGAAGAGACACCCTTGTCCTTGGAGACAGGGTTATCCGTAGGTGCATCTGAAGATGCGACCCTGACCATTTGTCCAACAGATCCCTTTGGAAAATTCTTGCGTGGAATCTGCCGAATGGAATTGCTTCGTAAGAAGCCACCATTTTTCCCAGGACTCTTGTGCATTGATGTACAGACACCTTTCCTGGTTTTAGGAGGTTCCTGACAAGCTCGGATAACTCCTTGGCTTTTTCCTCCGGGAGAAAAACCTTTTTCTGAACCGTGTCCAGAATCATCCCTAGGAACAGCAGACGAGTTGTCGGCATTAACTGGGATTTTGGAATATTCAGAATCCACCCGTGCTGTTTTAGCACTTCTTGAGACAGTGCTAATCCCATCTCTAGCTGTTCTCTGGACCTTGCCCTTATTAGGAGATCGTCCAAGTATGGGATAATTAATATGCCTTTTCTTCGAAGAAGAATCATCATCTCGGCCATTACCTTTGTAAAGATCCGAGGTGCCGTGGACAATCCGAACGGCAGCGTCTGAAACTGATAGTGACAGTTTTGTACAACGAACCTGAGGTACCCCTGGTGTGAGGGGTAAATTGGAACGTGGAGATACGCATCCTTGATGTCCAAGGATACCATAAAGTCCCCCTCTTCCAGGTTCGCTATCACTGCTCTGAGTGACTCCATCTTGAACTTGAACTTCTTTATGTACAGGTTCAAGGACTTCAGATTTAGAATAGGCCTTACCGAGCCATCCGGCTTCGGTACCACAAAAAGAGTGGAATAATACCCCTTCCCTTGTTGTAGAAGAGGTACCTTGACTATCACCTGCTGAGAGTACAGCTTGTGAATGGCTTCCAAAACCGTCTCCCTTTCGGAGGGGGACGTTGGTAAAGCAGACTTCAGGAAACGGCGAGGTGGATCTGTCTCTAATTCCAACCTGTACCCTTGAGATATTATCTGCAGGATCCAGGGATCTACCTGCGAGTGAGCCCACTGCGCGCTGTAATTTTTGAGACGACCGCCCACCGTCCCCGAGTCCGCTTGAGAAGCCCCAGCGTCATGCTGAGGCTTTTGTAGAAGCCGGGGAGGGCTTCTGTTCCTGGGAAGGAGCTGCGTGTTGCTGTCTCTTCCCTCGACCTCTGCCTCGTGGCAGATATGAATAGCCCTTTGCTCTCTTATTTTTAAAGGAACGAAAGGGCTGCGGTTGAAAAGTCGGTGCCTTTTTCTGTTGGGGAGTGACTTGAGGTAGAAAGGTGGATTTCCCGGCTGTAGCCGTGGCCACCAAATCTGATAGACCGACTCCAAATAACTCCTCCCCTTTATACGGCAAAACTTCCATATGCCGTTTTGAATCCGCATCGCCTGTCCACTGTCGCGTCCATAAAGCTCTTCTGGCCGAAATGGACATAGCACTTACCCGTGATGCCAGTGTGCAGATATCCCTCTGTGCATCACGCATATAAAGAAATGCATCCTTTATTTGTTCTAACGACAGTAAAATATTGTCCCTGTCCAGGGTATCAATATTTTCAATCAGGGACTCTGACCAAACTACCCCAGCACTGCCCATCCAGGCAGTCGCTACAGCTGGTCGTAGTATAACACCTGCATGTGTGTATATACTTTTTTGGATATTTTCCATCCTCCTATCTGATGGATCTTTAAGTGCGGCCGTCTCAGGAGAGGGTAACGCCACTTGTTTAGATAAGCGTGTTAGCGCCTTGTCCACCCTAGGAGGTGTTTCCCAGCGCTCCCTAACCTCTGGCGGGAAAGGGTATAATGCCAATAATTTCTTTGAAATTATCAGCTTTTTATCAGGGGCAACCCACGCTTCATTACACACGTCATTTAATTCTTCTGATTCAGGAAAAACTATAGGTAGTTTTTTCACACCCCACATAATACCCTGTTTAGTGGTACCTGTAGTATCAGCTAAATGTAACGCCTCCTTCATTGCCAAAATCATATAACGTGTGGCCCTACTGGAAAATACGGTTGATTCGTCACCGTCACCACTGGAGTCAGTGCCTGCGTCTGGGTCTGTGTCGACCGACTGAGGCAAAGGGCGTTTCACAGCCCCTGACGGTGTTTGAGTCGCCTGGACAGGCACTAATTGATTGTCCGGCCGCCTCATATCGTCAAACGACTGCTTTAGCGTGTTGACACTATCCCGTAGTTCCATAAATAAAGGCATCCATTCTGGTGTCGACTCCCTAGGGGGTGACATCCTCATATTTGGCAATTGCTCCGCCTCCACACCAATATCGTCCTCATACATGTCGACACACACGTACCGACACACAGCAGACACACAGGGAATGCTCCTAACGAAGACAGGACCCACTAGCCCTTTGGGGAGACAGAGGGAGAGTTTGCCAGCACACACCAAAAGCGCTATATATATATATCAGGGATAGCCTTATAATAAGTGCTCCCTTATAGCTGCTTTGTTATATCAAAATATCGCCATAAATTTGCCCCCCCCTCTCTGTTTTACCCTGTTTCTGTAGTGCAGTGCAGGGGAGAGACTTGGGAGCCGTCCTGACCAGCGGAGCTGTGAGAGGAAATGGCGCCGTGTGCTGAGGAGATAGGCCCCGCCCCTTTTCTGGCGGGCTCGTCTCCCGCTATTTAGAGAAATCAGGCAGGGGTTAAATATCTCCATATAGCCTCTAGGGGCTATATGTGAGGTATTTTTAGCCTTTATATAGGTTACATTTGCCTCCCAGGGCGCCCCCCCCCAGCGCCCTGCACCCTCAGTGACCGCGTGTGAAGTGTGCTGAGAGGAAAATGGCGCACAGCTGCAGTGCTGTGCGCTACCTTTAGAAGACTGCAGGAGTCTTCAGCCGCCGATTCTGGACCTCTTCTGACTTCAGCATCTGCAAGGGGGCCGGCGGCGCGGCTCCGGTGACCATCCAGGCTGTACCTGTGATCGTCCCTCTGGAGCTTGATGTCCAGTAGCCAAGAAGCCAATCCATCCTGCACGCAGGTGAGTTGACTCCTTCTCCCCTCAGTCCCTCGCTGCAGTGATCCTGTTGCCAGCAGGAATCACTGTAAAATAAAAAACCTAGCTAAACTTTTTCTAAGCAGCTCTTTAGGAGAGCCACCTAGATTGCACCCTTCTCGGCCGGGCACAAAAATCTAACTGGAGTCTGGAGGAGGGTCATAGGGGGAGGAGCCAGTGCACACCACCTGATCTGGAAAAGCTTTACTTTTTGTGCCCTGTCTCCTGCGGAGCCGCTATTCCCCATGGTCCTTTCAGGAACCCCAGCATCCACTAGGACGATAGAGAAATAACATTCTCCAGATTTTCTAGAGACAGATCTACATGAAAATATACATTCTAATTTGTCTTCATCTTCTCTATAAAAACTTATTACACATCTCTGGCAACGGTGGTCTATAAACACTTATCGATCTTAAAAGCATTTTAATTTGTATGTCTAAGCTGTGAATCATAAGCGCAACCAAATAATTGCCAACAACACTTCTAAGCTAGAAGGAAAGACAACATAACAGCCCTGCAAAAGATTTCACATTTTATGTAGGCAATTTAATTCTCGTTGGTTTGTCTAAATGCTATGAAACAAAATCTTTTCTTTAGACAGCTACAAGTTGCCGGAGAAATAGTGTGGAAGTCAACAACCTCAGGCGAGTATTAAGATTTAAATTGCCCCCTTCATGAGGATTATTCATGAGGAATAGCACTTTTGGTAAAGTTCTAATATGATATAACAAGTAATACCTGTATATAGAAAAGTAAAAATTCAAACACAACTGCGCAACCTATGAATACTGCAGCCTGATGGTAAATCACAGGAATCTTCACAACAATCCCACAAGAACCAAATATAACAAAATATATTCACCACCATGGCACACACTCATATACATTAAAGAGGGTATTAAAAAACCTTACGCAAAGTTTTTGTCCGTGAGTCCCCAATTCTTATTTATCTGTGTTCTTTTCAACTTATGTATTTCCTCCACAAGAGGAGGTCTTATCTCGGATCAAGAGAAAATAGGAATTGGATACCTACCGGTAATTCCTTTTCTCGTAGTCCGTAGTGGATACTGGGGTTCTGTACTTTAGTACCATGGGGTATAGATCGGGTCCACTGGAGCCTGGCACTTTTAAACCTTTAGTGTGTGTGTATGTGTGTGCTGGCTCCTCCCCTCTATGCCCCTCCTACCAGACTCCGTCTAGGAAACTGTGCCTGAGAAGACTGATTTCACACGAGAGAAGGAATAAATACAACAGCGGTGAGGCAACAAGCCAACACACAACCATAACCAAAAGAAGGGTGCTAACTAGAACAGAGGATAGCAACACCAACCCAACCAGAATAGCACAGCTATCCCAACAACATAATGGGACCGCAACGGCGAACCTACCAAATACTTACGCAAGTAAGCAGGAATCAAAGCACAGAGGTGGGCGCCCAGTATCCACTACGGACTTCGAGAAAAGGAATTACCGGTAGGTATCAAATTCCTATTTTCTCTAACGTCCTAATGGATACTGGGGTTCTGTACTTTAGTACCATGGGGAGTCCAAAAGCTCCCAAATGGGTGGGAGAGTGCCGAGACCCCTGTGAAACCGCCTGACCATACTGAAGGTCATCCTTGGCCAAGGTGTCGAGTATCAATACAATTTCACAAAGGTGTTCGAACCAGACCAAGTAGCAGCTCGGCACAACTGTAAGGCCAAGACACCCCGGGCAGCCGCCCAGGAAGAGCCGACAGACCTCGTTGAGTGGGCCCGAATAGATGTTGGCAAAGGCAGAGCCGCCGAAGTAAAGGACTGTTGAATGGTCAACCTGAGCCAATGAGCAACTGATTGCTTAGAAGCCAGACGACCAATCTTTGTGGCATCATAAAGGACAAATAGCAAATCAGACTTTCGATGATGAGCCGTCTATTTAACATAAACCTTCAGAGACCTCACTACATCCAAGGACTCTGGCCTAATGGAAACGTCAGACAACACCGGGACCACAATGGGCTAATTGACATGAAAAGCTGAAACCACTTTTGGCAAAAACGGAGGACGAGTCCTGAGTTACGCCCTGTCTTCATGAAAAATCAAATAAGGGCTCTTGCAGGATAAGGCCCCCAATTCAGAGACATGTCTTGAAGACGCTTATGCCAATAACGTCACTGTTTTCCAGGGGAGAAATTTTAACTCCATCCTATGCAAGGGTTCAAAGTAGTCTGATTGAAGAAAGGACAAAACCACATTGAGATCCCACGGAGCTGTGGAAGGTAAAAAGGGCGGTTGCATATGAAGTACTCCTTTTAGGAAAGTTTGAACTTCCGGCAACATGGAAAGTTGTTTCTGGAAGAAAATAGAGAGCACTGAAATCTGGACTTTGATGGAGCCTAAGCGTAGGCCCATATCCACTCCCACTTGCAGGAAAAGTAGAAAACTACAAATTCTAAATTCCACGGGAGAAATCTTTCTACTTTCACACCAGGAAACATACTTCTTCCAGATACAATGATAATGTTTTGACGATACCATCTTCCTGGCTTGGACCATGGTGGAAACCACACGAGAGGGAAGACCTTTTCTTGCTAGAATCTTCCTCTCAACTTCCAAGCCGTCAAACATAGCCACTGTAAGTCTGGATAGACAAATGGACCTTATTGAAGAAGACCCTTTTGGAGCGGAATAGGCCAGGGATCCTCCAGAATCATAAGTAGTAAGTCCAAGTACCACGCCCGTCGAGGCCAATCCGGGGCAATTAGAATTGCTTGAACGCTTTCCCTTCTTAGTCTTTTTAGAACCCTTGGGATTAGCAGTAGAGGAGGAAAGAAAACTGGTATCCCCAT
Source organism: Pseudophryne corroboree (assembly GCF_028390025.1). Classification (NCBI taxonomy): domain Eukaryota; kingdom Metazoa; phylum Chordata; class Amphibia; order Anura; family Myobatrachidae; genus Pseudophryne; species Pseudophryne corroboree. The sequence continues at coordinate 652,394,237 of NC_086444.1, read as the reverse complement.
GGCGTCGTCAGCGCATCCACTGCTACAGCCTGCGGATCCCTCGTTCTGGAACAGTACGGGCCTAGCTTCTTGTTGAGATGAGAAGCCATCAAATCTATCTGCGGACAGCCCCACCGGTGAATTAGCTGTTGAAACACCTGGGGATGCAGGCCCCATTTTTCCTGATGGAGGTCATGTCTGCTGAGGAAGTCCACTTCCCAGTTGTCCACACCTGGAATGAATATGGCTGAGATGGCCCTTGCGTTGGCCTCCGCCCAGAGGAGGATCTTTGACACTTCTCGCATCTCCGCCCTGCTTTTTGTTCCCCCTAGTCGGTTTATGTACGCCACCACCGTGGCGTTGTCCGATTGAACATGGATTGGTCAATCCCTCAGGAGATGGGAAGCCTGCAGCAGAGCATTGTACATTGCCCTGAGTTCCAGGATGTTTATCAGCAGAGCCAATTCCTGAACTGACCATCTCCCCTGGAACTGGGCCCCTTGGGTCACAGCCCCCCAACCCCGGAGGCTAGCATCCGTAGTGAGTAGAATCCACGAGTGGATATTGAAATTCCTGCCTTCAGCCGGGTGAGGAACTTGCAGCCACCATAATAGAGATCCGGGCTTTCGGAGACCATTTGCTTAGCAGATCCAGCTGAAATGACCAGGCATGAAATCTGCTTTATTGGATTTCCTCGTAAGCAGCAACCATACTGCCCAGCAAGCATATGCAAAGATGAATGGACACCTTGCGAGGACGAAGCACTGAGCGGACCAAGGCCTTGTCCATCGGAAGAAACACCTTTTGAGACACCATATCCAGAATCATTCCCAGGAACTGAAGGCGTTAGTTCAGTTCTAGGTGAGATTTCTGGAAGTTTAGGATCCACCCATGATCCGTAAGCAGGCGAATCGTCAGATCGATGCTGTGCAATAGACTCTTCTTGGACATAGCCTTTATCAAGAGATCGTCCAAGTATGGGACTATGTTGACTCCCATCATGCGCAGTTGCAGCATCATCTCCGCCATGACTTTGGTGAAGACCCTCGGAGCTGTGGATAGGCCAAAGGGCAAGGCCTAAAACTGGAAATGGTCATCCAAGATGGCAAAACTGAGGTAAGCCTGATGAGGGGGCCACATGCTGGATGTGAAGGTAAGCATCCTTGACATCTAGGGATACCAGGAATTCCCCATCTTCTAGACCGGAGACCATTGCCCGCAGGGATTCAATCTTGAATTTGAACACACGTAGATACGGGTTTAGAGACTTCAGGTTTAAGATGGTTCGCACCGAACCGTCCGGTTTTGGAACGACATAAAGACTGGAGTAAAAACACCTGTTGTGTAAGGGAGGAGGTACAGGAACCCCCACCCCTGTCCACAAAAGCTTTTGAATGGGCTCTTGCAAGGTAACTTTTGCTGCGGGCAAAGGCCCTCATTCCAAGTTGTTCGCTCGTTGCCGAGTTTCGCTATATTGCGATTAGTCGCTTACTGCGCATGCGCAAGGTTCGCAGAGCGCATGCGCTTAGTTATTTTACACAAAAGTTAGGTATTTTACTCACGGCATAACGAGGATTTTTCATCGTTCTGGTGATCGGAGTGTGATTGACAGGAAGTGGGTGTTTCTGGGCGGAAACTGGACGTTTTATGGGTGTGTGCGGAAAAACGCTGCAGTTTCTGGGAAAAACGCGGGAGTGGCTGGAGAAATGGGGGAGTGTCTGGGCGAACGCTGGGTGTGTTTGTGACGTCAAACCAGGAACGAAACTGACTAAACTGATCGCAGTGGCAGAGTAAGTCCTGAGCTACTCAGAAACTGAAAATAAATTTCTATTCGCAATTATGCGAATCTTTCGTTCGCAATTCTGCAAAGCTAAGATTCACTCCCAGTAGGCGGCGGCTTAGCGTGTGCAATGCTGCTAAAAGCAGCTAGCGAGCGAATAACTCGGAATGAGGGCCAAAGCTGGTAAGCCCGATTTGAAAACTCTGTGAGGAGGAAGTGTTTGAAATTCCAGCCAGTAACCTTGGGAAATAAGGTCCCTCACCCAAGGATCCCAGCAGGACTTCGCCCATACATGGGCGAAGTGTTGAAGACGAGTACCCACCTTAAAATCGCCTTGCTGCTGGGGCCAACCGTCACGTGGAAGGCTTAGCAGCAGGGGATTCAGAGGTCTGGTCAAGGGAGGCAGCAGCTGGGACTTACCACGAAATCCTCTCGGAGTGGTGGAGATGGCCCAGCCCCTGCCTCTGAACCTCTCCACATGAAAGGACTGCAAAGAACTTCTAGCAGGTGGCGCAGCCGACGGCAGATAGGTAGACTTACCCACCGTGACCTGGGAGATCAATTTATTCACTTCATCCCCAAAAAAGGCATCACCTGTAATGGGAAGATTTTCTACACCCTTTTTGGAATCAGTGTCTGCTGACCATTGATGTAACCATAACGCCCTGTGTGCCGAAACAGCCAAAGCAATAGTGTGGCCATTTATCTTACACAATTCCTTTATAGCCTCGCTCATACAATTAGCAGCAACCTGTATGTGATGTAGCAGAGTAATGACCTCTTCCCTGGACACAGAGTCTAAACCATCAATAACAGAATCAAACCACTTTACCATCGCCCTGGAAATTCACCCACAGACTATTGTGGGGCGCTGCTACACCCGCCGCATTATAACTTATCTTGAGAGTGGTCTCAATTTTACGGTCAGCTGGTTCTTTCAGGGATATAGCCCCTGGTACCGGCAGTACCAATTTCTTAGACAGCCTGGACACAGACGTGTCGACCGATATGGGGTTTCCCAGACCTTCCTGTCCTCAGCAGGGAGGGGAAAAGTAGTTAAAAACCTCTTAGAGATTTTACATTTCTTAATCAGGGTTCAACCATGCTTCCCTGGCCTCTTTAGACACAAGAAAAGTGGCTGACGCCTTTGGTCTAACATTAAAGTACAACTCCTCATCTTGTTCTAACTCCTGTTCTGGAATGCGAAGAACCTCTCTAGCAGCAAAAATGAGCGCCTCCACCCCAGGGGACAGAGAGCTGTCCTCATCCATCTCATCATCATCCACATCAGCCTGATCAGAATCAGACTGGAGCCCCTATGGCAGTGAGCATTTATGTGAAACCACCAGAGGGGGCTGAGAAGCCTTTCTGGTATCTGCTGCTTTTGCCATAGAATCAATAGACTGTTTCAACACCTGTCTTTCCTTTTTAGCTGCAGCTAATTCTGAATTGACATTCTGAATCATGCATTTAAAATTGTCTAACCAGTCAGGTGCCTGTGAACTGTATCTTTGTGGAGATAAGGTGCATTGTTCACACATGAATAACCCCGCTGAAGACGGGTTAGAGTTACAAGCAGCACTCATTACCATGTCATGTAATACAGCGCAGCCCACTGACCAACACCTCCACACAGACCCTAGAGAGCCCCTGGAGACACTGAGGAGCGTACACCAGTACACAAAACACAGCAGTACAATGTGTAAAATATGTGTATGACTTGACAGGAGTTCAGTGGCATCACCGCTGGTGTGCTCCCCCCAATCTATGACCCCCTGGTACAAGCACAGAGTCTTGTAGCAGCGTGGGTCTCCGAAGGAGCAGTGTTCATGCAGCGAGGATGATCCGCAGCAGCAGGAAATGGCGCCTTCATGCCTCTGGTCCCGCTCAGGGAAGCCCCGCCTCCTGTAATGGTGCGCGGTCCCTGATTCATAAACTATACTGGCCATGTTGTTAAAGAATCAGAATATGTATAACAGTACACACAGAGCCTTTAGTGACAGTGAGCACTGCAGGAAAACTGCCCTGAGCCAGTTTGTCCGAGGCGGGCACCGCAGCTCGTGGACCGTGACCGCCGCGCAACTTGCCACGAAAACTGCACTGGGGATCCGCTAACTGGGACCCCGGTGTACCACTCACCGCACCTGGAAGTTCGAAATCCATTAGAGGATGGCGGCTAGCTGCTGGTATGGGCACACATACTAATTATGTGTGATCAGTACCTCAGGAGCTCAGTGTCGTGTCAGCTGGGATTACGAACCATTAACCCTCAGGAAGTTGGTTCGGTCCCCCATCAAAGTCCCACAAAGCAGGTAGCCTAATAACTAACTAAAATGAAAAAAATGGGATTTTAATACCTACCGGTAAATCCTTTTCTCTTAGTCCGTAGAGGATGCTGGGGTCACCATTAGAACCATGGGGTATAGACGGGATCCGCAGGAGACATGGGCACTTTAAGACTTTCAAAGGGTGTGAACTGGCTCCTCCCTCTATGCCCCTCCTCCAGACTCCAGTTATAGGAACTGTGCCCAGGGAGACGGACATTTCGAGGAAAGGATTCATTGTTAAACTAAGGTGAGATCCATACCAGCTCACACCTCAAGCATGCCGCAAAACGTGGCATATAACAGAACACAAGCCAACGGCATGAACAAATTCAGCAACAGGCTGACTATAAACGTAACACAACATGTGTGTAACCACAACTAATAACTGCAGATACAGTATGCATTGGGATGGGTGCCCAGCATCCTCTACGGACAAAGAGAAAAGGATTTACCGGTAGGTATTAAAATCCCATTTTCTCATACGTCCTAGAGGATGCTGGGGTCACCATTAGAACCATGGGGTTATACCAAAGCTCTAGAACGGGCAGGAGAGTGCGGATGACTCTGCAGCACCGACAGACCAAACTTGAGGTCATCATCGGCCAGGGTATCAAACTTGTAAAACTTTGCAAAAGTGTTTGAACCCGACCAAGTAGCTGCTAGGCAAAGTTGCAATGCCGAGACCCCCCCGGGCAGCCTCCCAGGACGAGCCCACCTTTCTAGTAGAATGGGCCTTCACAGATTTCGGTAACGGCAATCCAGCCGTGGAAGGAGCATGCTGAATCTTATTACAGATCCAGCGTGCAATGGTCTGCTTGGAAGCAGGACAACCAATCTTGTTGAGAGCATACAGGACAAACAGAGCCTCCGTTTTCATAACAGGAGCCGTTCTGGCGACATACATTTTCAAAGCTCTGACCACATCCAGAGACTTTGACTCAATTAAGGCGTCAGTAGCCACTGGCACCACAATAGGTTGGTTCATGTGGAAAGATGAAACCACCTTCGGCAGAAATTGCTGACGAGTCCTCAACTCTATCTTCATGGAAGATCAAATAAAGGCTCTTGTGAGACAAGGCCGCTAACTCAGACACCCGCCTTGCAGATGCCAAGGCCAACAGAATGACCACTTTCCAAGTGAGGAATTTCAAACCGACCTTCTGTAAAGGTTCAAACCAATGTGATTGAAGGAACTGCAACACCACGTTAAGATCCCATGGTGCAACTGGGGGCACAAATGGAGGTTGGATGTGCAACACACCTTTCACGAAAGTCTGAACTTCTGGAAGGGAGGCCAATTGTTTTTGAAAGAAAACCGATAAGGCTGAAATCTGTAAATTAATTGAGCCCAACTTTAGGCCCGCATCCACACCTGTTTGTAGAAAATGGAGAAAACGTCCTAGCTGAAATTCTTCTGTAGGAGCCTTCTTGGATTCACACCAAGAAACATTCTCCCCAAATACGGTGGTAATGTTTAGACATTACTCCTTTCCTGGCCTGAATAAGTGTGGGAATGACTTCACTGGGAATACCCTTTCAGGCTAGGATTTGGCGTTCAACCGCCATGCCGTCAAACGTAGCCGCGGTAAGTCTTGATACACGCACAGCCCCTGTTGTAACAGGTCCTCGCATAGAGGAAGAGGCCAGGGATCTCCTATGAGTAATTCCTGAAGATCTGGATACCAAGCCCTCCTTGGCCAGTCTGGGACAATGAGGATCGCTTGAATCTTTGTTTTTCTTATGATCTTTAGAACCTTTGGAATGAGAGGAAGTGGAGGGAATACATACACCGACTGAAACACCCATGATGTCAACAGTGCATCCACTGCTATTGCTTGGAGGGTCCCTCGACCTGGAACAATATCTCTGAAGATTCTTGTTGAGACGAGATGCCACCATGTCTATTTGAGGAATTCCCCAATTACTTGTCACTTCTGTGAAGACCTCTTGATGGAGGCCCCACTCTCCTGGATGGAGATCGTGTCTGCTGAGGAAGTCTGCTTCCCAGTTGTCCACTCCTGCAATGAAGATCGCTGACAGAGCTCTTGCGCTACTGCTGTTACATTGTACGACTGGATCAGTACGGGCAGATTGCGAAGATGTTCCGCTTGTAGAAGGCCATTGTAAATGGCCCTTAACTCCAGAACGTTTATGTGGAGACAAGTTTCCTGGCTTGACCATCTTCCTTGGAAGATTTCCCCCTGTGTGACTGCTCCCCAGCCTCGGAGACTTGCATCCGTGGTTACTAGGATCCAGTCCTGGATCCCGAACCTGCGCCCCTCTAGGAGGTGAGAGCTGTGCAGCCACCACAGGAGCGTGATTCTGGTCTAGGAAGACAGGATTATCCTTCAGTGCATGTGCAGGTGGGATCCAGACCACTTGTCCAACAGGTCCCACTGAAACACTCTGGCATGTAATCTGCCTAACTTAATAGCCTCGTAGGCCGCAACCATCTTCCCCAACAACCAACTGCATTGATGGATTGACACTCTTGCTGGTTTCAGAATTTGTTTGACCAGATTCTGAAGTTCCAGAGCCTTTTCCACTGGAAGAAAAACTCTCTGCAGTTCTGTGTCCAGTATCATACCAAATACGACAACCGCGTCGTCGGAATCAGCTGTGATTTTGGCAAGTTTAGGAGCCAACCATGTTGTTGAAGAACTGTCAGGGAGAGTGCAATGTTTTGCACCAACTGGTTCCTGGATCTTGCCTTTATCAGGAGATCGTCAAGGTGCGGGATAATCGTGACTCCTTGCTTGCGAAGGAGAACCATCATTTCCGTCATCACTTTGGTGAAAATCCTCAGAGCCGTGGACAGACCAAACGGCAACGTCTGAAATTGGTAATGACAATCCTGAATTGTAAACCTCAGGTAAGCCTGATGCGGAGGATAAACGGAAACATGTAAGTAGGCATCCTTTATGTCCACCGACACCATAAAATCCCCTTCCTCCAAACTGGAGTTCACTGCTCGGAGAGACTCCATCTTGAATGTTATTTTTTTTAGGTAGAAATTGAGGGATTTCAGGTTTAGGATTGGTCTGACCGAGCCGTCCGGCTTCGGGGCCACGAACAGGCTTGAATAAAAGCCTTCTCCCTGTTGTGACGGGGGAACCATGACAATGACCTGATTTTGACACAACTTTTGTATTGCGTCGCATACTACCTCCCTGTCCGGAAGAGAAGCTGGTAAGGCCGATTTGAAAAATCGGCGAGGGGGAACGTCTTGAAACTCCAGTTTGTACCCTTGGGATACTATCTGTAAAACCCATGGGTCCAGGTCCGAACGAAATCAGGACTGACTGAAGAGTTTGAGACGTGCCCCCACCAGTGCGGACTCCCGCAGAGGAGCCCCAGCGTCATGCGGTGGAATTGGCAGAAGCCAGGGAGGACTTCTGCTCCTGGGAACCCGACAAGGCTGGTGATCTTTTACCTCTTCCCCTTCCTCTAGTAGCAAGGAAGGAAGAACCTCGCCCTTTTCTGTATTTATTGGGCCAAAATGACTGCATTTGATAGTGGTGTGTTTTCTTTTGTTGTGGAGGAACATAAGGCAAAAAGGATGACTTACCCGCGGTAGCCGTAGATACCAAATCAGCGAGGCCATCACCAAACAAGGCACCACCTTTATATGGTAGAGATTCCATATTTTTCTTGGAGTCAGCATCAGCATTCCATTGGTGAATCCACAATGCTCACCTAGCTAAGACTGCCATGGCATTGGCTATTGATCCCAAAAGGCCAACATCTCTCGCAGTTTCCTTTAGGTACGCTGCAGCGTCCTTGATATAACCCAGCGTCAAGAGGATGCTATCCCTATCTAGGGTATCTATATCAGATGACAAATTATCTGCCCACTTTTCGATAGCACTACTCACCCACGCAGATGCAATGACAGGTCTGAGTAGCGTACCTGTGGTCGCATAAATGGATTTTAACGTAGTTTCTTGCTTACGATCCACAGGGTCCTTAAGGGCTGCCGTGCCAGGTGACGGGAGAGCCACCTTTTTAGACAAACGTGATAGGGCCTTGTCTACAATGGGGGGTGACTCCCACTTTTCCCTATCCTCAGAGGGAAACGGATAAGCCACCGGAATCCTTTTTTGGAATTTGAAACTTTCTGTCAGGGCTATCCCAGACTTTTTCAAATAGAGTGTTCAATTCATGAGAGGGAGGAAACGTTATCTCAGGTTTCTTTTCCTTATACATACAGACCCTTTTATTAGGAACAGCAGGGTCCTCAGTGATATGTAATACATCTTTAATTGCCACAATCATGTACTGAATGCTCTTTGCCAATTTTGGATCTAATCTGGAATCACTATAGTCGACACTGGAATCAGTGTCCGTGTCGGAACCAGTGTCTGCCAACTGGGCAAAAGTACGTTTTTGTGACCCCGAGGGGTCCTGTACTTGTAATAATACATCCTCCACAGATTTCTTCCATGCCTGGGTCTGAGACTCAGACTTATCTAATCTCTTACTAATAAGAGTCACATAAGCATTCAAAACATTTACCCAATCAGGAGTCGGCGGTGCCGACATGGTCACCCCCACAGCCATTTGTGTCCCTAATACAGCCTCCTCCTGGGAAGAGCACTCAGCCTCAGACATGTCTACACACGTGTACCAAACACCCACAAACGCCCGGTGTGGGCATATAGAGGACAGACCCACAGTAAAGTCTGTCAGAGAGACACAGACGGGATTTGCCGGCTCACAACCCAGCGCCAAATTAACGGGTCTGAAAACACTAACAAATGCCCCAGACCGGTAGCGCTTTAAATATAAAATATATTGCACCAAATTTTACTGTGTCCCCCCCCCCCCCCCCCCCGTTTTGCACCCTGATACTTGTCAGCAGTGTGAGGTAGGACCAGCGTCTCTGCAGCCCTGTGGAGAGGAAATGGCGCCGAGCTGAGAGAGCTGTGAGGAAGAAGCTCCGCCCCCTTAATGGCGTGCTTCTGTCCCACTTATTTTAATAAATAATTATACTGGCGGGGGTTAGGACAGTGCCTTGGCACTAACGTCCCCTCTTGCCAGTGGAAATTGAGGATTCTTGCTGCCCAGGGCGCCCTTACCCCCCCCCCCCCCCCCCCGTGCCCTGCACCCTGCAGTGCTGTGTGTGTGGGAGCACGGCGCGCAGCGTTCCGTTCGCTGCGCGGTACCTCAGAATGCAGTCACTGGAGAAGTCTTCTTTTCTTCTGTTGCTCACCTGTCTTCTGACTTCTGGCTCTGTAAGGGGGTGACGGCAGGCTGTGGGAGTGAGCATCTAGGCGTCCCCAGCGATCAGCACCCTCAGGAGCTAATGGTGTCCTGTCAGCCAGAAGCAGAGCCATTGAACTCACTAGAAGTAGGTCTGACTTCTCTCCCCTAAGTCCCACGAAGCAGGGAGACTGTTGCCAGCAGTCCTCCATGAAAATAAAAAACCTAACAAAAGTCTTTTTCAGAGAAACTCAGTAGAGCTCCCCTGTAGTGCGTCCAGTCTCACTGGGCACAATTCTAAAACTGGAGTCTGGAGGAGGGGCATAGAGGGAGGAGCCAGTTCACACCTTTTGAAAGTCTTAAAGTGCCCATGTCTCCTGCGGATCCCGTCTATACCCCATGGTTCTAATGGTGACCCCAGCATCCTCTAAGACGTATGAGAAATAAAGGAAACAGAACTGCACACGGCTCCTTGGGCACATTTTTCTAAACTGAATCTGGCGGGAGGGGAGGCGCCAGCACACATATACACAAACTAAAGATTTTAAAGTGCCAGGCTCCAGTGGACCCGATCTATACCTTATGGTACTAAAGAACTGAACCCCATTATCCACTAGGACGTTAGAGAAAAGATCATCGTGCAATTTTGTAATACATAAAGAACAGGGTTTATTAAAACATAACACTCACAATAAAACAAAGATCAAAAGCATGTAACCACATATCATTGGATGGGGCTTGCATCAGGGGTCATCAGTCACCCTCCCAGATGTAATAGGGTCTGGAAGTCCAGAAAGTCCCGGAAAACTCCCAAGGTATACGATGTCCCCGGCAGGAATCCCCCAAGAAAACAGTCACTTGCATAACATCGTTTTGGACTGGGCTGTCTTCCTTCAGAAGCATAGTGACAATGTCCCACACTAGGATATTTATGAAAGGAGGGTATCGGGTTACTGTTAGGGCCTGGGGGCAGCTTAGGCACTGGGGAGAGGGTTAGCCAACATCCTGACCACCGGGATAACATACCCAAACTGTTTGTGCAAAAAATATGCAAAAGCAACCGGAGGCGTCTAGTGTAAACAGACGCTTCATGAATGCTTTTATGATCTACTGCTGCGTCTGAGGATGCAACACTGGATCAACTGCATGAACATCAGCTATCTAAGTAACCATTTCTCAGGATGGCCGGTGTAATCATGCAGCAAAGGCCAGGAAACCTGCACTGGAAGATGAGGAACCTGGCCTCGGCACGCCCCTTCATGTCAGTCATGAAGCTTAGGGAGCATTATGAAAGTCGTTACATTCACTGATTTGCCCATGCACACTGATGCGTATGCACAATACAGTACCCATCGAAGATGTATGGTAACCATCAGGTTGGTGCGTCGTCTATCGCACTGTCCCATCCGATGTGGGGCACATCAGATGCAAAGATGCAATCACTCAATTCATCAAACAATGAATCAGGTGAATTTGCGCCAGCTGCCACTAGATGGCGCCCAACACAGCTATTCAATTGTTGCTCCATTTTGGTGTGATCAGCTGCCAGCGCCTGCATTTCAGTCTGCCCAGCTCCCCCCAACACACCAACACACACTCTCCCCGAGGTGGCTAGCTGAAATGTGCTAAAAGTAATGGGCGTCCAAACAGGACTTTTCGCTTTACGTAGCTACACCAGAGGTCTCTGGGAACGATAAGCGCACAAAAAGCTTTTAAGATTTCAAAAGCATTGCTATCTTCACTCCTCATTTAAAGGATCAGCTTCATTCAGAGTGTGGATAGCTGTAACATGTCCCTGAACAAAGAACAAAGAACATGTCACTAATATCAAGTTAGTCTACTCCTGTTTCCACCAATTGATTTAATTTACACTAGATGTAATAAGTAATTGATGCTAAAAGATAAAACAAATACCTTTAATATAAATCAATAATTTAACTCAAGTTCAGTGAGCAGAGAATTTACTCCTTGGTGACATGGTTTAAGTTATAATATACTGCTATGCAGTAAGGAGATTAAGGGACACGCGTATTTGGCCTTGGGTGCCTAAACACCTTAAGATGGGATCCGGTCTGAAGATCGACACTGTCTAGGTCGACAATGTTTAAGTTGACAGTCACTAGGTCGACAGGTCAAAAGGTCGACATGAGTTTTTCAAAAAAAAAAATCTTTTTTTGAACTCTTTCATACTTAACGATCCACGTAGACTACGATTGGAACAGTAATCTGTGCCGAGCGAAGTGGTAGCGGAGCGAGGCACCTTGCCCGAAGCATGGCGAGCGAAGCGAGCCATGCGAGGGGACACGGTGCACCATTTCAGCTTCCCGGTCACTGTACGCAGAAAATTACACCAAAAACCCCAATAAAAAACTCATGTCGACCTTTTGACCTGTCGACATAGCACATGTCGACCTAGAAACCCTGTCGACCTTCCAACCCTGTTGACCTATAGTGGTCGACCTAAACACTGTCAATTTGATGATCCACAATCCCTTAAGATACAGTGGACTACCGTGAGATTGCATCAGCCTTGCCTCCAAGGGTTGGTAAAATAGGTGAAAGAGTGTATAGGGAGAGAAGAGAAGGAGGAAGGAAATAATGGGAGGTAAAAGGAGAAAGTCAATACAAACTGCTTTAAAGTATAGACGTTCTATAAAAATCAAAAATTCACTTTCAATAAATTACTAATTTTTTTTATCTTTTGAAGAACATTAAAAAAAAACTAATGTCCCATTTAGAAGGCACAACCTGCCCTTTCCTTTCATTAGATCCATTACATCACGGTTCATGTTTTGCAGGTCACCTGTAGATTTTTTAAATGTGGCAGTTGGTGATACACAGTGCAGCTGCTTGGTGACCTGGAAAACGTGAACCGTGTGGGGTCCTGAGGATCGAGTTTGAGAACCACTGCATTACATTATTAAACATAAAAAGGTCAAACACTGTAATACACCTGTGCTTTTACAGACGAGGGCTGTAGAGGTTTACTATTATCAGGGTATTGTTAAGTAAATAAGGTCATTAACTGTAACATCCACAAGACAAGCACTTTCTAATTATTTTATATAGGTTTCAACCTTTTGCATAACACGGTCAGATGAAAAATTACAGCTGCATTTTGTATTTCCTTAATCATTTCTGTTATACTACTGTATCTCTCTTCAAGTCACAAAACAATGTTCTTTTGTGCAGTTTGGCTTGTTCAACTAATAAAACAATAAGGTATCTCTAATGGCCATAGCACACAGAAAATGAGTAAAATCAGAAAATGGGGAGGAAAAAAAGATTATTTTTTTTTTTACAAAATATCTAAAATTCATGCAAGAATGACATTTGATCCTAATACATGTGTGTACATATGCATATAAAGAATGAAAATACATTTTGGATGACATCTTTTTCATGAAACTCATTTCTGGAGATTAAAAATATACTGATCCAGGCGGTTTAATTTTTTATTTTGAAATGCCACAAAGAATAGTCCAGCAAGTATTGAAAAATATGTGAACCTTCATATTATAGAGGATTATGAGGATCAATAGTATAACATCTAAGAGATTGCTACTTATTAGTATTCGTTGATAGAGAAAGAGAGAGGTTATACTTTATCTGGAGCCTATATATTTTTGTTTTCATGCACATTCATTTGTTATGAATGGTGATTAATTTTAATGTTCTAAAAAAATGATAGATTATATATAATAATATAATATATATTTGAATTTTTTTTATTTATTTTTTTAAACATGTAACAAATTATTTCTACATTCATGAACTCTGTTTACTTACATAAAATTAAATAGCTATCTGCTAGCAGTAGGCCATTGAGGACAGCCAAGTAATTTCCATTTTTGCCCTCATAAATATATGTATAAATACAAACATATTTCAGACAGGGCTGTTTAAGTCACTGCTTCTTTCTCTCAAATCACAGGCAAAGCAGTGACCTAGGATAAACTGATTACAGATCAACCACTTCCCAGTATACACTGGATAAAAATATGTATATGCAGGTCTTTATCAGGTTACCTAGTTCAATAACAATTAATATGAATTATTTCCATGCCATTGCAATTTAAGATGTTTCACTCTGAGTGCGGCCATAGTAAATACTTCCACTTCAAAGTCTGGGGTCTGTATTTGTTCACTATTGGATCTATTCAGTGCATGTCGGATCCTCTCCGACGGAAAGGATCCGACAATGCAGTATTCAATTTGCGGCCAAATCCGAGTGCTTTTGCCCGTTTTCAACAATGCCAATACAACCTTTTTTAAAGTCGAAAACAGGACTAAAACCTGTCGGATTTGGCTGCAAATCCGACAAAACACGTGGATCTGCGGATAATCCGCTGATCCATGTGTTTTCTGACAAGTCGGAAAAACGTCAGGACCACCACTGAATAGGTCAAATCATAATTCAATCTAAAAAAAGTCGAAAAGTGCAGTCTTTCTGACTAGACAGCAGTTCCGACTTTAATTGAATAGACCCTTATATCTATTTCAGTGATAGGAGCTCACACATGCTAAATAAACTACAGATAGATAAACAATGACCCTTTATGCAGATGATCTCACACATGAGAGTTTCTACAAATAATGCTCACAATGAATAAAACATATTAATGTTGAACAAAAATAAATTCACTGTTGAGAAAAGTGCAAGTTGGGGAAAAAAACTTGAATGAGAAAAGATTAAAATGATTCACCGCCTCTAAACTGTATGCAATACTTTTACAATTGGCTGCAATTTGGGTTATTTATAACAAGTCATGCGTGTTGGATTGTACATATCACAATTTCCAGAGGCATTGTGAGACTGGGGAATATTGTGCAACTTAAAAGTACAAAAGTTGTTGCAGTAGGATAGGGCAATCAGCCTTGTGATGCCACTCACAGAATAATGTTAAATAAAAGGAAAGATATGGTCTTACATTGCATTAAATCTCAACCATAGGCTATAGGTAAGTTTCCTTTCCATTGTTAATGTTAACAATAGAATAGTGTATTCTTTATACAAATGGGTTTAAGATGATTTTAAAGTAATTATGAAAAATATAAAGAAAAAATTAAAATGGCATAAAGAAGTTAACATTTTTCTAATCACAATAAAAATAAAGCAACACTAGCATAAGAGCACTGCAATATGTTAAGGTGCGCTTGTTTCATTGTGAATCTAAAAGATTACGCTAATGGGTGGCAATGTAGATTTCCAAAATTTATTTAAAACTTATTTTACAACATGCAAAAAACTATGCATTTAAAGGAAAGAAACAGGATTTCCCTAATGTGGGAATGTGAATGCTGTGTGTGATCAGTGAACGGCATAAAGGCAAACCACAAAATAAGGGGAGCTGTTGCATTGTTATATAACTAACAACTAACACATTGCTGACAAAATAAATAGTAATAATAAAAAAGAAAACCGCATACCAAATATACAATGCACCCATGACACACTATCCATTATACCCATGAACACTTTAACCAAAAGATAGTTGGAGGAAACATTTAGAATATATACATTTGAATTTTTTACCTGGTTTTACAGTATATGTGAAGGAATATCGTGCAGGATTTGCCTTTACCTCCAACGCATGGGAAAGATATACAGGAGGATTTGTTTCCCATATGTACAGTATACATAAATGAGTAGCTATGCAATCACTTACAATTGGTAAACAATGAGGTACAGTATCATGTTCATTATGAATATGAATACACACATAACTTGGCCATCACAGACCTACTACTCTAAATTAAATGGATATATGAAGTCATCTTTGCGTTTAGTAGACCGCACTAAAGACAACCACAGAACTTTTAGTGATTTCATTTGAAATTAAGGAAAGACCATGTTAGAGCGTTCAAAAGTGAAGAATATCATAAAACAGCAAAACGACTGATCATTTTCTATCGCACTTTTACAGAAACTGTATATTACAATTGCTTCATTCTACTGATCTACTGAAATCCAAATACAAAACCACCAAGGCTTTTTATTATTAAATTATAAGGCAATATTTTCTTGGGGGTTGGGTTGGCCACAGAGTTCCTTAGGCAAAAATTCTTAGCAAAAACCAATCCCAACCCTACCACCTACATGCAATGCTAATGATATACTGTATTTATTGTTCTTTATCTCATTAATGGTAATGGCAATGTCTTTTAGGCAGAGCTGGATGGTTTAAACCAAATGTTTCTTTAAAAAAACAAAACACTTTTTTTATTATGCTTTGACTTCTTAAAAAAAGCCTATTATATAATAAAAAATAGTGTTTCAAAATGTTTAATGCCAGTGGCATGCCCATTGCTAATGCTTAACTCCTACTTCTTTGGGTGTTTGTGTGCGTGTGTTTTCCATTTTGTATTACTATTCAGATTTAAATAGTAAAAAGTAGGACTAATGCTTAACATTAACTTGTTCTAATTTTCAATTTCATCTATCTCTGAGTGAACTTTCTATGTAATAATATGTTTGGTCTGTCTACATATATTTAGATGTAATAGGAATAATAAGCTGTAAAACACTGGTTCTATTGAAATCAAATCAAAGCCTAATAACATTATTAATGTTAGAAAGCATGAAACCATATTTGATCAAGGTTTCTAATATATGATTACATTTTTATTTCACTACAACATTAATGCAAAAAAATTTTTTATTAAAAACTGGTTTTAAAAAAAATGTATTTAAAAAAAAAAAAAAAAGCTATTTTATTTCTGGGTTGTTGTTTTTTATTTTATTTTAAACTGGGTTTTTTTTTTCCCCAACCCTGCTTCTAGGAATACCAGAAAAAGGTACCAATAACAATCCCAACACAAAATGCTACTATCTTCATGCTTCTACAAAAGGTTCAAGTTTCTTGTATTAGATTTCCATAAATAATGTAAATGCATGCAATATAAGTATATACTCTTCTTCTATATGGAAATAGATTAAAGTGTCTATTCGGTCAGAATAAAGAAAGTGAAAGTAAAAAATAACCACAAAAATGTATGAAAGAAAAAGATTTCCGTTTGATTGTCTCTACCTATTCGAAGAATGTTGTATGTGCTTGAAATGTTTTCTGAAACTACATATGCTTGTTGCATTGTTCTAGGACCTGGGAAGATTCACAGAGCAAGGTACTTACAGACCACATGCTATGTTAAACTGCAAGAGCACAGTGATGGGTTGTTGAAAACAGCTATTGTGCACAGAGGTCTTTTACATGTAAGATACAATGAAAAACAGCAAGTGACAAAGAAATTTTCTCTGGCATGCAAATCAGTTCTATTTCGAGCCGTTGTTTCCTTATAACAGACACAGCTGTAGCCACCCAATTTTAATACCCTAGGTGGTTATTATATCAGAAGGCAAAGCAGACTAATGCTTTAAGTTGGCCGGCTGCTCCAGGAATTAAGGAATTGTATTCAAATGGATCCTACGCAAGTAACAAAATGAGAAGCTAGCTTAATTCTACTCCAAAGGCTGCCTAATGTACATTTGTCATTGGTAATCTCCTTGTCCTTTGTATTGAATGGAAAAACCGTCACAAGAGCAATTGTTCCACACATGATATCTCAGTACGCACAGTGATGCTGCTGCCCCTCAATTTATCCTGGCTGACGCATTTAGCAATGTAGAATGATTTTATTTTATACAGTATTACTGATTTAAAAAGCTAACATGCCCTAAAGACAGGAAGGCAGAAGAAAATCACAAAAGCTACACCAGAGGGCAAGATTGAGATTTCTTTCTCCTCTTTTCTGTGATTGCGGATAAATTAAATATAAAATTTCCTTCACTGCTCTATGAAATAAACATATTTATACTGTACAATTTGGTCTAGTTTGTACAAATATACCAATAAAATTGTATGATATAATGTTATTTTGAAAAAATATATACTTCGTTTTTGATCTTTTTACTGTACTTCCATGCAAATGATTATCTACCAACCAGGCACAGCTGTATATGGCGTGCCTGAAAGTTGTTCCACTGCATGTTTTCTACAGCATCCACAGAATTAAAACAATGACTGAGCACATACGTCAGAATGATGCTCACTGTATTGTAAATGGATTTGCTAAAATGCTCCTTGTATTATATAAATCCATTGACAGTTGATCAGATTGCATTGTACATGAATATATTATAGTATATTATACTTCAAAATATAAATTGATCATATATTAATTTTCTGCGGAAACCATGCCCACAAGACGACCAAACATGTTTGGGCGCCCATGCATATCGCGCATGTCGGGCCCAAGCAGACAGGGTTTAGCCACATAAAATGGTTAAACCCTTGTAAGGTCCTAATTTGGGCGTCCAAACTCCAGCTTGAATGCCAAAATTGCAGACTAGCGCACATTTCTTCTCACACCTCAGGAGGCTATCGGGGCATCTACACAGAGCAATAATTTTACTGCTTTGTATTGCGCCCCATAGTGGTAGCTGTGGGTTAAAACAATTGAATCGTCCCCAATGTGTTTTTGGGTTCTTACTAGACACAGTGGGGCTGATATATAATTGAGTGAATATTTGTTGAACATATATTTTGCATGTTTTCGCAGTGCGCAAGCTCCAGAATGTGCATACATAATGAAAATAATGCAGATTCATACGCACTCCAGGTGCAACCCCACTTGTGACTCAGTAGGTGCAACGGGGTCGCATCTGCACATTGTCATGCAGGTAAAGTTCAATAAGGTTGTGAAGATGCACCCACATACTATGTTGAATTGGACGGAGTTATAAACAAATCTGTTTCTAGATACATCTTTTGCACCCGGTATAGAGCTGGTGTAAGTGCGTAGTGAGGATAATGACCTGTCCAACCGAGTGTCCATATGAGAGCAGACGCACCATATTTTTAGAGTTGATGACTGAGTATGGACACATTTTTTCCATGCGTGAAATGCAACAGTATCTCTGCCAAAGACGCATTTAACTCTGTATCGGCCCACATGTGCATTCACTGACGGAGACAAATCACAGTGTGTAGGCCAGTCATGCTAGGCACATGAATCTGTGGGTTCTGATGTGAACAAATACATGTCCAGTCACTGCTTGACACAGACTGCATGCACAACAATAAAAGGGAACTAGATTCATGTACAACAATATAAAAGACACGGGCTGCATGTATGATAAAAGTGAACATGATAAGCCTACATATATGATGACAAAAACATAGGGTAATATAAGACAGACAGAAGACTACTTTTAAAATCAAGGGTGAGCCCTCAAAGGAATCTCCTTTGGGGGGACTCAAGGATTCCCAAGCTGACACAAAGGTTCTTTCTTCCCCAAATCCACTGGAAGAAAAGTTGTTGCCAAATTGATTTATACTGTACTAGAGAGACCCTGTTCTGACTAATAAACCAGACAGGAGTTTCTGGGATGCACAGTATTTGGCTCACTACTGCATATCTTATAAAACAGCAGTACAAATAAACAGACCAGGTTTCCAGTGACCTTTTAAAAAAAATTACTTTCAACTTTACTGTATAGGGCGATTCCATGAAAACAGGGACAAAGTACTAAAAAATTAAAAAATATTTGTTATTTCAGTTTATTCTGAAGCACAAGATGTTAAAGTAAGTGGCAGCACTAATTTTTTTAACAAAAACACTTTTTTTCACTAGTTTAGCGGCTTCCACATATCCATGTGTTTCTCAGGCTAGTTGGATATGATTCTTTCACTTTCATTCAGAAGTAAAAAAAAATAAATTTTAACATGTTAGCAGTAAAGCAAAAGCTATGTTGTATTCATTTATATTTTATGTTTAGGAATAATTGAAAACTACATCTCAATATCTTTTTGATTTTGCATAATATTAGGTTTCTTAAGCCTACTGTTAGCATGTAACCTGAGTTACCAAAACATGGGAAAAAATTTTTTATAAGGGTAAATAATAATACTGCTAGTTTATACTTGTTTTTGTATACATTTGTCATGCATATTACTCAACTCTATAAAAAAGAAAAAAATGAATTCACATTTAAGTCATGAAAAATGCACTTCAATTCTGTAACCTGAGTTACCATGTAACCTGAGTTACCTTGTGTAACCTGAGTTACAAGACAAGCTATTCATTTTATTTCCAGTTTTTTAATGCAATATATTTGGAATTTATTTAGTGTAACATACATATGAATTAACTGGATTAGTATAAACTTTAAAAAAAAAAATTAAGCTATCTTTATCTGTTTTGTATAAGAATTATACCCCTTTTCCACTACTGAGCATGGGTCGCAGCCGGGAGCTTGACACGGGTGCTACCCGGCTGCGGCCCGTGCTCAGCCCCCTTTCCCACTGCGCTCACCAACCCGGCATATTGCCGGGTTGGTGACGCTGCTAGTGATGCGACAGGGTCGGCACTGAGAGATCACATGATCTCCCAGCGCCGCCCTTCCATACAGTGTAAACGGGAGCCGTGTCGCATCAGCACGGCTTCCGTTTACACTACAACCCTACCCGGACCATTCCCGTGCTCTACCCAGGTATTTACCCGGGTAGGATTCACGGGTCACTTGATCCAAGTTTTTGCGGGGGGGGACCCTTTTCCGCTAGCAAAGAACACGGGTAAATACACGCCCCCGTGCATTTACCCTTTTTTTTTTTAGCTAGTGGAAAAGGGGTATTACTGTAAGGGGATCAGTACGAAATCCCGCTGGACGGGATCCCGGCGGTCGAAATACTGACACTGGAATCCCGACCAGCACAATCCCGACAGGGGTGGCGAGTGGAACGCTGCGCTAGCCACGCTGCGGGCACGGTGCCTCGCTACGCTCGGCCCACTATTTTATTCTCCCTCTATGGGTGTCGTGGACACTCATGGAGGGAGAATATGTCGGGATTGTGCCGGTCGGGATTCCGGTGTCGGTATTTCGACTGCCGGGATTCCGTCCGGCGGGATCTTGACCGAATCCCACTGTAAGATGGCACTAACACCAGCGGAAAAAATGAGGAGAAGGCGACAGAAATTGAAGGATGAAGGAAAATATGATGAGTACAAAGCAGCTCATAGGCTTGACGGGAAAAAAAAGCAGTCAGAAAAGAAAACGCTTCCAGCAAGGAAAAGAGAAGCTATTTGAAAAAAATTAGGGGAAAAAAAACAGAATCAAGGTGGCAAAACACAGGCAGCGAAAAACTGAAAACAGAGCAACTCCTTCTGAAAGAAATGTGGAAATGCATTTGAAGACATTTGATAATGCATCTTCTTTTCCTTGAATTTCTGAAGTCCATTGCCTGCGTTTAGAAGAGTTTGAACCCAAAGGCTACATGTTAACAAAACATGCTAAGTCTGTGAACAAGAGGTCCAGGAATAACTTTTACAAGGAAGTGTACAGGTCTTCTCCATCAGAAGATGAAGCCCAAGTTCATGAACCAGATAGGCCCAGGGTTGAAGAAATTGAAGAAATGAAACCTGGAACGTATGTTCTTGTTAAGTTTGATGGAGAGCGCAAAACATCATATCGTTATGTTGCTGTCTGCCAGAGTGAATTGGAAGATGATGGTGAGGTTAAGATCATGTGCCTGAATCTGGTTGGCAAAAGTGGCATGCGTTTTAAAGTGGATGATTCTGATGTATCATGTGTGTCATATGATCATATCCTGCATCTTTTACCAACTCCAAGGCTAGTAATGCAAGGAAATAGAATGGTGTATGATTTTGATACTGAAATTGATGTGTATCAAAAGACCTAGGACCCAGAGAATGCACTTCCATCAACATTTTTGCCTCATGTAACCTGAGTTACCATATCCTGTAACCTGAGTTACCAAGAATTTTTTTTAGAAATAATTCAATTCTTATCATAAACATGTGTAATTTGTTATATCATCATCTATGATTTAGTGGCTTTTTCATAAATAAATTGTAGCAACTTCACACCTCAATAAGAGCAGAAATGTTACATTATATGATCTTAAAAAAAAGCTGTGTCTTTTTAGTGTAACCTGAGTTACCACACAAATACAATTTGTATTAATTTATGTGCAATTATTTTTCATTGTTTGAACATTTGGAAATAAAGAAGAATGTATTATTAGTAGGCTAATCATTATTTAGTACTCCTAAGCATATTTTATGTGGTAAAAATATTGGTTTACATGTCAACTTAAAGTGTCACTTGTAACCTGAGTTACCATGGAATCACCCTATAACACTGTCAGGATGTTGATTGACAGGAAGAAGTCATGGACAGTAGATGTAATTTCCACCACACACATGACTCAGTATCAGCTGTTCTTACCTGACAGTGCGAGTACAAATGTGATTTCTGGTTCAATTAGTCACAAGAAACCATGATTTGAGTAACAGAAGGGTTACCAGACAAAAAAAAAAAAAAGCATAAATAAGATGGGGAGAACAAATTATACAATGGTTCACCATCCACATTATGCGTAGGTTCTGTGATGTATTATGACAGATCTGTATACCCACTGTATCCATAGTTATCTTTCTTTGCTGAAATACTGCACTAATTACGTTGGAGGCTAACAGTGGATCAGAGCTGGAATCACCCAACAGCTAAGTACTTCTAAAATGTAACAATTTATGGTAGGCGGTAAGGGAAGTAATTATTTTGGAACTGCCTTAATGTAAGGGTAGTTAAATCATGGGTTGTTGTCAATCAACTATTCACACAACCATGGATTGACATCATTGCTTTATAGAAATGCCCTGTTTTGATGGACAGACAAGCAAGGGCTTTGATGTCACAGCAGCTTAACCAAGTGTAGTTTTGATTTCCAAACAGAACGTGCTCTAAAGAAGTGGTAGTAGCTTACATTGTTTATACTTTTTAATATTTTAACAGACCTGGAGTGGATTGTCAGTAATAAACTATGGGGCAAATTCAATTAGCCGCGAAAAACTGTAAATTTATCGCAAATGGCGAAACACGCCTATTCAATTGTCTGCAAACACCGTTTCACAATAATTTTACTGCAAATTTCAATTCACCAACTCTGAGCAGGCGATAAACTTGGGGAAAATCCCTATTTTAAGTTAAAAATGTGGGGATTTGGTTCAGAACCTCTGAGACCCCCCCCCCCCCCCGCCATGACTAATTAGGCACGTAGAATCTTTGAAATTATTTTTAATTGCCCAATAATGACGTCATTTGGGGGGTAAAACGTGCAAAATGATGGATACTGAGATACTGAGGTACAAGGTATGGAACAGGTATATCGGGGTACTTTGTGAGAGGGACAAGACTTTTTTTTTTTTTTTTTAAAGTCCCCTAAAATGACCCAAATATATACTTATACTCATTTGTATGTACCTTAAATTTAATGAGGGCAGTTATTTTGCGGGGGGGGGAAAAATAGCTATCATTGTTGAAACGGCAATTTGCACTAATCGAATTTGCCCTTATGTACACTGCTCAAAAAAATAAAGGGAACACTAAAATAATACATCCTAGATCTGAATGAATGAAATATTCTTATTAAATACTTTGTTCTTTACATAGTTTAATGTGCTGACAACAAAATCACACAAAAATTATCAATGGAAATCTGGATTTGGAGTCACACTCAAAATTAAAGTGGAAAAACACACTACAGGCTGATACAACTTTGATGTAATGTCCTTAAAACAAGTCAAAATGAGGCTCAGTAGTGTGTGTGGCCTCCATGTGCCTGTATGACCTCACTACAACCCGTAGGAGCGCAACAACCCAGCAGCAGGACCGCTACCTCCGCCTTTGTGCAAGGAGGAACAGGAGGAGCACTGCCAGAGGCCTGCAAAATGACCTCCAGCAAGCCACAAATGTGCATGTTTCTACTCAAACGATCAGAAAAAGACTCCATGAGGGTGGTATGAGGGCCCGACATCCACAGGTGGGGGTTGTGCTTACAGCCCAACACCGTGCAGGACGTTTGGCATTTGCCAGAGAACACCAAGATTGGCAAATTTGCCACTGGCACCCTGTGCTCTTCACAGATGAAAGCAGATTCTCACTGAGCACATGTGACAGACGTGACAGGGTCTGGAAACGCCAAGGAGAAAGTTCTGCTGCCTGCAACATCTTCCAGCATGACCGGTTTGGCAGTGGGTCAGTAATGGTGTGGGGTGGCATTTCTTTGGGGGGCCGCACAGCCCTCCATGTGCTCGCCAGAGGTAGCCTGACTGCCATTAGGTACCGAGATGAGATCCTCAGACCCCTTTGTGAGACCATATGCTGGTGCGGTTGGCCCTGGGTTCCTCCTAATGCAAGACAATGCTAGACCTCATGTGGCTGGAGTGTGTCAGCAGTTCCTGCAAGACGAAGGCATTGATGCTATGGACTGGCCCGCCCGTTCCCCAGACCTGAATCCAATTGAGCACATCTGGGACATCATGTCTCGCTCCATCCACCAATGCCACGTTGCACACAGACTGTCCAGGAGTTGGCGGATGCTTTAGTCCAGGTCTGGGAGTAGATCCCTCAGGAGACCATCCGCCACCTCATCAGGAGCATGCCCAGGCATTGTAGGGAGGTCATACAGGCACGTGGAGGCCACACACACTACTGAGCCTCATTTTGACTTGTTTTAAGGACATTACATCAAAGTTGGATCAGCCTGTAGTGTGTTTTTCCACTTTAATTTTGAGTGTGACTCCAAATCCAGACCTCCATGGGTTAATAAATTTGATTTCCATTGATAAATTTTGTGTGAATTTGTTGTCAGCACATTCAACTATGTAAAGAACAAAGTATTTAATAAGAATATTTCATTCATTCAGATCTAGGATGTGTTATTTTAGTGTTCCCTTTATTTTTTTGAGCAGTGTATATTACCTTCATATATCAAGATTTCAATTTTGGGGTTTAGTGATAAAGAAATGTAAAAACTATAACCAAAAACTCCTTCCTTTTGCTTCCGTCAATAATCACATCCCCAGCAAAATGCTTCCTTCTATAATCACATCCCCAGTAAAAGCATGGCATCCGGGATTTCAGGAAACATTCATACATTTTGCAGAATTCAAGTTTCGCGTACTAATTATTCAACTTGCTGTAAAAATAAGAATTTACTCACCGGTAATTCTATTTCTCATAGTCCGTAGTGGATGCTGGGGACTCCGTAAGGACCATGGGGATTAGCGGCTCCGCAGGAGACTGGGCACAACTATAAAGAAAGCTTTTAGACTACTGGTGTGCACTGGCTCCTCCCACTAAGACCCTCCTCCAGACCTCAGTTAGGATACTGTGCCCGGAAGAGCTGACACAATTAGGAAGGATTTTGAATCCCGGGTAAGACTCATACCAGCCACACCAATCACACCGTATAACTCGTGATACAATACCCAGTTAACAGCATGATAACAACTGAGCCTCTCAACAGATAGCTCAACAATAACCCTTTAGTTAAGCAATAACTATATACAAGTATTGCAGACAATCCGCACTTGGGATGGGCGCCCAGCATCCACTACGGACTATGAGAAATAGAATTACCGGTGAGAAAATTCTTATTTTCTCTAACGTCCTAAGTGGATGCTGGGGACTCCGTAAGGACCATGGGGATTATACCAAAGCTCCCAAACGGGCGGGAGAGTGCGGATGACTCTGCAGCACCGAATGAGAGAACTCAAGGTCCTCCTCAGCCAGGGTATCAAATTTGTAGAATTTTGCAAACGTGTTTGCCCCTGACCAAGTAGCAGCTCGGCAAAGTTGAAGAGCCGAGACCCCTCGGGCAGCCGCCCAAGAAGAGCCCACTTTCCTCGTGGAATGGGCTTTCACAGATTTAGGATGCGGCAGTCCAGCCGCAGAATGTGCAAGCTGAATCGTACTACAGATCCAGCGAGCAATAGTCTGCTTAGAAGCAGGTGCACCCAACTTGTTGGGCGCATACAGGATAAAAAGCGAGTCAGTCTTCCTGACTCCAGCTGTCCTGGAAACATAAATTTTTAGGGCCCTGACTACATCCAACAACTTGGAAGCCTCCAAGTCATTTGTAGCCGCAGGCACCACGATAGGTTGGTTTAGATGAAAAGCTGATACCACTTTGGGGAGAAACTGGGGACGAGTCCTCAATTCTACTCTATCCATATGGAAAATCAGATAAGGGCTTTTACATGACAAAGCCGCCAATTCTGAAACACGCCTGGCCGAAGCCAAGGCCAACAACATGACCACTTTCCACGTGAGATATTTCAAATCCACGGTTTTCAGTGGCTCAAACCAATGTGACTTTAGGAAATCCAACACCACGTTGAGATCCCAAGGTGCCACTGGAGGCACAAAAGGGGGCTGAATATGCAGCACTCCCTTAACAAAAGTCTGAACTTCAGGTAGTGAAGCCAATTCTCTCTGGAAGAAAATCGATAGAGCCTAAATCTGGACCTTAATGGAACCCAATTTAAGGCCCATAGTCACCCCTGACTGTAGGAAGTGCAGGAACCGGCCCAGCTGAAATTCTTCCATTGGGGCCTTCCTGGCCTCACACCACGCAACATATTTTCGCCATATGCGGTGATAATGGTTCGCGGTTACTTCTTTCCTAGCTTTTATCAGCGTAGGAATGACTTCCTCCGGAATGCCCTTTTCCTTCAGGATCCGGTGTTCAACCGCCATGCCGTCAAACGCAGCCGCGGTAAGTCTTGGAACAGACAGGGCCCCTGCTGCAGCAGGTCCTGTCTGAGCGGTAGAGGCCATAGGTCCTCTGACATCATTTCTTGAAGTTCCGGATACCACGCTCTTCTTATCCAATCCGGAACAATGAGTATAGTTCTTACTCCTCTTCTCCTTATTATCCTCAGTACCTTTGGTATGAGAGGAAGAGGAGGGAACACATAAACCGATCGGTACACCCACGGTGTTACCAGAGCGTCCACAGCTATCGCCTGCGGGTCTCTTGACCTGGCACAATATTTTTCTAGCTTTTTGTTTAGGCGGGACGCCATCATGTCCACCTGTGGTTTTTCCCACTGGTTTACAATCATTTGAAAGACTTCTGGATGAAGTCCCCACTCTCCCGGGTGGAGGTCGTGCCTGCTGAGGAAGTCTGCTTCCCAGTTGTCCACTCCCGGAATGAACACTGCTGACAGTGCTAACACGTGATTTTCCGCCCATCGGAGAATCCTTGTGGCTTCTGCCATCGCCGTCCTGCTTCTCGTGCCGCCCTGTCGATTTACATGGGCGACCGCCGTGATGTTGTCTGACTGGATCAGTACCGGCTGTTTTTGAAGCAGGGGTTTTGCCTGACTTAGGGCATTGTAAATGGCCCTTAGTTCCAGAATATTTATGTGCAGGGAAGTCTCCTGACTTGACCATAGTCCTTGGAAGTTTCTTCCCTGTGTGACTGCTCCCCAGCCTCGAAGGCTGGCATCCGTGGTCACCAGGACCCAGTCCTGTATGCCGAATCTGCGGTCCTCTTGAAGATGAGCACTCTGCAGCCACCACAGCAGAGACACCCTTGTCCTTGGAGACAGGGTTATCAGACGATGCATCTGAAGATGCGATCCGGACCACTTGTCCAACAGGTCCCACTGAAAGGTTCTTGCATGAAACCTGCCGAATGGAATCGCTTCGTAGGAAGCTACCATTTTTCCCAGGATCCGCGTGCAGTGATGCACCGACACCTGTTTTGGTTTTAGGAGGCCTCTGACTAGAGATGACAGCTCCTTGGCCTTCTCCTCCGGGAGAAACACTTTTCTCTGTTCTGTGTCCAGAACCATCCCTAGGAACAGCAGGCGTGTCGTAGGGACAAGCTGTGACTTTGGAATGTTTAGAATCCAGCCGTGCTGTTGTAGCACTTCCCGAGATAGTGCTACCCCTACCAACAACTGCTCTCTGGACCTCGCCTTTATCAGGAGATCGTCCAAGTACGGGATAATTAAAACTCCCTTCCTTCGAAGGAGTATCATCATTTCCGCCATTACCTTGGTAAAGACCCTCAGAGCCGTGGAGAGACCGAACGGCAACGTCTGGAATTGGTAATGACAATCTTGTACCACAAACCTGAGGTACTCCTGGTGAGGATGGTAAATGGGGACATGTAGGTAAGTATCCTTGATGTCCAGCGATACCATGTAATCTCCCTCGTCCAGGCTTGCAATAACCGCCCTGAGCGATTCCATCTTGAACTTGAATTTTTTTATATATGTGTTCAAGGATTTCAAATTTAAAATGGGTCTCACCGAACCGTCCGGTTTCGGTACCACAAACATTGTGGAATAGTAACCCCTTCCTTGTTGAAGTAGGGGCACCTTTACTATCACTTGTTGTGAATACAGCTTTTGAATTGCCTGTAACACTGCCTCCCTGCCTGAGGGAGTGGTTGGCAAGGCAGATTTGAGGAAACGGCAAGGGGGAGACGTCTCGAATTCCAGTTTGTACCCCTGAGATACTATTTGAAGGATCCAGGGATCCACCCGTGAGCGAGCCCACTGATTGCTGAAATTTTTGAGACGGGCCCCCACCGTACCTGGCTCCGCCTGTGGAGCCCCAGCGTCATGCTGTGGACTTAGAGGAAGCGGGGGAGGACTTTTGCTCCTGGGAACTGGCTGTATGCTGCAGCTTTTTCCCTCTACCTCTGCCTCTGGGCAGAAAGGACGCGCCTTTAACCCGCTTGCCCCTATTGGGCCGAAAGGACTGTACCTGATAATACGGTGCTTTTTTTGGATGTGAAGGAACATGGGGTAAAAATGTAGACTTCCCAGCTGTTGCTGTGGAAACGAGGTCCGAGAGACCATCCCCGAACAATTCCTCACCCTTATAAGGCAGAACTTCCATGTGTCGTTTGGAATCTGCATCACCTGTCCACTGCCGAGTCCATAACCCTCTCCTGGCAGAAATGGACATTGCACTAATTTTGGATGCCAGCCGGCAAATATCCCTCTGTGCATCCCTCATGTATAAAAGTGCGTCTTTTATATGCTCTACGTTTAGCAAAATAGTGTCCCTGTCTAGGGTATCTATATTTTCTGACAGGGAATCTGACCACGCAGCAGCAGCGCTGCACATCCAGGCTGAAGCTATAGCCGGTCTCAGTATCACACCTGTGTGTGTATATATAGATTTCAGGATAGCCTCCTGCTTTCTATCAGCAGATTCCTTCAGGGCGGCCGTATCCGGAGACGGTAGTGCCACCTTCTTTGACAAGCGTGTGAGCGCTTTATCCACCCTAGGGGATGTTTCCCAGCGTGACCTATCCTCTGGCGGGAAAGGGTACGCCATTAGTAACCTCTTAGAAATTACCATCTTTTTATCAGGGGAAGCCCACGCTTCTTCACACACTTCATTTAACTCTTCAGATGGAGGAAAAGCTACTGGTAGTTTTTTCTCTCCAAACATTATACCCTTTTTTGTGGTACCGGGGGTAACATCAGAAATGTGCAACACATTTTTCATTGCCTCAATCATGTAACGTGTGGCCCTACTGGAAGTTACATTAGTCTCTTCGTCGTCGACACTGGAGTCAGTATCCGTGTCGACATCTGTGTCAACCATCTGAGGTAGCGGGCGTTTTAGAGCCCCTGATGGTTTTTGAGACGCCTGGGCAGGCACAGGCTGAGAAGCCGGCTGTCCCACATTAGGTATGTCGTCAAACCTTTTATGTAAGGAGTCGACACTATCACGTAATTCCTTCCACAGCACCATCCACTCAGGTGTCGACCCCGCAGGGGGTGACATCACATTTACAGGCATCTGCTCCGCCTCCACATAAGCCTCCTCATCAAACATGTCGACACAGCCGTACCGACACACCGCAAACACACAGGGAATGCTCTGACAGAGGACAGGACCCCACAAAGCCCTTTGGGGAGACAGAGAGAGAGTATGCCAGCACACACCAGAGCGCTATATAACACTGGGATCCCACTATCAATGAGTGTTTTCCCTATAGCTGCTTTTTTATATATATATCTATACTGCGCCTAAATTTAGTGCCCCCCCCCCTCTCTTTTTTACCCTTCTGTAGTATTCTCAGACTGCAGGGGAGAGCCAGGGAGCTTCCTTCCAGCGGAACTGTGAGGGAAAAATGGCGCCAGTGTGCTGAGGGAGAAGCCCCGCCCCCTTTTCGGCTGACTTTCTCCCGCTTTTTCTGTGATACTGGCAGGGGTAATTTTACATCTATATAGCCTCTGGGACTATATATGATGTATATTTTGCCAGCCAAGGTGTTATTTATTGCCCTCAGGGCGCCCCCCCCCCCAGCGCCCTGCACCCATCAGTGACCGAAGTGTGAGGTGTACATGAGGAGCAATGGCGCACAGCTGCAGTGCTGTGCGCTACCTTGGTGAAGACCGAAGTCTTCTGCCGCCGATTTTCCGGACCTTCTTCGTGCTTCTGGCTCTGTAAGGGGGACGGCGGCG
The DNA here is from genome assembly GCF_028390025.1 of Pseudophryne corroboree. Lineage (NCBI taxonomy): Eukaryota > Metazoa > Chordata > Amphibia > Anura > Myobatrachidae > Pseudophryne > Pseudophryne corroboree. The sequence goes on along the minus strand of NC_086444.1, from coordinate 652,364,645 downwards.
CGGCTTCTGGAACGAACACCAAGGTCGGGTCCTGCGGTCGATCCCTCTGGAGCTAATGGTGTCCAGTAGCCTAAGAAGCCCAAACTACCACCTGTTAGGTAGGTTCGCTTCTTCTCCCCTTAGTCCCTCGCTGCAGTGAGTCTGTTGCCAGCAGATCTCACTGAAAATAAAAAACCTAAATATACTTTCTTTCTAGGTGCTCAGGAGAGCCCCTAGTGTGCATCCAGCTCAGCCGGGCACAAGAATCTAACTGAGGTCTGGAGGAGGTTCTTAGTGGGAGGAGCCAGTGCACACCAGTAGTCTAAAAGCTTTCTTTATAGTTGTGCCCAGTCTCCTGCGGAGCCGCTAATCCCCATGGTCCTTACGGAGTCCCCAGCATCCACTTAGGACGTTAGAGAAATAATTATAATTCACTAATTATAGTGAATTAGTGAATTAGCTCCCGACGCTATTGAATTCAGCTAAAGTTAAGTCGGAGAATGCCCGTTCTCGCAGACTTAACAGTTTGTTTTGTCGGGCGAACGGGCATTCTCCGACTTAACTACCCGCGGCGATGCTGATTCCTGTCAGAATCAGCCTCGCGCCGGCCACGCGGCAGCCCTTTTGTCGGTTTTATTCTCTCACCCCCCGGGGGTGAGAGAAGAATTCCCGACAATTGAGAGTAACTAGTCGCTGTATTGAATAGCGCCGGGAGCTAATTCCCGGCGCTATTCAACTGTTGCTGAATTGAATCGACCCCTTAGATAGGAAGTTTTTCTTGCTTCACAAATTGTAAGCTAGAACTGGTACTGTATCAGCTGCAATAAAACTGTGAGCACTGATATCATGGCCATATAGCATGGTTGTTTTATAAAGCAACAAATGTAACAAAAGGATAATCAGTGCACTACACTAAAGCTGGGCATACAGTGCATCTGGAAAGTATTCACAATGCTTCACTTTTTCCACATTTTGTTATGTTACAGCCTTATTCCAAAATGGAATAAATTAATTTTTCACTCATAATTCTACACACAATACCACATAATGACAACGTGAAAAAAGTTTTTGGGAGATTTTTGCAAATTTATAAAACAAAAAACAAAACAAGTACGTAAGTATTCACAGCCTTTGTCATGTACCTCAAAATTGAGCTCAGGTGCATCCTGTTTCCATTGATCATCCTTGAGATGTTCCTACAGCTTATTTGGAGTCCACCTGTGGTAAATTCAGTTGATTGCACATGATTTGGAAAGGCACACACCTGTCTATATAAAAGGTCCCACACTTGACAGTGCATGTCATAGCATAAACCAAGCATGAAGTCAAAGGAATTGTCTGTAGACCTCCGAGATATGATTGTCTCGAGGCACAAATCTGGGGAATGGTACAGAAAATATCTGCTGCTTTGAAGGTCCCAATGACCACAGTGACCTCCATAATCCGTAAATGGAAGAAGTTCAGAACCACCAGGACTCTTCCTAAGGCTGGCCGGCCATCTAAACTGAGCGATTGGGGGAGAAGGGCCCTAGTCAGGGTGGTGACCAAGAACCCGATGGTCACTCTGTCAGAGCTATAGCATTCCTCTGTGGAAAGAGGAGAACCTTCCAGAAGGACAACCATCTCTGCAGCAATCCACCAATCAGGCCTGTATGGTAGAATTGCCAGACGGAAGCCACTCCTTAGTAAAAAGCACATGGCAGCCCGCCTGGAGTTTTCCAAAATGAACCTGAAGGACTCTCAGACCATGAGAAACAAAATTCTGTGGTCTGATGAGACAAAGATTGTACTGAATGCCAGGCGTCATGTTTGGAGGAAACCAGGCCAATACCATCCCTACAGTGAAGCATGGTGGTGGCAGCATCCCCGTGCACTGCTACCTGTGAGGTGATCTGGCTCATGCTCAAAAGGTACCTGCTTCTCAACTCACCACTAACACAGAGGACTGCAGGAGAAGACAGGATCGCTTCGCCGGAAAGGAAAGTATGCATGAATTGCTACTTAACAAAGCTATATATTGCATCGAAGATTTTTTGGCACTTACCAGTTGAATCTCTTTCTCGGACTTCATCTGGGGGGCACTACTTACCATGGGGGTATTGAAGTCAGTACATAATGAATTAACTCTTTGGGAGTATATAATCTCCTCCCTTTTAACCCCATCCTAAGTTTGAACTTAAAAAGCATCAAGGAAAGGTTGAAGAAAAAGTTAATTGCATCCTTATCATAATCAATGAAGGAAGGTTTGAAGTATCCCCAGATGAAGTCAGAGAAAGATATTTAACTGCTAAGTACCAATAAAATCTTGGTTTTTCTTTCCTTCATCTGGTTGACACTTGTTACTATGGGGATGTACAATGGCTGCCCCTAAGGGTGGGTGCATTCAGTCTTATCTGAACTTGATGCTTTACGTCCAAAGCCAGATTAACTTGACACAAAATCATGAAAACTGTATAATTTGGTGAATGTATGTATAACGTAAATAATGTGTATACCAAGGATAATGTATTTACCGAGGACCATGTATCTGGTCTACATAACTGCTCCACGGATACCCCATTCCGTGCTGCCCATGAAATCCCCACTGAACAAGTGGAATGAGCTTACATCTTACCTGAAACAGGCCTATCAGTCACAGTATATGTCCGCTTAAACGTGGCCATAATCCATCTGGCTATGACTTGTTAAGATGCTGGCCAACCTCTTTTCCTAGCATCATAAAGAATGAATAAACCATTTTCCTAATACTGGAAGTCCCATCCAAGTAAATTCTCAAAACTCTAACATCCAACAGTAACAACTTTTCTTTGACAATTGCCTTGCCTGGTTTAGTAAAGAAGTGTATAACAATTTATTGATTTAAATGAAAATCTGACATCACTTTAAGCTGAAAAGAAGGATATGTAATACTGCCCTATACTCATAGATGACTAAAATTGGGAGAATTGCCAGAGAAACCCCCAAATTCTGACTCCCTTCTATCCGACGTTATGGATAGAAGAAAGGTCAACTTCCAGCATATCCAATTAAGGTCCCTTACAGGCTCAAGAGGAGGCAACTGAATAGCTGTCAAGCCCCATGGCTCTATAGGATGCTTATATGGTGGCTGTATGTGTAAAAAGCCCTGCAAAAAGGTGTTCACTTCTGGAATGATAGTCAACCTCTTCTTAAAGTAGACAGACAGAGCTGATAGCTGTACCTATAAAGATCCTAGCTTGAGACCTAACGCAAACCCAACCTGTAGAAGAGAAAGGACTGTAGGCAATGATAAGGAAGAATGCAAAACATTCTTTTTTTTTTACACCAATTTAAATAATTTTTCCAGACTTTGTGATAATTGTCTGAAGAAACCTTTCTGGCTTTGATCATAATCTGAACTACGGAATACAAAGAAAACCTTTTTCCTTTAAGAAGCTAAATGTAATGGAATGGCTCTTGAAGTCAAGAATTTAATGTCCTGACACACAACTGACCCGTGAGATAGCAGATCCTGATGTAGAGGGAGTCTGAGTACTGGACCCATGGCCATTTTCATTCCATTAAGTTTGGTGCTACTAATATTACAGGAAAACGTTCCTTTCTGATCTTCCTTAGAACATGCAGAAGCATTGGTGTCGGCAGAAATATGTATGCCAGTTGAAAGTTCTAACGGATCAATGATTCTGCAACAAAACCTGTCCGTCCTCTTGTTGAACTGAGAAGCCATCAAATCTATCTCTGGATGACCGCATCTCACAACCAGCCTGCTGATAACTTCTGGCTACAAAGACCATTCCACTGGAAGAAGCGTCTGGCAATTTAAAAAATCTGCCTTCAAATTCTCTATTCCCAAACAAAAATGCTGATATTGCTGAGATCTTGCTTGCTGTCCAAGACAGATTTTAAATGTTTCTCATTGCCAAGCAACTTCTTGTCCCTCCCTGGTGATTTATATATGATACTGCTGTAGCATAGTCTGACTGGATTCTTATCAGTTCCCCCATTAGACCTATCGCCTATTTTAATGTGTTCAAAACTGCTTAGTTTCAACATATTTATGGGAAGCCTTATTACCTTCTTGGACCATAGTCCCTGAAAATTATGGTTCGCTATGACTGCCCCTTATTTCTGGAGACTGGCAACTGTAGTGATCATTAACTAGTAAAAGGAAACTCTTGCCTTTGTTCAAGTTCACTTGAGAGAATGTCTTGTCTCGGGACAGGAGTTATGGACTGCTTTGATTTGGTTATACCCTGATCAACTAATTAGTACAGTGGTTCTCAAGCTGGATACCTCAGGGCACTTGCAGGGGTGCCTTGGATTGGTGGTCGAGGATCCGTAAAAAAGATTTATGGTCAATGTAACAGGCAAAACTAGTGCTGGTGGCTGCCAATCATAAAATATGTGGAGTAACAGAAGCAAATCTTGTCCCTCACCACACAATTAAATCTAAAGATGACATATACACAAAATGTACTTGATTTAATATTTTTTTTAAATCTCTCAAACTTCTGGCCTAGGGGTGCCGTGAAAAAACTTCTAGTGCACCACTGCTTTAGAATATGTAACGGGAACATCCAGGAATGGAATCCTGCATATTGGATAGTTTGAATGAAAACACAATTTTTGCTAGAAGTTTCATGCAACAGAGAACTGGCGGACATCTGAGTCCCATAATCCTTCTAACTAACTTTTGAATGTCTCTGATTTTTGATTCTGTTAGAAAACCTCTGGCCAATTCTGTATTGAAGCTGAGACCCAAAAACGCCATCTGCCAACTGGGAATCAGACTTTTTCTAATTGATAACCCAACCATGGCACTTCAACACTTCCAGTGCCCTTAAAAAAAACTGACTGAAGTACAACTTCTAAAGCTGCTTTGAACAGTAAATAAGAAATCATCTTTATTCCCTTTTCCCTAAGAAGACCAGTAATGACTGTCATGACCTTTGTAAATACACGAGGAGCTGTTGCTAGACAAAAGGCAGGTCCCTGAACTGGAAATGTCTTCTCTGATCACAAATCTTGGTAGACTGATGGCCATCCAAATAGGTATATGAAGTTAGGCAGGGTTGCACGATTTAAATCAAATGATTAAAGCAACAATTTAAATCAAATTATTAAATCATGATTTAAATCAAAACGTTAAAAAACTACAACTTTTGCTTAGAAAGAGATAGATGTGTAGGTGGGGTCAGTCTTTTTTTTTTTTTTTAGCTCAGTTGGGGAGAATAATGGATGATGTATAGGAGATTCTACCAAGTATATACTACTAAGTGACGCACGCTGGAATATTATGGCAGACTGTTTGGAGTCCTTTCTGAAAAACTTGCCCATTCTTGTTAGAATATGTGATGAAAACAAAGATGATATCCCACAAGACATTATTAACAAAGTTAATAACTTTGGTATTAGGCAGAGTGCTGAAGATTATTTGGCTCGACTGAAACCTGTAGTTGTAGCCCTGGATCGTGCACAAAGATGCAACTGTACAATCAATGAAGTCGTACAAGTGTGAAGAAGATGATCTTGAAGAGATTGGAAACCACAGCATAGTAATAAAGATGGCAAAGGCAAGACCTAAAATTGCACTCACAGATGCCCACTTGCTGGCTAATCTACTTGATCCTAGGTATAGGGGAAAAAAGCTTAGTCCTGCTGAAATTGAGACTGCTATAGAGATTGCTCATGTCAATAATCGTCAAATTATGCCGCTCATCATCAACTTTCGTGCATCCATGAAACCATTTGCCCCATACATGTTTGAAGTGGACACTTTACGTCAAGTATCTCCTCTAGCCTGGTGGATGTCCTACGCAGTTCAACTTCAGTTAGACACTTCTGTAGTCGATCTTCTGAAGCAGATGTTCACCGCAGTTTCATCAAGTGCAGGAATTGAAAGGATTTTTTTCAACATTCGATTTTGTACACTCCAAAACACGCAACACATTGGGAAATGAAAAAGCAGCTAACCTGGTTGCATGCTACAGAGCCTTTTCTGTTAAGGACAAACGCGAAGACGTGGACAAAGACATGTAGATGTTTGACTCAGACTTAAACAACTGACTGAGTGAAATTCAGAGCCTAATTGTACTTCTTGATGCAACTATTTAGTGTGTATTTATTCTATTACTCTGTTCATTTCGTTACCGTTTTCACTTCAAACATTGTTCATGTATTACTAAAACATGGTGTAAACATCTGAAATTAAACAGTTTACGTAAAAAAAAGTTAATTAAAAAAATCTTATTTAAATCCCAAAAATCTGATTTAAATCAATAAAAACTGATTTAAATCAAATAAATCCGTTTTTTGTTTTTTTAATAAAAAAAAAAAATCCGATTTTTATGCAACCCTAAAGTTAGGCATCCTTTATGTCTATGCATGCCAAAAACTCATGCATTTCCATTCCGTTTATAATGGACCATATAGACTCCATTCTGATTTTTTCTATGTTTACTTTTTCATTTAATTCCTTTAGATTTAAAATGAGTCTGTGACTCCTCCCATCTGGTTTTTGGACTAAAAATAGATTAGAATAAAACCCCATATTTCTTTAGCAAATGGGTACAGGGACGATTACCCCTGTATCCAGTAGGCCTTTTACAGCCTGATTTAACTGTGTAGATTTCGGTTTGTCAACTTTGGTGCAAAGAATCTTTTTGGTGTTGGACCCGAGATACTAATAATATCTGTAACATCTGTAATACTGTAGACCATGGTAGACATAACAGTACTCTTATGTATGTATTGGTCTACTTCAAAATGATGAATTTGATGTGATGCTTTAATAAAATGTTTTAAAAAAAAAAAGGAGTTGGACAAAAACTACTACGTTTAGTCTTAAATTACCGTCTTAATGGAAATTCAAGAACAAACAAAAAAATTATCCTCATTAGGTAAACTCGCTAAAAATGTCTTGGTTTCTGTATCCGCACCCCATGATTTTAACCACATTACTCGTCTAGCCATTACTGCTAACCTGAGATTTTTGACTGCACAAAAGATGTGTCTAAGGCGCCTCAACCAAGTAGTCCATCTGCCATAGATAACAACTGGGACTTAGGGGAGTCCGACTGAATCGCCTCTATCAAAAGGTCAACCAACTTCTCAATAGTCTTTGCTACCCAAGTTAAGGCAATACTAGGTTTAAGAGTTGCACCTGCAGCCACATAAATGTTCTTTAGCATACTTTCACATTCACGGTCTGAGTGGTCTTTAAGGGAGGCTAGAATAAAGAAGGCCTTAGCCTTACACAACCGTGCTATAGGAATGAGGACTCTTGGTGACTGTTCTCTATGTGCAATATCATATTTGGGATAAGATACATTAAAGGAAATTTGTGTGGTTCTTTTCAGGGATTCTCCCAAGGTTCTGGAATTAATTCACACAATTGCACCAAGGAAGGGGAAAACACAGATTTTTTTAGTCTTAAATAAATCATTAGATACATTTTTCCGATTGTCATTATCACCTAGATCAAGGACCTGCAGGCTGCTTTAACAAAATCATTTACACCCTGAACACCAGAACTATCTTCAGTGAATGAAACTGACTCTTCTAGATCAGAATCCTCAATACGACCGTCCTCTTCAGAAGAAACATCAGATTCAGAGAAACCAAAACACAATGTTGCTTCTGTGACTTAGGCCCTGCTGAAGCCAATACTTTTTTTACTGAAACTACATTAATTCTACACCTAAAGCCGTCCATTCCATAGACTTGGCCCAAGATGAAACCTCCACGGGTGCTGTTGTTACAGAACCTGCTGGAGATTGATTGTCTAACAGGATAAGTACAATTTATAAACTTTCCACTAAGGAATACACAATCACAGTACTATACTGATGCATCACACAGCAATATATAAAGAAGAAAATACAATAAATACCTGAAAAATAAATCAATTGACTTAGTCAGATACTTATCTAGACTCCAGCACATGGAGTCACTGAGATAAGCGTTAAGAGAGGAGGTTTGCAGTTGTCATCAGCACATCCTCTTTTCAGCTGTTGGACTGAACAATTGCCCGCAAGGTTTCTTTTTGGCTGATCTCCTTGCACAGTCTGACTCCTTACCTCAGTGCGTTACCATTTTTGTTAAGAACAGGTACTGAGAGCATCTACTCTAACTGTCAACCAGCTCATTAGGGTGAGAGAGCAAACTGATGCCATTAGGCCAGCCACCCCCTCTTTCAACAGGCAGAGTGGACTGGTCCCGTTCTATTTCCAGGTTGATGTTGACATCATCTGTATCAGCTGTACTGAGAGCACTTGTCAGCACCACTCTCCTAGCCAGCATGCTGCTGGATCTTTAGCATGGCTGGTGGGAACTCCTCCATTACCGCCAGCACCTGCATGCTGATGTATGCAAACCCCCTCCTTACACCTCAAGCTAACGCAGTGCTGAACCTATTCCTTCCAGCACTTAATGAAAAATGAGGAAGGGGTTGGAGGGAAGGAGTTAAATTATTACTTATTACGAAGGGTGTGCGATAAGTATTCTGGATGTGCAGTGCATAGGTAGAGTAGACACAACCTGACAGACTAATCTCTGACTAAAGCTCTTGTGAAATGGTCAAGGCACAGAGCCATATATAAGCATCACTCCATACCGAAGAAGTCAGCATATTCACTTTCTTCACAAACCCGCCATGTACAGTACCAGTCAAAAGTTTGGACACCTTCTCATTCAATGGTTATTTATTTATTTTAATTATTTTCTACATTGTAGATTAATACTGAAGACATCAAAACTATGAAAGAACACATATGGAATTATGTTGTAAACAAGAAAGTGTTAAACAAATCAAAATATGTTTTATATTTTAGATTCCTCAAAGTAGTCCCCTTTTGCTTTGATGACAGCTTTGCACACTCTTGGCATTCTCTCAATCAGCTTCATGAGGTAGTCTCCTGGAATGGTTTTGAATTAACAGGTGTGCCTTGTCAAGAGTCAATCTGTGGAAATACTTGCCATCTTAATGTGTTTGAGACCATCAGTTGTGTTGTGCAGAGGTAGGGTTAGTACACAGTGGACACCTCTATTTGATTACTGTTGCATGTGTGTTCCCCACTGTGAAGCATGGAGGAGGAGGTGTGATGGTGTGGGGGTGCTTTGTTGGTGACACTGTTGGTGATTTATTCAAAATTCAAGGCACACTTAACCAACATGGCTACCACAGCATTCTGCAGCACCATGCCATCCAATCTGATTTGTGCTTACTGGGACCATCATTTGTTTTTTAACAATATAATGACCCCAAACACACCTCCAGGCTATGTAAGGGCTACTTGACCAAGAAGGAAAGTGATGGATTGCTGCGTCAGATGACCTGGCCTCAACAATCACCCGACCTAAACCCAATTGAGATGGTTTGGGATGAGTTGGCTGCAGAGTGAAGGAAAAGCATCCACCAAGTGCTCAGCAACTCTGGGAACTCCATCAAGACTGTTGGAAAACCATTCCAGGAGACTACCTCATGAAGCTGATTGAGAGAATGCCAAGAGAGTGTGAAAAGCTGTCATCAAAGCAAAATGGGGCTACTTTGGGGAATCTAAAATGTAAAACATATTTTGATTTGTTTAACACTTTTTTGTTTACAACATAATTCCATATGTGTTCTTTCATAGTTTCGATGTCTTCAGTATTAATCTACAATGTAGAAAATAATTAAAATAAACAAAAACCATTGAATGAGAAGGTGTCTCCAAACTTTTGACTGGTACTGTAGTTCAAAAAAGGCCACTGGAGAGCCATGATCTTCTACAAGAGTGACTTGCAACAGCATGAGAGTTTTGACTGACTGCAAGCTGCTTTTGGGGAGGAAACACCATCCAGAACCACTGTGTTTGAGTGGTTTACAGATTTTCAGATAGTCCCTGGAGATGAGGAGTGCTGCTGCCTACCCGTGTCAACCATTAACTTCTGCCATTTGTGCTGTAGTTGAGGTGGACGCCAGGGTGTCCATGGTGCAGTTAGAGAAGGAGCTAGATATCTCATTGGGATCCATTTGCTTGACACGCCAAATAAAGTAAGGTTTCTGCATGCTAGGTGCCCCATGAGCTTACTCAAAAGCAGAACAAGGCTTGGGTGAATTGGTGCCGCAAAATGCTGGCCAGGTTATTTGTGGTCGCTCAAACTGGGAGATCATCAGTGATGATGAATCCTGGATCTACAGTTTCAGCCGTGAGACAAAACAACAGTAGGCCTGGAGGATACCAGTTGGAGGTGAGCCACCACAGAAGTTATGACATGAGCACTGAATGGCAAGCAGATGGTGGCTGTTTTTTTGGGCCAAGACTGGTAATGTAGCTACTGTACCACTCATGCAGCAGCGCACCGTCACTGGGGACTGGTACACCAAACAATGGTCTGCCGCAAGTGCTGGAAGCCATTTCCAGGCGCTGTCCAAGACCTCGCACTCGTAGTGTCCTTCTCCATCACGACAATGCACCTACAAGTCCAGGAAAGTGGTGGAGTTTTTGGCTCATGACCACATCCAGGAGCTTGGTCACATCCGCGGTACAGTCCAAACCTTGCCCATGCAACTTCTCCTCACAAATCAAGATGCATGAGATTTGTTTTGAGTCACCGGAAGCTGCAGTGGAGACCTTCATCCAGCATATAGAAGACGTACCTGCTTCACCAAGTGCTTTTAGCACATGCCCTCCTCTGGTGAATACTTTGAAAAAAAATGTAAGGTTGACTATAAATAATACTTTTTGTGCATCCGAAAATTTACTGCACACCCCTCCTAAGTACTGCCTCCCGAATCCCTCACTAACCTGATGGTAAGTGTCCCCAAGATGAAGGAAGGAGAAAGTAACAACTCTGTTTTCACGTTCTACACAAAGAGTACCCTTTATATTTTAAGATTATGGCCTAAAGTTTGTGCAATCAATGATAACCTGAAACTGTAACACCATTTGTTATAGATTAAGGTGCATACACACTGGGCGTTTTTCCTAGCACGTATACACAGCGAGGATCGTGTACTACATCAGTGGCAGGAAATAGCTCAGTGTGTCAGCGATGTCCACAGGGGAGGATGGGGGGTGTGAAGCACTTTCCACAGTAGGAGACTGTGGAAAGTGCTTCACTTGGCTGTACAAACAGCGCGACGAGCGGCAGCGGCTAGCGATGATGCGGGAGCGCACATCAGCGCTCACCGCTAGAACATACACACAGGACGGGTTTCAGCACAAAGTAGCACATAATGCCAGTGTGTATGGGCGTTTAGTCATTTTCATACATAAGTCTTCTCACCGCCACACAAGATGAGATAGCCCAGACAGAATTACTCCCAGCCCTAGACCCCGGTTATATTACGCAGATGTTACTGTGCAGACATCTATCCCACCAGCGTCTTTTCAGAACGTGCAATCATGTATTCCATACATGCCTTTCAAATGCTTCAGTGATGCTTCGAGCAAATGCAGTCATACGTTTTGCACGGTAGGACATTCATTACAGAGGTAACAAAATCATCAAGTTTCCATGAAAGCAATTAATTAGGTGAATGTACCAGCAGCTTTTTTCAGTAGTTAGGGTTTTCAAGAGACAAAGCATCAATTCTTTATGCTGCCTGGAACTTGGTTGGGAAGCACATTTCAATATGATCATAATCGCTTTCCTTGTATGAGAAACCCCAGCTATCAACCTATTTTGTTTTGTCGTTGCTTTTCCATATGGTAAATCATTTTTCTACACTATTTATGTGCTTTAAACAAGACAAAGGAATACTGTTGATTGCGCTTATACATGACCTGTGAAAACGTAACAGCACATGGCAATGTATTGCTTACCTTTTAAACTAAAATGAATGAATGTAGGTGTAATGTAAATACCATGCATAAAATGTGAGTTGCTTAGATAAGTACAATAAAATAAAAGCAATGCCTTAACACTAATCATACAGTACCAGTATATACAATAAACTTTTTATCATTAAATATATTCATTGTAGGATACTCCAATTCTCTGCCATCCTAGAGAACAATGTTGTATTACCACATTTGATGCCTGATGCACATACGGTGAGGAGCGGCCTTTGGCTCGCAGCTGTCCAGGATACACTGTAATAGTCACCCCACTCAGCTGTCAGTCAGCTGTCATGAGGGTACACAATACAATGTATTATTCATCTACAACCCATGGGCGATTTCAATTTACCTCATTTCAATTTCAAACTCACAAATACAGTTTGTGTTGTGCTTTGCTTTATTAAATCTAAGTATTGAGTATGAAGCCAGGAATTATTTCTTTTTTTTTTGTGTAATCTTAAAAAGTATATAGATGATGAGAATTAACAGGCTCTTACCAACGTACTCAATATGCTTTCCATACACATATTCCTAAACATGAGGAAAAACAAAAAAGGTTTCTCGAGATATGCAAAATAAAACAAAAATATATATATTTTTTTAACACTATGGTCCTTTGTATCCAATTTACATTTATAATAAGATTTTACTCACCGGTAAATCTATTTCTCGTAGTCCGTAGTGGATGCTGGGAACTCCGTAAGGACCATGGGGAATAGACGGGTTCCGCAGGAGACTGGGCACTCTATAAGAAAGATTTGGTACTATCTGGTGTGCACTGGCTCCTCCCTCCATGCCCCTCCTCCAGACCTCAGTTAGGATACTGTGCCCGGAAGAGCGGACACAATAAGGAAGGATTTTGAATCCAGGGTAAGACTCATACCAGCCACACCAATCACACCGTATAACTCGTGATAATATACCCAGTTAACAGTATGAAATATAACAGAGCCTCTCAACAGATGGCTCAACAATAACCCTTTAGTTAGGCAATAACTATATACAAGTATTGCAGACAATCCGCACTTGGGATGGGCGCCCAGCATCCACTACGGACTACGAGAAATAGATTTACCGGTGAGTAAAATCTTATTTTCTCTGACGTCCTAGTGGATGCTGGGAACTCCGTAAGGACCATGGGGATTATACCAAAGTTCCCAAACGGGCGGGAGAGTGCGGATGACTCTGCAGCACCGAATGAGAGAACTCAAGGTCCTCCTCAGCCAGGGTATCAAATTTGTAGAATTTAGCAAACGTGTTTGCCCCTGACCAAGTTGCAGCTCGGCAAAGTTGTAAAGCCGAGACCCCTCGGGCAGCCGCCCAAGATGAGCCCACTTTCCTCGTGGAATGGGCTTTCACTGATTTAGGATGCGGCAATCCAGCCGCAGAATGCGCCAGCTGAATTGTGCTACAAATCCAGCGAGCAATAGTCTGCTTAGAAGCAGGAGCACCTATCTTGTTGGGTGCATACAGGACAAAAAGCGAGTCAGTCTTCCTGACTCCAGCCGTCCTGGAAACAAAGTCTCAAGGCCCTGACTACATCCAGTAACTTGGAATCCTCCAAGTCCCTAGTAGCCGCAGGCACCACAATAGGTTGGTTCAAGTGAAAAGCAGATACCACCTTAGGGAGAAACTGGGGACGAGTCCTCAATTCTGCCCTATCCATATGGAAAATCAGATAAGGGCTTTTACAAGACAAAGCCGCCAATTCTGACACACGCCTGGCCGAAGCCAAGGCCAATAACATGACCACTTTCCACGTGAGATATTTCAAATCCACAGTTTTAAGTGGCTCAAACCAATGTGATTTTAGGAAACTCAACACCACATTGAGATCCCAAGGTGCCACGGGAGGCACAAAAGGGGGCTGAATATGAAGCACTCCCTTTACAAAAGTCTGAACTTCAGGCAGTGAAGCCAGTTCTTTCTGGAAGAAAATCGACAGGGCCGAAATCTGGACCTTAATGGAACCCAATTTTAGGCCCATAGTCACTCCCGACTGTAGGAAGTGCAGAAACCGACCCAGCTGAAATTCCTCTGTTGGGGCCTTCCTGGCCTCACACCACGCAACATATTTTCGCCAAATACGGTGATAATGGTTTGCGGTTACTTCTTTCCTGGCTTTTATCAGCGTAGGAATGACTTCCTCCGGAATGCCCTTTTCCTTTAGGATCCGGAATTCAACCGCCATGCCGTCAAACGCAGCCGCGGTAAGTCTTGGAACAGACAGGGCCCCTGCTGTAGCAGATCCTGTCTGAGCGGTAGAGGCCATGGGTCCTCTGATATCATTTCTTGAAGTTCTGGGTACCAAGCCCTTTTTGGCCAATCCGGAACCACGAGTATCGTTCTTACTCCTCGCCTTCTTATTATTCTCAGTACCTTTGGTATGAGAGGCAGAGGAGGGAACACATAAACCGACTGGTACACCCACGGTGTCACTAGAGCGTCCACAGCTATCGCCTGAGGGTCCCTTGACCTGGCGCAATATCTCTTTAGCTTTTTGTTGAGGCGGGACGCCATCATGTCCACCTGTGGCCTTTCCCAACGGTTTACCAACAGTAGGAAGACTTCTGGATGAAGTCCCCACTCTCCCGGGTGTAGGTCGTGTCTGCTGAGGAAGTCTGCTTCCCAGTTGTCCACTCCCGGAATGAACACTGCTGACAGTGCTAGTACGTGATTTTCCGCCCATCGGAGAATCCTTGTGGCTTCTGCCATCGCCATCCTGCTTCTTGTGCCGCCCTGTCGGTTCACATGGGCGACTGCCGTGATGTTGTCTGACTGGATCAGTACCGGCTGGTTTTGAAGCAGGGGTTTTGCCTGACTTAGGGCATTGTAAATGGCCCTCAGTTCCAGAATATTTATGTGCAGGGAAGTCTCAAGACTTGACCATAGTCCTTGGAAATTTCTTCCCTGTGTGACTGCTCCCCAGCCTCGAAGGCTGGCATCCGTGGTCACCAGGACCCAGTCCTGTATGCCGAAACTGCGGCCCTCTAGAAGATGAGCACTCTGCAGCCACCACAGTAGAGACACCCTGGTCCTTGGAGATAGGGTTATCAGTTGATGCATCTGAAGATGCGATCCCGACCACTTGTCCAAGAGGTCCCACTGGAAGGTCCTTGCATGGAACCTGCCGAATGGAATTGCTTCGTATGAAGCCACCATTTTTCCCAGGACTCGTGTGCAGTGATGCACCGATACCCGTTTCGGTTTTAGGAGGTCTCTGACTAGAGATGACAGCTCCTTTTCTTTCTCCTGCGGGAGAAACACTTTTTTCAGTTCTGTGTCCAAAATCATCCCCAGGAACAGTAAGCGAGTGGAAGGAACCAGTTGTGACTTTGGAATGTTTAGAATCCAGCCATGCTGTTGTAGCACTTCCCGAGATAGTGCTACTCCGACCAGTAACTGCTCCCTGGACCTCGCCTTTATAAGGAGATCGTCCAAGTACGGGATAATTAAAACTCCCTTTTTTCGAAGGAGTATCATCATTTCTGCCATTACTTTGGTAAACACCCTCGGTGCCGTGGACAGTCCAAACGGTAGTGTCTGGAATTGGTGATGGCAATCCTGTACCACAAATCTGAGGTACTCCTGGTGAGGAAGGTAAATGGGGACATGCAGGTAAGCATCCTTGATGTCCAGGGATACCATGTAATCCCCCTCGTCCAGGCTTGCAATAACCGCCCTGAGCGATTCCATCTTGAACTTGAATTTTGTTATGTAAGTGTTCAAGGATTTCAAATTTAAAATGGGTCTCACCGAACCGTCCAGTTTCGGTACCACAAACAGTGTGGAATAGTAGCCCCGGCCTTGTTGAAGTAGGGGTACCTTGACTATCACCTGCTGGGAATACAGCTTGTGAATGGCCTCTAGCATAGCCTCCCTGCCCGAGGGAGTTGTCGGTAAGGCCGATTTGAGGAAACGGCGGGGGGAGGCGCCTCGAATTCCAGCTTGTACCCCTGAGATACTACTTGAAGGATCCAGGGATCCACCCGTGAGCGAGCCCCCTGATCGCTGAAATTCTTGAGGCGGCCCCCCACCGTACCTGGCTCCGCCTGTGGAGCCCCACCGTCATGCGGCGGATTTGGAAGAAGCGGGGGAGGACTTTTGGTCCTGGGAACCTGCTGTGTGTTGCAGCTTTTTCCCCCTTCCTCTGCCTCTAGACAGAAAGGACCCGCCTTTTCCCCGCCTGTTTTTCTGGGGTCGAAAGGACTGTACTTGGTAATACGGTGCTTTCTTAGGCTGTGAGGGGACATGGGGCAAAAATGCAGACTTCCCAGCTGTTGCTGTGGAAAAAAGGTCTGAGAGACCGTCCCCGAATAACTCCTCACCCTTATAAGGCAAAACTTCCATGTGCCTTTTAGAATCTGCATCTCCTGTCCACTGCCGAGTCCATAAGCCTCTCCTAGCAGAAATGGACAATGCACTTATTCTAGATGCCAGCCGGCAGATCTCCCTCTGTGCATCTCTCATGTATAAGACTGAGTCTTTTATATGCTCTATGGTTAGCAATTTAGTGTCCCTGTCTAGGGTGTCAATATTTTCCGACAGGGAATCTGACCAAGCAGCAGCAGCACTGCACATCCAGGCTGAAGCAATAGCTGGTCTCAGTATAACACCAGTGTGTGTATATATAGACTTTAGGATAGCCTCCTGCTTTCTATCAGCAGGTTCCTTTAGGGCGGCCGTATCCGGAGACGGTAGTGCCACCTTTTTAGACAAACGTGTGAGCGCTTTATCCACCCTAGGGGGAGTTTCCCAACGTGACCTATCCTCTGGCGAGAAAGGGAACGCCATTAGTAATTTTTTTGAAATCACCAATTTTTTATCAGGGAAAGCCCACGCTTCTTCACACACATCATTCAATTCCTCAGATGGGGGAAAAACTATTGGTAGTTTTTTCTCCCCAAACATAATACCCTTTTTTGAGGTACCTGGGTTTATATCAGAAAGGTGTAATACCTCTTTCATTGCCTCAATCATGCCACAAATGGCCCTAGTGGACATTAAATTTGACTCATCGTCGTCGACACTTGCATCAGTATCCGTGTCGACATCCGTGTCTGCCATCTGAGGTAGTGGTCGTTTCAGGGCCCCTGACGGCCTTTGAATCGTCTGGGCAGGCACGAGCTGAGAAGCCGGCTGTCCCGCATTTGGCATGTCGTCAAATTTTTTATGTAAGGAGTCGACACTTGCACGTAATTCCTTCCATAAGTCCATCCACTCAGGTGTCTGCCCCGCAGGGGGTGACAACACATTTATAGGCATCTGCTCCGCCTCCACATAAGTCTCCTCATCAAACATGTCGACACAGCCGTACCGACACACCGCACACACACAGGGAATGCTCTTAAAGGAGACAGGACCCCACAAAAGCCCTTTGGGGAGACAGAGAGAGAGTATGCCAGCACACACCAGAGCGCTATAATAATGCAGGGACTAACTGAATTATGACCCTTTATAGCTGCTTATTGTATTAAACTGCGCCTAAATTTAGTGCCCCCCTCTCTTTTTTACCATTTCTGTACTGTAGACTGCAGGGGAGAGTCAGGGAGCTTCCTTCCAGCGGAACTGTGAGGGAAAAATGGCGCCAGTGTGCTGAGAGAGATGGCTCCGCTCCTTTTTCGGCTGACTTTTCTCCCGCTTTTTTCTGTATTCTGGCAGGGGTAATTACCACATATATAGCCTCTGGGGCTATATATTGTGGTTATTTTGCCAGCCAAGGTGTTTTTATTGCTGCTCAGGGCGCCCCCCCCCAGCGCCCTGCACCCTCAGTGACCGGAGTGTGAAGTGTGTATGAGGAGCAATGGTGCACAGCTGCAGTGCTGTGCGCTACCTTGGTGAAGACTGAAGTCTTCTGCCGCCGATTTTCCGGACCATCTTCATGCTTCTGGCTCTGTAAGGGGGGCGGCGGCGCGGCTCCGGGAACGAACACCAAGGACGGGTCCTGCGGTCGATCCCTCTGGAGCTAATGGTGTCCAGTAGCCTAAGAAGCCCAAGCTAGCTGCAAGCAGGTAGGTTCGCTTCTTCTCCCCTTAGTCCCTCGATGCAGTGAGCCTGTTGCCAGCAGGTCTCACTGTAAAATAAAAAACCTAATTTAAACTTTCTTTCTAGAAGCTCAGGAGAGCTCCTAGTGTGCAACCAGCTCGGGCCGGGCACAGAAATCTAACTGAGGTCTGGAGGAGGGGCATGGAGGGAGGAGCCAGTGCACACCAGATAGTACCAAATCTTTCTTATACAGTGCCCAGTCTCCTGCGGAGCCCGTCTATTCCCCATGGTCCTTACGGAGTTCCCAGCATCCACTAGGACGTCAGAGAAAAAGAATTATAACTGCGCCTGGTTTGCTTATACTATGCCAACAATATATGAAATGTTTAATAGTTTTTATTGCATATTTTATGAATTATTCACTCTATGGACGGAATTCAAATGTTATCGTGGGTCCCCACACCCACCAGCAACTATTCAATTGTTTCTGCTGGTAGGCGCAAGACCTCCATTTCAGCTCGCAACCCCTGGGGCTGGCGAGCTGAAATGCATTAAAAGTGATCCGTTTGGGTGCCCAAATGGGACTTTGAGGCACCCCCATTTGTTTAGTCAGATTTTGGCGCTTTGCGCGGCTAAACCCGACTGATATGGGCGCGATCAGCAAGATAATGGGGAACAGTTGAATATCGCCACAAGATCTCCCATCACTTTAGAAGGGAGATCGGGTGCGATTAAACAACAGATAGATAGATAGATAGATAGATAGATAGATAGATAGATAGATAGATAGATAGATAGATAGTTATAGTCTTCCTTCTAGGCTGTAACCCTGCCCATTTTTGAAATGTAAAAAAGCACCCTGCCCTTTTTCAGTGCACCCTGAAGGATCATGAATCGCCCCCATTGTATACAGAATGCAACAGTCAGAGTGCATGTACCAATGTAGTTGTCTACTCCTTGCCCACCTCTGAAATTAGAACATAATTTCTATCCTTAGCGAAATGGATGGCAGAGAAGGGACTGTACATGGCATCACTGCTGTGGCTGTCTGCCTAACACAGCACTGTGATAAAGAGTGAAAGAAAAGGGTAAGCAGGGAGCATGTACTGCTTACAGTATGTCCCTAGAAGAACAGACTTACTTTTTACCTATACAGGTATATTTTATCCCCCTGCTTAACTTTTCTGTTTTACAACACATAAGAAGACAATTTATCAAATCTAACTTATTATGTATATGCTACCGCCGTTCTTTCAAGAATACTGGACATATTCAATATTTTTCTCGATACAGATGTTGGGTGTTACATGGGTGTCCTATATGTATGTAGGGGTGTATGATACACTGGGGGAAAATATGTCTAAAAACTATAAACATATGCGATATGCTTTGTGCGCAAAGCCTCACATCAAAAACATGCCCTTCAATATTAAAATGTGCCCTCCTCAATGATCAGCACCCTGCCCTAAAAATATCCTAGAGGGAACACTATATTATATTATATTATATTATATATATATATATATATATATATATATCTCTCAAGCAGAAAAGACTGCGGCACTCAGAGGCTTGAGGCTTAATGCAAAGTTCTTAGTGTGTTAAAAGTAACACCGGATATCCAACGTTTCGGGGTTGGCACACCCCTTTGTCAAGGAAAAACAGGGGTGTGCCAACCCCGAAATGTTGGATATCAGGTGTTACTTTTAACACACTAAGAACTTTGCATTAAGCCTCTGAGTGCCGCAGTCTTTTCTGCTTGTTTTACATTCCATGTTTTCTGGAGGCACCAGAGCGTCTGAGCCCATTAGGAGGAGTGCCGGTCCGCACACTGACATATATATATATATATATATATATATATATATATATATATATATATATATGTGTGTATATATATATATATATATATATATATATATATATGGCAAACGGACGGGCGGCACTCAGAAATAATGACAGGCAACGAGCAGGGTATAGCAACGTTTCGAAGTGTATTACTTCTTCATCAGGACAATAAATGTAATACAAAACATACCTTAAATAGGCTCACCACAGCGTGTCAAACAGCTCCGGCGCGGGACGCGAATGCCGACGCCCACAAATGACGTCATCACCGCTCGCCGCGTAACCGGGGTAACTATAAACAAACAACTTCACAGTTTACAGTGTGATCGGTGAGAACACCGATCCGTGGACATAATAAACAAAGCACCAAAATACATATAGAATTAAAAACAGACTGAAACAAATGGAAACATAGCAGCTGCAACCAGTCTGTTTTTAAGGTATGTTTTGTATTACATTTATTGTCCTGATGAAGAAGTAATACACTTCGAAACGTTGCTATACCCTGCTCGTTGCCTGTCATTATTTCTGAGTGCCGCCCGTCCGTTTGCTATATTGGACCTTACAGCTATTGAGGTACCTAGGAGGGCACCAGGCAAGTAATCAATGTGTGTGAGGAGTGCTGCCACAATCATGCTTTATATATATATATATATATATATATATATATATATATGTATATGTGTGTATATATATATATATGTGCACCGGACATTTTTTGTGTTTTGGTTTTGGATTCGGTTCCGCGGCCGTGTTTTGGATTCGGACGCGTTATGGCAAAACCTCCCTGAAAATTTTTTGTTGGATTCGGGTTTTTTTTACAAAAAACCCTCAAAAACAGATTAAATCATAGAATTTGGGGGTCATTTTGATCCCATAGTATTATTAACTTCAATAACCATAATTTCCACTCATTTTCAGTTTATTCTGAACACCTCACAATATTATTTTTAGTCCTAAAATTTGCACCGAGGTCGCTGGATGACTAAGCTAAGCGCAAAAAAATAGTCCCCAAACAGCACATGATGCAAAGAAAAATGAAAGAAAAAAAAGAGGTGCAAGATGGAATTGTCCTTGGGCCCTCCCACCCACCCATAATTTGTATAAACAGGACATGCACACTTTAACAAACCCATCATTTCAGCCACAGGGTCTGCCACACGACTGTGACTGAAATGACTGGTTGGTTTGGGCCCCCACCAAAAAAGAAGCAATCAATCTCTCCTTGCACAAACTGGCTCTACAGAGGCAAGATGTCTACCTCCTCCTCATCGTCCGATTCCTCACCCCTTTCACTGTGTACATCCCCCTCCTCACAGATTATTAATTCGTCCCCACTGGAATCCACCATCTCAGGTCCCTGTGTACTTTCTGGAGGCAATTGCTGGTGAATGTCTCCACGCAGGAATTGATTATAATTCATTTTGATGAACATCATCTTCTCCACATTTTCTGGAAGTCACCTCATACGCCGATTGCTGACAAGGTGAGCGGCTGCACTAAACACTCTTTCGGAGTACACACTGGAGGGGGGGGCAATTTAGGTAAAATAAAGCAAGTTTCTACAAGGGCCTCCAAATTGCCTCTTTTTCCTGCCAGTATACGTACGGACTGTCTGACGTGCCTACTTGGATGTGGTCACTCATATAATCCTCCACCATTCTTTCAATGGTGACAGAATCATATGCAGTGACAGTAGACGACATGTCAGTAATCGTTGGCAGGTCCTTCTGTCCGGACCAGATGTCAGCACTCGCTCCAGACTGCCCTGCATCACCGCCAGCGGGTGGGCTCGGAATTCTTAGCCGTTTCCTCGCACCCCCCAGTTGCGGGAGAATGTGAAGGAGGAGCTGTTGACGGGTCACGTTCCGCTTGACTTGACAATATTCTCACCAGCAGGTCTTTGAACCTCTGCAGACTTGTGTCTGCCGGAAAGAGAGATACAACGTAGGTTTTAAATCTAGGATCGAGCACGGTGGCCAAAATGTAGTGCTCTGATTTCAACAGATTGACCACCCGTGAATCCTGGTTAAGCGAATTAAGGGCTCCATTCACAAGTCCCACATGCCTAGCGGAATCGCTGTGTTTTAGCTCCTCCTTCAATGTCTCCAGCTTCTTCTGCAAAAGCCTGATGAGGGGAATGACCTGACTCAGGCTGGCAGTGTCTGAACTGACTTCACGTGTGGCTAGTTCAAAGGGTTGCAGAACCTTGCACAACGTTGAAATCATTCTCCACTGTGCTTGAGTCAGGTGCATTCCCCCTCCTTTGCCTATATCGTAGGCAGATGTATAGGCTTGAATGGCTTTTTGCTGCTCCTCCATCCTCTGAAGCATATAGAGGGTTGAATTCCACCTCGTTACCACCTCTTGCTTCAGATGATGGCAGGGTAGGTTCAGGACTGTTTGCTGGTGCTCCAGTCTTCGGCACGCGGTGGCTGAATGCCGAAAGTGGCCCGCAATTCTTCGGGCCACCGACAGCATCTCTTGCATGCCCCTGTTGTTTTTTAAATAATTCTGCACCACCAAATTCAATGTATGTGCAAAACATGGGACGTGCTGGAATTTGCCCAGATGTAATGCACGCACAATATTGGTGGCGTTGTCCGATGTCACAAATCCCCAGGAGAGTCCAATTGGGGTAAGACATTCTGCGATGATGTTCCTCAGTTTCCGTAAGAGGTTGTCAGCTGTGTGCCTCTTCTGGAAAGCGGTGATACAAAGCGTAGCCTGCCTAGGAACGAGTTGCCGTTTGCGAGATGCTGCTACTGGTGCCGCCGCTGCTGTTCTTGCTGCGGGAGGCAATACATCTACCCAGTGGGCTGTCACAGTTATATAGTCCAGAGTCTGCCCTGCTCCACTTGTCCACATGTCCGTGGTTAAGTGGACATTGGGTACAACTGCATTTTTTAGGACACTGGTGACTCTTTTTCTGACGTCTGTGTACATTTTCGGTATCGCCTGCCTAGAGAAATGGAACCTAGATGGTATTTGGTACCGGGGACACAGTACCTCAATCAAGTCTCTAGTTGCCTGTGAATTAACGGTGGATACCGGACACACGTTTCTCACCGCCCAGGCTGCCAAGGCCTGAGTTATCCGCTTTGCAGCAGGATGACTGCTGTGATATTTCATCTTCCTCGCAAAGGACTGTTGGACAGTCAATTGCTTACTGGAAGTAGTACAAGTGGTCTTCCGACTTCCCCTCTGGGATGACTATCGACTCCCAGCAGCAACAACAGCAGCAGTAGGCGTTACACTCAAGGATGCATCGGAGGAATCCCAGGCAGGAGAGGACTCGTCAGACTTGACAGTAACATGGCCTGCAGGACTATTGGCTTTCCTGTGTAAGGAGGAAATTGACACTGAGGGAGTTGGTGGTGTGGTTTGCAGGAGCTTGGTTACAAGAGGAAGGGATTTAGTGGTCAGTGGACTGCTTCCGCTGTCATCCAAAGTTTTTGAACTTGTCACCGACTTCTGATGAATGCGGTCCAGGTGACGTATAAGGGAGGATGTTCCTAGGTGGTTAACGTCCTTACCCCTACTTATTACAGCTTGACACACGGCTAGACACCAGTTGTCCGCATTTCTGTTTAAATAATTCCACACCGAAGAGGTGATTTTTTTTGTATTTTGACCAGGCATATCGATGGCCATATTCGTCCCACGGACAACAGGTGTCTCCCCGGGTGCCTGACTTAAACAAACCACCTCACCATCAGAATCCTCCTTGTCAATTTCCTCCCCAGCGCCAGCAACACCCATATCCTCATCCTGGTGTACTTCAACAGTGACATCTTCAATTTGACTATCAGGAACTGGACTGCGGGTGCTCCTTCCAGCAATTGCAGGGGACGTGCAAATGGTGGAAGGCGCAACCTCTTCCCGTCCAGTGTTGGGAAGGTCAGGCATCGCAACCGACACAATTGGACTCTCCTTGGGGGTTTGTGATTTAGAAGAACGCACAGTTCTTTGCTGTGCTTTTGCCATCTTAACTCTTACGTTTTCTAGCAGGAGGATGACTGCTTCCATCCTCAGGTGAAGCTGAACCACTAGCCTTGAACAGAGGCCAGGGCCTCAGCCGTTCCTTGCCACTCCGTGTCGTAAATGGCACATTGTCAAGTTTACGCTTTTCCTCAGACGATTTTGATTTCGATTTTTGGGTCATTTTACTGAGCTTTATTTTTTTGGGATTTTACATGCTCTCTACTATGACATTGTGCATCGGCCTTGGCAGACGACGTTGATGGCATTTCATCTTCTCGGCCATGACTAGTGGCAGCAGCTTCAGCAGGAGGTGGAAGTGGATCTTGATCTTTCCCTATTTTACCCTCCACATTTTTGTTCTCTATTTTTTAATGTGTGGAATTATATGCAAGTAATAGATCAACGTATAATACTGGTGGTCACTGGTCAGCAAAACTCTGCACTGTACTCCTCCTATATAATATACTGGTGGTCCCCAGTCCCCACAATAAAGCAGTGTGAGCACAGATATATGCAGCACACTGAGCACAGATATGGAGCGTTTTTCAGGCAGAGAACGTATAATACTGGTGGTCACTGGTCAGCAAAACTCTGCACTGTACTCCTCCTATATAATATACTGGTGGTCCTCAGTCCCCACAATAAAGCAGTGTGAGCACAGATATATGCACCACACTGAGCACAGATATGGAGCGTTTTTCAGGCAGAGAACGTATAATACTGGTGGTCACTGGTCAGCAAAACTCTGCACTGTACTCCTCCTATAATACTGCTGGTCCCCAGAATAAAGATATTTGCAGCCCCCTGAAACAAAGTGAGAGGACGCCAGCCACGTCCTCTCACTATCATTTCCAATGCACGAGTGAAAAATGGCGGCGACGTGCGGCTCCTTATATAGAATCCGAATCTCACGAGAATCCGACAGCGGGATGATGACGTTCGGGCGCGCTCGGGTTAACCGAGCAAGGCGGGAGGATCCGAGTCGCTCGGACCCGTGAAAAAAAAAGGTGAAGTTCGGGCGGGTTCGGGTTAACCGAGCAAGGCGGGAGGATCCGAGTCGCTCGGACCCGTGAAAAAAAAGGTGAAGTTCGGGCGGGTTCGGATCCTGAGGATCCGAACCCGCTCATCACTAATTTTATATATATATACATACACATACATACATACATACATACATACATACACACACACACACACACACACACACACACACAGTGCCTTGCTAAAGTATTCACCGCCCTTTGCATTTTTCATGTTTTGTTGCCTCACAGCCTGGAATTAAAATGGATTGTTTGAAGGTTTGCATCATTTCATTCACAGAACATGCCAACAACTTTGAAGATGTTTTTTATTTTATTTTATTGTGAAACAAGCAACAAATAGGGCAAAATAACAGAAAACTTCAGCGTGCATAACTATTCACCCCCCTAAAGTCAGTACTTTGCAGAGTCACCTTCTGCGGCAATTACAGCTGCAAGTCGCTTTTGATAAGTCTCTATGAGCTTGCCACTGGGATTTTTGCCCATTCATCAAGGCAAAACTGCTCCATCTTCTTCATGCTGGATGGTTTCCCCTTGTGAACAGCAATCTTCATGTCTATCAATAGATTATCAATTGGATTGAGATCTGGGCTTTGACTAGGCCATTTCAATACATTTAAAATGTTTCCCCTTAAACCACTCGAGTGTTGCTTTAGCAGTATGCTTCGGGTCATTGTCCTGCTGGAAGGTGAACCTCCGTCCCAGTCTAAAATCACAAGCAGACTGAAACAGGTTTTGAACAAGAATATCCCTGTATTTAGCACCATCCATCTTTCCCTCGACTCAAAACAGTTTCCCAGTCCCTGCTGCTGAAAAACATCCCCACAGCATGATGCTGCCACCACCATGTTACACTGTGGGGATGGTGTTCTTGGGGTGATGAGATGTGTTGGGTTTGCGCGAGACATAGCGTTTTCCATGGTGGCTGAAAAGTAAAATTTTGGTCTCATCTGACCAGAGCACTTTCCTGCATACATTTGGGGAGTCGCCCAAATGCCTTTTGGCAAACTCATAAGGTGCCTTCTTATCTTTAACACTAAGTAATGTTTTTTTTCTGGCCACTCTTCCATAAAGCCCAGCTCTATGGAGTGTACGGTTTATTGTGGTCACATGCGCAGATACACCAGTCTCTGCTGTGGAACTCTGCAGCTCCTTCAGGGTTACCTTTGGTCTCTGTGATGCCTCTCTGATTAATGCCCTCCTTGTCAAGTTCGTGAGTTTTGGTGGCCAGCCCTCTCTTGGCAGGTTTGTTGTAGTACCATGTTCTTTCCATTTGAAGATGATGGATTTGATGGTGCTCCGGGGGATCATCAAAGATTTGGATATTTTTTTTTTTATAACCCAACCCTGACTTGTACTTCTCAACAACTTTGTCCCCGACTTGTTTGGAGAGCTCCTTGGTCTTCATGGTGTGATGCCTCTTGCTTAGTGATGTTGCAGCCTCTGTGGCCTTTCAGAAAAGGTGTGTTTATACTGACAAATCATGTGACACTTAGATTGCACACAGGTGGACTTCATTTCACTAATTATGTGACTTCTGAAGGTAACTGGTTGCACCAGAACTTTTGAGGGGCTTCATGGCAAAGGGGGTGAATACATATCCACATGTCAAAATTTAATACGGTATTCAATTAGCTGTAGGACTTAAAGTAGGGTTTTAGATCCATGGGTTAAGTGGTCAGAGCTATTCAATTACTGCCTACTGTAAGCATGCCATTAGCCCTAAGAGTGCACTTTACGCAAATGTCTGCTTACACTCTCCTGAGGTGCACACAAAAATCCACGTTAAGTAGTGCTTCCGCGGCTAGTCGAAATTGTGGCCAGTAATTGCATAGCTCTGATCACTTAACCCGGGACATTTGGCTTACTGTGGAAAATAATTTAATAGCTCCAGGCACTTAACCCAGGAGATATAACCCCATGGTAAGTCGCACGCCTCCTATTTAGAATATAGGTAAGTTACTTCATTAGTGGGTGTCATGATATTTGCAGCAGCCTCCAAACTTGCCCTTGGTCCCATCAAGGGGTAGGCACGGTTTACAGAAGATAATACTGCGAGCTCTTAAGCAATTCAAAATATATATACACCTGATCACTGCCTCAACTGCTGTAAATATTGTGTAAATGCCTTATGCTTGCGCTGTGACATCACAAGATCAGAAGGCTTTCAATTGGTTAGCCACAAATACTTAATTAGGTAGTGGTTCTTAACCATTTTGATATTGTGACACATATGGTAATATGTTTTCATAATATACAGTGTTAAACTATGAAAATAAAGAAAAGCACATTCACACATTAAAGTAAAAAATCAAATATAGTATTATCTTTTAGTTTCAAGCAAAATACAGTTTACATATCATGTTCATTGCATATTTTAACCTCTTGAAAAAGAGATTTCTCCATTTATACCTACATTCTTGTAGCGCATCACATCTTTTATAATGAACCACTGGCTTATGGAAAACTCTCCCAGGCTGACTGTTAGAAAAGTAGAAAGAGCACAATATTCTGGGGCATAAAGCGCCTTGTCAGTTAAGTTACCTGACAGTCAATGCTCAGGCTATATCCTGCCTAGAAACAAGCAAATATTCAGATGAAGAGTTGTGCACCCTCTAAACTTACGGCTCAATTATTGGGGGGGGGCGCGATTCAGTTAGCTACAGAACTTACAGCAATGTTTTAGCTCCCGGGCTAAGTGCCCGGATATATTCTTTTTTTTTTTTTCTCACAGTAAGACTGCGACTAAAGCGCAATGACCTACAGCTCCTGAGATAAGTGGCCGGAGCTATGCAATTACTAACCGCGGTAACATTGTGACATGCCCCAGCGGAGTTAATGCAGATTTCTGCTGGCACCTCAGGACTCAGGAGGGTGTAAGCAGAAATCTGCACGAAGCGCACCCTCAGGGCTAAACAGGTGCAGTAATAGAATAGCTCCGGGTACTTAACCTGGAAGATAAAACCCCATAGTTACTCCCGCAACTAGATGAATCATCCCCATGGTGTTAAACAGCAATTGACCACTAATTTGAAACCTCACAATGCAATCGCTTCAAACTTTGTGGCATGATCGATGCCAAAATTAGAAGTGGGGCTTAAAATGGTGTGAAAATCTATTCAACATTTTAGGAAAAATATTCCAGTTTATATTAATTCATTGAGTACAGATGTGCATCTTTGATTGGTGTGATCTTGAACTGTATACTTGTAATCTGAGCATACTTTTATTAAGTCCTTAACTTCTATACTGGATGGCCTACTTCAACCGTTCAAGTGATTTAGAAGTGATGGTACTTTATTGAAAACTTGTCAGCCAGAATTAATCAACAAATGTTTTTAATATACATCCAACATACACAGTTAAATACAATTCTATACCCTTAAAATACATATAATATTCATTTTCTGAATCTTTTCCTGAGCAAATACATTTCATCTTGTGCAGATATATTATTACCGTCAGACCGTACAAAGGACATTCTAATTTGTGTGTCAAGTTCAGGATACTTACGATAACAAGCCATGCAATTATACATAATGCCAGTCAAAATAAAAGTCCACATTTGCCTAAATAAAGCCTTAGGTTAAAATGTATTTCTTTGCGCTGAAGGAAATCTTCTTCTTAGCTATTTAATTCAGCACTAAAAAAAACCCTTTCCAAGCATAAGCCATTTTAAGAACCTCCTTTGTAGCAAAAGCTGATTGACATACTGAATACATCAAGCTTGATAGTCTGTTATCAAGGGAAAGAACAGGTTTAACAATGTTATCCCTGGTATACAACTGGAATTGCAATTTAAATGAAATTTCTGATTTTATACAATCCAATTAATTTGTTAGATTCCATGAAAGGGTTAAACCTAAATGGTAAAATATACAAAAAACACTACCATTTACTAAAACTTTTATTATCAAAATACAACTCTTCTCTAACCCTTCCAAACTCAACTTCCGAAATGGATTGTAGATTGAGAAAATTTGAAGAGACATGTGCTGCAACTGTCAAAGTAAAGGGGCATGGTCTCGAACCAAACTTCGCACTTTAAGGGGGAGATTAAATTGTTTTGGAGAATTGCCTCCTGTATAAAGTAGTCATAAGCTAATTCAATTGTTTTGGTCGACCAGCCCAGATGCACTTATCTCGGATTTCTGCACACACCCTCCTGAGAAATCTGCATAAAGTAGAGCTTTGGGGCTGTTGGCAAGTGTCAGGCATGATGCAGGTATGGCGCTTAACATGGGGAAAGCTGCACCAGCACAGGGTTGGCCCTGCAAACAATTAAATTAGCTCCTAGCCAATTTAGATGGGAGCCTAATTCTCTTAAACAAATAAATCACACCCTAAGATATAGGGTATTTTTAAACATTGAGCAAAACGTACCAACATTTACCCCAAAAATCTCTTGCATGTATTGGAAAGAAGACAAAACATACAATCAAGAACAAGCTACTATAGTGACATTAAGAGGAATGACCCCTTTGATAACTTTTTTCCAAAAAACAGGGATAAGAGCAGTTATTTATTTTATTCAAAGTTTACACAGACCAATTCAGCTAGGAGCAAGTTGGTTCCTGCAAGCCGTTTTCACACCATGATTCTCAACTGCAATTCAATTCCAAATTTGCACTGCAGACCAAGTAAAAAGGTATGAAAAATCTTTATTGCAAGGTAAAAATGTTGAACTACAGTGTAGAAACTCTGGTACACCCCTTCTAATGAACAATAAAGCACTTGAAGAGCTTGAAATAGCATAATTTGGCCAGTAGAGACATTAGTTTTCAGGTGATTTCACCTTAAAACCTCATAAATGGGTTAAATGATCTGGGACATATTGATGGGACATTTTTTTTTTGTTTATATGAACTTGCAGATGGGAGTTACAGGGATTTTTTTCCAACATTTTACAAACCTCAATAAAACACAGAAAAAAAATCAAACACATTTTAATGCATCCCAAAATACTGTAAAGACAGGATGACTTCAACCCTTTCTGCGTGACAGTGCCACAATGGCCCTCATTCCGAGTTGTTCGCTCGCTAGCTGCTTTTAGCAGCATTGCAAATGCTAGGCCGCCGCCCTCTGGGAGTGTATCTTAGCTTAGCAGAATAGCGAACGAAAGATTAGCAGAACTGCTACTAAATAATTCCTTGCAGTTTCTGAGTAGCTCCAGACCTACTCCTAGACTGCGATCACCTAAGTCTGTTTAGTTCCTGGTTTGACGTCACAAACACGCCCTGCGTTCGGCCAGCCACTCCCCCGTTTCTCCAGCCACTTCTGCGTTTTTACCTGGCACGCCTGCGTTTTTTAGCATACTCCCTGAAAACGGGCAGTTTCCGCCCAGAAACACCCACTTCCTGTCAATCACACTACGATCACTCAAGCGATGAAAAAACGTTGCTCGAGCTTGTGCAAATCTCCAAAGTTTTGTGTTAAATTACTGAACGCATGCGCACCATGCGCATTTTCTACCTAATTGCTCTGTTGTGAAAAACGACAACGAGCGAACAACTCGGAATGACCACCAATATCAGGATTGATTATGGATTTCTTTACAACATATTGGAAGCCAATATCTACCCTCTGTAGAGGACAATGTGGCAGATGTATTAAGCCTGGTGAAGTGATAAAGCAGTGTAAAGTGGAAGGTGATATGCAACACTTGTATAACTGTGTGTCACTGGGACGCGTGCCGTTGCAGCTTGGCTGGACTTGGTGTGGCAGCTCAGCACGGAGGGCCCGGGGGCTGAGTGTTTCCGCAGCGGTGGGGGAGGGATTCTCAGTGTTGGGGCGGGTCCTGATGCTCAGTGCTCCGGCGTCGGTGAGTGGCAGCTGGCGGTGTTCTTAGCTTTACCGCGGCCAGGGGGTCCGGATGCTCAGGGCTTTGGCAGGCGTGAATGGCAGATGCGCTTAGTGCGGGGGAGTGGAGGGTATCTGTGTACTCCGAGGCCTGCAGTACAGAAAGGGACCACAGCGGCATTGACAGCAGCAGTACTAAAATTGAGTCAGACGGACTCATTACAGTACACTGCAGCAAAGAAGAAGGCGGCGGTCTGGCCGGAGGACAGGAGGGGAACGCTCTCCTCCCATCTCCTCTACTTCTCCTGACATTGTTGTTGCAGGGGGTCCAATGTCAAAATGTAGTGACCGGCCCCTGCGCAAAAGTCAGGACGTTATGAAGCTGCAGCTGAACCTAAACAATGAGGTAAGGGCGGCAGTGACTTCATGAGACCTAGGACGGAGCAAAGACATTTCTAGGTGCGCGCCTGCAGGTAGCCAATGTAATTTCCTGGAAAACGTTCCCCGCTTTTAAGCAGTACTGTGCATTTATGATGCACATATTATTTTACTGTTGTAAGATCTTAATACATACTCTCCACTCTAAATACATCTATATATATCTATCTATATATATTATTCATTTTCTTTTTTTATAACTTCCAGCAGTGATGTATAGTGGACATTATATATTAAGGGGTTAAAGCAGTGATATAGCATGTGCAACATAAATGCAAAGTACTGCTTAAAGGCAGGGAATGTTTTGCAGGAAATTACATTGGCTACCTGCGGGCGTTTGTGCATATATTAATGTATCTGTTTTGTGATAATTAAACTGGAAACTTCTTTCTATACAGTACCAATAGTACTGGCTACCCCCCCTTGCCCCAGCAATTTACTCCACAGTACTGCCTGTCCCAATAAACCTCCTTGCCCCCAGTACTGCCATAACTACTATCCACCCTTACCACCTCCCTACTCCCAGTGCTGCCTGCCTCTAACCCCCTCCTTGCTCTCCAATACTGCTCCAGCTGCTACCTACCCTTACCCTCAGCACTGCCTGTCCCTTGCCCGCCCCCCAGCACTTCCCCAACAGCTGCATGCTCTCCTCCTCCCCCCCACCAATAATATGTGATGGAACCCAGAAATGGTGAAGCAGGACCTCAATTTTCTAAAGTGAAGGGTCCCTGGGAGGCACAATTTTTTTCAATTGGCGTGATCACTGAAAGTGCAATTTATCGCACATTTCAGCTTGCCACCTCAGGAGGCTGCGAGCTGAAATATCCCCCCCTCCCTGCAAAGCAACAATTGAAATGCTCTGTCTGGTGCCATCTAGTGACAGCCGAAGGGAAATTGAATTTCCCCCTAAGATGGAAAAAGCCCCTTCAACTGATCGCACCCCACTCAAAACTGGAACTTGTATGCATGATCCAGGACTGCATATAAAGTGGATTAATTACTACGCTACTCCACTATTTCAGATCATCAGATGGCAGCTAATTAGCTCACGGGCTTATAGGTGGTGGAGCTGAGGACACTGCTTTAATTAGCAGCCAGGAAGGACAACAGAGGGGCCATTACAATATGGTACTATATACATATTTCTTCATTTGATCCTGCAACAGCAATTATGGACTCTATTCAGAAGCCACCCTGACGTTAATACCAGGGTAATATTTTCCATTTGGCTCACTTCCATATGTGGCGATTTTCCAGACAAAATAGATTCAATTAGGAATCCTAGTGATATTTGCGAAGACACAGGAGTTTCTACAATTGCAAAAGGACACTGCTTTTATATATGTTGATCATATAATCTATTAAGATCGCTGAAGCAAGTTGCTACTTTGGTTCAAGCTATTATTAGTATTAATGAAGGTATTTTTAATGGGATTTAAAATAAGAATTTACTTACCGATAATTCTATTTCTCGGAGTCCGTAGTGGATGCTGGGGTTCCTGAAAGGACCATGGGGAATAGCGGCTCCGCAGGAGACAGGGCACAAAAAGTAAAGCTTTAGGATCAGGTGGTGTGCACTGGCTCCTCCCCCTATGACCCTCCTCCAAGCCTCAGTTAGGATACTGTGCCCGGACGAGCGTACACAATAAGGAAGGATTTTGAATCCCGGGTAAGACTCATACCAGCCACACCAATCACACTGTACAACCTGTGATCTGAACCCAGTTAACAGTATGATAACAGCGGAGCCTCTGAAAAGATGGCTCACAACAATAATAACCCGATTTTTGTAACTATGTACAAGTAATGCAGATAATCCGCACTTGGGATGGGCGCCCAGCATCCACTACGGACTCCGAGAAATAGAATTATCGGTAAGTAAATTCTTATTTTCTCTATCGTCCTAGTGGATGCTGGGGTTCCTGAAAGGACCATGGGGATTATACCAAAGCTCCCAAACGGGCGGGAGAGTGCGGATGACTCTGCAGCACCGAATGAGAGAACTCCAGGTCCTCCTTAGCCAGGGTATCAAATTTGTAGGATTTTACAAACGTGTTTGCCCCTGACTAAATAGCCGCTCGGCAAAGTTGTAAAGCCGAGACCCCTCGGGCAGCCGCCCAAGATGAGCCCACCTTCCTTGTGGAATGGGCATTTACATATTTTGGCTGTGGCAGGCCTGCCACAGAATGTGCAAGCTGAATTGTATTACACATCCAACTAGCAATAGTCTGCTTAGAAGCAAGAGCACCCAGTTTGTTGGGTGCATACAGGATAACAGCAAGTCAGTTTTCCTGACTCCAGCCGTCCTGGAACCTATACTTTCAGGGCCCTGACAACATCCAGCAACTTGGAGTCCTCCAAGTCCCTAGTAGGCGCAAGGCACCACAATAAGCTGGTTCAGGTGAAACACTGACACCACCTTAGGGAGAGAACTGGGGACGAGTCCGCAGCTCTGCCCTGTCCGAATGGACAAACAGATATGGGCTTTTTTGAGAAAAAAATCCACCAATTTGACACTCGCCTGGCCCAGGCCAGGGCCAAGAGCATGGTCACTTTTCATGTGAGATGCTTCAAATCCACAGATTTGACTGGTTTTAAACCAATGTGATTTGAGGAATCCCAGAACTACGTTGAGATCCCACAGTGCCACTGGAGGCACAAAAGGGGGTTGTATATGCAATACTCCCTTGACAAACTTCTGGACTTCAGGAACTGAAGCCAATTCTTTCTGGAAGAAAATCGACAGGGCCGAAATTTGAACCTTAATGGGCCCCAATTTGAGGCCCATAGACACTCCTGTTTGCAGGAAATGCAGGAATCGACCGAGTTGAAATTTCTTCGTGGGGCCTTCCTGGCCTCACACCACGCAACATATTTTCGCCACATGTGGTGATAATGTTGTGCGGTCACCTCCTTCCTGGCTTTGACCAGGGTAGGAATGACCTCTTCCGGAATGCCTTTTTCCCTTAGGATCCGGCGTTCCACCGCCATGCCGTCAAACGCAGCTGCGGTAAGTCTTGGAACAGACATGGTACTTGCTGAAGCAAGTCCCTTCTTAGCGGCAGAGGCCATAAGTCCTCTGTGAGCATCTCTTGAAGTTCCGGGTACCAAGTCCTTCTTGGCCAATCCGGAGCCATGAGTATAGTTCTTACTCCTCTACGTCTTATAATTCTCAGTACCTTAGGTATGAGAAGCAGAGGAGGGAACACATACACCGACTGGTACACCCACGGTGTTACCAGAACGTCCACAGCTATTGCCTGAGGGTCTCTTGACCTGGCGCAATACCTGTCCCGTTTTTTGTTCAGACGGGACGCTTTTGCCATTGCCCTCCTGCTTCTTGTGCCGCCCTGTCTGTTTACGTGGGCGACTGCCGTGATGTTTTTCCCACTGGATCAATACCGGCTGACCTTGAAGCAGAGGTCTTGCTAAGCTTAGAGCATTATAAATTTACCCTTAGCTCCAGTATATTTATGTGGAGAAAAGTCTCCAGACTTGATCACACTCCCTGGAAATTTTTTCCTTGTGTGACTGCTCCCCAGCCTCTCGGGCTGGCCTCCGTGGTCACCAGCATCCAATCCTGAATGCCGAATCTGCGGCCCTCTAGAAGATGAGCACTCTGTAACCACCACAGGAGAGACACCCTTGTCCTTGGATATAGGGTTATCCGCTGATGCATCTGAAGATGCGATCCGGACCATTTGTCCAGCAGATCCCACTGAAAAGTTCTTGCGTGAAATCTGCCGAATGGAATTGCTTCGTAGGAAGCCACCATTTTTACCAGGACCCTTGTGCAATGATGCACTGACACTTTTCCTGGTTTTAGGAGGTTCTTGACTAGCTCGGATAACTCCCTGGCTTTCTCTTCCGGGAGAAACACCTTTTTCTGGACTGTGTCCAGAATCATCCCTAGGCACAGCAGACGTGTCGTCAGGATCAGCTGCGATTTTGGAATATTTAGAATCCATCCGTGCTGTTGTAGCAGTATCCGAGATAGTGCTACTCCGACCTCCAACTGTTCCCTGGACTTTGCCCTTATCAGGAGATCGTCCAAGTAAGGGGTAATTAAGACGCCTTTTCTTCGAAGAAGAATCATAATTTTGGCTATTACCTTGGTAAAGACCCGGGGTGCCGTGGACAATCCAAACGGCAGCGTCTGAAACTGACAGTGACAGTTCTATACCACGAACCTGAGGTACCCTTAGTGAGAAGGGCAAATTTGGGACATGGAGGTAAGCATCCCTGATGTCCCGGGACACTATATAGTCCCCTTCTTCCTGGTTCGTTATCACTGCTCTGAGTGACTCCATCTTGATTTGAACCTTTGTAAGTGTTCAAAATTTTTTTAGATTTAGAATAGGTCTCACCTAGCCTTCTGGCTTCAGTACCACAATATAGTGTGGAATAATACCCCTTTCCTTGTTGTAGGAGGGGTAATTTGATTATCACCTGCTGGGAATACAGCTTGTGAATTTTTTCCCATACTGCCTCCTTGTCGGAGGGATACCTTGGTAAAGCAGACTTCAGGAGCCTGCGAGGGGGAAACGTTTCGACATTCCAATCTGTACCCCTGGGATACTACTTGTAGGATCCAGGGGTCCTGTACGGTCCCAGCGTCATGCTGAGAGCTTGGCAGAAGCGGTGGAAGGCTTCTGTTCCTGGGAATGGGCTGCCTGCTGCAGTCTTCTTCCCTTTCCTCTATCCCTGGGCAAATATGACTCTTATAGGGACGAAAGGACTGAGGCTGAAAAGACGGTGTCTTTTTCTGCAGAGATGTGACTTAGGGTAAAAACGGTGGATTTTCCAGCAGTTGCCGTGGCCACCAGGTCCGATGGACCGACCCCAAATAACTCCTCTTCCTTTATACGGCAATACACCTTTGTGCCGTTTGGAATCTGCATCACCTGACCACTGTCGTGTCCATAAACATCTTCTGGCAGATATGGACATCGCACTTACTCTTGATGCCAGAGTGCAAATATCCCTCTGTGCATCTCGCATATATAGAAATGCATCCTTTAAATGCTCTATAGTCAATAAAATACTGTCCCTGTCAAGGGTATCAATATTTTTAGTCAGGGAATCCGACCAAGCCACCCCAGCTCTGCACATCCAGGCTGAGGCGATCGCTGGTCGCAGTATAACACCAGTATGTGTGTATATACTTTTATATGATATTTTCCAGCCTCCTGTCAGCTGGCTCCTTGAGGACGGCCCTATCTATAGACGGTACCGCCACTTGTTTTGATAAGCGTGTGAGCGCCTTATCCACCCTAAGGGGTGTTTCCCAACGCGCCCTAACTTCTGGCGGGAAAGGGTATACCGCCAATAATTTTCTATCGGGGGGAACCCACGCATCATCACACACTTCATTTAATTTATCTGATTCAGGAAAAACTACAGGTAGTTTTTTCACATCCCACATAATACCCTCTTTTGTGGTACTTGTAGTATCAGAAATATGTAACACCTCCTTCATTGCCCTTAACGTGTGGCCCTAATAAGGAATACGTTTGTTTATTCACCGTCGACACTGGATTCAGTGTCCGTGTCTGTGTCTGTGTCGACCGACTAAGGTAAACGGGCGTTTTAAAACCCCTGACGGTGTTTTTGAGACGTCTGGACCGGTACTAATTGTTTGTCGGCCGTCTCATGTCGTCAACCAACCTTGCAGCGTGTTGACATTATCATGTAATTCCCTAAATAAGCCATCCATTCCGGTGTCGACTCCCTAGAGAGTGACATCACCATTACAGGCAATTGCTCCGCCTCCTCACCAACATCGTCCTCATACATGTCGACACACACGTACCGACACACAGCACACACACAGGGAATGCTCTGATAGAGGACAGGACCCACTAGCCCTTTGGAGAGACAGAGGGAGAGTTTGCCAGCACACACCAAAAAACGCTATAATTATATAGGGACAACCTTATATAAGTGTTTTCCCTTATAGCATCTTTTTATATATTTCTAACGCCAAATTAGTGCCCCCCCTCTCTGTTTTAACCCTGTTTCTGTAGTGCAGTGCAGGGGAGAGCCTGGGAGCCTTCCCTCCAGCCTTTCTGTGAGGGAAAATGGCGCTGTGTGCTGAGGAGATAGGCCCCGCCCCTTTTTCGGCGGGCTCGTCTCCCGCTCTTCAACGGATTCTGGCAGGGGTTAAATATCTCCATATAGCCCCCGGAGGCTATATGTGAGGTATTTTTTGCCAAAAAATAGGTTTACATTGCCTCCCAGGGCGCCCCCCTCCCAGCGCCCTGCACCCTCAGTGACTGCCGTGTGAAGTGTGCTGAGAGCAATGGCGCACAGCTGCAGTGCTGTGCGCTACCTTAAGAAGACTGAGGAGTCTTCTGCCGCCGATTCTGGACCTTCTTCTCTTTTCAGCATCTGCAAGGGGGCCGGCGGCAAGGCTCCGGTGACCATCCAGGCTGTACCTGTGATCGTCCCTCTGGAGCTAATGTCCAGTAGCCAAAGAAGCCAATCCATCCTGCACGCAGGTGAGTTCACTTCTTCTCCCCTAAGTCCCTCGTTGCAGTGATCCTGTTGCCAGCAGGACTCACTGTAAAATAAAAAACCTAAGCTAAACTTTTCTAAGCAGCTCTTTAGGAGAGCCACCTAGATTGCACCCTTCTCGGCCGGGCACAAAAATCTAACTGAGGCTTGGAGGAGGGTCATAGGGGGAGGAGCCAGTGCACACCACCTGATCCTAAAGCTTTACTTTTTGTGCCCTGTCTCCTGCGGAGCCGCTATTCCCCATGGTCCTTTCAGGAACCCCAGCATCCACTAGGACGATAGAGAAAATACAACAAACAAGAAAGTTGTTTATATGTAGTTTTTCTTATTATTAAAGGTTTTTGTCAGCGCAGCATACACCTATTTATATATATCCCGGGAACCCATTGCTCATCTTCTCCTCCAATTCACTGTCATTTATCACCCCTCAGGTCTAGTCCCCCAAATTCTTAGTAATTATGCTGCCTGCCTCACTTCTTTCCTATACTCAAATAAGTCAATATCAACTTTGCAACCTGCTGTTTCTGCTCCCACAAAATAATTTCTGCTTACTTCTTGCCTTAGTCTCTCCATAGACACTGGGGGATTTTGAGCTGAAAGCAGGTCTCTGTTGGTGTGTTGAGCTGCTTTCAGCACAAAGCCGCCCAGTGTGTATGCCCCAGCAATGAGTGCTGATGCGTGCCCCCGGTTCATCGTTGGCGGCCGCCGTTCATCTACTGGTATCTCCAGCAGATGAACGGCGGGGTGAGCGGCTTTCCATAGCGTCCTGCTATGGAAAGCCGCTCACCCCCGCCGACATCGCTGGGCAGGTGGGAAAATCACTCAGTGTGTATGCACTGAGCGCTTTTCAGCCCAGCGATGTCAGCGATCATCGCTGTGCATGCACACTGGGCAAAATCGCTCAGTGTGTATGGACCTTTAATCTGTCACTGACTGTAAAAGACAACACCTGTACTTATCTTATGCTCCATCTAGAGCGCCTCAATTCTGCTTTCCAGCTTTCAAACCATAAACTTTATTCCTTATCCTCACCATACCTCTCTGCAACAAAATGTACGAGTACACTGCGGCACCTTAAAAGCTTGCTAACTGGTCCATTTCACATCTTAAGTAAAACTACTCCTATTCTATAAAACCCTTTGCCCTGCCCTAATCTAGCAGTCTCTTCTCAACAGCACAGTCACACCAGTGCTTAACAGACTTGTTGCAGTCACCACAAACAGCAATATCAAAGCCTCAATTATTATACATCTAACAACCTGCTACCTGTAAAAGTGCAGTAGAGAAAAATCTCACTCCAAACAGACTTCCTTCACTATGAATAAATCCTTTTGACTCAAAACACTGCCATTTCACTTATCAAGCAAGCCTTACATCTGTCACATCCAAAATGTATTTTCTAGAATTGAACACCTGAAAATATATATTTACAAAATAGTTGATAAAAGCATTTCACTGAATTAAAGAAGAGAAGAAGTACAAGAACTACTAAAAGGTCATTAAGACGTCAAATCTTTGTCTTCTCCGCCAGTCATCTTACTCCGACACCTTTTGGACCTCAGAAACTTGCTTCCCTAACTTCTGTACACCCCCCCCCCCCCCCACCCCCACTGCCACTTACCTAAAACACAATGAATGTGAGACTGTGTGTAAGATAAGTGCACTTACAAATCTACTCACTCAATTCATTATCCCCTATAACAGGGGTGTCAAAGACAAGGCCCGCGGGCCAAATCCGGCCCGCCAGACCTCGTCTGATGGCCCGCGGTGCCGCCGCCATGAAACCCCCTTCTCCCGAGTGCCCAGCTCGGGGGGGGCGGGGTTTCGCGGAATGACGCGATTGCGTCGTGACGTCACGGCGCAAACGCGTCATTCAACGAAACCCCGTCGGAGGAGGGAGAAGGGAGCCGCGCAGACGAGGAGGGAGAGGCGGCTGAAGAGCGGCGAGAACCGCTTCAAATGTAAGTCAGCCCCTCTCCCTTCCTCTCTCTCTCCCTCCTTCCACCACCTGCCACAATGTGTAAAATGGGGACCTGTACCTGCCGCTATGTGTAAAATGGGGACCTGTACCTGCCGCTATGTGTAAAATGGGGACCTGTGCCTGCCACAATGTGTAAAATGGGGACCTGTGCCTGCCACAATGTGTAAAATGGGGACCTGTGCCTGCCACAATGTGTAAAATGGGGACCTGTACCTGCCGCTATGTGTAAAATGGGGACCTGTGCCTGCCGCAATGTGTAAAATGGGGACCTGTGCCTGCCGCAATGTGTAAAATGGGGACCTGTGCCTGCCACAATGTGTAAAATGGGGACCTGTGCCTGCCACAATGTGTAAAATGGGGACCTGTACCTGCCGCTATGTGTAAAATGGGGACCTGTGCCTGCCACAATGTGTAAAATGGGGACCTGTGCCTGCCACAATGTGTAAAATGGGGACCTGTACCTGCCGCTATGTGTAAAATGGGGACCTGTGCCTGCCACAATGTGTAAAATGGGGACCTGTGCCTGCCACAATGTGTAAAATGGGGACCTGTACCTGCCGCTGTGTGTAAAATGGGGACCTGTGCCTGCCACAATGTGTAAAATGGGGACCTGTGCCTGCCACAATGTGTAAAATGGGGACCTGTACCTGCCGCTATGTGTAAAATGGGGACCTGTGCCTGCCGCAATGTGTAAAATGGGGACCTGTGCCTGCCGCAATGTGTAAAATGGGGACCTGTGCACTATAAAAGGGGGCACATGGCTGGGCACTATAAAAGGGGGCACATGGCTGGGCACTTTAAAAGGGGGCAGATGGCTGGGCACATATAAGGCAGGTGGAGCGGTAAATTTTGGATAGACCTACAGATACAACCGGCCCTTTGATGGGGACCAAACTGCTGATGCGGCCCCCGATGAATTTGAGTTTGACACCCCTGCCCTATAACATACCTCTTGACCAATACCTCCTAACTTTTTAACTCTTCACATCTCTCTCTACAGTGGCACATTCCATACTCATTTAAATAGTGATCATACCACCAATCCAAAATAATTAATTGCCTGACCAAGCCATTCTCCAACTACTGCTCTATTTCTCGACTCCGCTTTGACTCCAAATTACTTGTATACCTTGTGACTGTACCTATGAAAACCATGTTGTAATGCAAGGAGTGCAAATACATTTTTATTTTTTGCATGCAATGTAAATGCAGTCTGCTTTTTCATGTAGTCCACAAATGCTGGACAGTTTTATTTTTAAACTGCAAATTAGATTTGCGTTTTGACACGCTGCTCTCAAATCTAAATCTCTCTCTGCACATTTTAAATCTGACCCACCTGTAGTCCAAGATGTAAAGTAAAGGGGCACCTATCGAGCTAACGCCCTTTCCTGCCGTTTACTGGGTCGGGTGATTGGCAAAATCTAACATGTTGGACAATCTCATGTGGCCAATTCCAACCCAAAAATGATCATAATCGGTGAGTCAGAGATTATTAATATGTACTATTTTGCCAATCCTCTAAGAAATTGCCGATCAGAGTGGGTAATTCAGATCTGATCGCAGCAGCAAATTTGTTAGCTAATGGGCAAAACCATGTGCACTGCAAGTGGGGCAGATATAACATGTGCAGAGAGTTAGATTTGGGTGGGTTATTTTGTTTCTGTGCAGGGTAAATACTGTCTGCTTTATTTTTACACTGCAATTTAGGATTTCAGTTTGAACACACCCCACCCAAATCTAACTATCTTGGATCTGTGATTTTATATAAGACAAAATAGCTTTCATCTAGTCGTTACGAAGAATGAAAAATCTAACTTTGTATGGCAAATACCACAAAACATTTTACTATTTATCCTACAATAAATAAGCCAGCATGAATAAGCAGTGTGTGGATAGGAAATAGGAATTTATCCCTTGGACAGGATATACAAGAGCAGGATACATTGTGCATAAACCTCCATCCAGAGGTGTCCTCATACATCATTGCTGCAGTCACACAAAACAGCTCCTTTTGGCATGCCATGTCCTGTGAGACTCTGCTAGCAAAGGGGCATATTTTTTGCCGAAAATGCGTCTTAAGTTGGGTACACACTAGACGTTATGCTCAATGAGCAATATCGTCAGTGTTTGCCCTTGAACTCCCAGGCAAACGAACATGCAGTTTCAGACAATATAGTCAAAATTGACCTGCATGTACAGACGACCTCGGAAACAAACCAGGTAGCATGCGTCAAAATAGTGCGTATACACTATACAATATCGTTCAGAAATTTCGTTATTGTCCATATTGTTAATAAAAAATCACCTAGTGTGTACTCAGCTTAAGTCACATCAACGAATCTAAGCAGGGACTGAGGTTAGACTGATAGGGCTGGATTCAAATGTGTCCCCCCACTACGATTGCGCCCGCCGGCAGCAATTCTAATGTTGCTGCTGACGTGCGCAACAAGTTAATTTCAGCTCAATACCTACAAGGACAGAGAGCTGAAATGCGTGTAGAGACCCGATTGGGCACCCAAACAGGTCCATTCACGCACGCGCCCATTAATTTAGTCAGGTTTAGATGAATTGCGAGCCTAAATCCAAAAGTAATGGGCGCAATCAGCACGATAGGTGGGGGCAATCTCCCGTCACTTTAAATGGGAGATCAGGGGTGCGATAACATTTGAATTCCCCCCATAGATTGAGCAAATCACAATAAGAACAGTATAGTTCCAAATTGACAAAAATATTAAATATCAGGGACAATAAGCGAAAACAATGAAATATAAAAATGCTAAGAGAATATATATTTCAATAACACTGCGTATAATTGATTAGCCATTCACTTTGGCACGTGATTTAAGAAGTCTCCCTGCATGTTTCTTATGAGCACTGCTGGTGGCAAGTTCTGATTTGAAGAACAATTCAATAACACTAATACTGAGGAAAACTGCATGTATCAGCAGAGTTATTAGTAGCATCACCCTTGCCAACTTCACCAGCCTATCATCTCTGATTATACCGTGACGAGTATATCTTAAGCCATTTTGATCAGAACAATATTGCAGAAGCATATGAGGGAAACCATAAAAATCAAGAAAACACGCTATTCCTGCTATATAATAATAATTTTATTTATATAGCGCTCTTTCTCCAACAGAACTCAAGGCGTTTTACAGATATCAAAAACAATGCACATGATATAGAGGATTTGAGTAATACAACGATAAGCCACAGACATAAAAGAAAACCTTAAGCACACAGAAAGCATAATGCAGGATTGGTGTAGGCATTTTGGGTAATAACTTCCAAGGGTTGTGTAGATTATAACAGGGTGTTGCAAATTACCGTGTATGTGTACATACTCAGGATCAAGGGACATTTCTGGTGTAATTTAATTAACCGTGTGACATCATACTGCTCTGAAAAAAACATTATTTATGTATATATGTGAAATATTTCTGTTCCTCATAGAGGACAGTCTACATCATCCTTCTGATTCCTGAAATCAAGATAACT
The DNA here is from genome assembly GCF_028390025.1 of Pseudophryne corroboree. Lineage (NCBI taxonomy): Eukaryota > Metazoa > Chordata > Amphibia > Anura > Myobatrachidae > Pseudophryne > Pseudophryne corroboree. The sequence goes on along the minus strand of NC_086444.1, from coordinate 652,321,770 downwards.
ACAGTCCTGTTGCCTACACAAAAACACCACAATACATTGCTTCTCCCAAATAGGAGTGTACACACATTTTGAAACCATAATATATTCCAAGTAGAGAAAATTCACAGAGCATGAAAATAGTATCCCATTTATAACACAATGCCAATGTAGATTTAACAAGAATAAAAAAAAGTAAACTGATAGATGCTAAAAATGCAACAACAACAACAACAAAAACCTGCTAAAAAGTGGTCGGGTTACCCACATTATTAAATTACATACGGTAGAACATCATGGCCCGATTGCTGCTCTGCTAAGTAGTGGCACAAATATATATAGGCTTAGAATAGTTTAAAACACCTCGCACTATGCAGAGAGATTTATTAAATTGTGATTTCCAGCAGTTCAAAGGGTATTTTTTTGATTTGATTAATATGGCTAGACATTCATTATTCATTGGCATACCTGGATTAATAGAAATGGAACTAGATGCCTTCCAAATATAAACGATTTGCTGTGAGTTTCTATTAACCTAGAATTGCTTTTTAACCCTTCAAGTTTGGAATCATTTAAACATAATGTCTATATTTCCAGTATTTTACATTCAAATCAAAACATTGCCAGCAAATCAATCAACAGATGTCACAGCTGGAAAAAGATACAATACTGTCTGATTTAACGTACCATAACTATATGCAAAGCACAGGATAGAAGCCCAATATGCTCAGGCCACAAAGTGAAGCAGACAGGATTGACAACTACACTTTCCCATTAAATCCAGTTGTTCACAACTTTCAAACTATCAAAACAGAAATCATTACAGTTCTGTAACTTATATAAAGCAGTTTTCAGTAAGTTGTTTGTATTCAGCATCAAAACTTTATAACAATCTAAACTAAAAAGATAACGATCTGCATTTATTAAGTCTTTCTTTACAAAATAAATAAAAAGATGTTAAATTGATAAAGACAACAAAATGAAAAGGTCACTAATAAATAATAAACAGTATCTGACCTTTATCTTACCTTCAGGGAAGGGATCTCTAGAGTGATGACTAATTTGGGAGGTTAGAACTATTGCCCCTACCTACAGAGTACTGATAGTATTAGTAGTTCTTGGTCACTGCATTCAAAGCAAGTGTGCATCTGGGTGTCTGAGGGGGTGGATAGGAATTAGTGTTCCCAAACGTAACAAGGATTTTAACTAAAGGACCAAAAAAAAAAAAAAAGGGCATCTGGTAATCACAGAGTTTGCTTCAGAAAGTCAAATGAAGTTTAGGAAGGAGGAAGGGGGGGGGACCTTAAATAGTCAATTCTGAGTGGAGCGTACCTCAAAACAGAGTTGGACTATGGTGAAGAAACACTGCTTCTAGTACAACAAAAACATAGCTAACAACAAAGGCTCCTCGTCATCTAATAAAACCATAGCAGACTTATGTAGCCAAATAAAGCCATTGCTCTTATTTTTCACCTAACAGTTCCAATGACATAAATGCACTTATATTAAGCCTGGGGTCTTATAAGACAGAGTATGGCTCTAGCAGTTGTGTTTTCATGTGGGGTTTTCTTTTTTTCTTCTTTTTTCAACTGTATACATGTAAAGAAGTTTTCTAAACTCACAGTAATATAACAAAGTTTCTGAACGACACACCAAGCATGCTCCTGCCATGGCAAAAGAGGTTCTCGTTCTCCGTTATACTCATGAATATTTATAGCTTCCCAGAAGACAGCTAATTCAATGCAAATTTGTGAAAAGATGAATTTAGAAGAAACTATACAGCTGTTACATGCAGAAAATACATCATGATTATTTATATACACAGATAACAGCTTCCTGTGTAATGCTGAGACAATGACAACAGGACTATTTGAAACCCCCCCCCCCCCCCTTCCCCCCCCAATCGCCTGCTTTCCCTCAAGAACTCACATGTCACTTACTAATACCCCTTTTCCACTTACGATCACGGGTCGCAGCCGGGAGCCTGACACGGGAGCTGCCCCCTGCTGCGACCCGTGCTCGTCCCCTTTCCCATCAGCAGTCACAACCCGGCATATGCCGGGTTGGTGACGCTTCTAGTGACGCGGCAGGGGCGGCGCAGGGAGATCACATGATCTCCCAGCGCCGCCCTTCCATACAGTGTAAACGGGAGCCGTGTCGCATCGACACGGCTCCCGTTTACACTAGAACCCTACCCGGATCATTCCCGTGTCCTACCCAGGTAAATAGCCGGGTAGGATTCACGGGTCACTTGATCCGGGTTGACCCTTTTCCACTTGCCAAAAACACGGGTAAATGCGCGCCCCCGTGCATTTACCCGTGTTTTTTGAGCTAGTGGAAAAGGGGTATTAGCTTTTAACTTTCATTTGACATTCCTGATTTTTACACACAACTAAATAATACAGCTCTTTGCTTCACAGATATTAAATGCATATGCTATTCTTCATAAAATCAGATAGAAAAGTATACTCCATATTAGTCTTGCAAATTGTATCACTGTAAAAATAAATATCATGTGATCATGCAGTACCAATGTGCAAATAGCTGGCAGTAGGAGGTTGTCGGTATTTACCGCAGCCCAGATGAGTACTCATTTCATGCAGCTATGCAACAGGTGAAAAACTATAGCTGTAACTTCAAAAATAAGATTTTACTTACCGGTAAATCTATTTCTCGTAGTCCGTAGTGGATGCTGGGGACTCCGTAAGGACCATGGGGAATAGACGGGCTCCGCAGGAGACAGGGCACTTTAAGAAAGAATTTGGATTCTGGTGTGTTCTGGCTCCTCCCTCTATGTCCCTCCTCCAGACCTCAGTTAGAGAAACTGTGCCCAGAAGAGCTGACAGTACAAGGAAAGGATTTTGGAATCCAGGGCAAGACTCATACCAGTCACACCAATCATACCGTATCACTCGTGATAAATTTACCCAGTTAACAGTATGAACAACAACGGAGCATCAGATCAACCCTGATGCAACCAAACATAACCCTTATTTAAGCAATAACTATATACAAGCATTGCAGAAGAAGTCCGCACTTGGGACGGGCGCCCAGCATCCACTACGGACTACGAGAAATAGATTTACCAGTAAGTAAAATCTTATTTTCTCTAACGTCCTAGTGGATGCTGGGGACTCCGTAAGGACCATGGGGATTATACTAAAGCTCCCAAACGGGCGGGAGAGAGCGGATAACTCTGCAGCACCGAATGAGCAAACACAAGGTCCTCCTCAGCCAGGGTATCAAACTTGTAAAACTTTTGCAAAAGTGTTCGAACCTGACCAAGTAGCTGCCCGGCAAAGCTGTAATGCCGAGACCCCTCGGGTAGCCGCCCAAGAAGAGCCCACCATCCTTGTGGAGTGGGCTTTTACTGATTTTGGAAGCGGCAATCCAGCCGCAGAATGAGCCTGCTGAATCGTGTTACAGATCCAGTGAGCAATAGTTTGCTTTGAAGCGGGAGCACCTAGCTTGTTGGGTAAATACAGGATAAACAGCGACTCAGTTTTCCTGACTCTAGCCGTTCTGGCTACATAAACCTTCAAAGCCCTGACCACATCTAGTAACTCGGAATCCTCCAAGTCACGAGTAGCCACAGGCACCACAATAGGTTGGTTCATATGAAAAGATGACACCACTTTTGGCAGAAATTGCGGACGGGTCCGCAATTCTGCCCTGTCCATATGGAAAACCAGATAGGGGCTTTTATGTGACAAAGCCGCTAATTCTGACACACGCCTAGCTGAAGCCAAGGCTAATAGCATGACCACCTTCGACGTGAGAAATTTTAATTCCACGGTTTTAAGTAGCTCAAACCAGTGTGACTTCAGGAAACTCAACACCACGTTAAGATCCCAAGGTGCCACTGGAGGCACAAAAGGGGCTGAATATGCAGCACTCCCTTTACAAACGTCTGAACTTCAGGTAGAGAAGCCAGTTCTTTATGAAAGAAAATGGATAGGGCCGAAATCTGGACCTTAAATGGAACCCAATTTTAAGCCCAAAGTCACTCCCGACTGTAGGAAGTGAAGGAAAACGGCCCAGCTGGAATTCCTTCGTAGGGGCATTCCTGGCCTCACACCAAGCAACATATTTTCGCCATATACGGTGATAATGTTGAGCCATCACATCCTTCCTAGCCTCTATCAGCGTAGGAATGACCTCATCCGGAATGCCTTTTTCTGCTAGGAACCGGCGTTCAAACGCCATGCCGTCAAACGCAGCCGCGGTAAGTCTAGGAACAGACAGGGCCCCTGTTGCACAAGTCCTGTCTTAGAGGCTGAGGCCACGGGTCCTCTGTGAGCATTTCTTGCAGATCTGAATACCAAGTCCTTCTTGGCCAATCCGGAACAAAGAGTATTGTTCTCACTCCTCTTTTCCTTATGATTTTCAGCACCTTGGGTATGAGAGGAAGAGGAGGAAATACATAGACCGACGGGAACACCCACGGTGTCACCAGTGCGTCCACAGCTATCGCCTGAGGGTCTCTTGACCTGGCGCAATATCTCTGCTGCTTTTTGTTGAGGCGGGATGCCATCATGTCCACCTGTGGCAGTTCCCACCGACTTGCAATCTGCATGAAGACTTCTTGATGAAGTCCCCACTCTCCCGGGTGGAGGTCGTGCCTACTGAGGAAGTCTGCTTCCCAGTTGTCCACTCCCGGAATGAACACTGCTGACAGTGCGCTTACGTGATTCTCCGCCCAGCGAAGAATTCTGGTGGCTTTTACCATCGCCACCCTGCTCCTTGTGCCGCCTTGGCGGTTTACATGAGCCACTGCGGTGATATTGTCTGACTGAATCAGAACCGGTTGGTCGCGAAGCAGGGTCTCCGCTTGACTTAGGGCATTGTATATGGCCCTTAGTTCCAGGATATTGATGTGAAGGCAAGTCTCCTGCCTTGACCACAGCCCTTGGAAATTTCTTCCCTGTGTGACTGCCCCCCACCCTCGGAGGCTTGCATCCGTGGTCACCAGGACCCAGTCCTGAATGATGAATCTGCGACCCTCGAGAAGGTGAGCACTCTGCAGCCACCACAGGAGAGACACCCTGGCCCTGGGGGTTAGGGTGATTAATCTGAAGATGTGATCCAGACCACTTGTCCAGTAAGTCCCATTGGAAGGTCCTCGCATGGAACCTGCCGAAGGGAATGGCCTCGTTTGATGCCACCCTCCTTCCCAGGACTCGAGTGCAGTGATGCACTGACACCTGTTTTGGTTTTAATAGATTCCTGACCAGTGTCATGAGCTTCTGAGCTCTCTCTATCGGGAGATAAACCCTTTTCTGGTCTGTGTCTAGGATCATGCCTAGGAGAGGCAGATGAGCTGTAGGAACCAACTGCGACTTTGGAATATATAGAATCCAGCCGTGTTGCCGTTACACTTCCAGAGAAAGTGATACGCTGTTCAGCAACTGCTCTCTTGATCTCGCTTTTATGAGGAGATCGCAAGTACGTGATAATAGTGACACCTTACTTCCGCAGGAGCACCATCATTCCCACCATTACCTTGGCGAATATTCTCAAGGCCGTGGAGAGACCAAACGGCAACGTCTGAAATTGGTAATGACATCCCGTACCGCAATTCTGAGGTACGCCTGATGAGGTGGATAAATGGGGACATGAAGGTATGCATCCTTTATGTCCCGAGTCACCATAAAATCTCCCCCTTTCAGGCTTGCAATGACCGCTCTTAGCGATTGCATCTTGAACTTGAACCTTTTCAGGTATATGTTCAGGGATTTTAAATTCACTATGGGTCTGACCGAACCGTCTGGTTTCGGGACTACAACATGGTCGAATAATAACCCCCTCCTTGTTGAAGGAGGGGAACCTTGACCACCACCTGTTGAAGATACAATTTGTGAATTGCAGTTAACACTGTTTCCCTCTCGTGGGGGGAAGCCGGCAGGGCCGTCGGTGAGAGGGCATCTTCTCAAAGTCCAGCTCGTATCCCTGAGACACACTATCTATTGCCCAGGGATCTAACAGGGAGTGAACCCACTTGTGGCTGAACTTACGAAGGCGTGCCACCACCGGGCCTAGCTCCGCCTGTGGAGCCCCAGCGACATGCGTTGGATTTTTGTAGAGGCCGGGGAGGACTTCTGTTCCTGGGAACTAGCTGTGTTGTGCAGCTTCTGTCCTCTGCCCCTGCCTCTGGCAAGAAAGGACGCACCTCGGACTTTCTTGTTTCTTTATCCGAAAGGCTACATTCGATAATGTCGTGCTTTCCTAGGCTGTGCAGGAATATAAGGCAGAATATCAGAATTACCAGCTATAGCTGTGGAGACCAGGTCCGAAAACCCTTCTCCACACAATCCTCAGCCTTCCATATGCCTCTTAAGTCGGCATCAACTGTCCATTGCATATTCTACAGGACACGTCAAGCAGAAATAGCTTTGACTCTAGGACCCAGTATACTCATGTCTCTTTGGGCATGTTTTATATATACATATCTCTTAAGAAAGCATCTTTAATATATATATATATATATATATATATATATATATCTCTCTATATATACATATGTATATCTATATACATACTAGGGTCTCAATCTCTGCTGATAAGGTACCTGTCCACGCTGCCACAGCGCTATAAACCCATGCCGACACAATCGCCGGTCTGAGTAGTGTACCAGAATGTGCACGCTATCTGCAGGATCCCTGAGAATAGCTGTTACGTTAGGGCTACCTTTTGGGCAAACGTGACACCCTAGGGGAAGATTCCCATCATATCCTGGCCCTAGTGGGGAAAGGATACTGCCTGAGAATTCTTTGTGGGAAACTGCAGTCTCTTGTCTGGAGATTCCCGCTCTTTTTCCTCATGAGAGGAGGGAAATTTACCTCAGCTTTCTTCCCCTTAAACAGGTGTACCCTTGTGTCAGGGACAGATGAGTCATCAGTGATATGCAAATCATCTTTTATTACAATAATCATATATTGAATACTTTTCTGCCATTTTGGCTGTAACTTTGCATTATCGTAGTCGACACTGGAGTCAAACTCCGTGTCGATATCAGTGTCTATTATTTTGGATAGTGAGCATTGAGAGACTCTAAAGGTCTCTGCGACATAGGGACAGACATGGGTAGATTTCTTGTCTGTTCTCTAATCTTTTGTGCAATAAATTCACCTTAGCACTTAATTACACATATCCAAACAGGTGTCGGCGTTGTCGACGGAGACACCCTCTCACACACATATTTGCTCCATCTCCTCCTTAGGGGAGCCTTTTACCTCAGACATGTCGACACACACGTACCGACACACCACACACTCAGGGAATGCTCATCTGAAGACAATTCCCCCATAAGGCCCTTTGGAGAGACAGAGAGAGAGTATGCCAGCACACACCCCAGCGCTATTAACCCAGGAATAACACAGTAACTTAATGTTAACCCAGTAGCTGCTGTTTATATTGATTTTTGCGCCTAATTATGTGCCCCCCCTCTCTTTTTACCCTCTTCTACCGTGTAACTGCAGGGGAGAGACTGGGGAGCTTCCTCTCAGCGGTGCTGTGGAGAAAAAACATGGCGCTGGTGAGTGCTGAGGAAGAAGCTTCTGTCCCGCTTTCATGTACAATTTTGGCAGGGGCTCATACATAATTAGAGACCTCTTTGGCAAATGTTTGCATAATATACAGTTGGGCACTGTATATTATGCAAACATTTGCCAAAGAGGTCTCTAATTGCTGCCCAGGGCGCCCCCCCCCCCCTGCGCCCTGCACCCTACAGTGACCGGAGTATGTGGGTTTAGTGTGGGAGCAATGGCGCACAGCTGCAGTGCTGTGCGCTACCTCATATGAAGACTGGAGTCTTCTGCCACCGATTTCGAAGTCTTCTTGCTTCTGTCACCGGCTTCTGTCTTCTGGCTCTGCGAGGGGGACGGCGGCGCGGCTCGGGGATCAGACGACCAAGGGTGCGATCCTGTGTACGATCCCTCTGGAGCTAATGGTGTCCAGTAGCCTAAGAAGCAGGACCTATCTTCAGTGAGTAGGGCTGCTTCTCTCCCCTCAGTCCCACGTAGCAGAGAGCCTGTTGCCAGCAGATCTCTCTGAAAATAAAAACCCTAACAAAATATTTTTAGCAAGCTCAGGAGAGCTCACTAAGTAGCACCCAGCTCGTCCGGGCACAGATTCTAACTGAGGTCTGGAGGAGGGACATAGAGGGAGGAGCCAGAGCACACCAGTATCCAAATTCTTTCTTAAAGTGCCCTGTCTCCTGCGGAGCCCGTCTATTCGCCATGGTCCTTACGGAGTCCCCAGCATCCACTAGGACGTTAGAGAAAAACGTATTTAATTTATAGTTTGTCAGATGATGTGTCAAAAATGTGTATAACAAGAAAAATAGTTGTAGTACCTGGGCCAAAAGACTGTAGCATACTGTAATGTGTTTAATATCATGAAATTATGTGTGTACAGCACTTCCTGTGTTACTCCACCACATTCAGTTAAAGCACAACTTATTAGCTACAATCCATTAAGGTAGGTATACATATCAGAGTTGTCACTCATACACTGATGTGCTGTTAGGGTACTTTGCTGATTCCATGACAGCAAGGATTGCCTACCTAAGCTTGCTTAATGAGAAAGCTTAATTGCAATTGGTGTAAGAGCAAGGGAGTAGATGGGGTGCTAAATTAGGGTACACTTGCCAGCTGTGAAAAAGACCCACCCCAATAGGCATCCATAACGAGGATCGGGTAGCTTATTTTTTAATAGATGATAAGCAATGTGCAAACATAGGAAGTGACATTTCACATCCATTCATTACTACATAAATAAATAATGCAATAATGAGCAACATAATAATTTGGTTCAAACATTGCAATACCTACATCTTCCTTCTAAAAAGAATACCTCCATGGAGTAGTCAGACATGACTAGGGAAGGGGATGCGGTCAATTTACCTACGATCAAAATCCCGACGGTCAAAATACCGACAACCATTGACAGACGGTCAAAATCTTGACATGGTCAAAATCCTGACATGGCCAAAATACTGGAATGGTCAAAATACAGTCAAGGTCAAAATACTGGCATTTAAATGTCGACAGGTCAAAAAGGCGACATAAGTTTTTCATGATTTTTTTCATTGAAACTTGTTCATACTTTACCATCCCAGTGGACCCAGAGGGGCAATATAATAGTGCCCGTAGCGCGAGCCATGCGAGCTGACGCGGTACACTTATACGGGGTCCATGTCGACCTATGTCAACATACACACTGAAAATCTTGTGTCGACATTTTAAATGTCTGTATTTTTACCTTGTCGTTATTTTAACCTCGTCGGTCAATTGTTGTCGGTATTTTGACCGTCGGGATTTTGATTGTAGGTATTTATACTGAACCCGCAGGAAAGTAGAGGTATTGTGGGACAGATCATCAGATATGGCTGTATAAGGTGTGCTGAAGAAAAATCCCAAATTACAGTAAGGGTTTGACTCAGAAATGGACATTACTGCACCCAAACTACCGGTCAATGGCAGTCGCGGGCACAATATTATGCTAATGCTAGTTTAAACCTTCACCGCAAGAGTACAAGCCCAGAAATGCCCATTTTCTGTGCCCCTGTACACACTAGCACCGCCAATGGTTCAAGACAGTCAACCAATAGTGCACCGTCATAACCACCACTGACACTTGCACCAGCCTATGGCAGGTGCAGTGTCCTCACTCTAACCATAGCATCTGTGAAAGTGGCTAGGAGTCTGAGAAAGCAGCCCGCTGTCACTGATGTGCACACAAGATGGCCTGTTTTTGTGTTCACATCAGGCCACCTCCCAGGCACCGCCCAGGAATGCCCATAGCTTGACTACTCCATATCTGATGCTAGCACCTCCGTGCACAACAGCATATTTGTACGTACAATCAGAGTCAATTTGTTCCTGGACAATGCAAATGCAATGCAAATGCATTTATTTCTGTATTTTGCATGCAGGTAAAATACTGGCTGCATTTGTACATAGCCCACAGATATTGGGCAGCTTTTTTGTTATTACACTGTAAGTTAGCCCTGAGCTAGGCCCCTTGCCAAAGTCCTTATAAATTCCCCCCAGACAGCGCAGTATTGTTTTGCAAATGTATGAATTTGCTCCTTTTGCTTTGCAATTAATAGGAGGAAAGTAAATGTTTACATGGGTTCAGTATGATCTACCAACGGTCGGAATGCCGGCTGTCAGTGTACCTACAACGGCATCCTTGCCGTCAGTGGGGCGAGCACAAAGGGTCCCCTCGCTGCAGGCTCGGTGGCTCACTACACTCGCTACAGGTTCTATTCCCACTCTAAGGGTGTCGTGGACAACCACGAGTGAGAATAGCCCCTGTGAGCCGGGATTCCGGCTGCCGGTATTGTTAGAAATCGGGGTTCCGGCGTCTGTATCCTGACCGTTGGGATCCTGACTGCCGGCAAATTAACTGCACCCCGTTTACATAAATATTTATAACAGTATACAAAACTGCTTTCTTTTTAGTTATTTAAAAGTGGAGGGTTTTGTCTATTCAAGACCAGATCGATCATCAAATCTTGACCTACTGCCATTACCTCTAGGAACATTATTTTTCTCTTTCTAATCAAGTTAACTCATTAGGCGGTATTCCATTGATATATTGCGCCCGATATCTATTAATGGGAGATCGCGGGCTGGTATTCAATTGACGCCCGTTATCGCGCCCATAGTATTCGAGTTTAGCCGCACAAAGCGGCAAACCCCGAATAAAGTAATCAGCGCTTTTACGAAAAGTACTGTTTGGGTACCCAAACGGGTCACTTTTCATGCATTTCAATTCAACACTTCCGGGGTAGCGAGCTGAAATGATAATACCACCCATTGTTTGCAATATTAATAATCATGATATTCACCTCAGCATGTCAATTCACTAGGAACATTACCCTATGATTTTTGATTATGCCTCGCCTAGCGCAAGTGCTCCAGTTATGTCATTACTTACTGATTAACCACTTGCCTGGCATGGTTGCATCGTTTGCGATCACACCACGCAGTGAGTTATCTGATCTGGTCGCAAACGATGTGGCCAGTCAGATACACAGTGTGGGCGGCTGCAGGAAAAGAATATTCCTGTATCTGCTGCTATCAGAGGGACCTCCCGGTCCCTCTGCTTCCCTGCACTCTCCCACAATGACGATCACTGCTGATTGGTCAGCACGGCAGGAGCCCCCACCCAGCGGCAGCAGAAATTAGTAGCCACTAGAAAAATGTAGATTAATGCCTCCCCAGTGTGTACCTGGTGACTGCAGCCACTGGAAAAATGAAAGTTGCAATGTTATTGATGTTCCTATGATGACAATCCAATAATCCGTTTTTTTTTTGTTTTTTTTTAAATAAGATTTTTTATTTATTTTTTAACAGATATTTAAAAAATAAACTTTTTTTTTTTTTTTAAATAAAATTGTTTTGGATTTAAATACATATTGTACTAAGAGGAGAATGCGCTCAGTCTGTATTTGGTGCCAGCTGCTGTTACCTTTTCAGGCAATCCTGACTCAATAGTATATTAATACCAATTTCCTATATTTTATTGTTAAAAACAAAATATGCCTGTTTACATCTCACTATGAGGTTAAATAAGTGAAAGGGGGGCGGGGGGGGGGGGGAGAAAAGAGGTTGCCACTCATCTGATATAATATGCAAACGTTTACCTATTGACAACCACATGAGACAATGATCCCTGTATATAAGTAAAAGAAATGGTAGCACTCGCCTGAACAAAATGTGACTTGTAAACTGATGTGTCAGGAAAATCTTTCTTCATGGAACAAAAATCCAAGTGAAACATGTACTCCCCCAAATACAGCACCTGTCGTGTACATATCTAGTCTCCATGGAGACATCTGGCAGAACAGTGAAGGACACAAGTGTACTGCACACTTCCACTGATGCCTTCCCACAAGGCATTGAGTATCGCCATCGTGATAGGTCACCTGATATAGTTACCAAGGTTAACTACTAAACAAAAGCATAACCCACATGTATATATGAATGAGTGTACTACTCAGTAGTTAATGGGGTCGATTCAATTCGGCAACAGTTGAACAGCGCAGAGAATTAGCTCCCGGCGCTATTCAATACAGCGACTAGTTACCCTCAATTGTCGGGAATTCTTCTCTCAGCCCCGGGGGTGAGAGAAGAAAACCGACAAAAGAGCTGCTGCGCGGCCGGCGCGAGGCTGATTCAGCATCGCCGCAGGTAGTTAAGTCGGAGAATGCCCGTTCTCCCGACAAAACTACCTGTTAAGTCGGCGAGAACAGGCATTCTCCGACTTAACTTTAGCTGAAATGAATAGCTTCGGGAGCTAATTCCCGGCGCTATTCAACTGTTGCCGAATTGAATCGACCCCAATGATTGTTACATTAGAAATTAACATATGCTAATTAAATCACAATGGAAATACAAGTACAATGATAAATAACCAAGCATGCTAAAAGAGAACTTTTAAATAATTTGCAATTATACAAACCTTCACTGGAAAAACGTCTACATCCCTCAAGATTTAACTGAATACTGGTATCACCATCCTCTCTTGCTCTTCCCAGCAGCATCCAGCTTTCCACACCACTTTGTTCACTATCTGACGTTGACAGCTCTTCTTCCCCAACATGAACATCCTCTTCCTCTGAACTTCCCCTAATCACAACAACTTCCTGGACAACTCCACCTTTGTAACTTTTACTAGAGTTTAGAGATTTTGACCTCTGAACTCTGGACACTTTTTTTTTAGCGGTAGATGCTTTGGGAGTAGACTGGTTCCCCGGTTGCTCTTCTGTTCTCAATAGTTTCCCTTTAATCTTGGAATAATACACACTGTCTTCATCCAAACTGTCAGACAGTATAATAACTGCAGAAGAGTCTGAAGCCTTTATGTCATCACTGTCAGGAATGGCAATCACACTATCCTTCTGTCTGGAGTTGTTGTAATTCAAATTTTGTATCCTCTCTGAAACACCAACCTCTACCCCCTGACCATTTTCCTCCAACTCTTCTATGTCGGCTTCATTGAGATTCTGGGAATAGTGCACCTGGCTATACAGGTAACATTCCACTTCACTGTCAATGCTCTCATCACTTGAAGACTCTTCACGGTACAACTCATCTTCATATGCAATCACGTCCCTCTCATCATTAAACATAGTGAGGTAAGTTCTGCTGCAAAGGAAGCCAAACAAATATGAGTATGATCCAGCAACAATTGTAAGCAACATATCAAAAAGGTTACATGACTGAATGTGCTACTGACAAGTAAAACACCTAAAAAGTAACTATTTATGTTAAACTAAGCCAATAAAATAAAAATAGTTTTTAAAACGTGCAAGAAGCATGAATTTGTACGAAAGTATTAGTTCTACAGTTTCAGACTTTGGGTGATTAGGAGCCACCATCATAGTTAGTACAGTGTATCCATATGTTACCTAGTCTGACCAGTTGCCAATCCTTGGGATTAACTCTGCAAAAAGACCTACTTTTATAGGATTGCAGATCCACCTGCCAACAGTGGAAATGGTAAATACAGAACTACACAATTTATTTTTTACTTTTTCATTTTTCTCCTTTAATACTTCATTTTTTTTTCTTTCTTCCTATTTAAGACAAAAGCCTGATCTTAGATGAAATATTCCAGAATCCATTTTTTTTGTTCTCCAGCTTGTGTTGGATGATTCCATAAAAAGTCAATTTGATTAGCTGTGATGTGCCATAAATCGTGGGATACATAAATCACTGATTTTGCTTACAGGTGCACACTGCACAGGAAAATTGACCATCTAGTTCAGACCTGGTCAACCTATGGCTCTCCAGCTGCTGTGAAGCCACAGGTTGGCCAGGCCTGATCTAGTTGGCAAATGTGTGTGCAGCCAAGCTTCTCAGTGATACACTACGGCACATTGAGACTAACTGAATTAGCCCATAAGTGTCTAACTGCTGCCACTGCTTAGGATAAGACTTACCTTTAAAACATGGCTGCTGCGTTCAATATCACAACATGGCCTACCACAGTATTGCCATTAGTGAATGTTAAAACTGTGGCAGCACATGCTGGGATGTGTAGTTCCACAACAGGTGGAGGGTCGAATGTTGAGCACCCCTGATGGCGGGATGGGGAGGTGTATTTGCTCGGGCCACATATAATGCCTAGTAATGATTAGGTTACCAATTAGAATCAATGTATATTTACATTCAGTACTAGCCTGGCCAGAAAGGTAGATTGTAGTATGAGTTGGTCAGCTGAACACGTATAGAAATACGTGACTAACGTTTACGTTTTCTAATAGAGTACAGCTTGAAGTACCTATAAAAGCATCAATGGTGTAGCTAAGTTCAGCACAACATATAATATATATATATATATATATATATATATATATATATATATATATATATATATACACACACACACATTACACTTCTCTCTAGACATCATAGGAATATAAGAATTCACACTGAAGTCCCAGGGCCATAAAAAACAATATGCTGTAGGCATATTTATTAAGGCCAGAAGTAACTTCTAACATCTTGAGAGGGAGATTATCAAACCTTCTGAGGTGGATCACAACCATTGTTTTGTTCCCCTCATTAATGGTGGGCCACCAATGCCGCTACTCAGGTGGTAGTAGCCCGATGTAGAGGTACATTGGTGGCGGACAATATTTTAGGTCCTCATACGTGCAGGAATCAGCCATCAATGGTTTTCCTACAGATGCTTTACAGACATCAATGGCCATCGCTATCCTTGTTAGACCTCCCAAAGTCATTTATAGTAGGTAATGCATAGTCATGCCTTATGACGCACAAGTTTTCCTATAGTGATTACACCAAAACTCACTCATTACAGTATACAGCTGTTTATGTATATATTAACATCACTTATGTATTAGCAGTATATAAGTGCTTCAGGAGTTTTGGTGAAACCATCTGAAATAAGACAGCAATGTGTATGGGAACAGAGAACACAAGGTAAGCCGTGTAGCTATTTAGTAAACATACTGAATAAAGCATGGGGGTCAGGGGCAATACTGGAGTGGAAGTAAGATCAGACTGTACTACTGCTGCTGCTGGTGGTATAATGTAGCCCAGTGTGACCGCATTACGCCGCTCACAGCAGCAAAGGAGAGCTACAGAAGTCTGGGCATAGCACAGCGCAGCAACAGCAACAACTTGTTACCTGTCAGCTGATAGCGCCGGCTCCACATGGGCATCAGCACTGGGGCAACCACAGGAAGTTGCCGCAGGAAGCAGACAGAGCAGGATCCTACTGCACGTGGTGGGGACGGTGTAACTGCCAGGAGGTTCCCTGGGATTCAGCATATTGGTTCCGCTCTCAGTGTGTGTGCTTCTGCGTACAGGAGTAGTACCAGGTATATTGAAGGAGACACAGATAGACCCGTGCTGCCGAGCTGGCTCGCCTGTTACATGCACATCCTCATATATATGCTACAGACGCATATGGTATATAGCCACAAATGTATTTCTGTACCTGACGTGTTTTCCACTGAACGTGTCACGAATTTTCAATATTAATTCCCCAATGTCAACTATTTTGCATATAATAACGCTGTCCTGAATATTTTTCGGGTTATATAGGTCGTTCTGTATAAATGATAACTACATACAATCAAAAAATATAAGGTTATTGGTCCATGTCAGTCAATGTGGCATAATATGCATGGAGGTGGGTCAGTGGCCCAGAATGGGTTGCAATTAAATTGCCAGCAGTCGGGATTCCGGTGGTCAGGATACCGATGGCAGAATCCTGACTGTTGACAATGCCGCCAGCTGGAATCCCATCTCACGGGCTATTCCCACTCGTGGGTGTCCACGACACCCAGAGGCGTCACCGGGTGTGCTTTCGTGGGAAAAAGGGCGTGACCGCAAAGAAAGGGGCATGTCCTTGCGGGTCATCACTCCAGGGGGCGTGCCCAGAATCTCCGGAGATGCTGGGCTGCCCCCTGAGGCTGTCTGCAGCGCTGTTGGCTCCTCTGTGTCAGGAATCTGCATTCTCCATCGCATCACTTACTGTGGAACTACAGGTTCTAGCAGTTCAGTTCTGTTCCAGTTCCAGTTTTCAGTCTACTGCAGCCTGGAGTACACAGTGCTTCAGCTAACCCACAGCTGATCTGAACACCTAATCCAGCAGGGTGTGTTCTCACAGAGATGCAACATCCAATCATCACAGACCAAGGGGTATAAACTCCAGTTCCTGGCTCAATCTCATCGCCTTGGACAACACGTTACATTCTGTGAACAGGCGGCTCCTGTTTGCAGTCCTCTGTCTGCAGAGATACCCCTGTGTATCGGACCTGTGGAACTACAGGTCCCAGCAGTTCCATTCCAGTTCCAGTCTGCAATCCCCTGTTTCCAGCGATCTCCTATTTCTGGCATTTCCAAGTTGTTTCCCTGTTCCTGTGGAACTACTAGTACCAGCATCCATTCCAGCTTTCCTACGAGTCACATTCGGTGTTCAAGTTCTCCTGGTTCCTGTGTTCCTGTTTCCAGTGGTTTCCTTGTTGTCATTCTTCAGTCTTCAGTTTGCTATGAACTCCAGCCACAGTTTGCCACAACAACTTGCAGTAAGAGACTTTCTTCAGGTGTTCTTCCATTACTCAGCCTGTGCACCTGATTACCAGCATCTAGCATTGTGCATTGCATTCCGCACTTAACAACTTGCTGTGTTAGAACTGTCTCCTGCTAGGGCCTTGCTTGGCTTAAAGACGTGTGCTTCTACAGAGACTGTGTGCTTTGATTGCTACATGTTATATATCGGAGTTTCGTTTGCTGCATCTGATTTCATTATTGCCTTATCATTTATATCAAGTTACAAGTTCATCTTCATTGCTCATTTGTTACCAGTGACTTTTGAAATATTCATTTATCGGATTAAGTTATTATTCATTGTTCCTGTCATCCGTTATCCCTGGGTGATAATAAATATCAAGCGCACATGTGCGGAACTTTTCGTCAGTTTTCCTGTTTCCTCTATCACTCCTACATTGACCCACTAGTGCCCCCTCCGGGGACAGACAAAGTTACAGAATCCTGACCCTCTGCTATGACAGGAGCCGGGTGCTGTAGCAGAATTTCACACTGCAGCACCTGGCTGCTGTCACTGCGGAGGAGCCCACAGATTGGTATCACCCCCTTCTAGGCATCACAGCCGGGTGCGGCCCGAACCCCCAGCACCCGCCTTGGGATGCCACTGACGACACCCATAGAGTGGGAATCGAACCTGTGGTGAGCACAGCAGAACAGAACTCGCAGCATGTATTCTGACAGCCGACGGCGTTCACAGACATATCGTTGGTACACACTGGCCGACAGTTTACCTTAGGCCAGTATAATCCTTGTAAAGAGCGGGAAGACGGCGCCATTTTGGGGATGGAGCTTCTCCTCAGTGCGGACCCAGCAGCGTTTCAGCACCATTTTCCTGCCTGCACAGCGTTGTCCAGGTAGAGCAAGTCCCTCCACAGCAACTCCAGCTATCTCTCACTGTACCAGGGGGTTGTAGAAGGGGGGGAGTCTGCATAAAGACTGTGTAACCTATTAAGGTGCACAGTCAGAACTGGTAGGGGTCTCCCTTTACATTAAAAGCGCTGTGTGTGTGGGTTTACTCCAATCTCTGTCTTTCTCTTGCCATTCTTGGGGATGAAACTCTGTCCTCCCCTGTGTGTGTAGAGTGTCTGTGGTCTCCATTAAGCAATGTCCAGGGACTCTGTGTCATATGCTGCAGAGGATGGCCCTCATTCCGAGTTGATCGCTCGCTAGCTGCTTTTAGCAGCAGTGCAAACGCTAGGCCGCCGCCCTCTGGGAGTGTATCTTAGCTTAGCAGAAGTGCGAACGAAAGATTAGCAGAATTGCTCGAAAATCTTTTCCTGCAGTTTCTGAGTAGCTCCAGACCTACTCCTAGATTGCTATCACTGCAGACTGTTTAGTTCCTGATTTGATGTCACAAACACGCCCTGCGTTCGGCCAGCCACTCCCCCGTTTCTCCAGCCACTCCTGCGTTTTTGTCAGGCACGCCTGCATTTTTTAGCACACTCCCAGAAAACGGTCAGTTTCCGCCCAGAAACACCCACTTCCTGTCAATCACTCACCGATCAGCAGAGCTACTAAAAAGCGTTGCTCGCCGCTGTGTAAAATTGCATAGTTTTGTGTGAAATTACTTGGCGCGTGCGCCCTGCGGCCCATACGCATGCGCAGAACAGCCGATTTTTTAGCTGCGAAAAACGGCAGCGAGCGATCAACTCGGAATGAGGGCCGATATGTCCTCTCAGGATGATCCCATTCCACATAATCACTATTGCACTGGTTTAGCACAGATACCAGCAAGGGAGCCTGAGTGGTTATCCTCTATCAAATCTATGATATCTCAGGTTTCAAATAGGGTTGCACAAAATGAATCTGCAACTCAAGCTTTACAGAACTCTATAGTAGCCTGGCCCAGTTCTGGTACCTCAGGGCTCCCCGCTGTATATTCACATAAACGTGCTCTTGCGCAGATCATGCAGGATGATAAGGATACCGATTCTGACACTGCAGAAAGTGACTGGGATGTGTTACGGGGGGCAGCATCTCTTGCTAAAGGGGTGCAATTGATGATAGAGGCTATTAGAGATGTGGTGAATATTGCTGATACAACACCTGAGCAGGTTGAGGAGGCTTACTTCACTGAAAATAAGAAAGCCTCGCTAACCTTCCCTACGTCAAAGGAATTAAATGCTATTTTTGAAAAGGCTTGAGAAATCCCGGATAAAAAATTCCAGATACCTAAAAGGGTTCTGGTGGCATTTCCGTTCACGGTAGAGGTTAGGAAAAAATGGGAAAATCCGCCTATTGTTGACGCGTCAGTATCCAGACTCCCAAAAAAGGTGGTTTTACCGGTTCCAGGATCTACTGCCTTGAAAGAGCCAGCTGATCGTAAAATTGATAATACACTCAAATCCATGTACACTGCTTCTGGGGCAATACTACGTCCCACTATTGCCAGTGCTTGGATTGCCAAAGCTATAGTAAAGTGGTCAGGAACGTTACTTGAAGACTTGGATACTTTGGCAAAATGTGATGTTGAATTGTTTTTACGTAACATTCAGGATTTCTGGTAGAATCCATGAAAGACCTGGGTTCCATGGCTGCGGGAATTTCTTCCATGTCTGTATCAGCTCGTCGAGGACTGTGGTTGTGCCAGTGGTCTGCTGACGCGGAATCCAGGAGAAGTGTGGAGACCCTACCCTACACAGGTCAGGCTCTCTTTGGGGAAGCGTTAGATGCGTGGATCTCCATGGCTACAGCTGGTAAGTCACCTTTTCTTCCCTCAGCTACACCTGCTCCGAAGAAACCCTTTTCTTCAGCTACATCAGAGCCCTTTCGGTCTACCAAGCCCAGAAAGGCCAAGCCGTCCAACACCTTCTTTCGGGGAGGTTGGACCAAGTCCAAGAAACCTGCGGCTGCAGGTTCCCAGGAACAGAAACCTGCTTCAGGTACACCAAAGTCCTCCGCATGATGGTGGACTGCACGCCCCGGAGGTGGGGCCGGTGGGAGCGAAATTCAGGCATTTCAGTCACATCTGGGTGTCATTCGGCCTGGGTGCAAGATATTGTGTCTCAGGGGTACATGCTGGAATTTCAAAATCTCCCTCATCGATTTTTCAAATCAGGCTTGCCAGCTCTGCTGGCGGTCAGGACTGTCCTGCAAGAAGCCGTCCAGAAGTTGGTGGAGGCACAGGTCATTGTGCCAGTACCACCTCATATGCAAAACAAAGGTCACTATTCAAACCTTTTCGTGGTACCGAAACCATTCTGAACTTAAAATCACTAAACCCCTTTCTGAAGGAGTTCAAGTTCAAAATGGAGTCTCTAAGGGCAGTGATATCAGGTCTGAAGGAGGGAGAATTCCTGGTATCCCTGGATATCAAGGATGTGTACCTCCACATTCCGATTTGGCTGCCGCATCAAGCTTATCTTTGATTCGCACTGTTGGACTGTCATTTTCAGTTCTTGGCCCTGCCATTCGACCTCTCCACAGCACCGAGGGTATTTACCAAGGTGATGGCGGAAATTATGATTCTCCTCCGCAGACAGGTGGTGAACATAATTCCATATCTGGACGATCTGCTGATAAAAGCATCGTCCAAGGAGAAGCTGTTACGGTTCATAGTTCTCACGAACCAGCTTCTCAGGGAACATGGTTGGATCCTGAATCTTCCAAAATCACATTTGGAACCAACCAGGAGGTTGTCCTTTCTGGGAATGATCCTCGACACGGAAGTGAAGGGGGTGTTTCTTCCAGAGGAAAAAGCGTTGGTGATACAAACAATGGACCAGGATGTCCTGAAGCCAACCCGGGTGTCTGTTCATCAGTGCATTCGCCGCCTTGGAAAAATGGTGGCCTCTTACGAGGCCCTGCAGTACAGGAGGCTTCACGCATGGTCCTTCCAACTGGATCTCCTGGACAAATGGTCGGGATCCCATCTACACATGCACAAGAGAATACGTCTGTCACCAAAGGCCAGGATTTCACTCCTCGTGGCCGCAACTGCCTCACCTTCTGGAGGGCCGCAGGTTCGGGATTCAGGACTGGATCCTTCTAACCACTGATGCAAGTCTCCGGGGCTGGGGCGCAGTCACTCAAGGGGAAACCTTCCAAGGAAGGTGGTCAAGTCTAGAAGCCGGCCTGCCGATCAACCTCCTGGAACTAAGAGCCATCTACAACGGTCTTCTTCAGGCGGCCCATCTTCTAAGAGATCAGGCCATTCAAGTACAATCAGGCAATGTAACGATGGTGGTTTACTTTTACCAACAGGGCGGAACGAAGAGCAGAGCTGCAATGTCAGCGGTGACAAGAATCATCCTCTGGGCAGAAAGACACGCGTTGGCGCTCTCAGCAATCTTCATTCCGGGAGTAGACAACTGGGAAGAAGACTTTCTCAGCAGACACAATCTCCATCCAGGGGAGTGGGGTCTCCATCCGGAGGAGTTCAAGGAAATAACAGACCTTTGGGGGTTGCCCCAAATAGATATGATGGCCTCTCGTCTAAACAAGAAGCTTCTACGCTATTGTTCCAGGTCGAGGGACCCACAAGCAGTGGCAGTGGACACCCTGGTGTCTCCGTGGGTGTTCCAGTCGGTATACGTGTTTCCACCACTTCCACTCATTCCAGGAGTTCTAAAGCTCATAAGGAGAACAAGATTTCAAGCGATCCTCATTGCTCCAGACTGGCCAAGGCGGGCTTGGTACGCGGACCTTCTGAATCTCTTGCAGGAAGGGCCGAGACCTCTTCCTCTTCGGGAGGACCTGCTGCAGCAGGGGCCGTTCGCCTATCAAGACTTACCACTGCTACGTTTGACAGCATGGAAGTTGAGCGCCTGATACTTGCTTGGAAGGGCAATCCGAAGAAGGTCATTCCTACCCTGATACAGGCTAGGAAAGGGGTAACGTCTAAGCATTACCATCGTATTTGGAAGAAATATATCTCTTGGTGTGAGTCCAAGAAGTTTCCTACAGTGGAGTTTCAACTGGGACGTTTCCTCCTTTTCCTTCAAGCAAGTGTGGATATGGACCTGAGGTTGGGATCTATGAAGGTCCAGATTTCGGCCCTGTCCATTTTCTTCCAGAAACAATTGGCTGTCCTCCCTGAGGTTCAGACCTTTTTGAAGGGAGTTCTGCACATTCAACCTCCCTTTGTACCAACTACGGCGCCTTGGGACCTTAATGTGGTGTTGCAGTTCCTCCAGTCAGACTGGTTTGAGCCTCTACAGGAGGTTGAGGTCAAATTTCATACATGGAAGACGGTCACGTTGTTGGCCTTGGCTTCTGCTAGACGTGTGTCAGAATTGCGGGCTTTGTCCTGTAAAAGCCCTTACTTGATATTCCACGAAGATAGAGCTGAACTCCGGACACGTAAGCAGTTTCTTCCAAAGGTTGTGTCGACATTTCATATCAACCAACCTATTGTGGTGCCAGTGGCTACTGACTCCTCAATTTCGTCAAAGTCCTTGGATGGTGTAAGGGCTTTGAAAATCTATGTGAAGACGACTACTCTTCATAGGAAATCGGACTCTTTGTTTGTCCTGTATGGTCACAAGAAAATTGGGTGCCCTGCTTCAATGCAGACTATCTCGCTGGATTAGGTTCACTATCCAGCATGCTTATTCTACGGCCGTGTCCAAAATCTGTTAAGGCCCACTCTACTCGTAAGGTGGGGTCTTCCTGGGCGGCTGCCCAGGGTGTCTCGGCGTTCGAACTTTGCCGAGCGGCAACTTGGTCTGGGTCGAACACGTTTGCTAAGTTTTACAAGTTTGATACTTTGACTCAATTTCAGATCATCAGAGGCCAATCAGTTCTGCAGGAGCCTCCGCGCTCTCCCTCCCGTTCTGGG
Organism: Pseudophryne corroboree; assembly: GCF_028390025.1. Taxonomy (NCBI): domain Eukaryota; kingdom Metazoa; phylum Chordata; class Amphibia; order Anura; family Myobatrachidae; genus Pseudophryne; species Pseudophryne corroboree. The sequence goes on along the minus strand of NC_086444.1, from coordinate 652,299,420 downwards.
AGCTTTGGTACATCCCCATGGTACTAATGTGGACCCCAGTATCCTCTAGGACATAAGAGAAAATTGGATTTTGGTTACATACCTGTAAATCCTTTTCTTGTAGTCCGTAGAGGATGCTGGGCCCCCGCCCAGCGCTTCGTTTTCCTGCAACCGTTATCTGGTTCAGTACAACTTTGTTTAGTTAGGTACTGCATTGTTACTTGGTAAGTAATGTTTCAGCAGTTGTTGAGTTTTTCAAGCTAGTTAGCTTGATGTGCCTTGTATGTGTGAGCTGGTGTGAATCTCACCACTATCTGTGTTAAATCCTTCTCTCGAAGATGTCCGTCTCCTCGGGCACAGTTTGTAGACTGAGTCTGGTAGGAGGGGCATAGAGGGAGGAGCCAGCCCACACTCTCAAACTCTTAAAGTGCCAATGGCTCCTGGTGGACCTGTCTATACCCCAGCATCCTCTACGGACTACGAGAAAAGGATTTACCGGTAGGTAACCAAAATCCTATTTTATTGTGCAGGAGGATCCATGGGACAGGAAGGGGGGCTAATTGCTGTGATCCCTCCCTTTCATGCACCTGATAAGTTCTGCCAGAGTGATTAAGCAGCTTCCACTGTGTTTGCAGTTATGGAAGGCATTGTTTGAGATCAGCATTTGGAAGGCATGATGTTTACTGTAGTGTTACTTGGAGATCCCAGGGGTGGCTCCTAGGGAAGCTAGCGCTCAATTTGGGTGTATTTCTGTATATGTCTTTATCATGAGGCCTTACAATAGACAATTACATGGCCCTAAGTGGGTATTGTTATCATCCAGTGTAGGGACTGCCAGTAATCAGAGATGCAGTGAAGGGGCCTGGCAGCTTACCATGTATTTGCAAATGCATGCAACAAATATCTCTGAATTTCCTTTACCATATATTTTTCAGGTATTGTTGCAAGTACTATTTAGTGTGCAGGGGGATACCTGGGAGTGAAAAAGCCCAGTGAGACGAGACTGAGCCTTGCCTGTTATATTATCGTATAAGCCAGAGTTTTGACTATATGAAGTACAGTATATGAAAAATACAAAGGCTCTAATAGAAATACCTTTTTTGTATTATTCAAATAATTTTTTATAGTTAAAATTCTGGAATAAAACATCTATGGCAGGTGAGGCAGTGCCTCAGTACACCACCATACTCCACAGTAAATGATTACAAAAAGTAGTTTGATATTTCATAACAACTTTATTGTGAGTGCAACAGATACTTTTACCAATTGGTTATCAAAAGTTATTCATTTTAGAACAGTTGGCAAAGAAAGGTTTAATTCCCAAATTGACACTTTAAAAAACACAAAAAAATCCCAGAGTTCAGCCTTCTGCCCCCTCACTGCCGCATAGTTACTCTCGCCACTGCCTCTAGACAGAGGGTCTGATTCAGAGATGGATACTATAGCTACAGCTGTTGAGTCTTTGTATGCAGCTGCTGTGCTAAATATGTAGAAGCAGCGTGAGGCGTCTGTAATAAAATGTAAAAAAAAAATGGCCACTGCAGGCTTCTGTACTCCACTGCTATGTCCTAAGACACAGAATCAAATGATCTGAATTAACATCAGTCATCTGCGTAGCCCTCGGGTTAACATATTGACCTGGAAATTCACACTGCTGAAGCCACTGAAGTTACATCCAAGGACTCAGCCATTGGCTTCAGCATACCCAGAAAACGAGGCCCATGCCCCTGCTTTCTAGAATGCTGCATGTGCAGTGCGACTTCTGAGTATGTGCAGATCCAAAAACCACAGAGATGTATGTAAACCATTGGGTTTGCATACATCAGTGAATTAGGCCCAAAGGGCGGATTCAGAGGTGGCCACTTTGCCAAAGTTTGTGCACTTGTCTGATGTTTTTTGTACTACGCATGCATCTAGATGGTTACTGTTGGGAGCAGTGCGATTTTGGATGCAGACACCTGTACTAAGGAAGCAGCAGTGATAGCAACTCCAACCATGGGCCTAATTCCAAGTTGATCGCAGCAGGAAATTTTTTAGCAGTTGGGCAAAACCATGGCCCTCATTCCGAGTCGTTCGCTCGGTATTTTTCATCGCATCGCAGTGAAATTCCGCTTAGTACGCATGCGCAATAATCGCACTGCGACTGCGCCAAGTAATTTTACAATGGAGATAGTATTTTTACTCACGGCTTTTTCATCGCTCCGGCGATCGTAATGTGATTGACAGGAAATGGGTGTTACTGGGCGGAAACAGGCCGTTTTATGGGCGTGCGGGAAAAAACGCTACCGTTTCCGGAAAAAACGCAGGAGTGGCCGGGGAAACGGGGGAGTGTCTGGGCGAACGCTGGGTGTGTTTGTGACGTCAAAACAGGAACGACAAGCACTGAACTGATCGCAGATGCCGAGTAAGTCTGAAGCTACTCTGAAACTGCTAAGTAGTTTGTAATCGCAATATTGCGAATACATCGGTCACAATTTTAAGAAGCTAAGATACACTCCCAGTAGGCGTAGGCTTAGCGTGAGCAACTCTGCTAAAATCGCCTTGCGACCGATCAACTCGGAATGAGGGCCAATGTGCACTGCAGGGGGGGCAGATATAACATTTGCAGAGAGAGTTAGATTTGGGTGGGTTATTTTGTTTCTGTGCAGGGTAAATACTGGCTGCTTTATTTTTACACTGCAATTTAGATTTCAGATTGAACTCACCACACCCAAATCTATCTCTCTCTCTGCACATGTTATATCTGCCCCCCCTGCAGTGCACATGGTTTTGCCCAACTGCTAAAAAATGTCCTGCTGCGATCAACTTGGAATTACCCCCCATATTTGAATTAGGCCCAAAGACGTAGATTGAAACGCATGCAGATGCATTTCATTTTGATGGGCATTTCTTGATGGTAATTAGGGAGGATGGTTAGCTAGGTGTGGGTAAGTCGCACTTAGAATACTCAGCTACCAGAGGATGGTATTGAAATACCGATGGACAGGATGCCGACAGAATGCTAACAGTGGAATCCCAAAGGGCAAAATGATGATGGATCCTGGTGAGTATTCTAAGCATAACCCTAACCTGCAGCCTAACCCAAACACCACCCCTCCCTGCAACCTAACCCTCTCTCTAATGCCTAAGCATAAACCTAACCCAATACTTCCCATCGGGATTATGACCGTTGGGATTCCACTGTCAATATCCTGACCGCATCCCGTGAGCAGGTAGCAGTTTTGTTATTGTTGGGCAACTCTCAGGGCACACATGGGGAGGCAGGTGATGAAGTCTCTGATTAACAACTATTTCACATTTAAGTACAGGGTCTGTCCGGAAAGTAATGAGACTGATTTTTTCACGCCAGGACAGGCGCATGTCGGCGCTGTAGGGCGGGATGGGTGGATGAGTTTCTCAACTACACATTCCAGGCGGCAGCAGTTGCCTGTGCGCCTTTACAGTGTATGGAACGAGCTGTAAATGAAGTTTTCTCTTTTACCTGGGTCGAGATTTGAGATGGAGTGTACCATCGAGCAAAGATATGCGATCAAGTTTTGTGTTAAACTCAGGAAAATCGGGTACCGAGACGCTTGCCGTGCTTCAAAAGGTCTTCGAGGAGGGCAGAGAAGTCGTTAAAGATAAACCACACTCTGGACGACCTTCAACAAGCCGAAATGAGCAAATGTGAACAAAGGGGGTAATTTTGAGTTGATCGCAGCAGGATCTTTGTTAGCAGTTGGGCAAAACCATGTGCACTGCAGGGGAGGCAGATATAACATGTGCAGAGAGAGTTAGATTTGGGTGGGGTGTGTTCAATCTGCAATCTAAATTGCAGTGTAGAAATAAAGCAGCCAGCATTTACCCTGCACAGAAACAAAATAACCCACCCAAATCTAACTCTCTCTGAACATGTTATATCTGCCTCCCCTGCAGTGCACATGGTTTTGCCCAACTGCTAACAAAGATCCTGCTGCGATCAACTCAGAATTACCCCCATAATGCGCGATGTTTTGAACACACTGCGGGAGATTCAAATGTTTTAAAAGTCAGTTGGTAGTCTGTTTTTTCCTATCTAATAGACAGGAAAAAACAGACACCCAACCAACTTTTCAAACATTTGAATCTCCCCCAAAGACTGTCATTTGAGTGTTAGAATGGTAGCAAAAAGGTTGGAACTTCCAAAAACTACTGTGCAAGAGATCTTGACAAACAAATTAGCGATGCAAAAGCTGTGTACCCGATTGGTCCCCAAAGTTTTGACTCATGATCAAAGAGACAAGCGTGTGGCGATTTCACGCAAACTTTTGGAGCGGGTGCAAAGCGAGCCTAATTTTATTGACAGAGTGATAACAGGTGACGAAACTTGGATCTTTGAGTGCGATCCAGATACCAAAATGCAAAGCGCAGAGTGGTACACACCATCGTCACCTTTCCCCAAAAAGGGCTGAATGAGGAAATCAAAGACCAAATCCTTGCTCATTGTCTTTTTCGACTCGAAGGGTGTGGTCCACAAGGAATTTCTACCTGCCGGCCAAACTGCCAACGGTGCATTTTACACGTGAGTCTCAATCGGTTGAGAAACAGGGTCCTCCGCGTCTGCGAGGAGATTGCCACTACCTGGGTCCACCATCGCGACAATGCACTAAGTCACACATCGCTGCAAGTGAGGGAGTTTTTGACCAAGCACAATGTGACAACGCTGCCTCAACAGCCCTACAGTCCAGATCTGGCCCCGGCTGACCTATTTTTGTTCCCCCCGGATCAAATGCGGCCTGAAAAGACACCGTTTTCAGACCGTAGACAAAGTGGCAGTGGCCGCGATAAGGGCACTCAAGGACGTTCAGGATAATGCCTTCCAGGGGGCGTACCAAGCTTGGCAGACATGCTGGCAATGGTGTATCGATGGTCAAGGGTCATACTTTGAAGATTATTAACCCTGTGTATCTGAAAGTTCAATAAAAAAGTTTTTCCCGGATATACGGCCTAATTCAGAACTGATCATAGCAGCAAATTTGTTAGCAGATGGGCAAAACCATGGGGGTCATTCCGAGTTGATCGCTCTCTGACTATTTTCGCAGCGCAGTGATCAGGTAAAAAATCAGCAAAACTGCGCATGCGTATATGCCACAATGCGCACATGCGTCATACAGGTACAAAAAGCATCGTTGCTGTGTAATGGTTCTGGCGAAGAATCCATTAGCACAGCCGATCGCAAGGAGATTGACAGGAAGAGGGCGTTTATGGGTGTCAACTGACCGTTTTCTGGGAGTGGTTGGGAAAATGCAGGCATTTGCAGGGCGGTTGTCTGACGTCAATTCCGCGACCTCCGTCGCTGGATTAATCGCACAGGATAAGTAACTACAGGGCTAGTCTTGTTTTGCACAAAATGTTTTTGTACCGCTCGGCTGCAAAGGCGTTCGCACACTTACAAAGTGAATATACACTCCCCCGTGGGTGGCGACAATGCGTTTGCATGGCTGCTAAAAGTAGCTAGTGAGCGATCAACTCGGAATGAGGGCCCATGTGCTCTGCAGGGTGGGCAGATATAACGTGCAGAGAGAGTTAGATTTGGGTGGGGTGTGTTCAAACTGAAATCTAAATTGCAGTGTAAAAATAAAGCAGACAGTATTTACCCTTCACAGAAACAATATAACCCTCCCAAATCTAACTCTCTCTGCACATGTTATATCTGCCTCCCCTGCAGTGCACATGGTTTTGCCCATCTGCTATGAAATTTGCTGCTACGATCAACTCTGAATTACCCCCATTGGTGGTCATTCCGAGTGCAGTGCAGCGATCAAGTGAAAAAACTGCAAAAATGCGCATGGTACGCAGCGCGCATGTGCTAAGTACTTTCACACAAAACTTTGGAGATTTGCACAAGCTCGAGCGACGTTTTTTCATCGCTTGAGTGATCGTAGTGTGATTGACAGGAAGTGGGTGTTTCTGGGCGGAAACTGCCCGTTTTCAGGGAGTATGCTAAAAAACGCAGGCGTGCCAGGTAAAAATGCAGGAGTGGCTGGAGAAACGGGGGAGTGGCTGGCCGAACGAAGGGCGTGTTTGTGACGTCAAACCAGGAACTAAACGGACTGAGGTGATCGCAGTCTAGGAGTAGGTCTGGAGCTACTCAGAAACTGCAGGGAATTATTTAGTAGTAGTTCTGCTAATCTTTCGTTCGCTATTCTGCTAAGTTAAGATACACTCCCAGACGGCGGTGGCCTAGCGTTTGCAATGCTGCTAAAAGCAGCTAGCGAGCGAACAACTCGGAATGAGGGCCATAGTCTCCTTACTTTCCGGACAGACCCTGTATAATTGCCCTTTATGTTTTACTCATGTTCTCTGTTATGTTTCTCATACGTCCTAGAGGATGCTGGGGATGCTTCAAGAACCATGGGGTATAGACGGGATCCGCCGGAGACATGGGCACACTATAAGACTTTGAATGGGTGTGAACTGGCTCCTCCCCCCTCCTCCAGACTCCAGTTAGATTCTGTGCCCAGTGAGACTGGATGCACACTGAGGAGCTCTCCTGAGTTTCTCAGAAAAAGACTTTATTTAGTTTTGTTATTTTCAGGGAGACCTGCTGGCTACAGGCTCCCTGCATCGTGGGAGTGAGGGGAGAGAAGCAGACCTACTTCTTAAGAGTTCAAGCGCTCTGCTTCTTAGGCTACTGGACACCATTAGCTCCAGAGGGTTCGATCACTACGGTACACCTAGCTGCTTGTTCCCAGACCCGCGCCGTCGCCCCCTCACAAAATCCGGAAGATAGAAGCCGGCTGAGTATGAGAAGGCAGAAGACTTCAGTGACGGCAAAAGAGGTACCGCGCAGCGGCCACGCTGTGCGCCATGCTCCCACACTTATCACGGCACTGCAGGGCGCAGGGGGGACGCCCTGGGCAGCATGAGACCTCAGATCAGACTGGCATGTATAGTAACAGTGCTCCAGGCACTAGTTCAGGGACTCCCGCCAATATAATCAGTATTTTGAGCGGGACTGAAGAGCGCCATGTAGCGGGCGTGGCTTAGCCGCACAGCTCTGACCAGCGCCATCTTCTCTCTCCTCAGAAGCTGCAGAGACGCTGACCCTGTCCTCCGCACTGCTGTACAAGTAACAGGGTGAAAAACCGGGGGGCACAGGCAATTTGGTGCTGATTGATTATATAAAAAGCGCTAACAGGGCTGGGCAGTCACCTTACTGGCCTCAGTACCGGGATAGGTGCTGGGTGTGAGCTGGCAGATCTCTCTCTGTGTCCCTCTTGCAGGCTTTGTTGTTGGTCTGTCTCCTATAGCCCCAGTGTGCTTGTGGCTGTCGGTACGTGTGTGTCGACATGTCTGAGGCAGAATGCTCTTCCCAGGAGGAGGCTGGAGTGGGGACAGAAAATACTGAGAGAGTGGCTGTGTCGGCACCGCCGACGGATGATTGGGTGAATATGTTGAGTGTTTTAAATGAAAATGTGACAAAATTGACTAAGAGATTTGTTAAATCTGAGTTTAAGAACCAAAACATGGAGAAAATCCATGGAAGATGCTTTGTCACAGACCCAGACCCCTTCGGGGTCGCAGAAACGTGCATTTGCCCAGATAGTAGATACAGATACCGACACGGACTCTGATTTCAGTGTCGACTATAGTGATGCCAGATTACATCCAAAACTGGCTAAGAGTATTCGGTACATGATTGTGGCAATAAAGGACGTACTACATATTACTGAGGACCCTGCTGTCCCTGATACAAGGGTCTGTATGTTTAAAGGAAAGAAACCTAAGGTAACATTTCCTCCCTCTCATGAACTGAACACACTTTTTGAAAAGGCTTGGGAAAATCCGGACAAAAAGATTCAGGTTCCAAAAAGAATTCCAGGGGCATATCCGTTCCCCTCTAGGGTGTCACGATCCAGGTATCTGGACGCCATTTCTTACCCATCAGATGCCTCCTAAGGCTGGCTCAGCGCTCCAGGACCGGATCCCATCTGTTATCCTAATGTTCACATTCCTGCATCCTCTCCTGTCTCTCTGAGACGCTGTCACAGTAACGCCTTATTACATCTGGCATGGCGTCTCCCGCGGCCTCCGCCGCCGTCCCTGAGCTTCTGCATGCAGAGTGTCAGAGTGGCGATTACGTCAGCCGCGGCCTCCGCTGTGTCCGCGTGGTTGGATGTGCACTTGTCAGCCTGGCGTCTCCTGTCTCCAGTGGCCGGCGCCGCCATTACTGTTTTCATTACCACATGGATTACAAACCAAACTTCCCTCCAAGTGTCTGCATGGGCGCAGCCATCTTGGATTCTGTCAGCTGATCATTTCCTCCAATCTGTTGTCAGTATTGTTAATCTGCATAATTGCCTAGCCAATCCCTTCCTTGCTGCAGGTATAAATACACTGTGCCTGAGCAAGGAAGGCGTCAGTGCTTTGGTTGTCAAACCTAGTTCCTGTTTGTCTCTCTCCTGTGATTGTCTTCCAGGTTCCAGCTCCTGTCTCAAGACTTCCACCATAGAGACCCGCACCAGCATTCCACCTGCAGTGTAGCCTGACTCTCCAATCCATTGTGGATTCATCTGTTTCCAGCTACAACATTACCTGCTTCCAGCTCAGCTTCCAGCAGAGTACAGCTTCCCTTAAAGGGCCGGTGTCCTTTCTACACTTTACCACTCTCCACCGGTATTATTATTTCTCCGCTCTCAAGTTCTACATTTCAGTTCATATTTCATCGCTCTCAAGTTCATTTATTATTTAACTGGTTCCAGCCAGTATCCACTCCGTGCTAACAACAGTCTGGTTCCAGCCAGTATCCACAGCAGCTGTTTTATCTTCAGCAACCCAGCTTTTCCTGGAACACCAGCTGGCACAATCCTGGGTTATCTCCATTGCTACGGTCGGGCCTGGTAAGGACTTTCCATCTAGAAGATCATAAGAACTATCTCACACTACCAGTGCCCTGTGGCTCCTGCCATCCTGTAGTACCCAGGAACTGTATTTATTCTTTGCTGACTTTTACGTTTTCTTTTACTGCTGCTGTGTTGCGGAGTTGTCATAATAAACATCATTGACTTTTATCCAAGTTGTCGTGGTCACGCCTTCGGGCAGTTATTATTCATGTTACTTACATGTCCAGGGGTCTGATACAACCTCCCAGGTTCCGATACATCTCAGCCCCTACAACTGAGGCTGCCTCCCGTCAGCTCAGGCCCTCAGTTGTGACAGTAAGCACTGACCTAATGAATCCAGCCGGAGACCAGGATCAAGCGGCCAGGCCGATGCAAGAACTGGCAGCCCGACTAGAACATCAGGAGGCTGCACAGGGCCACATCATCCGCTGTCTCCAGGATCTCTCTACTCGGCTGGATGGGATTCAGACAACTCTCCGTGGATCAGGCGCGTCTGGTGCGTCAACCACAGTGACTCCAGCTATAACCCCACTCACCTTACCCATTTCTGCTCCACGTCTTCATCTTCCAACGCCAGCAAAATTTGACGGATCTCCAAGATTCTGCAGGGGATTTCTCAACCAGTGTGAGATTCAGTTTGAGCTACAACCTGGCAATTTTCCCAGTGACCGTACAAAAATTGCCTACATTATTTCTCTTCTCAGTGGCTCAGCCCTTGATTGGGCATCACCGTTATGGGAGAGGTCCGACACCCTGCTATCTTCCTACACTGCCTTCGTGTCAACATTCAGGCGCATCTTCGACGAGCCAGGCCGGGTAACCTCAGCTTCATCCGAGGTTCTCCGTTTACGCCAGGGGTCACGTACTGTAGGACAATATCTGATACAGTTCCAGATCCTGGCATCCGAACTGGCATGGAACGACGAGGCCCTGTATGCTGCATTCTGGCATGGCTTATCTGAGCGTATTAAAGATGAGTTAGCTACCAGAGACTTACCTTCTAAGTTAGATGAGCTAATCTCACTCTGCACGAAAGTTGATTTACGTTTCAGAGAGAGAGCAACTGAGCGTGGAAGATCATCTGCTCCAAAATCTTCTGCTCCTCCTCCTCGTCAACTGTCACCATCTAAAGATGAGCCCATGCAACTTGGCCGTTCCCGTTTAACTCCTGCTGAGCGCCGAAGACGTCTCTCCGAGTTTCTCTGTCTCTATTGTGCAGCTCCGTCTCACACCATTAATGCCTGTCCCAAACGTCCGGGAAACTCCAAATCCTAGCTCGCCAAGGAGAGGGCCGGCTAGGAGTAATGATCTCCTCTCCATCTCCTCAAGATTGTAATCTCCCAGTCTCGCTTCAAGTTGCTCAACGTTATCGGAACGTCATTGCCCTCCTTGATTCCGGAGCAGCTGGGAACTTTATTACCGAAGCCTATGTTAAACGGTGGTCCCTACCCACCGAGAGACTTCCTTCGTCCATTTCTTTAACTGCCGTGGATGGCAGCAAAATTTTTGATGCAGTTATTTCTTTAAGGACTCTACCAGTTCGTCTGAGAGTGGGAGTTCTTCATTCCGAACTTATTTCTTTTTTAGTGATTCCAAGAGCCACACATCCTGTGGTCCTGGGCCTTCCATGGCTCCGTCTTCACAATCCTACAATTGATTGGACGACTACGCAAATCCTGGCATGGGGTTCCTCCTGTGCTGAGACATGTTTGTTTAAAGTATTGCCTGTCTGTTCTTCCTCCCCCAGGTCGTCTGATGTTCCACCTCCTCCATATCAAGATTTCACGGATGTGTTCAGTAAAGCTTCTGCTGATATCCTTCCTCCTCATAGAGAATGGGACTGTCCGATTGATCTCGTTCCAGGGAAGGTTCCACCTCGAGGCCGAACTTATCCGTTGTCTCTGCCTGAGACGCATTCTATGGAGGAATATATTAAAGAGAACCTAGCAAAGGGGTTCATTCGACCTTCTTCTTCTCCAGCCGGCGCAGGCTTCTTTTTTGTAAAAAAGAAAGATGGTGGTCTGCGGCCGTGCATCGACTACAGAGGTTTGAACGACATTACCATCAAGAACCGTTATCCTTTACCCCTGATTACTGAGCTCTTTGACAGAGTTAGCGGAGCTACCATCTTTACAAAGCTGGACTTGCGAGGTGCATACAATCTCATCCGGATCCGTGAGGGTGACGAGTGGAAGACCGCCTTTAACACCCGTGACGGACATTATGAGTACCTCGTCATGCCCTTCGGATTGAGCAATGCTCCAGCTGTCTTCCAGCATTTTGTCAATGAGATCTTCAGAGACATTCTATACCGTCATGTCGTGGTCTATCTAGACGATATCCTCATTTTTGCCAACGATTTAGAGGAACATCGTTTTTGGGTTAAAGAGGTTCTGTCCCGTCTCCGTGTCAATCATCTCTATTGCAAATTAGAAAAATGCGTCTTTGAAGTCAAGTCCATTCCGTTTCTAGGGTACATTGTGTCCGGTTCCGGACTAGAGATGGATCCTGAGAAACTACAAGCAATCCAAAATTGGCCGGTACCCTTAACCCTCAAAGGGGTCCAGAGGTTCTTAGGGTTCGCCAATTATTACCGAAAGTTTATACGAGACTTTTCCACCATTGTGGCGCCTATTACTGCTTTCACTAAGAAGGGTGCTAACCCGTCCAAGTGGTCTGAAGAAGCCATGCAAGCATTTCATCTTTTAAAACAAAGGTTCATCTCTGCGCCTGTTCTGAAACAGCCTGACATCGACTCTCCTTTCATCTTAGAGGTGGATGCCTCCTCCGTTGGAGTAGGAGCGGTGTTATCTCAGAGGGCTAAAGATGGCCATTTACACCCTTGCAGTTTCTTCTCCCGGAAGTTCTCCCCAGCTGAGCGCAACTATGCCATTGGCGACCAGGAGTTGCTAGCCATCAAGCTCGCTCTAGAAGAGTGGAGGTATCTGTTGGAGGGAGCTTCTCATTCAATCACCATACTTACAGACCACAAGAACCTTTTATATCTGAAAGGCGCACAATGTCTCAACCCTCGTCAGGCCAGATGGGCACTTTTCTTTTCCAGGTTCGACTTTAAACTCCAGTTCTGTCCGGGCTCTCAGAATCGCAAGGCCGATGCCCTTTCCCGCTCATGGGAGCAAGAAAATGAGTCAGAGTCTTCAGACAAGCATCCTATTATAAATCCGTTGGCATTCTCCACGGTAGGGATGGACTCTACGCCCCCATCAGGGAAAAGTTTTGTGAAACCGATGCTAAGGAAGAAGCTCATGCATTGGGCCCATGCTTCCCGTTTTGCCGGACATACAGGTATCCAAAAAACCCTGGAGTTTATCTCTAGGTCCTATTGGTGGCCAACTCTGAAAAAGGACGTCTTGGAGTTTATTGCATCTTGCCCAAAGTATGCCCAACATAAAGTATCCCGCCAGTCGCCTGCGGGGCAACTGGTTCCACTATCCGTTCCCCGTCGACCATGGACCCACTTGTCGATAGATTTCATTACAGACTTACCCATGTGCAACAAGTTCAATACCATCTGGGTGGTAGTTGACCGGTTCACCAAGATGGCACACTTCATTCCTCTCACCGGTCTTCCGTCAGCTTCCAAGTTGGCTCAAGTATTCATACAAGAGATCTTCCGACTCCACGGTCTTCCTGAAGAAATTATCTCAGATCGAGGAGTTCAATTCACAGCCAAATTCTGGCGAAGTTTATGTCAAGTCCTCCAAGTCAAGCTAAAGTTTTCCACGGCTTACCATCCTCAGACCAATGGTCAAACCGAGAGGGTGAATCAGGACTTGGAGGCCTTCCTCCGCATCTATGTGTCCTCCTCTCAAGATGACTGGGTTCAATTACTTCCCTGGGCCGAGTTCTGTCATAACAACCAGTATCATTCTTCATCTGCTTCAACACCATTCTTCACTAACTTTGGATTCCACCCTAAAGTTCCTGAGTTCCAACCGCTTCCAGCAACTTCTGTTCCCGCAGTGGATATCACCTTGCATCAGTTTGCCAATATCTGGAAGAGCGTACGATCAGCTCTGCTCAAGGCATCGTTCAGGTACAAGAAGTTTGCGGATAAGAAGCGTCGAGCAGTTCCTGCTCTCAAGGTGGGTGATCGGGTATGGTTATCCACGAAGAATTTGAGGTTAAGAGTTCCCAGTATGAAGTTTGCACCTCGCTATATCGGTCCTTTCAAGATTGAACAAGTCATCAATCCTGTTGCTTACAGACTCCAGTTGCCTCCCTTCTTAAAAATACCCAGGACATTCCATGTTTCCCTGTTGAAACCGCTGATCTTGAATCGGTTTCATTCCTCACTTCCTCCAACTCCGAAAGTCCAAACTCAACGAGGCGTTGAGTATGAAGTGGCCAAGATCCTGGACTCACGTCACCGTTACGGTCAACTACAGTATCTTATTGACTGGAAGGGTTACGGCCCTGAGGAACGTTCATGGACCAATGCTTCTGATGTCCATGCTCCTGCCTTGGTCCGGAGATTCCATTCCAAGTTTCCTCAAAAGCCAAAGAAGTGTCCTGGGGCCACTCCTAAAGGGGGGGGTGCTGTCACGATCCGGGTATCTGGACGCCATTTCTTACCCATCAGATGCCTCCTAAGGCTGGCTCAGCGCTCCAGGACCGGATCCCATCTGTTATCCTAATGTTCACATTCCTGCATCCTCTCCTGTCTCTCTGAGACGCTGTCACAGTAACGCCTTATTACATCTGGCATGGCGTCTCCTGCGGCCTCCGCCGCCGTCCCTGAGCTTCTGCATGCAGAGTGTCAGAGTGGCGATTACGTCAGCCGCGGCCTCCACTGTGTCCGCGTGGTTGGATGTGCACTTGTCAGCCTGGCGTCTCCTGTCTCCAGTGGCCGGCGCCGCCATTACTGTTTTCATTACCACATGGATTACAAACCAAACTTCCCTCCAAGTGTCTGCATGGGCGCAGCCATCTTGGATTCTGTCAGCTGATCATTTCCTCCAATCTGTTGTCAGTATTGTTAATCTGCATAATTGCCTAGCCAATCCCTTCCTTGCTGCAGGTATAAATACACTGTGCCTGAGCAAGGAAGGCGTCAGTGCTTTGGTTGTCAAACCTAGTTCCTGTTTGTCTCTCTCCTGTGATTGTCTTCCAGGTTCCAGCTCCTGTCTCAAGACTTCCACCATAGAGACCCGCACCAGCATTCCACCTGCGGTGTAGCCTGACTCTCCAATCCATTGTGGATTCATCTGTTTCCAGCTACAACATTACCTGCTTCCAGCTCAGCTTCCAGCAGAGTACAGCTTCCCTTAAAGGGCCGGTGTCCTTTCTACACTTTACCACTCTCCACCGGTATTATTATTTCTCCGCTCTCAAGTTCTACATTTCAGTTCATATTTCATCGCTCCCAAGTTCATTTATTATTTAACTGGTTCCAGCCAGTATCCACTCCGTGCTAACAACAGTCTGGTTCCAGCCAGTATCCACAGCAGCTGTTTTATCTTCAGCAACCCAGCTTTTCCTGGAACACCAGCTGGCACAATCCTGGGTTATCTCCATTGCTACAGACGGGCCTGGTAAGGACTTTCCATCTAGAAGATCATAAGAACTATCTCACACTACCAGTGCCCTGTGGCTCCTGCCATCCTGTAGTACCCAGGAACTGTATTTATTCTTTGCTGACTTTTACGTTTTCTTTTACTGCTGCTGTGTTGCGGAGTTGTCATAATAAACATCATTGACTTTTATCCAAGTTGTCGTGGTCACGCCTTCGGGCAGTTATTATTCATGTTACTTACATGTCCAGGGGTCTGATACAACCTCCCAGGTTCCGGTACATCTCAGCCCCTACAACTGAGGCTGCCTCCCGTCAGCTCAGGCCCTCAGTTGTGACATAGGGACAGGGAAAGGTGGGAGTCAATCCCCACGGTAGAAAAAGCTTTATTGCGTCTATCCAAAAAGGTGGCGCTCCCGTCCCCTGACACGGCAGCCCTAAAGGATCCTGTGAATCGTAAGCAGGAAAATACACTAAAATCCGTTTATGTCACTACAGGGTCGCTACTCAGGCCTGCCGTTGCTGCGGCATGGGTGAGTAGCGCTATTGAAAAGTGGGCAGATAACTTGTCATCTGAGGTAGATTCCCTAGACAGGGATCGTGTACTTTTGACTCTGGGTCACATCAGGGACGCTGCAGCATATTTAAAAGAAGCTGTAAGGGATACTGGCCTTTTGGGTTCAAGGGCCAATGCCATGGTGGTCTCTGCAAGGAGAGCGCTGTGGTTACATCAATGGAATGCTGATGCTGACTCTAAGAAGGCGATGGAGGCTCTACCGTTTAACGGTAGGGTTTTGTTTGGCGACGGCCTCACTGACCTGGTGTCTACGGCTACCGCGAGTAAGTCTTCCTTTTTACCTTATGTCCTTGCACAGCAGAAGAAATCGCCTCACTATCAGATGCAGACCCTTCGGCCCAATAGATTCAAAAATGGACATGGGTCCTCCTTCCTTGCTGCAAGGGGGAGAGGTCGGGGAAAAAGGTCACATGCTGTGGCAAGTTCCCAGGAGCAGAAGTCCTCTCCGGCTTCTACCAAATCCACTGCATGACGCTTTGGCTCCTCTGCGGGAGTCCGCACCAGTGGTGGCACGTCTCAAGCTCTTCAGCCAGGTCTGGGTACATTCGGACCTGGATCCCTGGATAGTAGACATTGTAACCCAGGGGGTACAAGTTAGAGTTTCAAGACGTGCCCCCTCACCGATTTTTAAAATCGGCCTTGCCAGCTTCTCTTCCAGAAAGAGAGATAGTAAGCGCTGCAATACTAAAGTTGTGTCAAAATCAAGTGATTGTCACCGTACCCCCGTCTCAACAGGGTAAAGGTTTTTATTTGGGCCTGTTCGTGGTCCCGAAGCCGGATGGCTCAGTCAGACCGATTCTAAACCCAAAATCCCTCAATTTCTTTCTGAAAAGATTCAAGTTCAAGATGGAGTCTCTACGAGCAGTGATCTCCAGTCTGGAGGAGGGGGATTTTATGGTGTCGGTCGACATAAAAGATGCATACTTACATGTCCCCATATATCTTCCACATCAGGCTTTCCTGAGATTTGCGGTGCAGGGTTGTCATTACCAATTTCAGACGTTGCCCTTTGGTCTATCCACGGCTCCGAGGATTTTCACCAAAGTAATGGCGGATATGATGGTTCTCCTGCGCAAGCAGGGAATCACAATTATCCCGTACTTGGACGATCTCCTCATAAAGGCGAGGTCCAAGGAGCAATTGTTGAAGAATGTTGCCCTTTCACTGACGATTCTGCAACAACATGGTTGGCTCCTAAATTTGCCAAAATCACAGTTGGATCCAACGACATGGCTGTCGTTCCTGGGTATGATTCTGGATACAGAATTGCAGAGAGTTTTTCTTCCAGTGGAAAAAGCTCTGGAAATACAGAACATGGTAAAACAGATTCTGAAACCGGCAAAGGTGTCAGTTCTTTGCTGCACTAAGTTGCTGGGGAAGATGGTGTCGGCCTACGAGGCCATTCCGTATGGCAGTTTCCATGCCAGGGTGTTTCAGTGGAACCTGCTGGACCAGTGGTCCGGGTCTCACCTGGACATGCACCGGAAAATAATTCTATCTCCCAGGACCAGAATTTCACTTCTGTGGTGGCTGCACAGTTCTCACCTTCTGGAAGGACACAGGTTCGGGATTCAGGACTGGATCCTGGTGACCACAGATGCAAGCCTCCGAGGCTGGGGAGCAATCACACAGGGAAGAAACTTTCAGGGAAAGTGGTCAAGCCAGGAAGCTTGTCTACACATAAACATTCTGGAATTAAGAGCCATATACAACGGCATACTGCAAGCAGAACATCTTCTTCGAGGTCTGCCGGTCTTGATTCAGTCAGACAACGTGACAGCAGTGGCGTACATAAACCGCCAAGGCGGAATGAAGAGCAGAGCGGCGATGGCCGAAGCCACGAAAATTCTTCGCTGGGCGGAAAAGCAGGCCAGCGCTCTGTCAGCGGTCTTCATTCCAGGAGTGGACAACTGGGAAGCAGACTTCCTCAGCAGACACGATCTCCATCCAGGAGAGTGGGGTCTTCATCAAGAGGTCTTTGCAGAAGTGACAAGTCGTTGGGGAGTTCCTCAAGTAGACATGATGGCGTCCCGCCTCAACAAGAAACTTCAGAGATATTGTTCCAGGTCAAGGGACCCTCAAGCGATAGCGGTGGACGCCCTAGTGACACCATGGGTGTTTCAGTCGGTCTATGTGTTCCCTCCACTTCCACTCATTCCAAAGGTGATAAAAATTATAAGAATTATAAGAAGAACAAGGGTTCCGGCGATCCTCATTGTTCCGGATTGGAACCAGATCTTCAGGAGTTGCTCATAGAAGATCCCTGGCCTCTTCCTCTTCGGGAGGACCTGTTACGACAGGGGCTGTGCGTGTATCAGGACTTACAGCGGCTGCATTTGACGGTGTGGAGGTTGAACGCCAGATCCTAACCCGAAAGGGTATTCCCAGTGAAGTCATTCCTACACTTCTTCAGGCTAGAAAAGAAGTAACGGCAAAGCATTACCACCGTATTTGGAGAAAATATGTCTCTTGGTGTGAATCCAAGAAGGCTCCTACGGGGGAATGTCACCTGGGGCGTTTGCTCCATTTCCTACAAGCAGGTGTGGATGCGGGCCTAAAGTTAGGCCCTTTTAAAGTACAGATTTCGGCCTTTTCGATCTTTTTTCAAAAGGAATTGGCCTCTCTTCCAGAGGTTCAGACCTTCGTAAAAGGCGTGCTACACATCCAACCTCCCTTTGTGCCCCCAGTGGTACCATGGGACCTTAATGTGGGTTGCAGTTCTTGCAATCACATTGGTTTGAACCTTTGTGCAAGGTTGAGTTAAAATTCCTTACTTGGAAAGTGGTCATGTTGTTGGCCTTGGCGTCTGCAAGGCAAGTGTCTGAGTTGGCGGCTTTGTCTCACAAGAGCCCCTACTTGATTTTCCATGCTGATAGAGCGGAGTTGAGAACTCGGCAGCAATTTCTGCCAAAAGTGGTTTCATCATTTCATGTTAACCAGCCAATTGTGGTGCCAGTGGCTACTGACGCCCTGGCGGAGTCAAAGTCTCTCGATGTGGTTAGAGCTTTGAAGATCTATGTCGCCAGAACGGCGCAGATTAGGAAAACAGAGTCTCTGCTTGTCCTGTGGGCTCCCAACAAGATTGGGGCTCCTGCTTCTTGTCACTGGCCTAGACTGAGGGTGTTGTGAACTCGGGGATTCTCCCGATGGTTAGGAAGAGGAACCACAACTGAGTTGGAGAAGGGAGGGCCTGATGTAGGATCTCCTCATACAGGACGGTGACAGTGGAGTTCGATGAAATAAGAAAGAGCTTTATTGCAACAGAAAACAACTTAAAGTCAAATGCCAACGGAATAAATGAAGGGAAAGTCCAGACCCACTGGAGGGTTAAGTGAGCAGTAATGGGAATGCTGGTAATTGAAGAAACTGTGGGTGATGTTGAAAGTCACTGATAACCTGTGGACCTTATGAATGATGATTATTAACATAGATGGTTGAAGAACTTGTAAATGGTGACAGAGACGCTGATGATGTGAGAAACTGAAGTGCAGGGGTTTTAGATGCTTTGAGTTTGTAGAACTTGTGAATGGAGACTGAGACGCTGAGGATGTGAAGGATTGAAGTGCAGGGGTTTTAGATGCTGTGGATCTGTTAAACTTGTGAACGGAGGCTGAGACGCTGATGATGTGAGGATTTGAAATGAAGGGGGTTTTGACGCTGTGGATCTGTAGAACTTGTGAACGGAGACTGAGACGCTGATGAAGTGAGGAATTGAAGTGCAGGGGTTTCTGACACTGTGGATCTGTAGAACTTGAGAACGGAGACTGAGACGCTGATGAAATGAGGAATTTAAGTGCAGGGGTTTGAGACGCTGTTGGCCTATGGAACTTGTGAACGGAGACTTGAGACGTTGATGAAATGAGGAACTGAAGTGCAGGGGTTTGAGACGCTGTTGGACTATGGAACTTGTGAACGGAGACTTGAGACGCTGATGAAATGAGGAGTTGAAGTGCAGGGGTTTGAGACGCTGATTCCGAGGAGCACAGATGACTGGAACACAGGAAGGTTACCGGCCGCTGAATACACCGAAGCTGGAGCAGCGAACTGGCAGCTGGAAATGCAGAGGGCACTGGGGTACGACTGCAGGAATCCTTGCCGGAGACAGGAGCACTGGCATCTACGTCCGGAAAAGACGATACTCAGGCACTGAAGCTCTGTCTGGCGTCTGACTTTGAATCTCCCGCCTGTGCTGGATTGGCAGAGCAGTCCGATGATGTCACCTGCCCCGTCCACGTGATGCCGGGTGTCATGGCGGCGCCCATGCCCCGGAGAACCGCCGGTAGCCGCGCCAACCAGACGCCGGAGCCCGTGGCCCACCGAAGGCAGAGGCTGCAACACCGACCAGCAGACAGGGGTAAGCGCGGCGAACGCCGCCTCTGGTGTGTGACAGTACCCCCTCCTCCAGGAGTGGCCTCTGGACACTTTCCAGGTTTTGTTGGATGTCTGGAATGGAACATCCGCACCAGTCGAGCAGCCGAAACTTCAGTAGCTTTGACCCAGCTCCTTTCCTCGGGGCCAAAACCTTTCCATTCCACCAAATACTGTAGATTCTTGTGAAGATAGCGGGAATCAAGAATAGCTTTGATCTCGAAGTCCGTACCCTCCTCAGCCTCTGCAGAGGTTGGCCTTGGGGACTTGGAATGAAACCGGTTCAAAACAAGAGGCCGAAGAAGAGAGACATAGAAAGCATTTGGTATCCGGAGATGGGAAGGCAACCCCAATTTGCAGACAACCGGATTCAAGACTTGTAACACGGGATAAGGACCGATGAACCTTGGAGCAAACTTCATAGTGGGCACCTTTAAACGAAGATTGCGGGTAGAGAGCCATACCCTGTCACCAACCTTGTATTGAGGAGCTGCCCGTCGTTTCCTATCTGCAAAGAACTTATAGCGACCGGAAACTTTCTTGAGATTGGCATGAACCCGACTCCAGATTTGGCTGAAATGCCGGAGAGTAGAGGCTGCAGCAGGAACTTCCTCTGGAGGACAAATGGGTAATTCCGGAACTTGGGGATGAAATCAGTAATTAATAAAAAATGGAGACTCACCAGACGAAGAGTGATATAGATGGTTATGGGCGAACTCGGCCCAAGGCAACAACTCCACCCAGTTATCTTGTGAAGGAGAGAGGTAAACACGGAGAAAAGTCTCTAAATCTTGATTGACGTGTTCAGTTTGCCCATTGGTCTGTGGATGATAAGCAGATGAAAACTTGAGTTTTATTTGTAGAGCCGAGCAGAGGGCTCTCCAGAATCTTGTCGTAAACTGTACCCCTCGATCCGAGACTATTTCTAGAGGTAACCCGTGCAGGCGGAAGTGCTCCCGAATAAATAACAAAGCCAACTTAGAAGCTGATGGTAATTCGGTCAACGGAACAAAATGTGCCATCTTAGAGAATCGGTCGATAATCACCCAGACGGTGTTATGACCCTTGGAGAGAGGCAGTTCAGTAACAAAGTCCATAGAGATATGGGTCCAAGGCCTTTTAGGAAGGGACAATGGGTGCAACAATCCCACAGGCGGCAGACGTAGAGTTTTGTGCTGAGCACATTGAGGACACGAGTTGACATACTCTTGGACGTCCTTCTTCATAGTGTCCCACCAGTAAGATCTTCACAGAAATTCCCACATCTTTTGAACTCCCGGATGGCCAGAAAACTTGGAAATGTGAGCCCACTGCAACAGTCTTGGTCGAAATTTAGCTGGCACAGACATTCTTCCAGGAGGAGGACCCAACTCAGTGGGAGCCGCAGAGATAGAGACGGGACTGAGGATCAATGCTTTTTCAACTGTATTCTCCTCATCCGAAGCCATTACGGAACGGGATAGGGCATCCGCCTTGGTGTTAAGAGTTCCAGCCCGGTACTTTATGATAAACGAGAATCTAGCAAAGAAGAGCGCCCATCTTGCTTGACGGGGATTCAAGCACTGGGCCGTCTTGAGATACAGTAAATTCTTGTGATCTGTAAAAATTGTAATTAAGTGTTTAGCACCATCCAGAAGATATCTCCACTCTTCTAAGGCAGATTTAATTGCCAGCAGCTCTTTGTCTCCAATGGTGTAAATTAATTCAGCAGGGGAGAACTTGCGAGAATGGAAACCACACGGATGTAACTTCCCGTCTGGGGCGTACTGCGAAAGTACGGCACCTATGCCTACCGTAGAAGCGTCAACCTCCAGAAAGAATGGTTTTAAGAAATCTGGCTGCTGAAGTACCGGGGCGGACGTAAAGGCTGCCTTCAGCTGTGCGAACGCTTCTACTGCTTCAGAGAACCAAAGGCTTGGGTCAGCCCCTTTCTTGGTTAGGGCAGTAATAGGCGCCACAATAGTGGAGAAACCCCTTATAAATTTCCAGTAGTAATTTGCGAATCCTAGAAATCATTGCACTGCTTTCAGGGAAAGAGGTTGAGTCCAGTCCCGAATGGCAGAAAGTTTCTCCGGATCCATACGCAACTCTGTTCCAGAAATAATGTAGCCCAAAAATGGAATAGATGGGACCTCAAAGGTGCACTTGGAAATTTTGCCATAAAGATGGTTCTCACGCAACCGAAGGAGTACTTCCTTAACTTGTAATCTGTGCTCAGAGAGATTCTTCGAAAATATCAGGATGTCGTCCAAATATACCACCACATTCAGGTACAACATGTCCCGGAAAACTTCATTAATGAATCGCTGGAAGACGGCGGGGGCGTTGCTGAGGCCAAACGGCATTACCAGGTACTCATAATGCCCGTCCCTAGTATTGAAGGCCGTCTTCCATTCGTCCCCTTGTCGGATACGTATTAAATTATATGCTCCCCTTAAGTCGAGCTTAGTAAAGACTCGAGCTCCACGAACTCTATCAAAAAGCTCTGTGATGAGCGGCAGAGGATACTTGTTCTTAATGGTGACTTCATTTAGACCACGATAATCGATACATGGCCTCAGGCCTCCATCTTTTTTTTTCACGAAGAAGAAGCCTGCTCCCGCTGGGGAAGTGGAGGGTCGGATGAATCCCTTCTGCAGATTAGACTTAATATATTCTGTCATGGCTTGAGTCTCAGGAACTGACAAAGGATAGGTACGACCTCGAGGTGGCATTTTCCCCGGAATAAGCTCAATAGGACAATCCCAGGGTCTATGTGGAGGTAATTTATCGGCCGCCTGTTCCGAGAAGACATCTGTAAACCCTCGATAAGCCTCTGGAATAGACTCCACGTCCGACTTAGCCGATGCACGAAGTGGGAAGACAGGAGTAAGACAATTCGAGTGACAGAAAGGACTCCAAGAAATTATTTGTGTTGACCTCCAGTCGACATGAGGGTTGTGAAGCTTTAGCCAGGGAAGACCAAGGACGATATCGTGAGACATCTCCTGAATCACAAGGAACTCCAGTTGTTCTTGGTGCAAAGCTCCCACTTGCAGCTTAATTGGCATGGTCTGACTTGTAATCAAAGCATTAGGAATTTGGACACCGTTAATAGCAGTTATCGTAATTGGTCGTTCGACCGACTGTAACATCAAGCCCAAACTCTGGGCGCAGGAAAGGGAAATAAAGTTCCCCGCAGCTCCTGAGTCCAACAGAGCCTTAACGGTTTTGACTTCTGATTCAGAAAACAAAGACACTGAAAGTAAACAATCCACTGCCGGAGAAGATTGAGAAACCACCCCTAGCTTGACTTCTCCGGAACAGGCTAGGACTGCCCGTTTCCCGGGCGAGACTTGCAAGACTTGAGGAAATGATCGCGGCTCCACAGTAGAGGCAAAGTCTACCCTCACGCCGACGCTGACGCTCTTCTGGGGATAGCCGAGACCGATTAATCTGCATGGGTTCGTCTGGACTGAAATTAACTGTCTGCTTAGAAGGAAGAGATCGGAGCTTCGACCGGCCAGACCGACTACGTTCACCAGCTCGTTCCTGCATACGAAGATCCACCTTTACACAGAGTGAGATCAACTGTTCCAAGGAATCTAGCAAATCTCTAGTAATCAATTCGTCTTTTAAACGATCCGAGAGCCCGTTCCAGAAAGCAGCCCGAAGGGCATCATTATTCCAGCTCAGTTCAGAAGCTATAGTTTGAAAGTGAATTACATACTGTCCCACAGTACGAGAGCCTTGTCGAACTCGGAGCAAGTCAGCTGAGGCAGAAGTCGTCCTGCCAGGCTCATCAAAGATCCTTCGTGTCACAACTGAGGGCCTGAGCTGACGGAAGGCAGCCTCAGTTGTAGGGGCTGAGATGTACCGGAACCTGGGAGGTTGTATCAGACCCCTGGACATGTAAGTAACATGAAGAGAAACCGCCCGAAGGCGTGACCACGACAACTTGAGTAAAAGTCAATGATATTTATTTATGACAAACTCCATGCATCACAGTAGCAGTAAAAAGTAACATAAAAATCAGCAGAGAAATAATAATACAGTTCCTGGGTACTACAGGGTGGCAGGGGCCACAGAGCTCTGGTGGTATGAGACAGTTCTTATTATCTGCAAGTTGGAAAGTCCTTACCAGGCTCAACTGTAGCAATGAGGAAAGCCCAGGGTCGTACCAGCTGGTGTTCCAGGGAAAGCTGGACTGCTGTAGATAAAATGCTGCTGTGGGTACTGGTTAGAACCAGACAGGTGTTGGCACGGAGTGGATACTGGCTGGAACCAGTTAAATAATAAATAAAGCTTGAGAGCGATGCAATGTAGATGAAATGTAGAATTTGAGAGCGGAGAAATAATAATACCGGTGGAGAGTGGTAAACTGCAGAAAGGACACCGGCCCTTTAAGAGAAGCTGTACACTGCTGGAAGCTGAGCTGGAAGCAGGTGATGTTGTAACTGGAAACAGGTAAGTCCAGAATGGATCGGAGAGTCAGGCTACACCGCAGATGGAATGCTGGTGCGGGTCTCTATAGCAGAAGTCTGGAGACAGGAGCTGGAACCTGGAAGACATTCACAGAAGAGAGACAAACTGGAACTAGGTTTGACAACCAAAGCACTGACGCCTTCCTTGCTCAGGCACAACCTATTTATACCTGCAGCAAGGAAGGCATTGGCTAGGCAATTATGTAAATTAATAATACTGACAACGGATTGGTAGGAAAGATCAGCTGACATAATCCAAGATGGCTGCGCCCATGCAGACACTTGGAGGGAAGTTTGGATTGTAATCCATGTGGTCTGGAAAACAGTAATGGCGGCGCCGGCCACCGGAGACAGGAGACGCCAGGCTGACAGATGCACATCCGACCACGCGGACACAGCGGAGGCCGCGGCTGACGTAATCGCCACTCTGAATGCAGAAGCTCAGGGACGGCGGCGGAGGCCGCGGGAGACGCCATGCCAGATGTATAAGGCGTTACTGTGACTGCGTCCAGAGAGACAGGAGAGGATGCGGGAATGTGCACATCAGGATAACAGATGGGATCCGGTCCTGGAGCGCAGGGCCAGCCTTAGGAGGCATCTGATAGGTAAGAAATGGCGTCCAGATACCCGGATCGTGACAGCACCCCCCCCCCCCCCTTTAGGAGTGGCCCCAGGACACTTCTTTGGCTTTTGAGGAAACTTGGAATGGAATCTCCGGACCAAGGCAGGAGCATGGACATCAGAAGCATTGGTCCATGAACGTTCCTCAGGGCCATAACCCTTCCAGTCAATAAGATACTGAAGTTGACCGTAACGGTGATGTGAGTCCAGGATCTTGGCTACTTCATACTCAACGCCTCGTTGAGTTTGGACTTTCGGAGTTGGAGGAAGTGAGGAATGAAACCGATTCAAGATTAGCGGTTTCAACAAGGAAACATGGAATGTCCTGGGTATCTTTAAGAAGGGAGGCAACTGGAGTCTGTAAGCAACAGGATTGATGACTTGATCAATTTTAAAAGGACCGATGAAGCGAGGTGCAAACTTCATACTGGGAACTCTCAACCTCAAATTCTTCGTGGATAACCATACCTGATCACCCACCTTGAGAGCAGGAACTGCTCGACACTTCTTATCCGCAAACTTCTTGTACCTGAACGATGCCTTGAGCAGAGCTGATCGTACGCTCTTCCAGATATTGGCAAACTGATGCAAGGTGATATCCACTGCGGGAACAGAAGTTGCTGGAAGCGGTTGGAACTCAGGGACTTTAGGGTGGAATCCAAAGTTGGTGAAGAATGGTGTTGAAGAAGATGAAGAATGATACTGGTTGTTATGACAGAACTCGGCCCAGGAAAGTAATTGAACCCAGTCATCTTGAGAGGAGGACACATAGATGCGGAGGAAGGACTCCAAGTCCTGATTCACCCTCTCAGTTTGACCATTGGTCTGAGGATGGTAAGCCGTGGAAAACTTTAGCTTGACTTGGAGGACTTGACATAAACTTCGCCAGAATTTGGCTGTGAATTGAACTCCTCGATCTGAGATAATTTCTTCTGGAAGACCGTGGAGTCGGAAGATCTCTTGTATGAATACTTGAGCCAACTTGGAAGCTGACGGAAGACCGGTGAGAGGAATGAAGTGTGCCATCTTGGTGAACCGGTCAACTACCACCCAGATGGTATTGAACTTGTTGCACATGGGCAAATCTGTAATAAAATCCATCGACAAATGGGTCCATGGTCGACGGGGAACAGATAGTGGAACCAGTTGCCCCGCAGGCGACTGGCGGGATACTTTATGTTGGGCACACTTTGGGCAAGATGCAATAAACTCCAAAACGTCCTTTTTCAGAGTTGGCCACCAATAGGACCTAGAGATAAACTCCAGGGTTTTTTGGATACCTGTATGTCCGGCAAAGCGGGAAGCATGGGCCCAATGCATGAGCTTCTTCCTTAGTGTCGGCTTCACAAAACATTTCCCTGATGGGGGCGTAGAGTCCATCCCTACCGTGGAGAATGCCAACGGATTTATAATAGGATGCTTGTCTGAAGACTCTGACTCATTTTCTTGCTCCCATGAGCGGGAAAGGGCATCGGCCTTGCGATTCTGAGAGCACGGACAGAACTGGAGTTTAAAGTCGAATCTGGAAAAGAAAAGTGCCCATCTGGCCTGACGAGGGTTGAGACATTGTGCGCCTTTTAGATATAGAAGGTTCTTGTGGTCTGTAAGTATGGTGATTGAATGAGAAGCTCCCTCCAACAGATATCTCCACTCCTCTAGAGCGAGCTTGATGGCTAGCAACTCCTGGTCGCCAATGGCATAGTTGCGCTCCGCTGGGGAGAACTTCCGGGAGAAGAAACTGCAAGGATGTAAATGGCCATCTTTAGCCCTCTGAGATAACACCGCTCCTACTCCAACGGAGGAGGCATCCACCTCTAAGATGAAAGGAGAGTCGATGTCAGGCTGTTTCAGGACAGGCGCAGAGATGAACCTCTGTTTCAAAAGATGAAAAGCTTGCATGGCTTCTTCAGACCACTTGGACGGGTTAGCACCCTTCTTGGTGAAAGCAGTAATAGGCGCCACAATGGTGGAAAAGTCTCGTATAAACTTTCGGTAATAATTGGCGAACCCTAAGAACCTCTGGACCCCTTTGAGGGTTAAGGGTACCGGCCAATTCTGGATTGCTTGTAGTTTCTCAGGATCCATCTCTAGTCCGGAACCGGACACAATGTACCCTAGAAACGGAATGGACTTGACTTCAAAGACGCATTTCTCTAATTTGCAGTAGAGATGATTGACACGGAGACGGGACAGAACCTCCTTTACCCAAAAACGATGTTCCTCTAAATTGTTGGCAAAAATGAGGATATCATCTAGATAGACCACGACATGACGGTATAGAATGTCTCTGAAGATCTCATTGACGAAATGCTGGAAGACAGCTGGAGCATTGCTCAATCCGAAGGGCATGACGAGGTACTCATAATGTCCGTCACGGGTGTTAAATGCGGTCTTCCACTCGTCACCCTCACGGATCCGGATGAGATTGTATGCACCTCTCAAGTCCAGCTTTGTAAAGATGGTAGCTCCGCTAACTCTGTCAAAGAGCTCAGTAATCAGGGGTAAAGGATAGCGGTTCTTGATGGTAATGTCGTTCAAACCTCTGTAGTCGATGCACGGCCGCAGACCACCATCTTTCTTTTTTACAAAGAAGAAGCCTGCGCCGGCTGGAGAAGAAGAAGGTCGAATGAACCCCTTTGCTAGGTTCTCTTTAATGTATTCCTCCATAGAATGCGTCTCAGGCAGAGACAACGGATAAGTTCGGCCTCGAGGTGGAACCTTCCCTGGAACGAGATCAATCGGGCAGTCCCATTCTCTATGAGGAGGAAGGATATCAGCAGAAGCTTTACTGAACACATCCGTGAAATCTTGATATGGAGGAGGTGGAACATCAGACGACCTGGGGGAGGAAGAACAGACAGGCAACACTTTAAACAAACATGTCTCAGCACAGGAGGAACCCCATGCCAGAATTTGCGTAGTCGTCCAATCAATTGTAGGATTGTGAAGACGGAGCCATGGAAGGCCCAGGACCACAGGATGTGTGGCTCTTGGAATCACTAAAAGTGAAATAAGTTCGGAATGAAGAACTCCCACTCTCAGACGAACTGGTAGAGTCCTTAGAGCAATAACTGTATCAAAAATTTTACTGCCATCCACGGCAGTTAAGGAAAAGGAGGAAGGAAGTCTCTCGGTGGGTAGGGACCACCGTTTAACATAGGCTACGGTAATAAAGTTCCCAGCTGCTCCGGAATACAGGAGGGCAATGACGTTCTGATAACGTTGAGCAACTTGAAGCGAGACTGGGAGATTACAATCTTGAGGGGATGGAGAGGAGATCATTACTCCTAGCCGGCCCTCTCCTTGGCGAGCTAGGGTCTGGAGTCCCGGACGTTTGGGACAAGCATTAATGGTGTGAGACGGAGCTGCACAATAAAGACAGAGAGACTCGGAGAGACATCTTCGGCGCTCAGCAGGAGTTAAACGGGAACGGCCAATTTGCATGGGCTCATCTTTAGTTGGTGACAGTTGGCGAGGAGGAGGAGCAGAAGATTTTGGAGCAGATGATCTTCCACGCTCAGTTGCTCTCTCTCTCAATCGTATGTCAACTTTTGTACAAAGTGAGATTAGCTCATCTAACTTGGAGGGTAAGTCTCTGGTAGCTAACTCGTCTTTAATACACTCAGATAAACCATGCCAGAATGCAGCATACAGGGCCTCGTCGTTCCATGCCAGTTCGGATGCCAGGATCTGGAACTGTATAAGATATTGTCCTACAGTACGTGATCCCTGGCGTAAACGGAGAATCTCAGACGAAGCTGAAGTTACCCGGCCTGGCTCGTCGAAGATGCGCCTGAATGTTGACACGAATGCAGTGTAAGAAGATAGCAGGGTGTCGGACCTCTCCCATAACGGTGATGCCCAATCAAGGGCTGAGCCACTGAGAAGAGAGATGATGTAGGCAATTTTTGTACGGTCACTGGGGAAATTGCCAGGTTGTAGCTCAAACTGAATCTCACACTGGTTGAGAAATCCCCTGCAGAATCTTGGAGAACCGTCAAATTTTGCTGGCGTTGGAAGATGAAGACGTGGAGCAGAAACGGGTAAGGTGGGTGGGGTTATAGCTGGAGTCACTGTGGTTGACGCACCGGACGCGTCTGATCCACGGAGAGTTGTCTGAATCCCATCCAGCCGAGTAGAGAGATCCTGGAGACAGCGGATGATGTGGCCCTGTGCAGCCTCCTAATGTTCAAGTCGGGCTGCCAGTTCTTGCATCGGCCTGGCCGCTTGATTCTGGTCTCCGGCTGGATTCATTTGGTCAGTGCTTACTGTCACAACTGAGGGCCTGAGCTGACGGAAGGCAGCCTCAGTTGTAGGGGCTGAGATGTTCCGGAACCTGGGAGGTTGTATCAGACCCCTGGACATGTAAGTAACATGAAGAGAAACCGCCCGAAGGCGTGACCACGACAACTTGAGTAAAAGTCAATGATATTTATTTATGACAAACTCCATGCATCACAGTAGCAGTAAAAAGTAACATAAAAATCAGCAGAGAAATAATAATACAGTTCCTGGGTACTACAGGGTGGCAGGGGCCACAGAGCTCTGGTGGTATGAGACAGTTCTTATTATCTGCAAGTTGGAAAGTCCTTACCAGGCTCAACTGTAGCAATGAGGAAAGCCCAGGGTCGTACCAGCTGGTGTTCCAGGGAAAGCTGGACTGCTGTAGATAAAATGCTGCTGTGGGTACTGGTTAGAACCAGACAGGTGTTGGCACGGAGTGGATACTGGCTGGAACCAGTTAAATAATAAATAAAGCTTGAGAGCGATGCAATGTAGATGAAATGTAGAATTTGAGAGCGGAGAAATAATAATACCGGTGGAGAGTGGTAAACTGCAGAAAGGACACCGGCCCTTTAAGAGAAGCTGTACACTGCTGGAAGTTGAGCTGGAAGCAGGTGATGTTGTAACTGGAAACAGGTGAGTCCAGAATGGATCGGAGAGTCAGGCTACACCGCAGATGGAATGCTGGTGCGGGTCTCTATAGCAGAAGTCTGGAGACAGGAGCTGGAACCTGGAAGACATTCACAGAAGAGAGACAAACTGGAACTAGGTTTGACAACCAAAGCACTGACGCCTTCCTTGCTCAGGCACAACCTATTTATACCTGCAGCAAGGAAGGCATTGGCTAGGCAATTATGCAAATTAATAATACTGACAACGGATTGGTAGGAAAGATCAGCTGACATAATCCAAGATGGCTGCGCCCATGCAGACACTTGGAGGGAAGTTTGGATTGTAATCCATGTGGTCTGGAAAACAGTAATGGCGGCGCCGGCCACCGGAGACAGGAGACGCCAGGCTGACAGATGCACATCCGACCACGCGGACACAGCGGAGGCCGCGGCTGACGTAATCGCCACTCTGAATGCAGAAGCTCAGGGACGGCGGCGGAGGCCGCGGGAGACGCCATGCCAGATGTATAAGGCGTTACTGTGACTGCGTCCAGAGAGACAGGAGAGGATGCGGGAATGTGCACATCAGGATAACAGATGGGATCCGGTCCTGGAGCGCTGGGCCAGCCTTAGGAGGCATCTGATAGGTAAGAAATGGCGTCCAGATACCCGGATCGTGACACTTCGGAACGAGGCCAAGAAGTTGGTATAACTGGAAACTAACGGATCAGAACGCTCCCATAACAGTGACACCCACTCCAACGCTGAACCTTCAAGTAATGAGATAATGTATGCCACTTTAGACCGATCAGTAGGGAAGTTGTGTGAGAGGAGTTCGAAATGTACCTCACACTGATTGAGGAATCCACGGCAATTCTTTGGATTCCCGTTATAACGAGGAGGAGTAGGAAGCTGAAGGCGTGACCTGGTTCCGAACAAGGAGGAAACATTGCCAGAGACAACTACTGGAGCGGATACTGGAACTGGAGCTGGAACCACCGAAGCCAGTGAAGTCTGAATTTGATCCAGCCGACCAGATAATTCCTGGACATAATGCATCACCTGATTCTGTGCTGCCTCCTGACTCTGCACTCTGGAAACTAGATCCTGCATGGCGCTTGCCTCTGGGTTCCGATTCCCCGGGTCCATGTGGCCTGAGTATACTGTCACTGGCCTAGACTGAGGGTGTTGTGAACTCGGGGATTCTTCCGATGGTTAGGAAGAGGAACCACAACTGAGTTGGAGAAGGGAGGGCCTGATGTAGGATCTCCTCATACAGGACGGTGACAGTGGAGTTCGATGAAATAAGAAAGAGCTTTATTGCAACAGAAAACAACTTAAAGTCAAATGCCAACGGAATAAATGAAGGGAAAGTCCAGACCCACTGGAGGGTTAAGTGAGCAGTAATGGGAATGCTGGTAATTGAAGAAACTGTGGGTGATGTTGAAAGTCACTGATAACCTGTGGACCTTATGAATGATGATTATTAACATAGATGGTTGAAGAACTTGTAAATGGTGACAGAGACGCTGATGATGTGAGAAACTGAAGTGCAGGGGTTTTAGACGCTTTGAGTTTGTAGAACTTGTGAATGGAGACTGAGACGCTGAGGATGTGAAGGATTGGAGTGCAGGGGTTTTAGACGCTGTGGATCTGTAGAATTTGTGAACGGAGGCTGAGACGCTGATGATGTGAGGATTTGAAATGAAGGGGTTTTTGACGCTGTGGATCTGTAGAACTTGTGAACGGAGACTGAGACGCTGATGAAGTGAGGAATTGAAGTGCAGGGGTTTCTGACGCTGTGGATCAGTAGAACTTGAGAACGGAGACTGAGACGCTGATGAAATGAGGAATTGAAGTGCAGGGGTTTGAGACGCTGATTCCGAGGAGCACGGATGACTGGAACACAGAAAGGTTACCGGCCGCTGAATACACCGAAGCTGGAGCAGCGAACTGGCAGCTGAAAATGCAGAGGGCACTGGGGTATGACTGCAGGAATCCTTGCCGGAGACAGGAGCACTGGCATCTACGTCAGGGAAAGACGATACTGAGGCACTGAAGCTCTGTCTGGCGTCTGACTTTGAATCTCCCGCCTGGCAGAGCAGTCCGATGACGTCACCTGTCCACGTGATGCCGGGTGTCATGGCGGCGCCCATGCCCCGGAAAACCTCCGGTAGCCGCGCCAACCAGACGCCAGAGCCCGTGGCCCACCGAAGGCAGAGGCCGCAACACCGACCAGCAGACACGCAGGGGTAAGCGCGGCGAACGCCGCCTCTGGTGTGTGACACTTCTAAGCAGACTATTGCGCGTTGGATCTGTAATATGATTCAGCAGGCTCATTCTACGGCAGGATTGCTGTTACCGAAATCGGTGAAGGTCCATTCTATTAGAAAGGTGGGCTCATCTTGGGCGGCTGCCCGAGGGGTCTCGGCATTACAGCTTTGCCGAGCTGCTACTTGGTCAGTGTCAAACACCTTTGCAAAGTTTTACAAGTTTGATACCCTGGCTGAGGAGGACCTCTTGTTTGGTCTGTCGGTGCTGCAGAGTCATCCACACTCCCCACCCGTTCTAGAGCTTTGGTATAAACCCTATGGTTCTTGACGCATCCCCAGCATCCTCTAGGACGTATGAGAAAATAGGATTTTAATACCTACCGGTAAATCCTTTTCTCTTAGTCCGTAGAGGATGCTGGGCACCCGTTCCAGTGCGGGCTGTATCTGCAGTTATTGGTTATAGTTACACACAGATTGTGTTGAGTTCAGTCAGTTTGTGACTGATGTTGATCATGCCGTTGCATGCGTTGTTGTTGTTGAATGCCATGTTGTACGGCGTGTTAGTGGTGTGAGCTGGTATGTATCTCACCTTAGTTTAATATAATTAAATTAATCCTTTTCCTCAAAATGTCCGTCTCCCTGGGCACAGTTCCTATAACTGGAGTCTGGAGGAGGGGCATAGGGGGAGGAGCCAGTTCACACCCATTCAAAGTCTTATAGTGTACCCATGTCTCCTGCGGATCCCGTCTATACCCCATGGTTCTTGAAGCATCCCCAGCATCCTCTACGGACTAAGAGAAAAGGATTTACCCGTAGGTATTAAAATCCTATTTTCTCTTATGTCCTAGAGGATGCTGGGGACTCCGTAAGGACCATGGGGTATAGACGGGCTCCGCAGGAGAAATGGGCACTCTAAAGACTTTAGATGGGTGTGAACTGGCTCCTCCCTCTATGCCCCTCCTCCAGACCTCAGTTGGATCCTGTGCCCAGAGGAGACTGGATGCACTGCAGGGGAGCTCTACTGAGTTTCTCTGAAAAGACTTTTGTTAGGTTTTTTTATCTTCAGGGAGCACTGCTGGCAACAGGCTCCCTGCATCGTGGGACTGAGGGGAGAGAAGCAGACCTACTTAACTGATAGGCTCTGCTTCTTAGGCTACTGGACACCATTAGCTCCAGAGGGTCGGAATACAGGTCTCATCCTCGCTGTTTGTCCCGGAGCCGCGCTGCCGTCCTCCTCATAGAGCCGGAAGATAGAAGCCAGGTGAGTATAAGAAGAAAGAAGACTTCACAGGCGGCAGAAGACATCAGATCTTCACTGAGGTACCGCGCAGCGGTAACGCTGCGCGCCATTGCTCCCACATTCACACACACTGACGGCACTGTAAGGGTGCAGGGCGCATGGGGGGCGTCCTGGGCAGCAAGGATTACCTCAAGGGACACTGGCTGACATATTATATACTGCGGAGGCAATATATTAGAAAACTCCCGCCAGTATAAAGAATTTGAGTGGGACCCAAGCCCGCCATTGAGGGGGCGGAGCTTGATCCTTCAGCACTAACCAGCGCCAATTTCTCCACAGCACGCTGCAGAGAAGCTGCTCCCGGACTCTCCCCTGCTGAGCAAGTACAGAGGGCAAAAACAAGGGAGGGGGCACATTTAATTGGCGCAGTGAGTGTATTATTTATCTATAAAAGCGCTGTACAGACTGGGATTTTGTTCCAGTGTCCAGTGGCGCTGGGTGTGTGCTGGCATACTCTCTCTCTGTCTCTCCAAAGGGCCTTATTGGGGGACTGTCCCCATAATTATTTATCCCAGTGTGTGTGGGGGTGTCGGGACGGGTGTGTCGGCATGTCTGAAGCGGAAGGCTCGTCTAGGGAGGAGGTGGAGCAGATGATTGTGGTGTCTCCGTCGGCGCCGCCGACACCTGATTGGTTGGATATGTGGAATGTTTTAAATGCAAATGTGACTTTATTACATAAAAGATTGGACAAAGCAGAGTCCAGGGAAATAGCAGGGAGTCAATCCATGGCTTTGACTGTGTCACAAGGCCCTACGGGGTCGCAAAAACGTCCCCTTTCCCAAGTAGCAGTCACTCATACCGACACGGATTCTGACTCCAGTGTCGGGTGGCCAAGAGTATTCATTATATGATTATGGATATAAAAGATGATTTGCATATCACAGAGGACCCCTCTGTGCCTGACACGAGGGTATGCATGTTTAAGGAAAAGAAACCTGAGGTAACGTTTCCCCCATCACATGAGCTGAACGCCTTATTTGAAAAAGCTTGGGAAACTCCAGAAAAGAAACTGCAGATTTCCAAGTGAATTATTATGGCGAACCCTTCCCCTCACAGGACAGGTTACGGTGGGAATCCTCGCCCACCGTCAACAAGGCTTTGACGCGCTTGTCCAAAAAGGTGGCCTCAAGGATCCTGCTGATCGCAGACAGGAAACTACCTTGAAATCGATTTATACACATACGGGTGCCTTGCTCAGACCGGCAGTAGCGTCGGCATGGGTGGGTAGCGCAATTGCAGCATGGGCAGATAATTTGTCATCTGACATTGACACCCTAGATAAGGATAGCATCTTATTGACCTTGGGTCACATTAAAGACGCAGCGTTATATATGAGAGAGGCTGCGAGAGACATCGGGCTGTTGGGTTCAAGAGTCAATGCCATGGCAATTTCTGCTAGGCGGTCCCTGTGGACCCGCCAATGGACGGGTGATGCCGATTCAAAGAGACATATGGAAATTTTACCTTACAAGGGTGAGGTTTTATTTGGGGAGGGCCTCGCGGACCTGGTTTCCACAGCTACCGCGGGTAAGTCTTCTTTTTTGCCTTATGTTCCCCCACAGCAAAAGAAAACACCTCAATATCAGATGCAGTCCTTTCGGTCGCATAAGTCCAGAAGGGGTCGGGGCTCTTTCTTCCTCGCCAGAGGTAAGGGCAGAGGGAAAAGAACGCCTGCTACGGCTAGTTCCCAGGAACAAAAGTCCTCCCCGGCTTCTACAAATCCACCGCATGACGCTGGGGCTCCACTGAGGGAGTCCGCGCTGGTGGGGGCACGTCTTCGACTCTTCAGCCAGGTCTGGGTTCAGTCGGATGTGGATCCTTGGGTGATCAAAATTGTATCCCAAGGCTACAAGCTGGAGTTCGAAGAAGTGCCTCCTCGCCGGTTTTTCAAATCGGCTTTGTCAGCTTCTCCCCCAGAGAGGGAAATAGTTTCAGCTGCCATACAAAAGCTGTGTCAGCAACAGGTGATTATCAAGGTTCCCCTGATGCAACAGGGGAAAGGGTACTATTCAACCCTATTTGTGGTCCCGAAGCCGAATGGCTCGCTCAGACCCATTCTGAATCTAAAATCCCTAAACCTTTATTTGAAAAAGTTCAAATTCAAGATGGAATCTCTCCAAGCAGTGATCTCCAGCCTGGGGATTTTAGGGTATCACTAGACATAAAGGATGCATACCTTCATGTCCCCATTTATCCCCCTCATCAGGTGTACCTGAGATTCGCTGTACAGGACTGTCATTACCAGTTTCAGACATTGCCGTTTGGGCTTTCCACGGCCCCGAGGATTTTCACCAAGGTAATGGCGGAAATTATGGTGCTCCTGCGCAGGCAAGGAGTCACAATTATCCCATACTTGGACGATCTCCTGATAAAAGCGAGATCGAGAGATCAATTGCTGAAAAGCGTGTCGCTCTCCCTGAGAGTGCTGCAGCAACACGGCTGGATTCTAAATCTACCAAAGTCGCAGTTGATTCCAACGACTCGGCTATCATTTTTGGGCATGATTCTGGACACGGAAAAGAAGAGGGTTTTTCTCCCAACGGAAAAAGCCCAGGACCTCCAGAACATGGTCAGAGACCTGCTAAAACCAAAAAGAGTGTCCGTTCATCAATGCACTCGTGTACTGGGAAAAATGGTGGCGGCCTACGAGGCCATCCCCTTTGGCAAGTTCCATGCGAGGACGTTTCAGTGGGACCTTCTGGACAAGTGGTCGGGGTCCCATCTACTAATGCATCAGATAATAAGCCTGTCCCCCAGGGCCAGGGTGTCTCTCCTGTGGTGGCTGCAGAGTGCTCACCTTCTAGAGGGTCGCAGGTTCGGCATTCAAGACTGGGTTCTCGTGACCACGGACGCGAGCCTCCGAGGATTGGGAGCAGTCACACAAGGAAGAAATTTTCAGGGACTATGGTCAAGCCAGGAGGCTTGTCTACACATCAACATGCTGGAATTAAGGGCCATATACAACGGCCTACGGCAAGCGGAGAATCTTCTTCGCGACCTACCCGTTCTGATTCAATCGGACAACGTCACAGCCGTGGCTCATGTAAACCGCCAAGGCGGGACAAGGAGCAGAGTGGCAATGGCGGAGGCCACCAGGATTCTTCGCTGGGCGGAAAATCATGTAAGCGCTCTGTCAGCAGTTTTCATTCCGGGAGTGGACAACTGGGAAGCATTCTTCCTCAGCAGACACGATCTCCATCCAGGAGAGTGGGGTCTTCATCAAGAAGTTTTTGCAGAGATAACAAGTCGTTGGGGACTTCCTCAAATAGACATGATGGCTTCACGCCTCAACAAGAAGCTTCGGAGGTATTGTTCCAGGTCAAGGGACCCTAAGGCAGTGGCGGTGGACGCCCTGGTGACACCATGGGTGTTTCAGTCGGTCTATGTGTTCCCTCCTCTTCCGCTCATCTCAAAAACATTGAGAATCATAAGACAAAAAAGAGTGCAGACAATACTCATTGTTCCGGATTGGCCCCGAAGGGCCTGGTATTCAGATCTTCAGGAAATGCTCACAGAAGATCCGTGGCCTCTTCCTCCCAGGGAGGACCTGTTGCAGCAGGGACCCTGCGTGTTCCAAGACTTACCGCGGTTACGTTTGACGGCATGGCAGTTGAACGCCAAATCCTAGCTAGGAAAGGTATTCCGGGGGGAAGTCATCCCTACTCTAATCAAAGCTAGGAAGGAGGTAACGGTGAGACATTGTCACCGTATCTGGAGGAAATATGTATCTTGGTGTGAAGCCAAGAATGCTCCTACGGAAGATTTCCACCTGGGCCATTTTCTCCACTTTCTACAGACAGGAGTGGATATGGGCCTAAAGTTAGGCTCCATTAAGGTGCAGATTTCGGCCCTATCAATATTCTTTCAGAAGGAATTGGCTTCTCTCCCAGAAGTCCAGACTTTTGTAAAGGGAGTGCTGCACATCCAGCCTCCTTTTGTGCCCCCAGTGGCACCATGGGACCTTAACGTGGTGTTACAGTTCCTTAAATCACACTGGTTTGAACCTCTTCAAACAGTTGAATTAAAATTTCTCACTTGGAAAGTGGTCATGTTGTTGGCCTTGGCATCTGCGAGGCGGGTGTCCGAATTGGTGGCTTTGTCTCACAAGAGCCCCTATCTGATTTTCCATGAGGATCGAGCAGAATTGAGAACTCGTCCTCAATTTCTGCCTAAGGTGGTTTCGTCGTTTCATATGAACCAACCTATTGTGGTACCGGTGGCTATGGGGGACTTGGAGGATTCCAAGTCTCTTGATGTAGTCAGGGCCTTAAAAATTTATGTAGCCAGGACGGCTCGAATTCGTAAAACAGAGGCACTGTTTGTCCTGTATGCGGCCAACAAGGTTGGCGCTCCTGCTTCTAAGCAGACTATTGCTCGCTGGATCTGTAACACAATTCAGCAGGCTCATTCTACGGCTGGATTGCCGTTACCTAATTCGGTAAAGGCCCATTCCACTAGGAAGTTGGGCTCTTCTTGGGCGGCTGCCCGAGGCGTCTCGGCTTTACAGCTTTTCCGAGCAGCTACTTGGTCGGGTTCAAACAATTTTGAAAAATTCTACAAGTTTGATACCCTGGCTGAGGAGGACCTCATGTTTGCTCAATCGGTGCTGCAGAGTCATCCGCACTCTCCCGCCCGGTCTGGATCTTTGGTATAATCCCCATGGTCCTTACGGAGTCCCCAGCATCCTCTAGGACGTAAAAGAAAATAAGATTTTATACCTACCGGTAAATCTTTTTCTCCTAGTCCGTAGAGGATGCTGGGTGCCCGTCCCAGTGCGGACTAATTTTCTGCAAGGCTTGTCTATAGTTGTTGCTTACATAAGGGTTATGTTACGGCTTAGATCAGTCTTTGGCTGATGCTGTTTTTGTTCATACTGTTAACTGGTTCGTATATTCCATGTTGTACAGTGTGGATGGTGTGGGCTGGTATGTATCTTGCCCTTAGATTTACAAAAATCCTTTCCTCGTACTGTCCGTCTCCTCTGGGCACAGTTCTCTAACTGAGGTCTGGAGGAGGGGCATAGAGGGAGGAGCCAGTGCACACCCATCTAAAGTCTTTAAAGTGCCCATGTCTCCTGCGGAGCCTGTCTATACCCCATGGTCCTTACGGAGTCCCCAGCATCCTCTACGGACTAGGAGAAAAAGATTTACCGGTAGGTTTAAAATCTTATTTTTACTCATGCTCTCTGACACTTTTTAGTTAGGATGTTGTATTGTTTACTTGTGCAGCAGGTTAACACAGATATAACCTTCAGAAGTATAAATCTGCTTTACATTTTTAAAATAAAGGACGAAGTTCAAACAAAAATATTATTGTATTTGTCCTAAACAACAGGACCACATGTTGTGTATGTAATTAAATATTTGCCAAAAACAAGCAAACTTTTATTTCTGTTAACAAATCAATCAGGATGATGTGGATTTAATGAGAAAATCCTGAGATGAGTCTAATGGATGTTTATTAAATAAAATATTCAACACATACACGTTCTTTTTGGATGTGAGGCATGGGAGGGGTGTTCAGGGTGGTCTCATGAATGGGCACCTCTTGTGTGTATACCACACCTATCTGGAGTTGGTGTTGCAGAACTTCATGGTAGTGTGCTGATCGTAGATGATGTGAAGGAAACCACAGGTAAGCGAAACAGTATTGGGACACAACGTGACACAAAGGTATTGTATAACTCCCTAACTGCATTTGTGTGGTTATATTGCATTCTGTTGTACACAGCTCTAGCCATCCTGTTAATACGTTCATTGGTGTTGGAATGCAAATGTCTTCTCATTTGCCTAAATATATTTCTGCAGCAGGGTAAACTGGTATTCCACAGGGAATAACATCGGAGTGTAGAGTTGGATCTTGATCCGAGGCACCAACAGGCTAAAGCTATGACTGTTCCCAGGATGCACTGCACCGCCTCTTCTATAGCCCCGCCTCCAGGCACTGGAGCTCAGTTTGTAAGTTTGTGCCTGCAGTGCAGGTCACTAACAGGTGGGGCTGCGCTAGGCAGCCCTGAAAAGAGCTTTTTAGAAGACTTCAAGGGCCGCAGCACTTTCTATGTCTTTATGACGTTCTGTGCTGTGGCTCCATCACCTCCCTCAGCGGTGCAGCAAATGCCCGCGGCCTGGTTCCCGGGTACTTGCAGTGGAGACACACCGGTTTTTCAGGCACACCACAGCTGTCATTCTCCAGGATCGCGTGGCTGCGCTAAAGAGAGGAAGTAAGATAAATTGCGATCCGGTCGTGGTTCCAGGAGACGGACCGCGCCGCTGGAGTGGACACTGTGTCGCACAGGGACCCCACTATATCCACCAGGGCAAGGAGCACAGGTTGGATTTATTAAAATCCAATTGTAAAAAGCTCCACAGTACCCAGTGGTGAAGTCCAGCAGAGGGGATAAGGCGCTGACCTGTAGCCTCTCCCGCAGCTCCGGGGCGCCATCTACTGCTGGTGTTCCCGCCCTGGAGCTGCATCTACATAGTAACATAGTAATTGAGGTTGAAAAGAGGCAAAATGCCCATCGCAGTCAACCTGTATTTTGTATTACGTTGAGTTGATTTTACTGTACCTGCTGAAGAATGTTTTATGAGTAGTTAACAACTACAAATCATGTTACATCTGGATTAACAACGTCAATATTTTATATGTTGTAACCTTGGATATCTTTTTCAATCAGAAATTCATCCAATCCCCTTTCAAATGCATTTACAGAGTCCACCATTACCACCTTCCCTGGCAAGGCAATCCAAATCCTTATTGCCCTAACAGTGAAGAACCCTTTCCTCCGTTGCGTACGGAATTTTCTCTCCTCCAGCCTCAGCGAGTGCCCACGTGTCCTAAACAGAGTTCTTTTAATAAATAATTCCTCTGATAACTCTTTGTAGTACCCCTTTACATTATTGAAGACATTAATAATGTTTCCTCTTAGATGCCTCTTTTGCAGTGTATGCATGTTCAACCTAGTAAGCCTTTCCTCGTAATCCAGTCCCTCTAGCCCTTTAATCAAGTTAGTAGCTCGCCTTTGAACCCTCTCGTGTTCACTGATATATTTTTTATACAGTGGTGCCCAAAACTGAACACAATATTCCAGGTGCGGACGTACCAATGATTTGTACAACGGCAGAATTACATCCTCGTCCCTTGTCTCAATTCCCCGTTTTATGCATGCTAGCACCTTACTTGCCTTCTTTACTGCGCTTTGACATTGTATACGGTTATTAAGCTTATTATCAATGAGTACCCCCAAATCTTTTTCCAAAACTGTTACCCCCGGACTTTCCCCGTTTAATATGTAGGATGCAAGTTTGTTTTTAGTCCCAAAATGCATAACCTTGCATTTTTCTATATTCGACCTCATTCTCCATATAGACGCCCAGATTTCAAGTTTAGATAAGTCATTCTGCAGAGACTCCACATCTATTTCTGAAGTAATTACCCTACACAGTTTAGTATCATCTGCAAAAATTGACACTGTGCTTTCCAGGCCTATTTCTAGGTCATTGATAAATATGTTGAACAGTAGTGGCCCGAGTACGGACCCCTGTGGTATTCTGCTGACTACTGGTGTCCAGCTTGAGGACTTCCCGTTGACCACTACTCGCTGTACCTTGTTGTCCAGCCAGTTACTTATCCATGTACAAACAGTTTTTCCTAGGCCAAGCTCTTTTAATTTGATGATTAGTCTCCTGAGAGGCACTGTATCAAAGGCTTTTGCAAAATCTAAGTAGACCACATCCACTGCTTTTCCTTGGTCAAGATTGTCGCTCACTTCCTCGTAGAAGTTAACTAAGTTAGTTTGACATAATCTGTCCCTCACAAACCCATGCTGGTTCTTGCTAATAATCTTAGTGGTCTGCAGATACTCCTGTATGCTATCCCTTAGAATTCCTTCCAATATTTTCCCCACTATAGATGTCAAACTAACTGGCCTTTAGTTACCCAGATGATTTTTGGATCCCTTTTGAAATAATGGCACTACCTCTGCTATACGCCAATCCTTCGGTACCATGCCAGATCTAATTGAACTATTGAAAATCAAGTATAGGGGTCTTGTTAGTTGTGACCTAAGCTCCATAAGAACCCTCGGATGAAGTCCGTCTGGGCCAGGTGATTTATTAATCTTTATTTTGCGTAATCTCTCCCTGACTACTACTTCACTTAAACAAGTATCTAACCACAAATCCTCACTGTCACTATTGCTATGCACTACTCCCACCATCAGTTCTTCCCTGGTGAACACTGTTAAAATGTGTTCAGTATTTCTGCTTTTGATTCGTCATCATTTAACAATACTCCAAATTCATCTTTTATTGGACCTATGTTCTCCTTTTTTAACCTTTTACTGTTTATGTATTTACAAAAAAAATTAGGATTGGTTTTACTCTCTATAGCAGTTTGCTTTTCGTTTTCAATTTTAGCTGCTTTTTTGCATTTTTGCATCTTTTATTGCATTCCTTGTAGTAATGGAATGAATCCTCCTTTCCATTAGATTTATATGCTTTGAAAGCACGCTTTGTTTTATCGATTTCGGCCTTGACCTTCTTGTTAAGCCACATCGGTTTGAGTTTGGTACTCCTGCGCTTACTGCCCATGGGATAAATGTGTGAATATTGCTATCTAGCAACCCTTTTAAAGCATCCCACATTTCCGAAGTGTTCTTACCATGAAACAAAACTTCCCACTCAATGTCGGTTAATGCACATCTCAGCATACTGAAGTTAGCCTTCCTAAAGATAAATGTTTTTGTTGAACCCTTATAGCTATGTTTCCTGAAACTGATGTCGAATGTGATCATATAGTGATCACTGTTACCCAAAGTCTCCCCAACTTTAGTATTTGATATGTCCACATTATTAGTAATTACTAGATCTAGAGTAGTTTTACCCCTCTCATGTCTTCTCATTTCTAACACCCCCTTCAGCTTAAATTTCTGCAACCACATAAACTTTCTGCTGTAACCAAATTACTGCCACTGAACACTTCCAACAGTGTACTTTCACCTGTATTTCTGCTATCCTACTGCTCTGTTCATCTTACATCCACCACTCCTATTTCCAAATTTATCATACTATTTAACTCATCCACTCTACAGCATCCCCCAACACTCCCTGTCTGCCTTATCCTTTTCTTTGTCCTCCGCTCCCACCTCTATCCTTCTCCCCTAGTCTCCTACATTTCCTCCTCTCTCCCCTCCTTTGTCTCCCATCCACTCCACTGCCTCACTTCCACTCCTCCCCTGATTCCCCACTGTCATTCACCTCT
The DNA here is from genome assembly GCF_028390025.1 of Pseudophryne corroboree. Taxonomy (NCBI): domain Eukaryota; kingdom Metazoa; phylum Chordata; class Amphibia; order Anura; family Myobatrachidae; genus Pseudophryne; species Pseudophryne corroboree. The sequence goes on along the minus strand of NC_086444.1, from coordinate 652,257,286 downwards.
ACCCTACCTTGGGCCCAATCGTCCACCACTCTGCCCTACTCCCTCCCTCCTCTACCTCACCTCATACCCCTCTGTACCACACTTTACTCCCTCCATGCTCAACTGCTGCAGTGTCCCTTCCTAGCCCAGGAGCCAGCACCCTCACTACACCCTCTGTATCCCTGTCTTCTAAATCCATCTCACCTCATTGCTAGAGCAACCCTGATAATCTCATTCACATCACTCCCTTAGACTCTCTCCCTCTCTCCTGTGCCCTCTGGAATGCCAGATCTGTCTGTAACAAACTGGTCCCCACCCATGACCTTTTCATCTCAAATTCCTTCCATCTCCTAGCCATCACTGAAACCTGGATTACTCCCTCTAACACAGTTTCTCCCACTGCTCTATCTGCTGAGGGTCTCACATTCTCACACACACCCCGATCTGGGGGTCGCCACGGTGGTAGTGTTGGGCTCCTACTACCCTCTAGCTACTTATACAAACTCATACCACCAGAAACATTCTCTACATTTGAGGTCCATGCCATATGCCTCTTCCAACCTGTTCATCTTCGAGTAGCTGTCATTTACCGCCCCCCTGGCATGCCCTCCAAATTCCTTGACAACTTTGCTTCCTGGCTTCCTTACTTCCTCTCTTCTGACATTCCCTCCATTATCCTAGGTGATTTCAACACCCGTATCGATAATCCCACAAAATCACCTGCCTTTAAACTCCTTAACCTCACCTCTTCTCTTGGTCTCTCCCAGTGGACCTCCTCCCCCTCCCATGTGAGTGGAAGCTCACTGGATCTGGTTTTCACTCACCGCTGTGATCTTTCTGATTTCTCTAGCTCCCTGTTCCCCCTCTCTGACTATCACCTGCTCACTTTTAACCTATCTCTATCTGCTTCTCCATCTTTACCACCTAAGACTACCATCACTAAGCATAACATTGAGGCTATTGACACCACTTCCGTATCTTCCCTGTTTGACTCCCTGCTCTCTCCTATTCTCTCTCCTTCCTGCCCTGAACAAGCTACTTCCCTTTACAATGCATCCCTTACCTCTGCTCTTGACTCTGTCGCCCCACCAACCACCATTCACCCTCGCAGATCGACACCTCAACCCTGGCACACCAAATGCACCAAATATCTGCAAAAATGCTCACGTACTGCTGAATGTCAGTGGAGGAAATTGCGCAATAAGACTGACTTCCTCCACTACACATTTATGCTCTCATCCTACTTTGCTGCACTCGCTCCTCTGCCCACCCCTGCCTCAACTCCCCTCTTTGCTTTCTGCTCTTGACTTTGCCACCTACTTCACATCCAAAATTTACTCCATTCATCAGGACATAACATCCTACCAGAACCTGAGCAACCTCCCTCCTCCATTTCTCAACTACCCCTCTCCTTCCCTCCTACCAACTCTGACATCTTTCTTCCCTGTATCTGGAGAGGAAGTCATAGTCCTCATCCGGTCCTCAGCCCCTCCACCTCTCCACTTGACCCTATTCCCTCCCGCCTTCTCCACTTCCTCTCTTCTGCCTGTTCCCATCTTGCCCATCTACTCAATCTCTCACTCTCATCAGGCACTGTCCCTTCTGCCTTCAAGCATGCACTTGTCTCCCTTATTCTTAAAAAAACCTACCCTTGATCCAACCAATCTTTCCAACTACCGACCCATCTCTCTTCTCCCTTTTGCCTTTAAACTCCTTGAGCGTATTATCTACAACCGCCTCACTGTCTTACTTTCTTCCCACTCACTGCTTGACTCTTTCCAGTCTGGTTTCCGTCCTCAGCACTCCACTGAAACTGCCCTCATGAAAGTCTGCAATGACCTCTTTGCTGCGAAATCCAGGGGCCACTACTCTCTGCTTATTCTCCTTTACCTTTCTGCAGCATTTGACACTGTAGACCACCTCCTGCAAATCCTTTACTCCCTTGGTTTGCGTGATACTGCTCTTTCCTGGCTGTCCTCCTACCTTTCTGACCATTCCTTCTCTTTCTCCTCTCATGACTCCACCTCCCCCCCCCCCCACACTTCCTCTACCAGTAGGTGTCCCCCAAGGTTCTGTTCTTGGGCCTCTCCTTTTCTCTCTCGACACATCCTCATTAGGTGAGCTCATTAGCTCTTTTGACTTAAAATATCATCTCTACGCTGATGATACTCAAATCTACCCTCCCTCCCCTGACCTCTCCCCTGTTCTCCTCACTCGTATCTCCAACTGTCTCTCTGCTATCTCCTCCTGGATGTCCCAGCGGTTTCTTAAACTTATCATGTCTAAGACTGAGCTGATCATCTTCCCTCCCTCCCACATAACCTCACCTCCCACAATTTCATTATCCATTGCTCGCACAACTATCTCCTCTAGCCCCCAAGTATGATGTCTTGGAGTAATCCTTGACTCCTCCCTCTCCTTCAAACCACACATTCAGTACCTCTCAAAAACCTGCCATTTTCATCTCAAAAACATCTCCAGGATCAGACCCTTTCTCACCCAGGATGCTACTAAGACCCTCATTCACTCACTGGTCATCTCCAGATTAGACTACTGCAATCTCCTCCTATCTGGCCTCCCTCAAAAATGCCTCTCTCCACTTCAGTCTATCCTCAATGCTACTGCCTGTCTCATCTTTCTCACCAAACATACTACATCCACATCCCCTCTCTTGCAGGACCTTCACTGGCTACCCTTCCCATTCAGAATCCAATTCAAGCTTCTCACACTCCCCTACAAGCCCTCACGCACTCTTCTCCCTCTTACATCTCTGACCTTATCTCTCTTTACATTCCCACCCATCCTCATCGCTCTGCTAATGCACGCCGTCTCTCCTGCCAACTAATAACCTCCTCCCACTCCTAACTACAAGATTTTGCACATGCTGCTCCCTATCTCTGGAATGCTCTATCTCTCCCCATCCGACTCTTCACCTCTCTACAAAACTTCAAACGGGCTCTCAAGACCCACTTCTTCACCAAACCCAGTCAACTCTCCTCCTAACTCTCTTGTCTATGCTCACTGTCTACCCCATCTGTGTCACTCTGGTCTGTTAGCCCCTCACCTTTTAGATTGTAAGCACGCAAGAGCAGGGACTTCTTTCCTCATGTGCCTTTTCTTACTTACACTATCTTATACTCCATACTCCCTTTGATGGCACCTAACCCTGGGTTTTCTATACCTGTCCTATTTTGTCCTGTACTGTAAGTGCTGTTTTCTTGTTTGCTCATTTTATTATGTACTGTGTAATGGGCGCTATATGGATCCCTTGTGGCGCCATATAAATAAAGGATAATAATATTAGTTGGGTCCTCAACTAATTGAGATAAGTAGTGATCTTTTAACATATTTAAGAACTTGTTACCCCTAGCTTTAACACATGAATTGTTACTCCAATTAATATCAGGATAGTTAAAATCCCCAATCACTAGGATGTCCCCCAATCCCGCAGCGCTTTTGATTTGCTGCAAGAGATGTTCTTCCTCATGTATGCTAATATCTGGCTATTTGTAGCACGTGCCTATAACTATTTTTTTTGCATCTTTCAACCCATAGTGACTCCACATTATCGCCAGTCCCCTCATAAATAACCTCCTTTAAGTACGGTTTAAGAGATGGTTTAACATAAAGACATACACCTCCTCCTCTTTTGCTTGCCCTGTCCCTCCTGAAAAGAGAATACCCCTCCAAGTTTGCAACCCAGTCGTGAGAGTCATCCCACCATGTTTCCATAATACCTATAATATCATACTCAGCCTTTGCTGCTAACAATTCCAATTCCCCCATTTTACCTGCTAGACTTCTTGCGTTTGCAAGCATACATTTTAGTTTAGTGGTTCCCTTATCCACTTGTTTTTTTAAAGGTAACCTATCATGGTTTACTAGAGCCTCCCTAGAGTTACTCTTACAGACTGTCCTTCTCGCTCCCTTTCCACCCCCACCATACTTAATACTGCCCAGTTTACTCTTCTCTTTGATCACCCCAGTGTTTCGGCCTAAATTCTCTGCCCTGACATAAGTATTTTCCATTATGCTACGTACATCCTTTTCTATATGCTGTAATGATGACACATAAATGTTAGTAAATGTATTGCGAATATCTTTGTTAATAACCTTTTTAGAACCCATGCAATACTCTTGCCCTTTCCGGCTGCTCTTTCCCTCCCTACCACCGTCTTTACTATTCTCACTGCATGACCCATAGTTTCTAACTAAACACTCCCCCCAGGCTCCTAGTTTAAAAGCTCCTCCAAGCTACTAACCATCCTTCCCCCCAGCACCGCAGCTCCTTTCTGATTCAGGTGCAATCCATCGCGACAAAAAAGATGGCGCCTGACTAAGAAGTCCGCCCAGTGTTCCAGGAACACAAACCCCTCCTTCCTACACCAGTCTCTAAGCCACATATTTACCTTCCTAATCTCCCTCTGCCTCCCTGGGCTAGCGCGTGGCACTGGTAATATTTTGGAGAATATTACCTTAGATGTCCTTTCTTTTAGTTTCTGGCCTAGATCCCTATAATCTTTCTTAAGGACATCCCACCTACCGCTATCTTTGTCGTTGGTGGCAATGTGCACCATGACCGCCGGGTCTTTCCCAGCCCCTCCCAACAATCTATCTACTCGGTCCGTGATGTGCCGTACCCGAGCACCCGGGAGACAACAGACCATACGGCGATCACGATCCCGGTAGCAGATTGCCCTATCTGCCTTCCTAATGATAGAGTCCCCTACCACCACCATCTGCCTGTGTGCCTCTCTAACTTTCATCCCACCTGAGCCAGAGGAACCACTTCTCCGGTTGCTAGAGGGAACAGTCTCCTCTGGCTCCGTCATTTCCTCACTATCATCCACCGAATCTTCGTCCAATCGGGCAAATTTGTTCGGGTTTGATAGTTTAGAGATGTCGTGCCTCCCCCTCTTTTCTTCCTTCTAACAGTGACCCAGCTGGCTGCCTGATTTTCCTCATCTACCGGTGACCCCTCTCGCAACTTCTCCACCGTTCTATCTAAACCTTGCTCGAGATTATGAATATCTCTCAGTCGCGTGACGGTCTGCTCTAGATCAGTTACCTGGGCTTTCAGGGCAACCGTTCGCACATGTATTCGCACTGGGACGGCTGCTCCAGGTGCGCATACATCTTGCACGACACGCACTGAGTGAAATTCTCAATCACGGCCCCTCCCATTGTTTGAAAACTCAACTCCCTATTACCTTCAGGAGAACAATGCAAAACAATACAAAACTATGCAATATGATATTGACTATGACTAGCTGTGCAGAGAATCAATATTCACAACACAGCAGAAACAGTCAATTCAATAACATACACAATAAAGTAGATAATCAATACTTATCTAAGTGGGCCCTCGTCATCGATACTCCTCCTTGCAGATGCTCCAGCTCTCCGCACCTCCTTCTCTCTTGCTGCCATGCACCCGTCTTTCGGCACCTGCTTCGTCCACAGTTTGCAGTCCTCACTCAGGCAGGCTGTGACTGCCACAGCACACACTCGCTCACCCAGCAGCAGCCCTCACACCCTTTCTCTCCCATAGCAACACACTCTTACTCACTCTCACCCTGCAACATCACTTACACTCAGGGTCGGACTGGCCCACAGGGGTACAGGGGAAACCACCGGTAGGCCCCACTGCCTGAGGGCCCACTCCTTCCTCTTGGGTTCAGGTTTGAGACTGTGTACTTGTATTACACATGGTAGATATGTTGCATTACACTGCATTAGACTATTGTGCATTTCAAGCCTATGTGGAGGCTGGCCACACACCCTTTGTAGGCTGGCCACACCCCTAAGTATGGGCCCCTATCACGACATTCCCCCGGTGGGCCCTTCATACCCCAGTCCGACACTGCTTCCACTCTCTCACCCCTCAGCAGCAGCCCTCACACTTCCCTCCTTCTTTCTTTCACACACTTATTCACACACTGAACACGGCCCTCACACACTTAGTTTCATCACTCACACACTCCACTTGCTGCGCTAGCATCAACGGCCCGGCAGTGGTAGGGCCCTCACACTTACACATTCTCCTTCACTCCCACACACACAGCAGCATCTCTCTCTCTCCCTCACTCCCTGAAGAGATTTTCGCGCCATTAGATAGCTGGGCTGATCTCCGGGACTGCTGGGCACTGTCTCCTCTGTAAATTCGCCTGTATCATCAGCGCTGTGCATTTACAGACACTTAAGTATTCTACATGTCATTTTAAACAGTGTTAGTTAAGAACAAGTGTACTGCTTTCTAAATATTTAGTACAAGTATTCTGTGATATACATCCAGTGTTTACTGTGCATTGTTATATCTGTATACATACATACCTATATGTATTTACTAGTCCATTGCAGTTTTATTGTTTATATGTAATAATTCCTGCATCGTACCTGTGACTAAAGGCCCATGCACATTAGACGATGTCGCTCTGTGAGCGACATCGTCTAATGTTTCCCCCTCCCGGGCCGGCCGGTCGGCAGCCGACTGTACACACTGAGCGATATGACCGCTCATATCGCTCAGTGACGTCACGCCTCCGCCAGCCCTGCATGAAGGTCGTGGACGACAGTCCACATCTTTCATGCATGCCCTACCGCAGCGACGATCATTGCCGACCCGCGACGCCGCGCATCGGTTGTCGCTGGCGGCATACACACTTGACGATAAAATGAGCGACGTCGCTCAAGGAAGGGGAAATGAGCGACGTCGCTCATTTTATCGTTAAGTGTGTATGGACCTTGAGTGTGCCTGTAGCTGCTGTGTGTATTCCATTCTTGTGTATCACACGTTTGCTATCACTATATTCTGTACCCTGGGGAACTACGTGCGTCAGGGTCTAATATAATATATAGTGCTACATAGTGTATACTGTTTGTATTTCTCACTTTGTTATAAAAGTCACCCCACACCACTTAAATCCTCTGTTTGTGCTCTGTATTTACTGTCACAAAACACAGGGGATTATTTGCTGTTTTTTTTTGTTTGTCTGGCTATATTGTACTGTTACGTCCTAAGGCTACATCCCATACAATGTCTGCTTCACAGGGTGGGACATCCCATCACAGATTCTCCAGTGGGGGAAGTGTTAGCTGCTGGTTCAGGCACTGGGGGTGATACATATCCCAGTCCATCTGTGGCACCTGTGGTCAATCAGGAGCCACCTTGGGCAGCTTTTTCAAATATGCTGGTATTGCGTCTCACGCCCCCTGTGGGGCCTCCTGTGCCATTACAGCCACATATTGTTCCTGTAGTTAATCCGCCATGGGCGGATACTTTGTCTACCTAGTTGCAGCAATTAAATCAGACTTTGGTTAGACAAAAGTCCACCCCACGTCCCTCTGGGGCCAAGGGGTCATCTAAGCAGGCCATTTCTTCCTCTCAATCCACTAATTTTTTGGATAATTATCCCGATGAAGATGGGGAATATACTGATCCGTCAGACACTGATACAGTTGCTTCTTATGTGGAATCTACAACCCAGGTTGATGCTCCTGACCTAGTGGAGGCTATTAAGCTGATTCTCCAAATTGATGATGAGTTCGATCCCACTACTGCATCTAAGAAACCTGATAAGTTCAAACATCAGAAGGTTACTAAAGTAGTCTTACCACATTCTGACCATTTAATTAACATTCGTCAGGAATCCTGGTCGTCTCCTGGAAAGAAATTTTCCCTGTCTAAAAAGATGCAAGCTCGTTATCCTATCCCTGCGGAGTTGAGTAACAAGTGGGAAACTCCACCGCTGGTGGATTCTCATGTCACCCGCCTTGTCGTGTCATCTACTCTGCTTGTCACCACTGTCACCTCACTGAAGGAACTGACAGATAAGTGTGTGGAGGGATGCCTGAAGCCTATTTCCACTCTTACCGGTGCTGTACATAGACCCACTATGGCTGCCTCTTGGGCGGCAAAAATAATTGAAGCATGGGTTCAGGCAATAGAGGATGAACTACCTCAGGATTTTTCTGACACTGCCCGACAGTATCTGTCGTATATTACCACAGCCTCTCACTATATTCAGGAGGTGGCCTCTGATGCAGGGGTCATGGAGGCCATGGCATCTACTACGTCTATCCTGGCTCGCCGTATTCTGTGGTTGAGGTCCTGGAAAGTGGACCTGGACTCTAAAAGACCTTGGAGGTACTTCCTTTCAAGGGAGACATCATTTTTGGGGAGGATCTGAACAAGATTGTGACTGACTTGGCGACGGCCAAGACTGCGTTTCTCCCAAGTACTAATCCTACTGCTCAGAAGGCTAAGAGTACCACTTTTCATTCCTTTCGACCCCCAAGTTTAGCAAGAGGTCAGGTGTACCTAAGACAGGCTCATACTTCCAAAACCACTAAGCCCAAATCTAAACAATCCTGGGCCGCCCGTCAGCCTGCTTCCAAACAAAACAAGCCTACTGCATGATGGGGCGGTCCTCCCCCTGGGGGACCCCAGGGTGGGAGGCCGATTTCTGCAGTTCACCCAGGCCTGGTTAAAGACCACTTCAGATGCCTGGGTGCGGGAAGTTGTCTTTCACGGGTACGCTATTTTTTTCAAGAGACGTACCCCTCGCTGGTTCTGTTCAACGGTTATTCCTTCAGATCCGTTGAAAGCACAAGCGCTACACCTGGTTGTACAATCTTTCCTGGAAACAGGAGTGGTAGTGCTGGTACCTCTGTCCCAGAGAAGCAGGGCATACTATTCGACCCTGTTTGTTGTGCCAAAACCGAAAGGGTCTTTCCGGCCTATCCTCAACCTCAAATCATTGAACAAGTATGTAAGAGTGTCCAAATTCCATATGGAAACTTTGCGCTCTATTGTGCTGGCCATGGAATACGAGGACTATATGGTATCCCTGGATGTACAGGATGCTTACCTGCACATACCTATTGCTATGTCGCATCAGCAATATCTGCAGTTTGCTATTGGCAACCTTCATTTTCAGTTCCAGGCTCTGTTATTTGGACTGGCCACGGCACCGCGGATTTTCACCAAGGTCATGGCTGTGATGACGGCTTTCCTCCGTCATCAGGGAATCAGGATCCTGCCAAATCTGGACGACTTGCTGATTCTGGCGAACTCCCAAGATGTCCTCCTCAGTCAATTGGAGATGTCGGTCCAATTCCTACAAGCCCACGGGTGGCTCATCAATTGGAAGAAGTCCTCGCTGGTCCCTGCTCGGAGCATGGTGCACCTGGGGGCGCTGCTGGACACACACTGCCAAAGACTGTTTCTGTCTCCGGAGAAGTCCTGAAACTTCAGGAAAAGATCAGATGCTTCCTCTCTCGCCAGAGAGTGTCGATACACTCGGCAATGCAAGTACTAGGCCTCATGGTGTCGGCCTTCGACATGGTGGAGTACACTCAATTTCATTCCTGTCCTCTGCAGAGGTTAACCCTTTCCAAATGGGACGGCCTGCCTCATCAGATCAGGTCTCAAATGATCTCTTTGACTCCGGAGGTTCGTCTGTCACTGAGCTGGTGGCTACAGGATCAACAATTGAGCAGGGGCCGTCCCTTCTGGATCTCCTACTGGGTCCACCTGACAACGGACGCCAGTCTGCGAGGTTGGGGCACGGTGTTGCAGCAACACTTTCTCCAGGGTCGATGGCCTAGGGAGGAATCTCTCCTCCCAATAAACATTCTGGAATTGCAGGCAGTGTTCAATGCGTTGACACTGGCCTTGCCTCTGGTACAGAACAGGCCTGTTCAAGTACAGTCAGACAACGCCACCACGGTGGTGTACATAAATCATCAAGGCGGCACTCAAAGCCGCATGGCAATGATGGATGTGTCAAAAATCCTCCAATGGGTGGAATGCCATCTGCCAGCCATATCGGCAGTGTTCATTCCGGGGGTCCTCAACTGGGAAGTGGACTTCCTCAGTCGTCAGGACATGCACGCCAGAGAGTGTAGTCTTCATCCCGAAGTCTTTCAACTCCTAGGGGACAAGTGGGGCCTACCAGATGTAGACCTGATGGCATCTCGACACAATAACAATGTTCCGGTTTTTGGAGCAAGGACAAGAGATCCTCAAGCAGCGTTCGTGGACACATTGGCAATTCCATGGAACTTTCAGCGGCCATACGTGTTCCCTCCAGTGTCACTCCTGCCCAGGGTAATATGGAAGTTCAAGCAAGAAGGAGGAATCCTACTTCTAGTCGCTCCAGCGTGGCCCTGATGGCATTGGTTCTCAGACCTGCAGGGTCTCTCGATAGAGTGACCTTTTCTACTTCCTCAACGCTCAGACCTCCTCGTTCAGGGCCCTTGTGTCTAGCTGGACCTGGCCAGACTGGCTTTGACGGCGTGGCTCTTGAAGCATCACTCCTGAGAGCAAAAGGATTCTCTGAGGCGGTCATTCAAACTACTGTATGTTGAAAGCCCATAAACCAGCTTCTGCTCGGATTTATTACAGGGTCTAAAGTTCTTACTTCATCTGGTGTGCTGCTAAGAATTATGATGCATATACTTTCAAAACTTCCAGACTGCTGGCTTTTCTACAGCAAGGCCCAGACTTGGGCCTCCGTCTGGCCTCTCTCAAGGTTCATATATCTGCCTTGTCGGTGTGGTTTTAGAGAAAAATTTGCGTCTCTTCCTGACGTTCACACTTTCACTCAGGGTGTTCTACGGATTTAGCCTCCCTGTGTCCCTCCTGTGGCTCCATGGGATCTGTCTGTCGTCTTGAATGCCCTGCAAGAGTCTCCATTTGAACCTCTTGAGTCTGTGGACCTTAAATGTCTTACACTTAAGGTCGTATTTCTGTTGGCTATTGCCTTTGCTAGGAGGGTGTCGGACTTAAGCGCTTTGTCCTGTCATCCACCCTTTCTGATTTTTCACCGTGACCGGGCAGTTCTTTGAACTTGCCCTGGTTACTTGCTTAAGGTGGTATTATTTTTTCACCTTAACCAGGAGATTGTGGTTCTGGCCTTCACCTTTTCTGGTCTATCTTCCAAAGAACGATCTTTGGATGTGGTACGGGCTCTCCGTGTTTACGTGGAAAGGACGGCCTCCATCAGGAGGTCAGATTCCCTTTTTGTACTTTTTGGTTTTTACAAACGTGGCTGGCCTGCGAATAAGCAAACCTTGGGGGTCATTCCGAGTTGTTCGCTCGTTACCGATTTTCGCAACGGATCGATTAAGGCGAAAAATGCGCATGCGCATGGTACGCAGTGCGCATGCGCTAAGTATTTTAGCTCAAAACTTAGTAGATTTACTCACGTCCGAACGAAGAATTTCCATCTTTGAAGTGATCGAAGTGTGATTGACAGGAAGTGGGTGTTTCTGGGCGGAAACTGGACGTTTTCTGGTAGTGTGCGGAAAAACACAGGCATGCCAGGATAAAACGCAGGAGTATCTGGAGAAACGGGGGAGTGGCTGGCCGAACGCAGGGCGTGTTTGTGACGTCAAACCAGGAACGAAACGGGCTGAGCTGATCGCAGTGTAGGAGTAAGTCTCGAGCTACTCAGAAACTGCTAAGAATTTTCTATTTGCAATTCTGCTAATCTTTCTTTCGCTATTCTGCTAAGCTAAGATACACTCCCAGAGGGCGGCGGCCTAGCGTGTGCAATGCTGCTAAAATCTGCTAGCGAGCGAACAACTCGGAATGACCCCCCTTGGCCAGATGGATTAGAATGGTGATTGCACAAGCTTATGCGCAGGCTGGGCTCCCAGCTCCTGCTGCTATCAAGGCCCATTCTACTAGGCCTGGTTGGACCTTCTTGGGCACAGGTTTTCACAGAAGCAGGGTAGGCACAGTGGTGGACAAAAAGGGATGCCAGTTTAGCTGGGTGGACTTCATCACATAATGTGGAGATGGTGAGATACTGGGATGTTATCTATTTCAATTAGCTTATCCACATGGGCCATAAATTTTGCATCAGGTTTAGATAGCGTTTCTAGAAGTCATTTCAGAAACATATGCTCCCATTTGGTTTAAAGAGCAGGACAATGGCACTTGACCAATTGTGATGGGAATTTTCAGTTACACCTAAATCCAACATCTTTTTTTTTTATGTAGCTGTTCCACAGGGACGTGTGCTTAGTCCACTACCATATTCATTATTTACCCATGATTGTGAGTCTACATCAGATTCCGTAAAAATTGTTACGTTTGCAGATGATACTGCTGTTGTGGCTTTAATAAGCAACCAAAATGAGACTGCATACAGAAAAGAGGTCTTTTTTTTAATGTATGGGATTGCCGTATGGTACAGAAATTGTACTGTTGCAGAACGAAAGGCCCCGGATCAGGTAGTTAGGACAGCGGGTTGAGTAATCGGTGTCAAATTGCCCGGTATCTATGAGATATGTGAAAAGAGGATCCTTAAGAAATCTGTGGCAATTTTTGGGGGATTCTAGTCACCCTAACTACCCAATCTTTGCAAGATTGCCATCAAATAGATGCTTTAGGGCTGTTTATTCACACACAAAGAGGTTGCTTAACAGCTTCTTTCTGAGCACAGTTCATATGTTAAATTGTCGAAATGTCTCAATTTTAGGTCTTGAAATGTAACCTGCTGCACGTCTATGTTATGTGATATGATTTTGCTTGATTTTTTCATTGACATCACTTGGTGTTTGTTAATGACAATAAAGATATTCTTTTTTTCCATGGAAATATCCTCTTGTCTAGAATTAGGTATTTTACAGAGTTTTACGGCAAATTTAATTGGTGGCTCATTAACAATATCATGAGGAATTACTGCTGTTTAGCCACTTATTATTCAAAATATCTCCTTATCATTCATGAGAATCAGTGGCTTCACCATCCACACAGGATTTCCACTATTTTTACTTTGGGAGCTGTGTGTTAAAGCTAATCTAGCAGAAGGTTTGGCTAAGAGGGCTAACTAAAGCTGGGTACACACATAAAGATTTATGGGGTCTATGTACTAAGCCTTGGAGAGATATAAAGTGAATAGAGACAAAGTACCAGCCAGTCACCTCCTACCTGCCATGTTACAGGAAGATGCAGTTAATATCCCGGCTGTCGGGATTCCGGCATTCAGGAGACTGACACTGGAATCTCAGCAGCCAGTGAAATGCCGCCGATCGGAATCTCGACAATATCTCGAACCACTCAGTTGGTAGGTCCATGCCACCAACCAAGTGGGACTATAACCTGTGGTGAGCGAAGCCCAAAGTGTGGCAAGCCTGCGAAGGGACTCGCTGCCGGGATTCCAGCAGATGGGATGCCACTGTCGGTATAGTGTCAGCTGTCATCCTGTCTGCCAGGATATCATATGTATCTCGTTACAGGCTTTGTTTGAAAAATGACAGTTAGGAGCTGGTTGTTTGGTACTTTATCTCCGTCCACTTTATCTCCCTCTAAGGGTCTATTCATGAAGCAGTGAAAAGTTTGAAGAAGTGAGCTATGGCAACCAATCTGCTGCTACATATAATTTTATACAATGCACTTTATAAATGTTACCTCAACATTGATTGGTTGCCATGGGCAACTTCTCCACTCTTTTCACTACTTCATGAATAGACCCCTTAGGCTTAGTACATTGAACCCGTTTTGTCCAATCTGTCTTGTGGGAACAAAAATCTGGTAACGTATGGGAGCAAATGACAATCGACAATTTGTTCCCAAACACTGGAAAAAGACAATGGTCATTCAGACAAATTGGTCAAATCTATTTGATTTAACAAATTTATCTGAACAATCATTTTTGTCTGTTTTCCAGCATTTGGGACCATTTGCTTCCAGACATTACTAGATTTTTGTTACCACCAGACAGATTGGACAGGTAAGTGTATACTCAGCTTTAACCTTCTAGGGTTTTATCAGATTTTGTGCTAATCTGTTTTTGCTTTGTACTTTTGCAGCAATTATTCCTCATCCCCCTATACCTGAAGTTGTCTGTTCATACAACTCAACCTGTGGCACATCAGCAGGAAATCATTAACTACTGTATGTATAGCACAAACGGGTGTGGTATGCGTGACTGGCGGTCAGGAGACTGCCGGTCAGCATACCGATGCAGGAGTCCCGGCAGCGGAATCCCGGCCGGGGGGCGAGTACAGCAAGCGCTGTGCTCACCACGCTGTGGGCTCGGTGGTGACTTGTGGTCGCCACTAGTTCTGTTCCCACTCTATGGGTGTCGTGGACACCCACAAGTGGGAAAAGTCCCTGTTGGTTGGCATGCCGACTGTCGGGATAGTGAGGGGGCGGGATGTAGGGGGAGATTATATGACCGCCGGTCTCCTGACTGCCGGTCACTTGACTACATCCCGCACAAACATCTGTCATTTTGTGTTTATACTCTTGTAAATCCAGTTTGAATTTCCTTAGCTTTTTTGCCTGTCCTCATTTCCTCTCATTTCGAACACCTCCTTCAGCTTCAGTTTCTGCAACTACATAAACTTTTAGTTTGAAACCAAATTACTGCCACTGAACACTTCCAACACTGTACTTTTACCTGCTTTTCTGCAATTCTACTGCTCTGTTTATCATACATCCACCACTCCTATTTCCAAATATCTAATCTTATAGCATTTACCTCATCCACACTACAGTATGTCCAGCCTGTCGCTAATGCCTCCCAAAGCTTCTTGTCTGCCCTTTTCTCTCTTCTGTCCCCTGCTCCCACCTCTTTCCTTCTCTCCTAGTCTCCTACATCTCCTCATCTCTCTCCTCCTCTGTCTCCCATCCACCCCACTGCTTTCCTTTCATTCCTCCCCTGTCACTCCACTGTCAGTCACCTCTGCCCTGCCTTGGGCCCACTCCTCCACCACTCAGCCCTGCTTTCTCCCTCTTCTCCCTGCCACCTCACCTCCCTCAGTACCACACTTTACTCCCTCCGTGCTCAATTCCTGCAGTGTGCCTTCCTAGCTCAGGAGCCAGCACCATTACTACACCCTCTGTATCCCTGCCTTCTAAATTTATCTCACCTCATCGCTACAGCAGCCCTGATAATCTTATTCACATCACTCCCTCAGACTCTCTCCCTCTCTCCTGTGCCCACTGGAATGCCAGATCTGTGTAATAAACTGGTCCCCATCCATTACCTTTTCATCTCCAATTCCCTGCATCTCTTAGCCATCACTGAAACCTGGATTACCCACTCTGTTTCTCCTGTTGCTGTCTCTACTGGGGCACTCACATTCTCACACACACCTCCAACCCGGGGGCCGCCACGGTGGTGGTGTTGGGGCCCTACTACCCTCTGGCTACTCATACCAACTCATACAACCAGAACCATCCCCCCTTACATTCTCTATATTTGAGGTCCACGCTATATGTCTCCTCCAACCTGTTCATCTTTGAGAAGCTGTTATCTAACCCCCCCCCCCCGGCATTACCTTCAAATTCCTTGACAACTTTGCCTCCTGTCTTCCTCACTTCTGACATTCCCTCCACAATCTCAGGTGATTTGGTGATTTCAACATCCCAATCAATATCCCCACAAAATCCCCTGCCTCTAAACTCCTTTACCCTTACCTCTTCACTTGATCTCTCCCAGTGGACCTCCTCCCCCTCCCACGTGAATGGAAGCTCACTGGATCTTGTCTTCACTCACTGCTGTGATATTGCTGATTTCTCCAAATCCCTGTTCCCCCTCTCTGACCATCATCTGCTCTCTTTGCTTCTCCATCTCTAGCTCCTAAGGCTACCTTCACTATGCATAACATTGAGGCTATTGACACCACTTCCCTATCCTCCCTGTTTGAGTCACTTCTCTCTCCTATTCTCTCTCTCCTGCCCTGTACAAGCTAATTCCCTATACAATGCATCCCTTACCTCTGCTCTTGACTGTGTCACCCCACCGACCACTATTCACCCTCGCAGATCGACACCTCAACCCTGGCACTCCAATTGCACCAAATACCTGCTAAAGTGCTCACGTACCATGTAGCGATAGTGAAGTAAATCACGCTCTAAGGTAGACTTCCTCCATTACAAATGTATACCTACAGTGCTTCCCTTTCTCTAAACAATCATACTTCAAGAACCTTATCTCCCAGCCCTCAAACCCCCAGAGCCTATTTGCCACAGTCAACTCACTCCTCTGCCCACTCCCGCCTCAACTCCCCTCTTTACCCTCTGCTTTTGACTTTGCTGCCTACTTCAAATCCAAAATTGACTCCATACGTCAGGACATAACATCCCAACAGAAATTCCTCCATTCCCTGACCCCTACCCCCCTCCTTCCCTCTTACCAACTCTGACATCTTTCTTCTCAGTATCTGGAGAGGAAGTCATGGTCTTCATCCGTTCCTCACCTCCCACTTGACCCTATTCCCTCCCGCCTCCTCTGCTACCTCTCTTCTGCCTGTTTTCATCATGCCCATCTACTCACTTTCATCAGACACTGTCCCCTCTGTCTTCAAGTATGCACTTGTCTCCCTTATTCCTTAAAAAATACCCTTGATCCATCCACTCTCTCCAACTACCCACCCATCTCGCTTCTCTTTTTTGCCTCCAAACTCCTTGAGCGTATTGTGTACAACCTCCTCACTGCTTGACCCTTTCCAGTCTGGTTTCCATCCTCTCCATTCCACTGAAACTGCTTTCACGAAAATCTGCAATGACCTGCTTGCTGCTAAATACAAGGGCCATTACTCTCTGCTTATTCTCCTTTACCTTTCTGCAGCATTTGACAATGTGGACCACCCTCGTCTCCTGCAAATCCTATACTCTCTTGGTCTGCGTGATACTGCCATCTCCTGGCTGTCCTCCTACCTTTCTGTTCATTCCTTCTCTGTCTCCTCTTATGACTCCACCTCTCCTCCACTTCCTCTACCAGTAGATGTCCCTCAAGGTTCTGTTCTTGGACCTTTCCTTTTCTCTCTCTACACATCCTCATTATGTGAGCTCATTAGCTCTTTTGACTTACAATATCATCTCTATGCTGATACTAAAATCTACCTTTCCTCCGCTGACCTCTCCCCACTCTCCTCACTTGTATCTCCAGCTGTCTCTGCTATCTCTTCCTTGATGTCCCAGTGCTTCTTTTAAACTTAACATGTCTAAGACTGAGAAAAGATGTGCTGAGGTACCTCTGTGCGATAATGTGGTGCAGCTTGAGAAATATATTGGATATGGAATCACAACAGTTCCAAATAAAACAATATGCCAAAGAAAAAAAACAAATATTGAGCTCAAGCGCTCACAAATGAGTATACACTTCCCTTAATTTCTTAAGTGAGATGAATCTGGAGGTTTTTCCTTTCAGTTTTTCACAGGATATCCACATACATGAAAAAGAGAAACAGATATACACCAAGATCCTCGTGTATTATTTCCAGATGATATTGGTAATCACTCTCTACTGATTCCCATAGGAAATTTTAAATATATCGGGGAAATCCCCCTTCCAAAGCACTTACACAAATGTGAAGGTAACATGCATATATCATATATTAATATGAGATGATATTGATAAACCACTCTTTATAAATTCCCATAGGGCAGTTTAGGTGTATCGGGGAAGTCCCCCCTTCCAAAACACTTACACAGGTGCAAAAGTAACGTGCATATAGGTTCAAAACCTCTGTGGATGGTCACTCCGTCACCAAGTAAACAAGAGATATCGGGGTTGCCCCCCTACGTATGTCACTCACAATTAGTTGATGTATCACATGCATGTAAGGTGGGTCTTTCTTATCCACTCCTTATATAGAGCCACGCACTTTTTCCAGGAAGGCTAAGATGGAAATTGATGGTATACAGAAAAGACGGGGCCCTGTTAATCTGATCTCCTCCAAGTCTTCCACGGGTAAATCTTTCCAGTGCTGGCCTCCCTACCAACGCGTTTTGACCCGTGCCTCACTAATTGTGAGTGACATACGTAGGGGGGCAACCCCGATATCTCTTGTTTACTTGGTGACGGAGTGACCATCCACAGAGGTTTTGAACCTATATGCACGTGACTTTTGCACCTGTGTAAGTGTTTTGGAAGGGGGGACTTCCCCGATACACCTAAACTGCCCTATGGGAATTTATAAAGAGTGGTTTATCAATATTATCTCATATTAATATATGATATATGCATGTTACCTTCACATTTGTGTAAGTGCTTTGGAAGGGGGATTTCCCCGATATATTTAAAATTTCCTATGGGAATCAGTAGAGAGTGATTACCAATATCATCTGGAAATAATACACGAGGATCTTGGTGTATATCTGTTTCTCTTTTTCATGTATGTGGATATCCTGTGAAAAACTGAAAGGAAAAACCTCCAGATTCATCTCACTTAAGAAATTAAGGGAAGTGTATACTCATTTGTGAGCGCTTGAGCTCAATGTCTAAGACTGAGACTGATCTGATCATCTTCCCTCCCTTTCACATAACCTCACCTCCCACAATTTCATTATCCAAGTGTGCTGTATTGCAGTAATCCTTGACTCCTCCCTCTCCTTCAAACCACACATTCAGTACATCTCACAAACCTACCATTTCCATCTCAAAACTTCTCCAGGATCATACTGTTTCTCACCCAGGATGCTACTAAGACACTCAACCACTTACTAGTCATCTAAAGATTGGACTACTGTAATCAACGCCTATCTGGCCTCCCTGACAAATGCCTCTCCCCACTCCAATCTATCCTCAGTGCTGCTGCCCGTCTCATCTTCCTCACCATACGTACTACATCCACCTCCCCTCTCTTGAAGTACTTTCACTGGCTCCCATACCCATTCAGAATACAATTCAAGTTTCTCACACTCATCTACAAAGCCCTCACCCACTCTTCTCCCTCTTACATCTCTGACCTTATCTCTCTTTACACTCCCACCCATCCTTTTCACTCTGCTAATGCATGCCGCCTCTCCTGCCAACTAATTATCTCCTTCCACTCCTACCTTCAAGACTTTGCACGTGCTGCTTCCTATCGCTGGAATTCTCTACTCCTTCCCACCTGACTTTCCACCTCTCTACAAAGCTTTAACCAGCTCTCAAGATCCACTTCTTTACCAAACCCAGCCAACTCTCCTCCTAACCCTCTTGCCTACGCTCACTGTCTTCCCCTTCTGTGTCACCCTAGTTTGTTATCCCTTCACCTTTTTGATTGTTTAGATCACAAGAGCAGGGCCTTCTTCCCTCATGTGCCTTTCCTTCTCTTACTTACGTTATCTTACACTCCATACTCCCTTTGATGGTACCTAACCCCTGGTTTTCCGTACTTGTACTATATTGTCTTGAACTGTATTTGCTGTTTATGTACTCAGTAATGGGAAGCTGCAGATCTCTTGTGGCACCATATAAATAAAGGATGATGATGATAATAATAACAATAATAATAATAATAATAATAATAATTTAGCATATATGTACGTATTATGTGAGTTTTTGTGTTTACTTATCAAATAATGTTTGTTTTCTAGAAAGGACCTAGTTACTACATACATTTTAATTTTCAGTAATCTTAAGAATTTTGTTATACAAACTACTAATATATTTCAAGTTTATCAATAAAAGGTTAAATACAGGCAGCTACATATATCATCAGTGCTGTATCTGTATGTTCAAGAACATGGCTGTTTTTATGTTATAATTATCTACATATAGGTTGAATACTGTAAACAGATGGATCTAATGATTATAGCTACAATCTATTGAGGATGTCAGTTCTACTGGAAAAAAAAAAAAAAACAGAACACCAATTCTCATGGGCATTTAAAATGCATCAGTATTTCAAGTAGTATAGCATTTTGAATGGGTTAACTACTCCTGCAGTTTGACATTACTTTGGAAGGGGATTGCTGTTTCTCTGTCACACCAGACTGCTTCAGCTGTTAAACATCTGTGTGAAATTGAAAATGCAAATAACAAATTTATTACATCAAAATAATAAATATTTCAATCTTCTCATTATTTGAAATCACACATGGATATACAATACAATCCAACTTTGACATAAACTCTTATAGTCCGCAGACAAAGCATACAGACAGTTGCAGTGCAATTTAGTTCTTTGTACTGCACTCACAAACTTATATGTTCCAACAAATGTTGTCTACATTAAACAATCGTCTCTATATGTACCATGTACCTGTCTTTGTAAATATGTGGCACATGCCAGTGTCAGAGGGCCTGATTTAGAGATGGACGCAATTGTAGATGTTGTATGCAGTGGAGCAATTTTTTTGCCACTGTGCATGTGACCAAGTCGCACTGCGCCTGTGCCGTGATGGTCTTGCAACTTTATTCGCAGTCAGTATTTATCTGCAAAGTGATTGACAGGGAGTATTTGTGGGCATTAATGGGTGAGTAGTGGCATCTCAAAGGCAGACGTATTTGAAGCGTCTCATACCTTGTGACCGCAATCCTATACGCAGTCAGAATGGCTTCGGTGTCTTCCTTTTGACATCCATGCAGTAATATCATAGAGTTACTTAGAAGGTCGACTATCGACCGATGTACATCCGGTTTTTGCATCTTCATAGTTCATACACAAGTGGTGGACATCTCAATACAAATCCCAACATATGTGACATTTGCATATTTTCGCACAACCTCTGTGTACAAGATTGCAGTTGTGAAGGCATTTTCGACCATCTCTGAATCAGGCCCAGAGTTTTTAAGAAGCAATAGCATGCAGTTCTGGCACCTGTCGGGATAGCATTATGGACTGATGCAGTTTTTTAGATTTTCTTGGTTATGAAATAGATGGATGCGCTTCAGCCCAGACATTCTTTTCACAATATTCCTACTGTATATCCAGTTTTTGTAACCCTTTACTCACAGTAATTGCACGTTTGTGTTCAAAACTTGGCACTTTGAGTAGTCAGCTACTTACATGCTGTAAGGAGTTCAATGCTCTTATAGGTGTCATGGTACTAGTCACTTACTGGTGAGAACCTTTTAGCTGCGGTAGCTATCAGATACTCATCACAACTGCCAAGCTGAGAGGATGTGTTATAAGGGATAGAGATGAAGTAAATGGTTTGGAGAAGGTAGATAATAGGGTAGAAATCACAAACAAAATTTGCCCAAGTTAGTCAAATTTTAATTTGATGCTAGTAGATTCTTGCAGGATGTGGTCATGATGGACAACGCTTATGTCTGTAAGCTGGAAAAAGTACAATCTTCTTGAGCCAAAGCCGAAGTCGATATTTTGGAAAATGCACTGTATGTAATTTTGTCCTAATTGACTTAACATTTTGCAAGGTACTGATTGCATGAAGGGCCTACTTCAGATGCAATCGCAAAGCTGCTATTGTACACAAATCGGCTGATGTTTTCTTACTGCGCATGCATCTGAATCACAGTGTGCATGCGCAGCGAGTGAAATGTGGTTGTGGTCGCACCGCAGAATTAGTTGCAAAGTGAGTGACAGGAAGAGAGAGTTTGGGGGTGGTAAAAGGGAGTGGTCGGGTAAACGCAGGCGTATCATGGGGGTAATTCCAAGTTGATCGCAGCAGGAATTTTGTTAGCAGTTGGGCAAAACCGTGTGCACTGCAGGGAGGCAGATTTAACATGTGCAGAGAGAGTTAGATTTGGGTGTGGTGTGTTCAATCTGCACTCTAAATTGCAGTGTAAAAATAAAGCAGCCAGTATTTACCCTGCACAGAAATAAAATAACTCACCCAAATCTAACTCTGCACATGTTATATCTGCCACACCTGCAGTGCACATGGTTTTGCCCAACTGCTAACAAAATTCCTGCTGCGATCAACTTGGAATTACCCCCCATGTCCATTCAGATGGCATTTTCTGGGTGTGCATAAATGAACAGTTGTGATCTTACTTGCTACTGGAGAGCCCTTTGCATCCTTAGGGTGCAGCTCAGCCTGTTCTTCTACAGAGGCACTCAGACTCTGCGACATGACCAGATTTGCGACAATGGTACCAATGTGTCAGCAATTATACGCCATTGGACGGAATTGATGCAATTGTCCGTATGGTCAGGTTAGCTTCTACTCATATTAGCATATAATCACAACTGCGTAGGGCAAAAGATAGCAACAGCAGTAGCAAGAACAACCACATCTTAATTAGGCCCGAAGTGAAAAAGAATGTGCAGATGTCCATGTTGATGGACCACTGCCAACTGTCATCTATAGCTAAGTATCTATGGATATAACCAGGCTTGGAAGGATGTTGTCTCAAGAATTTGTTGGTTTAATCTAAAAGTGGTCTTTAGGACCAAAGTTTCATTGCACCAGCGCTCCATACCTCTCCCTAATCAGTTGCAGTCAATGGTCAACTGGACGATATAGTCCTTGTGGCACTTTGCCTCTCCTCTGTGAGGGTAAGCCACCTTTCATCTTGGAAACTAGTTATTCACCAACAGTGGGGAGAAGTGAAACATTGAGTGGACCCATAAAGCATTAACCTGTAATAGTTATTTCCCCTTTTTCCAAACTTACAGGCATCCAGTTATATCCATGATGTGTTGTCACGATTGACTGATAACGACAGGTATTGCACCATGGACAGGGTCTTATGTTTATCCCCGGGAAACCTCCTTTGAACCTCTATTATACACTCCTAAGCCCACCCTCTGTTAAATATATACAGTGGTACAGAGGGTTTACTGAAATGGAGCATAGTGTTTCCTTCAATGTCAATGAAGGCTATTCTCACAGCGAATCTTAATTTGAACAAACAATGGATTTCTGTGTCTACTTTGAGATGCACCAAAAGATCTTACATCAGGCATGTCCAAACTACGGCCCTCCAGCTGTTGTGAAACTACAAATCCCAGCATGCCCTGACACAGTTTTGCTGTCAGAGAATGCTAAAGCTGTGTCAGGGCATGCTGGGATGTGTAGTTTCTCAAAAGCTGGAGGGCCGCAGTTTGGACATGCCTGTCTTACATAGTTCATATTTTACTCCAAAATTTAAATTTATTATTGAGGCCTCTTCCTCTAACTGCTATAAATGTGGTGCCACGGAAGCGGATATTGTGCATTGCCTTTTGTGACTGTTGTCACGTCTGGCAGGGTTTGAGGATCCGGCAGCTGAGATTTGCCCGAGGAGGTAGCAGGCTGTGAATGAACCAGATGAGGGGGCTGGATATAGTTCCTTCGCATGGGACACGGAGCAATGAAGAACGTAGTCGGGGTTTGAGAGTCAATGGAAAGTATTTATTATGTACAGAGCTGAGGTAGGGAACTGAGGCTGAAGCACAATGGTTAAAGACGTGGCTGGAGGTGAAGAACTGTGGACTGTGATTTGAAAGACGAGACTGTAGATGATGAACTGTGGAACTGTGGATGGTAGTTGAAAACGTGGCTGGAAACAAGGACTGTGGACTGTGGTTTGGAAAACGAGGCTTGAAGATAATAATCTGCAGGCTGTGGTCAGTGGTACAAAGGCGTGGCTGGTGAAGGAGATCTGTGGAGTGTGGCTTGAAAGACGAGGCAGAAGACCCGGGGCCGACTGTGCCCAAAGAGTCTTACTGGACTGGGTTTTCCAGGAGCGCTTCCACAGGCGGTAGCAGGCAAGAAACGGCAGGGCTGCAGCAGCAACAGAGAGCCGACCAAGCAGGATCAGGAGGAACCAAGATACAGCAGGAATCCTGGGAGCACAGGCTAAAGCACCTACAACAGGGTTGTAACTTGAAGCACTGGCATCCCTGTCCTAAACCAGCCCCCTTTTATAGGGAGAGCTTCCCCTGGATTGGCTGGAAGAAACAGGAAACAGGAACTATGCTTAAAACTTGGTCTCCAACATGGCGGCGCCCAGTAATGCAGACCTTTTTGCAAAGCCACATTGCTCACTGCCCCTAATCTCCAAGCAACGGTTCAGCAAGAGCGACCCGCTGTAGCGGCGTCCCGCCGCCACGAGCGGACCCCCTCACCTCCGCTACTGCTGCCCACGGATCCGGCGCAGCAGCCCACCTCCGCCGCTGCCCGCACAACGCCAAGGAAGCCAGCCCCGCGGCCCCAGCGTACCGGTAAGACTCCGGACGCTGACAGTACCCCCCCTTTTGCAGGTGGACTCCGGACACCTATGTGGTTTAGTTGGAAACTTGGCATGAAATGTCTGAAGAAGTCTTGGAGCATGGACATCCTCTGCATCTACCAAAGATCTCTCCTCTGGCCCATACCCTTTCCAATCGACAAGGTACTGGATGCGACCATAATGTCTGCGAGAATCGAGGATCTTGTGAATCTCAAATTCATCTCCATGTGCTGATTGGATCTTGGGTGATTTAGGCAGAGCGGCTCTGAACCGATTAAGTACCAGTGGTTTTAAGAGAGAAATATGAAATGCATTAGGAATTCTTAACTGCGGAGGTAATTTCACTTTGTAAGCCACAGGATTCAACACTCTTTCGATTGGGTAAGGCCCAATAAATCTGGGAGCAAACTTTTTTGTAGAAACCTTTAATCTTAGATTACGTGTGGAAACCCAAACCCGATCTCCTACCTTAAGGCTTGGTACAGCTTTTCGTTTCAGATCTGCATAGGTCTTATATCTCTTGGATGTCTTGAGCAAAGTCTTGTGAACTTGTTTCCAGGCTTCAGTAAATTGACGAAGTGTTGACTCTGCGGCCGGAACCTCGAGCGTAGGCAGAAGTTGGAAGTCAGGAACTCTTGGATGGTAACCATAATTAATGAAGAATGGAGAAGATTTTGTGGCAGAGTGATAAAGATTGTTATGGGCAAATTCTGCGAACGGGAGGAAGTCCAGCCAGTCGTCCTGTGAGGAGGACATGAATAAACGCAGAAAAGTCTCCAGATCCTGGTTCACTCTCTCTGTTTGACCATCCGTTTGAGGATGATATCCTGAGGAGAAGTTTAATTTCACGCCAAGAGCAGAACATAGGGATCTCCAAAACCTAGCCACAAATTGAGGACCTCTATCAGACACGATCTCCTGGGGTAGACCATGGAGTCGAAAGATCTCTGCTATAAACAATTTTGCCAACTGGGATGCAGATGGAAGATTAGCCAGAGGAACAAAGTGTGCCATTTTAGAGAATCGGTCAACTATGACCCATACGGTGTTCCGCCCACCAGACATAGGTAAATCTGTAATAAAGTCCATAGAAATGTGCGTCCATGGTCTTAGTGGTACCGGCAAAGGATGGAGTAACCCGGCTGGTGGACCTTTGGGACTTTTATGCTGGGCATATTTTGGACAGGCAGCTACGAATTCCTGAATGTCAGTCCTGAGATGAGGCCACCAGTAGGAGCGTTGAATGAATTTAAGTGTCTTATGACCGCCCGCATGGCCCATGAAGGAGGAGGAGTGAGCCCATGTAAGAAGTTTTTTGCGAAGATTTGGTGCAACGAAGATCTTCCCTGGAGGAGGAAGTGGAGAGGTATTAGTTGCAGAAAAAGAGGTGGATTCCT
Source organism: Pseudophryne corroboree (assembly GCF_028390025.1). Taxonomy (NCBI): domain Eukaryota; kingdom Metazoa; phylum Chordata; class Amphibia; order Anura; family Myobatrachidae; genus Pseudophryne; species Pseudophryne corroboree. The sequence continues at coordinate 652,232,055 of NC_086444.1, read as the reverse complement.
GGATAAATTGCTCTTTTGAACGGTCAGAGGGTTCTTCTGAACTTAGGGAGCGAGATAATGCATCTGCCTTCTTGTTGAGGGAACCTGGTCTGTAACTGAGTTTAAAATTAAAACGGGTAAAGAAGAGTGCCCATCTTGCTTGGCGTGGGTTCAGACATCGGGCTGACTGTAGATACAGGAGGTTCTTGTGATCCGTGGTCACCGAAATTGGATGCTGAGCTCCCTCCAACAAATACCTCCACTCCTCAAAGGCCAACTTAATTGCCAGTAATTCCTGTTCCCCAATAGCGTAATTCTGTTCAGCGGGGGAGAATCTTCGTGAGAAGAATGCACAAGGATGGACCTTCTTGTCCTCGAAAAGCTGGGATAATACTGCTCCTACTCCTACAGTAGAGGCATCAACCTCCACCAAGAACGGACGGCTGAGATCGGGTTGTCGAAGAACTGGAGCAGTCGTGAAGGCCTCCTTTAAAGATGAAAAAGCTTCCAAAGCCTCCGGAGACCACTTGGCAGGATCAGCTCCCTTCCTAGTTAATGCGGTTATAGGAGCTATGACAGAAGAATAATTTTGAATGAATCTTCGGTAGAAGTTAGCAAACCCCAGGAAACGTTGAATTCCTTTAAGGGTAGCTGGAAGTGCCCAATCCTGAATCGCCTGGACTTTAGCGGGGTCCATCTGTAACCTCTGCCCTGAAAGAATGTAACCGAGGAATGGAATCGTGGGTACTTCAAAGGTGCACTTCTCTAACTTACAGAATAACTGATTCCTTCGTAAACGAGTTAACACTTCTTTGACTTGTTCCCGGTGGGTCTTCAGATCCCTAGAAAAAATGAGGATGTCATCCAGATACACTACCAAGCAGTCATAGAGGAGATCTCTGAAGATTTCGTTAACGAACTCTTGAAAGACGGCTGGGGTGTTGCATAGGCCAAAAGGCATTACCAGGTATTCGTAATGGCCGTCGCGGGTATTAAATGCCGTCTTCCATTCGTCCCCTGGGCGAATATGTATAAGATTGTAGGCCCCCCGTAAGTCCAACTTAGTAAATACAGTAGCTCCTTTAACACGGTCGAACAGTTCTGGAATCAGAGGTAACGGATATCTGTTCTTAATTGTTATGTCATTGAGGCCTCTATAGTCAATACAGGGCCGTAACCCCCCATCCTTCTTTTTGACGAAGAAAAACCCTGCTCCGGCCGGAGATGTAGAAGACCTGATGAACCCTTTCTCCAAGTTCTCCCGTATATACTCCGACATGGCCTGTGTCTCGGGAAGTGAGAGAGGGTAAATTTGACCTCGGGGAGGAGTCTTACCGGATACTAGCTCAATGGGACAATCCCAAGTACGATGCGGAGGCAAGGTGTCCACCCCATGCTTACTGAAAACATCTTGAAAAGATTGGTACTCCACAGGAAGGCTGGAAGGGTTGGAAGAACAGAGAGGTCTAACTGAAGGTAAACAGTTCTGAAAGCAGTCTTGTCCCCAAGAGAGAACATCCATAGTTTGCCAATCTATGTGGGGATTGTGTCTGATTAACCATGGAAACCCTAGGATTAGTTCATGAGAGGCTTTAGGAATTACAAGGAAAGAGATTTTTTCTGAATGGAGAACTCCGACCTTCATCTTTAGAGGAATAGTACGAAAGGATATAATACCCTCTGGGATATAACTTCCATCCACTGCGGTAACAGAAATGGTACGATCCAAAGGAACCGTTTGTATTCCAGATCGTTTGACCAGAGCTGACGTAATGAAGCTTTCGGCGGCTCCGGAGTCGAGTAGTGCAGGGATGAGAAGAGAAGAAGAAGGGAGCTCCAATTGGGTTAACAGGACAGACTCTTTCTTGTATGTAATTCTGAGAATTCTCCTAGCTTGACCTCTCCAGCACAAACTAGGAGCGGGCGTTTCCCGGACGTAGACTGCAAGTTTTAACAAAGTGATCAGATGCACCACAATACAGGCAGAGGTTCCCTTGTCGCCGTCTCTGACGTTCTTCATTGGAGAGGTGGGAGCAATTAATCTGCATGGGTTCTTCCACAGTTGGTGATGATGGTGTTGGTGGAAGAACAACTCTAGGCTTAGGGCGATCTGACCGCAACCTCTCCATACAGCGTTCTCTGTACCTCAGATCTAACTTATTGCATAAAGAAATTAGTTTATCCAACTTATCAGGTACGTCCTGAGTTGCGAGGTCATCTTTGATCTTTTCGGAGAGTCCGCTCCAGAAAGCTGCAATGAGAGCCTCCTCGTTCCAGTTCAGTTCTGAGGAAAGGGTGCGAAACTGGATCACGTACTGACTGACCGTACGCGTGCCCTGACGCAGGCGCAGGATCTCCAATGAGGCGGCAGAAGTCCTGCCCGGTTCGTCGAAGATTCTTCGAAAGGTAGCCATGAATTCTGGATAGTTAGATAAGATGGGATCCATCCTCTCCCACAAAGGTGAAGCCCATTCCAACGCTTGCCCGGTAAGTAAAGAAATTATATAGGCTACTTTGGTTCGTGCTGATGGGAAGATGGCCGACTGTAGTTCGAACTGGATTTCGCACTGGTTAAGAAACCCGCGGCATTGTTTTGGATTCCCATCAAATTTACTGGGAGGTGGCAAATGTAAACGTGGAAGTGGTACTGGTACAGGAGGAAGCAGGACCGGAGGTGCCAATGTGGGAGCAGCTGTAGATACTTGAGGTGCCGTCATAGCAACACAGAGAGAATCGTGACGTTCGTACATACTCTGCATGAACTGCACGATTTGAGATTGTGTGGCCTCCTGCTTACTTAAGCGAGACCAGATATCTGCAGTTGAATCCCCTCCTGAGGCCTGATCACCCGTCGAATCCATTGGGCCAGTGCTTACTGTCACGTCTGGCAAGGTTTGAGGATCCGGCAGCTGAGATTTGCCCGAGGAGGTAGCAGGCTGTGAATGAACCAGATGAGGGGGCTGGATATAGTTCCTTCGCATGGGACAAGGAGCAATGAAGAACGTAGGCGGGGTTTGAGAGTCAATGGAAAGTATTTATTATGTACAGAGCTGAGGTAGGGAACTGAGGCTGAAGCACAATGGTTAAAGACGTGGCTGGAGGTGAAGAACTGCGGACTGTGATTTGAAAGACGAGACTGTAGATGATGAACTGTGGAACTGTGGATGGTAGTTGAAAACGTGGCTGGAAACAAGGACTGTGGACTGTGGTTTGGAAAACGAGGCTTGAAGATAATAATCTGCAGGCTGTGGTCAGTGGTACAAAGGCGTGGCTGGTGAAGGAGATCTGTGGAGTGTGGCTTGAAAGACGAGGCAGAAGACCCGGGGCCGACTGTGCCCAAAGAGTCTTACTGGACCGGGTTTTCCAGGAGCGCTTCCACAGGCAGTAGCAGGCAAGAAACGGCAGGGCTGCAGCAGCAACAGAGAGCCGACCAAGCAGGATCAGGAGGAACCAAGATACAGCAGGAATCCTGGGAGCACAGGCTAAAGCACCTACAACAGGGTTGTAACTTGAAGCACTGGCATTCCTGTCCTAAACCAGCCCCCTTTTATAGGGAGAGCTTCCCCTGGTTTGGCTGGAAGAAACAGGAAACAGGAACTATGCTTAAAACTTGGTCTCCAACATGGCGGCGCCCAGTAATGCAGACCTTTCTGCAAAGCCACAGTGCTCACTGCCCCTGGTCTCCAAGCAATGGTTCAGCAAGAGCGACCCGCTGTAGCGGCGTCCCGCCGCCACGAGCGGACCCCCTCACCTCCGCTACTGCTGCCCACGGATCCGGCGCAGCAGCCCACCTCCGCCGCTGCCCGCCCAACGCCAAGCCCCGCGGCCCCAGCGTACCGGTAAGACTCCGGACGCTGACAACTGTCCCCAGGTACAAGCTTTGTGGCGAGGGCTCCAGGACTATGTTTCTGCCCATCTACGGATAAACTTTTCTTTTGATAAAATATGGGCTTTCTGGGGGGGGGTCTACTCAAAGGAGGTTATGGGCAAATTATCCAAAGGTAATCACACGCTCCTTATAAAACTAGCTGCAGCCACTAAAAAGACCATTTTATCGCAATGGATATCCCCAGACCCAATACCTATTGGGGGTAATTCCAAGTTGATCGCAGCAGGAATTTTTTTAGCAGTTGGGCAAAACCATGTGCACTGCAGGGGAGGCAGATATAACATGTGCAGAGAGAGTTAGATTTGGGTGTGTTGTGTTCAATCTGCAATCTAATTTGCAGTGTAAAAATAAAGTAGCCAGTATTTACCCTGCACAGAAATAAAATAACCCACCCAAATCTAACTCTTTCTGCACATGTTATATCTGCCTCCCCTGCAGTGCACATGGTTTTGCCCAACTGCTAAAAAATTTCCTGCTGCGATCAACCTGGAATTACCCCCATTGTTCTAGTCAACCCTAGAATTGCCTTTTTGTTCTCTATGGACTGGGCTGAGACCTCTTTTTGCAAAGAGAAAAGAACAGAGAAGTTCTTCGATATTTGGCTCCCTTACGTTTTAACATTTTCTGCTGTTCTGAAAGACGCTGTGCTTTTGTAACATTCCCTGGTATCACCTTCAAGTACTAGATAGTGGCCGACCTTTTTGATTTCTGTTGATTTATTGTTAGCTTCAGAGCTCTGATTTTCATGTATGAATCTTATTGTGACCCATTAATTGCTCATCTGTGGGGTTACTCAGCTCAATACTTTCGGAGTTCCTGTAACTGGTTTGTTGGACTCTGCTATGGTGACCGTATACATCAATATATCCTTCTGCAGTGTATGCCCTGATATCTGTTATGCAGTATTCTTTTGATATGTTTATGACATGTGTTTGTTCTACAAAATGTGAAAATGTCTGCATTACCATGTACTTGTCAAGGCAGGCTGTTTCTGTGAATCCGTTGGACTCAGACCAACCGAAGGAGCAGATGCCCCTGAGTGCAGGAAACAAGGAGGACGAAGATAATTCCTTTTCATATATTTATTAAGGGTAACAGATCAGAATGTGACTGTAGGAAGACTGAGACTAATTAGTTCTGGATTGGAAACTGTAGAGAATGAAGTCACTGAACTCCTGAAGAAAGAAGAGAGTGCCTCCTGAGAGAGATGGTTTGTTGTAGGGGCTTGAGAAGAACTGCGATGAATAGATTGCTGGATGGGATGATAACGTGAAAGAAAACTGTAAAGAATGTCCACTGAATGATACGAGGCCGAGACTGATGAACTGTGAAGAATGTGCTTTAGATGATACAAAGATGTGACTGAAGAACTGTGAAGTTGAGTTGTTGAATGATGCGAAGGCGAGGCTGAAGAACTGTGAAGACTGTTTGCCGGATGACGTGAAGACGTGAATGTGGAACTGTGAAGACTGGTTGCAGGATGATGCGAGGATGTGAATGAAGAACTGTGAAGACTGGTTGCAGGATGATGCAAAGACGTGAATGAAGAACTGTGAAGACTGGTTGCTGGATGATGCAAAGACGTGAATGAAGAGCACAGGCTGAAGCTGGCGAACCACCACGGGAATCCTGCAGAATCTGAAGGCACCGGCGGGAGAGCGGTTGACCGTGAACGCGCACTGGAGAGCTGGCGTGCGTTGTGCAGTGAGAGTCGGCTGAGAACTCGGAGAGCAAGATGGGACCAATTAACAAGAGACACACAGGACAATCTGCGGGACCACAGAGCTAAGGCACAGAGTAACCACAACAAAGCACTGGCACAGAATGCAATAATCCCAGCCTATTTATAGGCAGCAGAGAAACAGGATTGGCTGACCCTCACCCATCACGCTCATTGGTGCTGCCCTTGGTCTCCAACATGGCCACTCCCTGCACTGCAGACACATCGGGAAGCTGCAGGCCACTAGGTCCTCCCTCCAGCCTCAGGAATCCGTCACTCCCGCCGCCGACCCTGCTGCATCCCCGTGCAGCCACAGAGCACCGCAGACAGCCGCGCCGGCAGAGGACAGATCCCGGGGCCCGCTGCGGTAAGCGCTCGCCACGTGACAGTACTTTTCCTGTTAATAAACAGTTTTGAGGTCCATAAATATTGGGACATCAACACAATTCTCATATTTTGGGTGCTATACACCACCACAATGGATTTTAAATGAAACAAACAAGATGTGCTTTATCTGCAGACTTTCCGCTTTAATTTGAGGGTATTTACATCCAAATCAGGTGAACGGTGTAGGAATTACAACGGTTTCTATATGTGCCTCCCACTTTTTAAGGGACCAAAAGTAATGGGACAAACTAAACAATCCTAAATCAAACTTTCACTTTTTAATACTTTGTTGCAAATCCTTTGCAGTCAATTACAGCCTGAAGTCGGAAACGCGTAGACATCACCAGATGCTGGGTTTCATCCCTGGTGATGTCTTCAGTTCCTGCTTGTTCTTGGGGCATTTTCCCTTCAGTTATGTCTTCATCAAGTGAAATGCATGCTCAATCGGATTCAGGTCAGGTGACTGACTTGGCCATTGCATAACATTCCACTTATTTGCCTGAAAAAACTCTTTGTTTGCATTCGCAGTATGCTTCGGGTCATAGTCCATCTGCACTGTGAAGCGCCGTCCAATGAGTTCTGAAGCATTTGACTGAATATGAGCAAATAATATTGCCCGAAACACTGCAGAATTCATCCTGCTGCTTTTGTCAGCAGTCACATTATCAATAAATACAAGGGAACCAGTTCCATTGGCAGCCATACATGCCCACGCTATGACACTACCACCACCATGCTTCACTGATGAGGTGGTATGTTTTGGATCATGAGCAGTTCCTTTCCTTCTCCATACTCTTCTCTTCCCATCACTCTGGTACAAGTTGATCTTTGTCTAATCTGTCCATAGAATGTTGTTCCAGAACTGTAAAGGCTTTTTAGATGTTGTTTGGCAAACTCTAATCTGGACTTCCTGTTTTTGTGGCTCACCAATGGTTTACATCTTGTGGTGAACCCTCTATATTCACTCTTGTGAAGTCTTCTCTTGATTGTTGACTTTGACACATATAGTGTTCTTGATCTGGGCAACTGTTGTGAAGGGGTTTTCTTCACCAGGGAAATAATTCTTCTGTCATCCACCACAGTTGTTTTCCGTGGTCTTCCGGGTCTTTTGGTGTTGCTGAGCTCTCCGGTGCATTCTTTCTTTTTAAGAATGTTCCAAACAGTTGATTTGGCCACACATAATGTTTTTGCTATCTCTCTGATGGGTTTGTTTTGATTTTTCAGCCTAATGATGGCTTCCTTCACTGATAGTGGCAGCTCTTTGGATCTCATATTGAGAGTCGACAGCAACAGATTCCAAATGCAAATGTCACACCTGGAATCTACTCCAGACCTTTTACCTGCTTAATTGTTGATAAAATAATGAGGGAATAGCCCACTCCTGTCCATGAAATAGCTTTTGAGTCGATTGTCCCATTACTTTTGGTCCCTTAAAAAGTGGAAGGCACATATAGAAACCGTTGTAATTCCTCCACCGTTCACCTGATTTGGATGTAAATACCCTCAAATTAAAGTGGAAAGTCTGCAGTTAAAGCACATCTTGTTTGTTTCATTTCAAATCCATTGTGGTGGTGTATAGAGCCCAAAATATGAGAATTGTGTCGATGTCCCAATATTTATGGACCTGACTAGGGCTCTCATTCCGAGTTGTTCGCTCGCTAGCTGCTTTTAGCAGCATTGCACACGCTAAGCCACCGCCCTCTGGGAGTGTATCTTAGCATAGCAGAATTGCAAACGAAAGATTAGCAGAATTGCGAATAGAAATTTCTTAGCAGTTTCTGAGTAGCTCGAGACTTACTCAGCCATTGCGATCAGTTCAGTCAGTTTCGTTCCTGGTTTGACGTCAAACACACCCAGCGTTCGCCCAGACACTCCCCCGTTTCTTCAGACACTCCCGCGTTTTTCCCAGAAACGCCAGCGTTTTTTCGCACACGCCCAGAAAACGGCAAGTTTCCGCCCAGAAACACCCACTTCCTGTCAATCACAGTACGATCACCAGAACGATGAAAACACCTCATTATGCCGAGAGTAAAATACCTAACTTTTGTGTAAAATAACTAAGCGCATGCGCTCTGCGAACCTTGCGCATGCGCAGTAAGCGACTAATCGCAATATAGCGAAAATCGGCAACGAGCGACCAACTCGGAATGACCCCCTATATGTGTTTCCCACTAATTGCATACAGAATAATGCATTTACTCCATTATGAATGAGAATATCTTCAGGGCAATATTTTGTGTGTAGAAAACCCACACATTTTGATGCCCACTGGGAATATTTGTCCCGTCTCTGGTCCACAATTTTTTTTTGTTAGCCCCCATTATTTTAAGTCAGTCTGCAGCCTCTTCCACAGTCCCTGGGGATCTTTTACAAGCTTGTCTGCAGAAGGAGCTGCGAGGGGGACATGGGAAGATAGGATGAATGCCAGGTGGAAATCTTGGCTTATATAAATATGGGATAACCCTATGAAGTCATGAAGAATGTTTGTTGCGTCCATATGAATTTGTGTTCCCAGATTGCAATCTGGGGTTGGAGTAGGATGAGAGGCTGTATGAAGGAAGTTTGGTGGCTTGAAAACTGAACGGAGTTAGTGAAGAAGTTGATGGTACTCTGGGAGGGGACCTGTAACTCTGGCTATGAACAAGAACAAGTCGAGGAGCAGCTACAGACAACTAGGAGCGGTTGGGCTTGGTCCGCCTGATTAGTCTTGGACTGGTAGAACACTCGGCTGGCAAAGGTTCATAGTTTGGTGTGTAAAGGATCTTCATAGGAGAGTTCAGCAGAATGGTCTTTGGATCTGCACCTGGAACCAGATGTTGGACTAGGATTAATGGAACCAGACACCAAGCTAGTAATGGTATCAATTGGAACTGGGTTAGAACCAGAATTGCTGGAGACTGGGCTGGACCTAGAATTGCTGGAGACTGGGCTGGACCTAGAATTGCTGGAGACTGGACTGGACCCAGAATTGCAGGGACCAGTCTGGAACTGGAATTACTTAGAAGCGGACTGGGAATTAAATTGCTTTGAACCGGAATGGAACTGGAATTGCTGAGGACCAGGCTGGAACCAGAATTGAAGAAAAGTAGTAGGTGGTGTAACACACAAAAGTACAATAACAAATAAATATCAAATATCTTATTTATTAAAAAGTATATATATCAATTTAGATATCAAAATACAATTACATAAAATCGAAGAACACTCCCGGGAATGTGTGCAAGACATTACATATGAGTTGCAGATTGCATATATATTGTATGTATTAATACACCATAATAAAAAAAAGTCTAATAGATACACCGAATCTCAATCACTGTGTAGTTGACAGTCACACAATAGTAATTATGGCACTACAGAAAATCCTGCTACTCAATATTGCTCTGTCCCAGGTATATTTATGGGCTATACTCGGTGCTGAGACCGAGCCCGGTGACTAGAGGCCAAAGAGGACAATTGTACCGGGCCCCATGAGACAGACGGGCCCCACGAGGATCAGGGACTTAAAAATGGGGCAGCAGCACCTATTGATAGTTTTTAAACAGCCCACCAATTACATAAAGAATTAATAAACCTGCCGTCAGTGTCAGTGCAGTGAGAATGCTGCCCCTATAATCAGGTGAATCCACAGCTTGTGCAAAGGAACACAAGAAAACTCAGTGGGGAATATGATTTATGCTGTAACAGGGCAGGGCTTCAGGATATCAGTGACTGCAGCCAAATTATGATAATCATGGCACCATATAACAGCCAATTAGTCCATGGTGGTCACAAAAGTTGCAGGGCCACTGCCAAGGTCACAGACAGTCCTGTAGATAAGGTGACTGGTGATATGCTGACAGATGGCTCAGGCTGTAATTATGGTCCGGAGCAGTCAGGCCCATTTGCTTTTCACTGTAAGCACTATCAGGTGCAGCGCAGCCCTGTGCTGAGGGCCAATGTGTATGCACAGTGTAAAGCCAGGTAAACAGAAAGTCTAAAGGGGGGTACTCACGGAGCGATATTCTAAGCAATCTGACTAGATTGCTTAGAATATCAGCATGATCGCTCCGTGTGTAGCCCTAACAGCGATAGCGATGCGCGGCCCCGCACATCGCTATCGCTGCTGCTAGATTGGCTTGCATGCAGGCCAATCTAGCGGGTCGCTCACTTCACCCGCTGGGTGAAGTGAGCGGCCCCCCCGTCTCCCCCCGCACGCTCAGCACAGATCGCGCTGTGCTGAGCGGCAGGAGAGATGTGTGCTGAGCGAACCGCTCAGCACACATCTCTCCTGCATCGGCCCGTGGGTACTGGGCTTTACAGTAGTGGACATGAGCAGCAATCCCAGGAGAGTGAAAGTCTGTATTCCTCAATGCATGTTACTGCAAGCTGCATCTTCTTCAGTAGACAGAAATAAGCCCATAAATAATGTGCTACTAAATTAATCACAGATGTTAACTCGAGTTAATTTTAATTGTTAACTCGTAGGCTCTCTTATACCCCTTTCAGATGTGACCTGAGAATTTGCTAGTTCTAGCAGCCACAAATTCCTGGGTCTCAGCTCCGTGACCCTTGTCAGGAGCAGAGTCAGGGACCTGGAACGTACTCCCGGGTTGTGTCCTTTCACACATGCAGTAATCCTGGGTTGATGTGCGTTCGCGTGGATAAACCCGTGATTTAGCTGCATGACTGAAAGGGGTATAAGTAGATTTTTAAGACCATACTAGATTCAATATAACATAATACATCTAAAATAAAAAACACAATGTTGCAGTTTATATTCCCTCATCAGGAAATCACACACACATACGCACACACACACATATGAAATATTTGACGTGTTATAGTGAATATGTGGTGTCACGATCCGGGTATCTGGACGCCATTTCTTACCTATCAGATGCCTCCTAAGGCTGGCTCAGCGCTCCAGGACCGGATCCCATCTGTTATCCTGATGTGCACATTCCCGCATCCTCTCCTGTCTCTCTGGACGCAGTCACAGTAACGCCTTATACATCTGGCATGGCGTCTCCCGCGGCCTCCGCCGCCGTCCCTGAGCTTCTGCATTCAGAGTGGCGATTACGTCAGCCGCGGCCTCCGCTGTGTCCGCGTGGTCGGATGTGCATCTGTCAGCCTGATGTCTCCTGTCTCCGGTGGCCGGCGCCGCCATTACTGTTTTCCAGACCACATGGATTACAATCCAAACTTCCCTCCAAGTGTCTGCATGGGCGCAGCCATCTTGGATTCTGTCAGCTGATCTTTCCTACCAATCCGTTGTCAGTATTATTAATTTGCATAATTGCCTAGCCAATGCCTTCCTTGCTGCAGGTATAAATAGGTTGTGCCTGAGCAAGGAAGGCGTCAGTGCTTTGGTTGTCAAACCTAGTTCCAGTTTGTCTCTCTTCTGTGAATGTCTTCCAGGTTCCAGCTCCTGTCTCCAGACTTCTGCTATAGAGACCCGCACCAGCATTCCATCTGCGGTGTAGCCTGACTCTCCGATCCGTTCTGGACTCACCTGTTTCTAGCTACAACATCACCTGCTTCCAGCTCAGCTTCCAGCAGTGTACAGCTTCTCTTAAAGGGCCGGTGTCCTTTCTGCAGTTTACCACTCTCCACCGGTATTATTATTTCTCCGCTCTCAAATTCTACATTTCATCTACATTGCATTGCTCTCAAGCTTTATTTATTATTTAACTGGTTCCAGCCAGTATCCACTCCGTGCCAACACCTGTCTGGTTCTAACCAGTACCCACAGCAGCATTTTATCTACAGCAGTCCAGCTTTCCCTGGAACACCAGCTGGTACGACCCTGGGCTTTCCTCATTGCTACAGTTGAGCCTGGTAAGGACTTTCCAACTTGCAGATAATAAGAACTGTCTCATACCACCAGAGCTCTGTGGCCCCTGCCACCCTGTAGTACCCAGGAACTGTATTATTATTTCTCTGCTGATTTTTATGTTACTTTTTACTGCTACTGTGATGCATGGAGTTTGTCATAAATAAATATCATTGACTTTTACTCAAGTTGTCGTGGTCACGCCTTCGGGCGGTTTCTCTTCATGTTACTTACATGTCCAGGGGTCTGATACAACCTCCCAGGTTCCGGTACATCTCAGCCCCTACAACTGAGGCTGCCTTCCGTCAGCTCAGGCCCTCAGTTGTGACATGTGGGTCCAGAGGTCATGTCATTAATTCACAGGTAAGTGCTGCACCTTAATTATACCCTAGTCTCACTGAACCTAACAAAAAAGAACGAGAGACTGTATAGGATTGAGTGAATATAAGCACCCTGTTTGTTATGTAGCTAAGCTAGTTGAATCTGGTTTTGTGTTGATATTTTCTAATAGGTTGTTGAGGTATGTCAATCAAACATTATCCAATAGGGAGTAGTTAGGTAGGCGGGTTAGATTAGTTTATTTAAGTGTTGGCAGAGGATTTCAAATTCCTCTTGCCATTTTGTGATCCCAGGGCTGGTAAAGTATTTGGTATCACTCTACAGGTGTTTCACAAACTGTTAATTGTTTTTAATTAAATTTTATTCCTTGATAATATTATCACAATTCACTTAGTTTAATCATATATAATTTGGTTGCTTATATATTTGAAGTAATTTTAGTTAAAAGTTTCTTTTGTGAGGTGATTTTGGGGGTTAAGCTTGGGTAGGGTTTCTGCTGCCACTGAATTCCCTCAAGGATACTAACATGCCTCGCCCCCGCCGCAGTGCGCCCCCCCCCCCCCCCCGCCGCTTGGTTGAGGCATCCAAACCTCTTTCTGCCGCCGCTGCCTCTCCGGCGGTGAGGGGAGCGCGGCGGTTCTATGTAAGGGGAGCCAGTCACGCGGCTCCCAGCGCTCACGCGGCCCCGTCAGAGGTAGCGGTGAGGAGTCACCCGCCTCCCTCTCCCTCAGTGCTGCGGGCTTGGCTGTCGGGAGCGACGGCCAGCCCTGCGAGCACACCCTGCCGGCCATCCCCAGTATTAAGCAGCGGGTCCGGTGCATCGGCACCCGCTGCCACAAGCCCCGCCCCCCTTTCCATGACAGCGGACCCGGCGACCGTTAGCCCCTCTCCCACAGCTTCAGGAGCTGGGGAGGGGAGCGTGGCTGCAGGGACAGGCAGGCAGCCATTAGGGCCCCAGGGGAGAGGCAGCATATTAGCCTCTCCCATAACAGGTTTAGATAATAATATCATGAATCAGGTGGGGGCAGCAGTGGGGATAATGAGTTCCCCAGGACCTGCAGTGGCAGGTTTGGATATGTCAAGGGGATTGATTGCAATCCCCCCCCTTCCTCATTTTCACATCAATTTAATGTCCAGGCACAGCTTAGCGCAAAATTTTCGCATTCTGACGAATCATCCGATACGTCTAGCTCGCTGGAGAATCCGCGTAAATTTATGCGGACATTCGTTCAGCATCTTAGGGGAAAGCGTAAGGGTTCAAAGGGAGGGCGCAGTTTGGCAGGCAGTTCGGCTCCAGATGCGTCAGGTGATAGTGTGCATTGTGCAAATACTGCAATATTGAGAGGGGTAAGGTCTAAGGTGAGGGAGCGTATAAGGAAAGGACGTTTTGTAGATATGTTCGCAATTACACACAACGCTAAAAAGGCTTTAGATACAGCAAAGGCTGGGGGGCCGGTTGCAGAAGAGGCAAGGAGGAGTTATCCCAATTGGCTTGCGGGGATGTATATTTTTGCGGCTTGTTATATAGAATCTCGTCCATCAGAGTTTCTCAACGTACTTAAGTATTTGCATCTTATACATAATATGTTTCTGACGGCTAGGCATAATGTTTGGCGTCAGTACGATGAATTATTTAGGAAGAAACAAGACGGTCGGAAATTGCTAAGTTTAGGTTTTAAAGATGTAGAGGTATGGTTAGAGGTAACTCCTAGTAATAGGTCTTTCGCGGAGTCGACGGGTCGTAGACAGCCCTTTCAGTTTAGACCAGGCTTTAACACAGCAGGAAGAGGAAAGTGTTACGCGTTCAATAACGCGCAGTGCAATAGGGGAACAACATGACGATATAGGCATGTCTGCATGCTGTGTGGCGGAGGGCACGCAGCAAAAGATGGCAACAGTGGGCAAGAAGAAAATTTATGTCCATTGTCGGACTTATTAATCACAGAGACCTTTTGGATTAGAATTTAATGTGGATGTATTTAATTTTGTTGTTTTTAAAAAAATTCTTTTAATAAAATACTCTTTAAAATTGGACAGCGCTTTCAATAAATTTTCTTCTTGCCCATTGTTCTATATAATATTGGGATTCAACACCCCAATTATTTGAGGGCAGCAGTCCATTTTTAAGAGGAATTGATTTGTAAGATCTGTAGGGTTGGATAACCGACACACACTATTCAGTTCAGCGCTTTCTTGTTTTTATTTTTAAAGATGGCAACAGGCCCGCAACTCAATCAGTGGGTAGAGGGGAGCAGAGGGCCGTTAATAGGTAAAGCAGAGTCACCAGTAGATGTAGTAGTTTTAGAGCGATGGTTAGGCCGCTATCCTCTCAGGGAGGAGGCGGCATTTTTGTTGCAAGGTTTTAAGTGCGGGTTTAAATTGCCAATAGTTAGGCCGGTTTTAGTTTTAGCCAGAAGGAATCTTAAATCAGCTAGAGATTACCCAGAAGTAGTAAGAGCCAAAATTGAACTGAGGTTAGTTTGGGGCGTATGTGTGGACCTTTTAGAAGTCCGCCTTTAGCTGATTTTTGTGTTTCACCATTGGGTGTAGTTCCAAAGAAGGAGCCGGGTAAATTTCGGATAATTCAGCACCTTTCCTATCCGGAGGGAGGCTCAATAAACGAGGCTCTGGACCCTTCTTTGTGTAGCGTTAAGTATCAGTCTTTTGAGGAAGCCGTTGCTATGGTTCAAGGTTTTGGGCGCTATGTTAGCAAAAGTGGATATAAAATCGGCTTTTAGATTGTTGCCGCTACATCCTGATTCATTTAAATACATGGGTTTCAAGCTTGAAGGTCAATTTTATGTTGACAGGTGTTTGCCGATGGGCTGTTCAATTTCGTGTTCTTACTTTGAATGTTTTAGTTCATTTTTACAGTGGTGTGTAAAGGCCGGCACCGGTCAGACAGGAGTCACTCATTATTTGGATGATTTCTTGTTGGCAGGTCCTGCGAGTAGCTCAGCATGTCATGAATTGCTGTTTTCGGTTCAAGCTCTTTTTTTAGTAATGGGTGTACCCGTAGCTAAGGAAAAAACGGAGGGGCCTGTGACCCGTTTATCTTATCTGGGTAAAGAAATTGATACTGAAGCAGGCCTTTGTAGATTGCCAGCGGAAAAAGTGAGTGGTTTAAGGAGTTTATTGGAGAATTTTATTTCTGCAAAAAAGATGACTTTGAAGCAGGTCCAATCACTTCTTGGGTTATTAAATTTTTCATGTAGGGTCATTCCGATGGGTAGGGTTTTTAGTCGTAGGTTGGAAAGAGCCACTGCAGGGGTTAAGAGATCGCACCATTTTATACGCATTTCAATGGAATTGAAAGAAGATTGTAAGGTTTGGTTAGAATTTTTGAGAGATTTTAATGGGGTTTGTATTTGGCTGCAAGAAGAGGTAAACAACAGTGAAATGCAATTTTTCACAGATGCATCAGGGTCCCTAGGTTTCGGTGCATATTTTGAAGGTGAATGGTGTGCGGAAGCATGGCCTGAAGAATGGCGTGTGAAAGGGCTTACTAATAGCATGCTTTTGCTTGAGCTTTTTCCAATCATTGTCGCGGTTGAGATCTGGGGCTATAAGATCGGTAATCAAAGGGTTTTGTTTTGGTGCGATAATCTAGGGGTAGTTCAAGCGATCAACAATCAAAAGTCTTCGTGTTCTCATGCGTTGAAGTTGTTGAGGCATTTAACCCTTAGGTGTATGAAGAAGAATATAGAGTTAAATGCTAGGCATGTGCCTGGGGTTAGGAACGAGATAGCGGATGCTTTGTCCCATTTTCAATGGGATAGATTTAGAGCATTAGCTCCAGCGGCTAGATTGGAGGGTTTGTCATGTCCTGAATTTGTATGGCAGATCATCAAACCGGAATGAAAGCGTTAGCATTGAAGGCATTGGCACCTGGGACGCTTAGATCATATTCTGCAGCTTGGAATGATTGGCAGGCATACATGAATTCGGACGGTAGGGGTAAGAGTGTACAGGATGCTATTTTGGCGTTTGTATGGTTAGGACATGAAAGGGGTCGTTCTAAAGCGGCTATGTCAGGTGCTTTAGCAGGAATTTCGTATTTTTTACGTTTAGAAGAGTTGATCGACCCAACTAAATCTTTTATGCTATCAAAAGCGATGAAGGGGTGAGCTAAGGAGCAAGCAAACATAAGCGATGAGCGTAGGCCAATTGACATCGGGCTTTTGAGAGATCTGATTATTGCTGTTTCAGGTATTACGGTAGGAGATTTTGAGGTTAACCTTTTTAGTTTAGCATTTGCAGTGGCCTTTTTCGGTGCCTTAAGAGTAGGTGAATTAGTTGCAAAAAACAAGGGTTCAGTTGATACGGGTATATTGTTGAATAATGTGGTGGTTAGGAGCGATAAGCTTCTTATTAAGATACACCGGTCCAAAACGGATCAGATTGGAAGGGGTAAATGGATTTCTGTTCCTATGCATTTGGAGCCGAGCATCTGCCCGGTAAGATTAGCTGAGGCCTACGGACGAATTCGTCCGAAAGGGGGGGAGCAGTGGTTGGTCCATAGAGATCGGAATCCTTTATCTAAATTTCAATTCACAAGTATATTTTTAATAAGTGTTTAATAGCATTGGGCCTTCCATTAGAGCATTATGGGACACATTCTTTCAGGATATGAGCAGCGACTTGTGCAGCAGCGGCAGGCTTTTCCAAAGAAGAGATTAAGAGGTTGGGACGGTGGAAGTCAGATGCTTACAAGCGCTATGTTAGAGGGGATAAGTTGCATTTATAGAGGCATCCTGCGAGTTTGTTATTTAGGAAACCCAGGGCCATAAGCTACCCGCCGTTAAAGGGGGATTGGAGTTATTTTCACCTTTTCCCTCACAAATTTTTTTGAGGTTTGGTGTCGTTCACCTCCATCTGGGTCGCCGAAATAACTAAGTTTTCTCCTTCCCTGTTTTAAAAGGTTGTTGAATCATAATTTAAATAAACATTTTCTTTGTTTTGCTGTTTTTTCTGCAGGTTTTTTGACATTGTCAAGCCGGGTGTGGATTGTGGGTCATTCATATGTCTATTGGGCCAGCAGGCACAGGGCATCTAAGTCGTTCCCTTTTAAAGTGAGGTGGATAGGTCTAAGGGTAATGAAATGGAGCAATTTATTGAGTGTGCTCTGGGATTGTGAAAAGAATTGGGGTGCCCCTGATTGTTTGTTGATACATTTAGTGGGCAATGATTTAGGTACTTGTAAGGGTATAGAGTTAATTAACAACATAAAGAAAGATTTTCATTAGATAAAGTAAGAAAGAAGCTCAATGCCGCAACCTCCAGATTTGTTATTAGTTTAAAGGGGAAAGTGGTTAAGCACCCAGATCTGCGTTACGAGAGGTTAGATTTGTATAGATTAGATGGAGTGCATTTATCTGAGACTGGTTTGGAGTTGTTTGTCACAGCATTATTGAAAGGTTTAAATGAATTTTGAAGGTAGGTTGGTTGGTGGCGGTTTCGTAGTCTTGAGTCTTCGAATGTGGCGGAAAGCAGTGCTATTCGGCGGCTCAATTTAGCGCAGCAGAGCTTGGCTAGCATTTCCCCTTTGAGAAAGGCAAGTTGGTCACTACCTCAGGGGAGGACCAGGTCACCATCTTAAGGAGGGACCAGCACTGTGCTAATTAAGGGGAGATGGTTCTACCCAGGACGGATTGCGCAAGGGACAGAAACTCCGCCCCATTTATTTAAAGATTCAAAAGTTTTAAGCCATGGCCGAGTCGGCACTGCTTTTTTCGCCACCGGTGATTAACAATTCTGATTCAAAATTAATAAATTTGGCTGTGACCTCCATTTTTCCAATTTATACAGTTGTACGTGTCATTATTTCTAGGTTATGGTTCTAGTTTGCATAATAATAAAACATATGGGTGACTTAAAAGCAAAAGCACATATAGCAAAAAAAAACTTTTGAAAAGATATATAGTGATATAGCAGAAAGACAAACAGAAAGACTGTGCATATAGCTATATAAATTCAAGGTCAATTTTGTCATTCAGATCTTGTGGTTAGCTAGTGCATTCACCCTGAGCTATTTTCCCAAAGAGCAAGAGATTTTCAGGAGGCGAAAGACTTTGCTGAAAAGCTTTCATTAGAAAGGCTATTTACCTAATGGGCTGGGCCAGCAATGTATACGTTACCAGCTTATTCATATACATTGGTGGCCAGTGGTGCTGGTAACGTATACATTGCTGGACTGTATATATTACTGGCTTTTTTTTTTAAATATAACAATTTTTTATTGAAGAAAAGGCACATGTGGACATACAGACATCAGTGGTTGAAAACATATCGCATGGAAAGGCATGATGTAAAGCTGCATTGTATAAAATCGTCATGACAAGGAAATGAAATAAATTGCGCTATATAAATGAGCATAAAGGAGAGTAAAACAATACATGACAATCATGAAGAATATGTGGTCTCATTAGCTAGGGAGCGCATTCTGCATAGTAGATCATAATAATTGCATTATGAGAACATGAGGGAATCGAAAGAGAAAAGAGTCAGACATAAACCCTCACATCGAACGTCATGGGCGCAGCACATCAGTAAAACAACCAACAATAGAAAATTATCTAGAGGTAACCCGTCCTTCAATATTACATTTTCTATTTTTATAAAGGAGTTATATTAGACAAAATATGTAACAATAAAATTGCAAAATAGAGAAAAAAAGGGGGGAGGAAAAAGAAATAGAGAAGAAAGAGGAAGTAAAGGGGGGGGGGGGGGGGGGGGCATACATAACCAAGACAAAGACAGTATGTATCACAAGTCCCGAGAGGAGTAAGGATCTCACACAAGTGGTGGGAAGCACTTAAATTCTGTGAATGGGGTCACACATTCAAAACATGTAAGGTCACATTGTATATACACCATTGGGGACAAAAGATTCAGGTAATCTGTCTAAGCAGGAACCAAGTAGTGGACTCAAAGAGCTTTTGGATCCTGAGTTGAGTGGAGTCATCATAACTCTGTAAGACAGTATCCCATTTCCTATAAAATCTAGGAGCCCCTGACTCTATGTCAGGCACTAAAGCTTGTCTTTCATAGAAGATATTATTTAGTAGAGATGCATTTGGAGAACGTAAGACAATTTGGGAAAAGCAAAGTTCTTGATAACCACTACTCTACCAGATAATGATAAAAAAAAATCTATCCAACCCTTCAATATTTTCTCCGAAGAGGAGTAGATGTGATGGAAATAAAGGGCGTCTAAGGTAGGGGGAATCATAATGCCTAGATACTTAAGCAGGGAGCGACAAATTGTAAATTATGTCATTGTAGAGGGGTTGAGGAATGGCCAGAGCCCAAGGGGAGGAGACGGGATTTATCATAATTTACTCTAAAGCCTGAGAAGGAACCAATGTGTTCTATAATATGTTTTATAGCAGGGATGGTTGCTATAGGCAACATCCCATCTTAAATAGAACTCCCATCTTAGTAAATTTACCACACGGTCTGCAGGCATAAGGTGCTGCTGCTGCGGCGGCTGTGTCTGCTGCCCGGCGGCCATTTTGGAGTCCCCCTTCGTTTTGGCAGGGCGCTGTTTCAGAGGCTTTGCCGCATCAGGTGCCGCCAGAAAGCGTTCCATCGGTAGCCAGGAGAATCACCACAGGTATCTGGGCGGTCCAGGAGAGTCTCTGTGTGCTATGCAGTGTGTGGGCTGGCAGGGGCTGGGGTGGCTACGGAGCTCACACGGCTGCTGCAGCTCACATCAGCGCCGGAACCGGAAGGCTTTAAAATAAATAATCATTGGTGGACAGTGGTATATACATTGCTGGCCTGTGCCAGCAATGTATATAGGCCCTCATTCCGAGTTGTTCGCTCGGTAAAAATCTTCGCATCGCAGCGATTTTCCGCTTAATGCGCATGCGCAATGTTCACACTGCGACTGCGCCAAGTAAATTTGCTATGCACTTAGTAATTTTACTCACGGCTTTTTCATCGTTCTGGCGATCGTAATGTGATTGACAGGAAATGGGTGTTACTGGGCGGAAACAGGCCGTTTTATGGGCGTGTGGGAAAAAACGCTACCGTTTCCGGAAAAAACGCAGGAGTGGCCGGAGAAACGGAGGAGTGTCTGGGCGAACGCTGGGTGTGTTTGTGACGTCAAACCAGGAACGACAAGCAGTGAAATGATCGCAGATGCCGAGTAAGTCTGGAGCTACTCAGAAACTGCTACGAGGTGTGTAATCGCAATATTGCGAATACATCGTTTGCAATTTTAAGATGCTAAGATTCACTCCCAGTAGGCGGCGGCTTAGCATGAGCAAATCTGCTAAAATCCGCTTGCGAGCGAACAACTCGGAATGACCTCCATAACCCAGGGACACAAATTTGTTGGCAGCGACTCACTTCACAATGTGCTGCTGCCGCTGCAATATGCTCCTCAAATGTGCGTCTCCAAGTGAGCTGGAGGGAGCAGGGCGTAGCTGGAGGGGCTTGGGGAGGGAGCAGGTCGGGACTGCGGCACCGTAGCCAGAGGGGCTTGGGGAGGGAGTAGGGTGGGACCACGGCGCCATAGCCGGACGGGCTTGTGGAGGGAGCAGGGCAGGTCCGCCAGGCTGAAAGTAGTTAATCTTTCAGCCATCATCACTAAAGGGTGGTAGCAGAGGCCATTTTACGACTCTGCTGCCGTAATGTGTAAAAAGGGGATTGCTACGTAATGTGTAAAAACAAAGGGGACTCTGCCTGCCGTAATGTGTAAAAAGGGGACTTTGCTGCCATAATGTGTAAAAAGGGGACTTTGCTGCCATAATGTGTAAAAAGGGGGACTGCTGCCATAATGTGTAAAAAGGGGTACTGCTGCCATAATGTGTAAAAAGGGGGACACTGCTGGTGTAATGTGTAAAAAGGGGGACACTGCTGGTGTAATGTGTAAAAATGGGGACTGCTGCTATAATGTGTAACAGGGGGGACACTGCTGCCATAATGTGTATAAATGGGGACTCTGCCTGCAATTTATATATTATGTATATATTATACATAAACAGTGGTGGCCAGTGATGCCAGAACATATACTGTACATTGCTGGCCTCTGCCAGCAATGTATATATTACTGGCATACATATTCATTGATGAGCAGTGGTGCCAGTAATATATACATTGCTGGCCTCTGCAAGTAACCTGGGGTTGCAGCATAGTGTATGGAGGAGGGGTTGCAGAGGATGCGGTATATGGCGGGAGCAGTTTATGGAGGAGGGGGTGCCCTGTATATAGGGAGGCACTATATGGAGGGCAGTGTGTATATAAGAGCAGTTTATGGTGGGGGGTGCAGTGTATATAGGGATAGTATATGATGGGGGTGCAGTGTACATATTGAGTGTGTGTGTATGTGTGTGTTCGTGCCACACAGAGGTGACTATATTGAAAAAATCTGCATCTCTCCACTGTCCCTATCTGCCCCTACCACTCCACTCTCCCCCCATGCCCTATCTGCCACTACCCCCTCTCTTCCCAATTTCTATCTGCCCCAACCCTCCTTCCCTCTTTCTTTCTGCCCCGTCCCTATCTACCCATACCCCTCTCTCCACCTCCCAGTCCCTATCTGCTCCTACCCCCTTTCTCTTTCTTCCCAGCCCCCTCTCTCTGTATACAGCAAGTGGGAAACAGATTAGTATTATTATTATTATTAGCAGCAGCAGCGGTGTAGGAGGCTGTGACATCTCCCTGCAGTATTAATTTCAGTTTGAGCTGTGTCAGCTTCTAGCACACAAAGGAATCATTTAGTCTGTGAGTGGCTGGCAGTGAACATAACAGAGGTGAGGAGCAGACTTGGCTTTTATAATATAGGATACAAAGGCTAAAATCACTTCTTTCTACAAGTGTTTCTCACACTTCTTCTTTGCATTATCCTTATTTTTATTTTTACTCAACATGACCCCTCTATCTCATGATTCACAGTACACTACAGCCAGTAGCGGATCTTGCCACGGGCAAGCAGGACTTTTGCCCGGGGCGCCGCCTTCCACGGCAAGATCCGCTGCTGCTGTGCCCCCCGCTGTCCCCGCTGCCCACTGTGAAGGGAAACTAGACGCGTAGCGTCTACTT
This sequence comes from Pseudophryne corroboree, assembly GCF_028390025.1. NCBI lineage: Eukaryota > Metazoa > Chordata > Amphibia > Anura > Myobatrachidae > Pseudophryne > Pseudophryne corroboree. Next base: position 652,209,876 of record NC_086444.1, on the reverse strand, counting down.
TCCCTTCGTGGGCTGCACGCTGTAAAGGCCCTTCATGGAGAGGACCTTTTCTGTAATGATGGCCCTCATTCCGAGTTGATCGGTCGCAAGGCGAATTTAGCAGAGTTACACACGCTAAGCCGCCGCCTACTGGGAGTGAATCTTAGCTTCTTAAAATTGCGACCGATGTATTCGCAATATTGCGATTACTAACTACTTAGCAGTTTCAGAGTAGCTCCAGACTTACTCTGCCTGTGCGATCATTTCACTGCTTGTCGTTCCTGGTTGACGTCACAAACACACCCAGCGTTCGCCCAGGCACTCCCACCGTTTCTCCGGCCACTCCTGCGTTTTTTCCGGAAACGGTAGCGTTTTCAGCCACACGCCCCTGAAACGCCGTGTTTCCGCCCAGTAACACCCATTTCCTGTCAATCACATTACGTTCGCCGGAGCGATGAAAAAGCCGTGAGTAAAATTACTTTCTACATAGCAAAGTTACTTGGCGCAGTCGCAGTGCGAACATTGCGCATGCGTACTAAGCGGATTTTCATTGCGATGCGATGAAAAATACCGAGCGAACAACTCGGAATGAGGGCCGATGTGCGGTGCGCATTGACGTCATAGCGTCTAGTTTTCCTTCATGGAGAGGACCTTTGCTGTGCGGTGCGCGATGACGTCATCGCGCACCGCACATCATTTCAGCGGCGCTACTACTGTACAGGGGGCGTAACTGACCACGCCCCCTGTATGAAGTCACGCCCCCTATGGCCGCACGGAGCACTAAAAGACCCTGAGCCGGCCCTGACTACAGCTTCATCTAAAAGCTTTTTTGGATAATCATGTTCTCTGAAAGAATCCAGGAGTTCTGCTGCTTGATTTCAAATTTAGCATCTAATGAGCAATTTCTACGAATACTGTAGAGTTGGCTTTTGGGCACATTGTTTAGCCATTTTTTTGTGATGGTTACTTGAATATGGAATAAAATTACAATTATCAACAGGCTTTTTGTAAGTTAAAACCGAGATGACATTCTCTACCACCTCAAAAGAAATATCTAAATAAATGATGTGACTGTGCAAGTGAAAAGGAGACTGAATGTGTTTGTATTCAAATAAACTAAAAAGTGCTAAACAGAGGGGGAATCCCCATTCCAAATAAAAACAGGTCATCTATACACCGACAGAAATGGAACATATTTGCAGTGAACGCCCCACCCCAGATAAGATCTTCCTCGAGGTGATCCATATACAAATTGAAACTTGGGGGGTCATTTCGAGTTGTTCGCTCGTTGCTGATTTTTGCTATGCTGCGATTTGTTGCTAATTGCGCATGCGCAAGGCACGCAGGGCGCATGCGCTTAGTTATTTAACTTAAAACTTAGCAGATTTGCTGTGGATTCTGCGGCGCTTTTCAGTCGCTCTGCTGATCGGTAAATGATTGACAGAAAAGGGGCATTTCTGGGTGGTAACTGAGCGTTTTCTGGGAGTGTGCTAAAAAACGCAGGCATGTCAGGGAAAACGCGGGAGTGTCTGGAGAAACGGGGGAGTGGCTGGCAGGGCGTGTTTGTGACGTCAAACCAGGAACTAAACGGACTGAGCTGATCGCAATCTGTGAGTAGGTCTGGAGCTACTCAGAAACTGCAAAGAATTATTTAGTAGCAATTCTGCTAATCTTTCGTTCGCTATTCTGCTAAGCTAAGATACACTCCCAGAGGGCGGCGGCCTAGCGTGTGCAATGCTGCTAAAAGCAGCTAGCGAGCGAACAACTCGGAATGAGGGCCTTGGTGCGAATCTGGTCCCCATCGCAGACCTGAGGACCTGTAAATAGTGGGTGTGGCCAAACAGAAAATATTTGTGACATAAAATAAAAGTGATAGATTCAAGAATAAAGGCTGTCTGCTTCTCTGAGATCTTTCCATATTGGCAATACTCTCAAGAGGTGCGCAGCCGAAATTTTCACAATTGTCTTTTGGGATTATAGTGCTATTGGCACCGGGATAATCTATTCTCTTCACTGAAACGGGATTATTGAGAATCCGGACTAGAACCGAAATCGCTGAGAACTTGGCTGGAACTGGAATTGCTGAGAACAGAGCTGGAACTGGAATTGCTGAGAACCAGACTGGGAATAGAATTGCTTACTTTTCCAATGAAAGTCTCAGAGAATGAACACTGAGGAGCACAGAGGGTCTGATCAGACAGCCCTCCAGGAAGTCTTCTTATAGGGGCTGTTGATTGCATATTGGATGCTGGAGTTAGGGGACCTGAAGCATGGATTGTATCAGTGGTGCAGCGGACCAGAGCTGGCAAGAGCCATAGCGTGGGAGACGCTGCTTCCAGCAGGAAGCAATGCAGGAGGAAGCAGCAGCAGGAAGAGGAGAACAGACCCCCCGAGAATCTCAGCAGAAGATTAAAACTAATATAAAAGAAAGCAAAGTACAGTGTAAATTGTGAAAAAAAGAAAAATAAATAATGTGAATATATGAAATTAAATTCAAGTTTAAATTAATTTTATTTCAAATATTTATATTACTTTTTATTTTTTTCACAATTAACACTATACTTCGCTGGGTTTTAAAGTAGTTTTAATTAATAATAAAGGTAATGTTTCACTTTTTCTTTTTTTTTACCTCCATTACTTAGAATATAATATACATACTTCAGTCACAGTCGATCCAGTGAGAGGCCCACATAGGAATACTTTCTTCTTTTTCTTGTCTTTGGTTAACAATATTTATTCCTAGGTGCATCTCCTCCCGAGATATTAAAATAGATATGTTCTCAATAGATTGTTATATTACAGGTTGAGTATCCCATATCCAAATATTCCGAAATACGGAATTTTTTGAGTGAGACTGAGATAGTGAAACCTTTGTTTTCTGATGGCTCAATGTATACAAACTTTGTTTAATACACAATCTGTCAAACAAATTCTGGGCCCTATTTAGCAAGCATCACATTAGCGATGCGACCGCATTGTGCCGATTGTTGGCCCAATGCACACGCTCAGGGTTTGTCTCCCGTGCGCTGGGTGTCCAATGCGATCACAGCGAATTGATGCGAACACCACAGCCTGATTGACAACGACACCTCTGCCTGAGTTGTTGCAGGAGCATGGTTTCATAAACGGGCTGGTTCAGAGTGGCTGCATGATGTCACACGCAGCCTCTGCAAACAGGAAAATGCCGGTTGCCCAACTGCCTTCGCAGCCAGGCTGTGGAGGCAAGGGGCCTTCCCTTATTCAGCAAAGCGATTGCAATTGAATTGCAATAGCATTGCTGGCCATCATGCTGGACGGCCTTGCCCTGTGCTGGACGGCCCCTAGCATGCCAGTGATAGCAGTTGCAGTTTTACTTTTTTTTAGAGGGCCTCTGTTCGGACATCTTTTTCTGTACATTTCCACCTCCACAAGGTGCCTACTCTCAATGAGGGCCATGATGATAGCCAGCAAAGAAGGTGCAATGACGAAGGCCATTTTTGTCTGGGAGAACACACTCTGCTCCACTCTTGGATGCCCCACTTACAGTTGTCAGTATACTGGAATATGTATGCAGAGGTGAAGAGACATTTCAAGATGCTAAACGCCTGTTGTGCATTAGTCCATGTGTCCTTATTATTTTCTTTGGCCAAAACTGTTATAGGCTTTACAACTCAAATTGCAGATAAAACATCTCTACTAATTGATAAACACTGTGAACTTTTGAATTGTTTTGAATCCCACTGGATACCAGTCAATCAAGCACAGACTGTGGATTACTATTGAAGGAACAGTTGGTAAGTTATTATGAAATAGCACTCCCAACACTTTTTGTTTGATTGACATCAGTGTAAAATGCATTGCAAATGACATTTTCCAGGAAGTTTATTCTGAGCTGTTTGAAGTAACTTTTCTCCATTTTGACAATTAGCCAAATATCCAGATCCTCTGCAATATCTCTCTTTTTTGATCATAATGTTCTAACACATGCTTGGAAAAAATGAGGATATCATCCTTTTATAGTAGACTAGCTGAATACCCGTGCTTCGCTACGGAATTGTAAGTTTTCCATACATATAACTTTAATTTTGAAGGACTTCCTGGTAAACTAATTAGACTTGCAACAGGACATGCTCCGCCCACCACTGCCAATCTTTGTTAGGCCGCACCTCTGTGCGGGCCTTCCCCGGATTGATGCTGTCAAAAAGCTAGCGCTGACAAGAATAAACCACCTCCTTCTCTGCCCACGTCTTGCCTCTGATGCTGCCCTGCTTAGTGCTGTAAATGCTGGGACTTCAGGCCAAGCTCCGCCCGCTGTATGTTAAATATGTAAGGTTTGCAGGGATAGGCTGACTCTATTCCAAAGGGCCCTAGGTCTCCTTGCTTAGCTTTTCACTCTCTTTGGGACTCCTCCTTTGAGGTAAAAAGGTAAAGATTTTTGCACAACATTTAAGGTCAAGTTAAGAGCTGTTGGTACCCTTTACATAGCAAATAAGCAATTGATGACTATCAAGCTTTCCTTTAATGCAGAGCCGGCCCTAACCAATATGATGCCCTAGGCAAGATTTTGGCTGGTGCCCCCTAGCACCACCGCTGGTTCTGCCTCTGACCTTGCACCTCTTTCCCAGCACCATCACCCCTCACCCATAGCAGTCCTTGTACCCCCTATATTTTAAATAGGAACAGTTCGCACATTTGACGCACAGCCCAAAAAGGGACATCTTTTTGCTGGTAAGGGGCATGGCCACACAATAGTAACCCCAATTCCAATTATGCCACACAGTACTGCAACTTTATTCACATTTTATCTTGCGATAGTGTCCATAATTCATATTACATCCCACAGTAGTATCACTTTACATTATAAACATTACTCCTCACAGTAGAGCCCGTTATTCACATTACATCACACTGAATTGCTCCTTATTCACATTACATCACACCTTATTGCTCTTTATTCACATTAGACGACACAGTAGTGCCCTTTCTATTTGCAACGCCACATAGTAGAGCACCTTATACACATAATGCCACACATTAGTAATGCATTTATACACAATTCCACACAGTAATGCCCTTACACATGTGAGACACATTATTGTCCTTATAAACATAATGCACCTTACACATTATGACTACCTTTATTAATGCCCTTTTACACATAATGTCTCTTACACATATACCGCACATTATTAATGCCCTTATACACATAATGACACACATAGTGCCCCCTACACATTTGCTGCACATTATTAGTGCCCCTATACGCATAATGACACACATAGTGGCCCTTTACACATATGTTGCACATTATTAATGCATTTTTACATGACACACATAATGCTCCTTACACATATTCTGAACACTACTGCACAACCAACCCACTCACATGCACACAGCACTCACACTTCCACTAACACTGTGACCTCTGCCTCTGCTTGGATACAGATGTGTCCTCACAAATTTTGCATCAATGCTAACGTCGGGCACTTTTTTTTTAATGAAAATGCATCTTATTTGCATTGCTATGTGGCTAGGATGCACAAGCAGCTTCTGCTGATTAAACTGATATGCAGCATGCCTATATACTGTATGAGACTGTGGCTGTATCTGCATATGAAATGCTACATACAGAATATAGGCATGTCGCATATCATTTTAATCAGCAGAAGCTGATGATGCCCCTAGGCATATCAAATGCCCCAGGCAATTGCCTAGTTTGCCTATGCCTATGGCCGGCTCTGCTTTAATGCATTTAAGAGTCAAAATATCTATGTCTCCTTTCCTCATATTTGTTCTCTGAGAGGTTCGGCAATGTTCAGTTCAAGTGACAGGTTAACCTCTGATAATTGAGGCACTATTCTCTCCTGACTGGAAATAGGTTGGTTAAGTACTTATATCTGAAATCTATATATAGATTGAAGTCATCACAGTGGGTAAGTCCAGACCTACTTAGAAACTGCACAAAATGTTTTTGCATAACTGGCTGCACATGTGATCGCAGCCTTGCTATGCAAAAATACCCCCCCCCCCCCCATGGATGGCGTCTAATTGATCGCACGGGCTGCAAAAAGTTGCAACGTGCGAACAACTCGGAAAACCCCCCAATGTTTCCTTTAGGTTTCCAAAAAGGAAATTCACAATATGCATTGAAGACAACTGGAACACTACACAAGCTAAATGGCAGTACCTATTATTAGTAGTGGCTATCCTTTGTGTTTTAAAGTGATCCTCCGTTAATTCCCCTCTGGGACACAGATAACGTTATTGGCCACTTGCAGATCTACTAGGGGGTATTCAGGTTTGTTAGCAAACCAAAACAGCCCACTCATGGGCAAAACCATGTTGCACTGCAGGTGAGGCAGATGTAACATGTGCAGAGAGATTTAAATTTGGGTGGGTTATATTGTTTCTGTGCAGGGTAAATACTGGATGATTTATTTTTACACTGCAATTTAGATATCAGTTTGAACACACCCCACCCAAATCTAACTCTCTCTGCACATGTTATATCTGCCTCCCCTGCAGTGCACATGGTTTTGCCTATTAGTATGCTTTTCTGGTTTGCTAACAAACCTGAATAAGGCCACTAGTGTAATGAAGACGGTGGCATAATGCAACCTGATCTTTAGACGCAAGCATAGTTCATAATTTCATGAAATTCACATTTACAATTAACAGTTTTAATTGCAGAAAGACATGTGGAGGAAATATTGCTCCAATGGTCATTGGTTTTGCCTATTGTTCTGGTGAGCATAGCAAACAGTTCACAATGAAAGTTGATCACAATAGAGATTAATTGCTTGGGGTAGTTTTTCGGAGATGCACCACAATCAACCAAGTCACTAAGGGGGTAGCGACTTTTGCAGCCCTGTGATTGGATAGTCGCCGCCTACGTGGGGAGTGTATTTTAGCTGTGCAAGTGTGCGATCGCATGTGTAGCAGAGCTGCACAAACTGATTTTGTGCAGTCTCTGCGCAGCCCAGGACTTACTCAGCCGCTGCGATCCCATCAGGCTGTTCTGGACCAGATTTGACGTCAGACGCCCTCCCTGCAAATGCTTGGACATGCCTGCGTTTTTACAAACACTCCTTGAAAATGGTCTGTTGCCACCCACAAATGCCCTGTCAATCTCCTTGCGAACGCCCGTGCGAATGGATCCTTTGAACAAACCCATCGCTGACTGGCGATCCACTTTGCAGCCATCCGTCGCACCTGCGCATTGCAGTGCATACGCATGCGCAGTTTGGATCTGATCGCCCGCACGCACAGCAGTTATCAGGTCTGAATTACCCCCTAAGTCCTGAGAGAATGGGTTGTGATGGACAAAGCTGAAATTAATGGATTTGAGAAGATAAAATCATGAGGTACAGTTGAAGTCAATGGTTTGAACAATAGAACCATGAAGTCCATAAACAGTGTGAAGATCCAAGGGAACACTCCAGTTTTCTGCCCACTTCCTAAATCTTGGCTCATTCACCATTTTGTATCAGCCCCAATACTGTGACAATGACATACCCCCTTACTCCATGATACCTTTCCCATCCTAGGCAACATTCAAGATATGCATCTATCTGAGATGATCTGCAAGATCAGGGTTGATTGTGTGGATCCCACCCACTTGATGATGAGCCTTTTACCTGTCTGGAAGGTAACAGCTGCCAGTTATCCCACTTCAGTGAGCACACCAGCATCACCAATCTGCGGATAGTGCCCGATGCACCAAGCTGGATGCAGGATGACTGATTTTTCCATTGTTGGATGTTGACACCATCCAGACACACACGGTTATTGTGTCCACTGTAAGTGAGAATTCTAATACAAGTTCTTCGCAATTGGTGAACACTCCAAAAGTTCCTCTCTCTTGCTACCGGGATCCGGTCTTTAGGTCGACTGCACTTAGGTCGACACTCATTGGGGTAAATTTACTAAGATGGGAGTTCTATTTAAGATGCGATTTTTCCCATAGCAACCAGTCAGATTCTACTTTTCATTTATCTAGCACCTTCTAGTAGATAATACCCGGAATCTTAAATAGAACTCCCATCTTAGTAAATTTACCTCATTAGGTCACCCACTATTGGTTGACATGGTATATAGGTCGACATGGTCACTAGGCCGACATGGACAAGGTCGACATGGAAACGGGTCGACATGAGTTTTCAGGGTTTTTTCATTTTTTTTTTACTTTTTCATACTTTGCGATCCACGTCAACTACGATTAGGAATAGTAACCTGTGCGCGAGCTATGCAAGGGGACACGGTACACTAATTGGGGTTCCTGGTCACTTTATGAAGAAAACACCAACATTTTTTTAAAAACTCATGTCAACCTTTTTCCATGTTGACCTTGTTCATGTTGACCAAATGATCTTGTCGACCTATATCAGGTGTCGACCTAGTCCCTGTCGACCAGTAGTGGTTGAGCTAATGACTGTCGACCTAGTTACTGTCAACCCTATGATCCACACCCCTTGCCGCCTACCAGATCCATTACGCAGGTACCAGGAACTAGCGGTCTCCCGGCCTTCTCCTTCTCTCCAGCCATGGGTAACAGCAGCCCCCCTATCCAAAAGAGGTAGGAGCCACTGATGCTCCTAAGTGATTGACGTTTAGCAGGATACTGATTGCAATAAGAGAAAAACAATGAGCATTTGTCAGTGTGACAGTGCACTGCCACCTATCATATGTTACTGGTACTATGGCAGATCGTCAGAATAGATATCATTTGGAACCAATGTTGTTTTCAATTATTGCTTCACTAACTGTAACTGTCACGATCCGGGTATCTGGACGCCATTACTTACCCTTCAGATGCCTCCTAAGGCTGGCTCAGCGTTCCAGGACCGGATTCCGCTGTTCCTGAGTTTCCACATGCAGAATGTCAGAGTGGTGATTTCATCAGCCGCGGCCTCCGCTGTGCCCGCGTGGTTAAATGTGCGCTTGTCAGTCTGGCGTCTCCTGTCTCCTGTGGCCGGCGTCGCCATTACTGTTTCAATTCTCACATGGATTACAAACCAAACTTCCCTCCAAGTGTCTGCATGGGCGCAGCCATCTTGGATTTTGTCATCTGAGCATTTCCACCAATCTGCTGTCTGTATTGTTGATTTGCATAATTGCCTAGCCAACCCCTTCCTTGCTGCAGGTATAAGTAGGCTGTGCCTGAGCAAGGAAGGCGTCAGTGCTTTGGTTGTCTAACCTAGTTCCAGTTTGTCTCTCTCCTGTGGTTGTCTAACCTAGTTCCAGTTTGTCTCTCTCCTGTGGTTGTCTTCCAGGTTCCAGCTCCTGTCTCCAGACTTCTGCTATAGAGACCCGCACCAGCATTCCATCTGCGGTGTAGCCTGACTCTCCGATCCATTCTGGACTCACCTGTTTCCAGCTCAAACAATCACCTGCTTCCAGCCCAGCTTCCAGCAGTGTACAGCTTCTCTTAAAGGGCCGGTGTCCTTTCTGCAGTTTACCACTCTCCACCGGTATTATTATTTCACCGCTCTCAAACAATCACCTGCTTCCAGCCCAGCTTCCAGCAGTGTATAGCTTCTCTTAAAGGGCCGGTGTCCTTTTCTGCAGTTTACCACTCTCCACCGGTATTATTATTTCACCGCTCTCAAACTCCAAACTTCATTATTATTTCATCGCTCTCAAGTTCGTTTATTATTTAACTGGTTCCAGCCAGTATCCACTCCGTACCAACAACAGTCTGGTTCCAGCCAGTATCCACAGCAGCCGTTTTACCTTCAGCAGCCCAGCCTTTCCTGGAACATCAGCTGGTACGATCCTCTCCATTGCTACAGTCAGGCCTGGTAAGGACTTTCCAACTAGAAGATTATAAGAACTGTCTCACACTACCAGTGCCTGTGGCCCTTGCCACCCTGTAGTACCCAGGAATTGTATTTATCCTCTGTTGACTTTTATGTTTCCTTTTACTGCTGCTGTGTTACGGAGTTTGTCATAATAAACATCATTGACTTTTATCCTGGTTGTCGTGGTCACGCCTTCGGGCAGTTATTCTACATGTTACTTACATGTCTAGGGGTCTGATACAACCTCCCAGGTTCCGTTACATCTCAGCCCCTACAACTGAGGCTGCCTCCCGTCAGCTCAGGCCCTCAGTTGTGACAGTAAGCACTGACCTAATGAATCCACCCGGAGACCAGGATCAAGCGGCCAGGCCGATGCAAGAACTGGCAGCCCGACTTGAACATCAGGAGGCTGCACAGGGCCACATCATCCGCTGTCTCCAGGATCTCTCTACACGGCTGGATGGGATTCAAACGACCCTCCGTGGACCTGGCACGTCCGGTGCGTCCACTACAGTAACACCAGCTGTAACCCCACCCACCTTACCCATTTCCAGTCCACATCTTCATCTTCCAACGCCAGCAAAATTTGATGGATCTCCAAGGTTCTGCAGGGGATTTCTCAATCAATGTGAAATCCACTTTGAGCTTCTACCTGGCAATTTCTTCAGTGACCGTACCAAAATTGCCTATATCATCTCCCTTCTCAGTGGCTCCGCCCTTGACTGGGCATCACCTTTATGGGAGAAGTCTGATCCCCTGCTATCCTCCTATACTGACTTTGTAGCTACATTCAGGCGCATCTTCGACGAGCCAGGCCGGATAACATCTGCTTCATCTGAGATTCTCCGTTTACGCCAGGGAACACGTACTGTGGGACAGTATCTTATACAGTTTAAAATCCTGGCATCCGAACTGGCATGGAACGACGAGGCCCTGTATGCTGCATTCTGGCATGGCTTATCAGAACGCATCAAGGATGAGTTAGCTACCAGAGACTTGCCCTCTAAGTTGGATGAGCTAATTTCTCTTTGCACGAAGGTTGATCTACGTTTCAGAGAGAGAGCAACCGAGCGAGGAAGATCATCTACTCCTAAATCTTCTGCTCCTCCTCCTCGTCAACCATCTCCATCCAAGGATGAGCCTATGCAAATTAGTCGTTCCCGTCTATCTCCCGCTGAGCGCCGAAGACGTCTCTCTGAGTCTCTCTGTCTCTACTGTGCAGCTCCGTCGCACACTATCAATGCCTGTCCCAAACGTCCGGGAAACTCCAGATCCTAGCTCGCCAAGGAGAGGGCCGGCTAGGAGTAATGATCTCCTCTCCATCTCCTCATGACTGTAACCTCCCAGTGTCGCTCCAAATTGCTCAACGTTACAGGAACGTCATTGCCCTCATTGATTCCGGAGCAGCTGGGAATTTCATAACCGAAGCTTATGTTAAACGGTGGTGCCTACCCACCGAGAGACTGTCCTCGTCCATCTCTTTGACTGCCGTGGATGGCAGCAAGATTTTTGACGCAGTCATTTCCTTAAGGACTCTTCCAGTTCGTCTGAGAGTGGGAGTTCTTCATTCTGAGTATATTTCTTTTTTAGTGATTCCAAGAGCCACACATCCAGTGGTTTTAGGCCTTCCATGGCTCCGTCTCCACAACCCATCAATTGACTGGACGACTACGCAAATACTGGCATGGGGTCCCTCCTGTGCTGAGACTTGTTTAGCCAAAGTTCTTCCTGTTTGTTCTTCCTTCCTCAGGTCATCTGATGTTCCGCCTCCTCCATATCAAGACTTCACGGACGTGTTCAGTAAAGCCTCTGCTGATAACCTTCCTCCTCATAGAGAATGGGACTGCCCAATCGACCTCATTCCAGGGAAGGTTCCACCGCGAGGCCGAACTTATCCGTTGTCTCTGCCTGAGACACACTCCATGGAAGAGTACATCAAAGAGAACCTGGCGAAGGGTTTCATCCGACCATCTTCTTCTCCAGCCGGCGCAGGCTTCTTCTTCGTTAAGAAGAAAGACGGTGGTCTGCGTCCGTGCATCGACTACAGAGGTCTGAACGACATCACCGTCAAGAACCGATACCCTTTACCCCTGATTACCGAGCTCTTTGATAGAGTTAGTGGTGCAACTATTTTCACAAAGCTGGACTTGAGGGGTGCCTACAATCTCATCCGAATCCGTGAGGGTGACGAGTGGAAGACCGCCTTTAACACCCGTGACGGACATTATGAGTACCTCGTCATGCCCTTCGGATTGAGCAACGCTCCAGCAGTCTTCCAGCACTTCGTGAATGAGATTTTCAGGGACATCTTGTACCGCCATGTCGTGGTTTATCTAGACGACATTCTCATCTTTGCTAATAATCTCGAAGATCATCGTTTCTGGGTAAAAGAGGTTCTTTCCCGTCTCCGTGTCAATCACCTCTATTGTAAATTGGAGAAGTGTGTGTTTGAAGTTAAAACCATTCCGTTTCTAGGTTACATTGTGTCCGGTTCCGGACTAGAGATGGATCCTGAGAAACTCCAAGCAATCCAGAATTGGCCTATACCCTTAAGCCTCAAAGGGGTCCAGTGGTTCTTAGGGTTCGCCAATTATTATAGAAAATTTATACGAGACTTTTCCACCATCGTGGCGCCTATCACTGCATTAACCAAGAAAGGTGCTAATCCGTCCAAGTGGTCCGAGGAAGCTACACAGGCCTTTCACCTTCTGAAGCAACGGTTCATCTCTGCACCAGTTCTGAAACAGCCCGACACTGACTCTCCTTTTATCTTAGAGGTAGATGCCTCCTCCGTTGGAGTAGGAGCAGTGTTATCCCAGAGGGCCAAAGATGGACATCTACATCCTTGCAGTTTCTTCTCCCGGAAGTTCTCCCCAGCTGAGCGCAACTATGCCATTGGCGATCAGGAGTTGCTAGCCATCAAGCTCGCTCTGGAGGAGTGGAGATACCTGTTGGAGGGAGCTTCCCACTCAATCACCATACTTACCGACCACAAAAATCTTTTATATCTCAAAGGCGCACAATGTCTGAATCCTCGTCAGGCCAGATGGGCACTTTTCTTCTCTAGGTTTGACTTTAAACTCCAGTTCTGTCCGGGTTCTCAGAATCGTAAGGCCGATGCCCTTTCCCGCTCATGGGAGCAAGAAAATGAGTCCGAGTCTGCAGACAAGCATCCTATTATTAATCCGTTGGCATTCTCCACGGTAGGGATGGACTCTACGCCTCCACCAGGGAAAAGTTTTGTTAAGCCAGTTCTAAGGAAGAAGCTCATGCATTGGGCCCATGCTTCCCGTTTTGCTGGACATACAGGCATTCAGAAAACCCTTGAATTTATTTCTAGGTCCTACTGGTGGCCAACTCTGAAGAAGGACGTTATGGAATTTATTGCCTCCTGCCCAAAGTGTGCCCAACACAAAGTCTCCCGCCAGTCGCCTGCGGGGCAACTGGTTCCATTATCTGTTCCCCGTCGACCTTGGACCCATTTGTCGATGGACTTTGTTTCCGATCTACCTATCTGCAACAAGTTTAATACCATCTGGGTGGTAGTTGACCGGTTCACCAAGATGGCACATTTCATCCCTCTCACCGGTCTTCCGTCAGCTTCCAAGTTGGCTCAAGTGTTTATACAAGAGATCTTCCGACTTCACGGTCTTCCTGAAGAGATCATCTCGGATCGTGGAGTACAATTTGTAGCCAAATTTTGGCGAAGTTTGTGTCAAGCCCTCCAAGTCAAGTTAAAGTTTTCCACGGCTTACCATCCTCAGACCAATGGTCAAACCGAGAGGGTGAATCAGGACTTGGAGGCCTTCCTCCGTATATATGTGTCTTCCTCTCAAGATGACTGGGTTCAACTCCTTCCTTGGGCCGAGTTCAGCCACAACAATCAATACCATTCCTCATCTTCTTCTACACCATTCTTCATTAATTATGGATTCCACCCTAAAGTCCCAGAATTCCAACCGCTTCCCGCAACTTCTGTTCCAGCAGTGGATGTCACCTTGCGTCAGTTTTCAAATAACTGGAGGAACGTCCGCGCAGCCCTGCTTAAAGCCTCATTCAGGTATAAGAAGTTTGCCGGTAGGAAGCGTAGAGCGGTTCCTGCTCTCAAGGTGGGTGATCGTGTGTGGCTGTCCACGAAGAATTTGAGGTTGAGAGTTCCCAGCATGAAATTTGCACCTCGCTACATCGGACCCTTCAAGATTGAACAAGTCATCAATCCTGTTGCCTACAGGTTACAGTTACCATCCTTCTTGAAAATACCCAGGACATTTCATGTTTCTTTGTTGAAACCGCTGATCCTGAATCGGTTTCATTCCGCACTTCCTCCAGCTCCCAAAGTTCAGACTCAACAGGGAGTCGAGTACGAGGTGGCCAAGATTTTGGACTCACGTTTCCGTTACGGTCAGTTACAATACCTTATTGACTGGAAGGGCTATGGTCCTGAAGAACGCTCTTGGACCAATGCCTCAGACGTCCATGCTCCTGCCTTGGTCCGAAATTTCCACGCAAAGTTTCCTTTAAAGCCTAAGAAGTGTCCTGGGGCCACTCCTAAAGGGGGGGGTGCTGTCACGATCCGGGTATCTGGACGCCATTACTTACCCTTCAGATGCCTCCTAAGGCTGGCTCAGCGTTCCAGGACCGGATTCCGCTGTTCCTGAGTTTCCACATGCAGAATGTCAGAGTGGTGATTTCATCAGCCGCGGCCTCCGCTGTGCCCGCGTGGTTAAATGTGCGCTTGTCAGTCTGGCGTCTCCTGTCTCCTGTGGCCGGCGTCACCATTACTGTTTCAATTCTCACATGGATTACAAACCAAACTTCCCTCCAAGTGTCTGCATGGGCGCAGCCATCTTGGATTTTGTCATCTGAGCATTTCCACCAATCTGCTGTCTGTATTGTTGATTTGCATAATTGCCTAGCCAACCCCTTCCTTGCTGCAGGTATAAGTAGGCTGTGCCTGAGCAAGGAAGGCGTCAGTGCTTTGGTTGTCTAACCTAGTTCCAGTTTGTCTCTCTCCTGTGGTTGTCTAACCTAGTTCCAGTTTGTCTCTCTCCTGTGGTTGTCTTCCAGGTTCCAGCTCCTGTCTCCAGACTTCTGCTAGAGAGACCCGCACCAGCATTCCATCTGCGGTGTAGCCTGACTCTCCGATCCATTCTGGACTCACCTGTTTCCAGCTCAAACAATCACCTGCTTCCAGCCCAGCTTCCAGCAGTGTACAGCTTCTCTTAAAGGGCCGGTGTCCTTTCTGCAGTTTACCACTCTCCACCGGTATTATTATTTCACCGCTCTCAAACAATCACCTGCTTCCAGCCCAGCTTCCAGCAGTGTATAGCTTCTCTTAAAGGGCCGGTGTCCTTTTCTGCAGTTTACCACTCTCCACCGGTATTATTATTTCACCGCTCTCAAACTCCAAACTTCATTATTATTTCATCGCTCTCAAGTTCGTTTATTATTTAACTGGTTCCAGCCAGTATCCACTCCGTACCAACAACAGTCTGGTTCCAGCCAGTATCCACAGCAGCCGTTTTACCTTCAGCAGCCCAGCCTTTCCTGGAACATCAGCTGGTACGATCCTGGGTTCTCTCCATTGCTACAGTCAGGCCTGGTAAGGACTTTCCAACTAGAAGATTATAAGAACTGTCTCACACTACCAGTGCCTGTGGCCCTTGCCACCCTGTAGTACCCAGGAATTGTATTTATCCTCTGTTGACTTTTATGTTTCCTTTTACTGCTGCTGTGTTACGGAGTTTGTCATAATAAACATCATTGACTTTTATCCTGGTTGTCGTGGTCACGCCTTCGGGCAGTTATTCTACATGTTACTTACATGTCTAGGGGTCTGATACAACCTCCCAGGTTCCGTTACATCTCAGCCCCTACAACTGAGGCTGCCTCCCGTCAGCTCAGGCCCTCAGTTGTGACAGTAACTTGTTAATCTACACAAATTGTGTCACCCTGCATAAGCACCTGTTATTGATATTTTATTCCCAATTTCAGCCATGTAGCATTTTATGTGGGTGATGGACAATTATTGATATATTTGCAATCAGTGTTATTCTTATTACCTTCCTGCTGAAGTGTCTAATGGTCAGTTCCATGCTACACGTGGGAGCCAAGTTATTTAAATTATTGAGGGTATTTTGAGTCACATGCAAAGTGGCTGTAGTTCGGGGCAGCTTGGAAGCTAGATTTACTACCTTACTAATGCGAGATTCTGTTAAGCTATTGCAGGAGTCCATGCACATGCAAATTGGAAGCCATGTTGCTTACTGATTTTACGCCATCCTCCGCAACCATCATGATTAGTATTGGTAATTGCAACTAGTTACACGCTGTGAGGTAAGTGGCTCAGGAGGCACTGGCTAGGACCAGAGACAGATTTACACACAATATATGAGCCCAATGGTACATCCGGGCATTATACACAGGTGTATCAGTACATACTACTGGAATTTTTTTGCATTTTGATCAGAGATGTGCAGAAAAGATAGGCAGGGGAGGCACTGCCCCACCAGTTATAGACTTTTCCCCAGAGTTTTGACTATAAAAATTATTAGAATACAAGTAAGATATTTCTAATATATTCTTTGTATTTTTCAGATACTTTATATAGTGAAAACTCTAGCATATGTTAGTATTACAGTAAAGGCTCTGCCTCATCCCACCGTACGTCACTGCTTGCAACATCCCCATGCTAGGTGCAAGAGATTTGTCATTCCCCTTACCCATAAGCATGACTCAGAATTGCACAGAGCTTTTGATATACTCCCAAGACATTCCTGCAAGTCAGGGCTGTTACGTGCAATCGCAGTGTTGCTACCCAGTTCCCACCCCAAAATGCCCAATGTCATGGAAAGACAGATGCTCAGCAGGGCCGGTTCTAGGTATTTTGGTGCCCCGGGCGGAGATAGGGGCTTGGCTTCATACAGGGGGCGTGGTCAGTTATGCCCCCTGTAGAGTTGTGCCCCCATTTGTGCCCCCTGTAGCGTAGTGCTGCTTGCACACACACACACAAAAAAAATAATACTTACAATCCCTGCTCCTGACTGGTGCAGACCTCCGCCGCCGCCGCTCCTCTCCTCGGATCTATGGGAGAGACGTGATGACATCTCTCCCATAGCACAGCATACACAGACACTAGAGGTCAAATATGACCCCTAGCGTCTGTCAGTCCCACAATGCAGTGCGGTGCGCGATGACGTCATCGCGCACCGCACAGCAAAGGTCCTCTCCACAAAGGGAAACTAGATGCGTAGCATCTAGTTCCCTTCACAGCGGGGGCACAGTAGCGGATCTTGCCATGGTGCGGCGCCCTCCGGAAGGCGGCGCCCCGGGCAAAAGTCCTGCTTGCCCGTGGAAAGATCCGCTACTGATGCTCAGTACACATTGCTATAAGGAGCGCCTTATTTATTTATTTGGACACAGTGCATACTTGGGATTTCCAGCACATCAGCATACCAACTGTGGGATAAGGATACCATCTGTTCTGCGTTGAACACCAGTGCTGCTTTAGACATCGCTAATTTGGACCCCAAATAAGAACAGCCACAGAGCCAGTAATATCTATCATAAGTTGAACTGCTGTCCCTATAAGGCAGATTTGATATTGATTGAACTGTCCATCACATCACAGTGTGGGACAACATACTATATGCTTAGAACTTGCTGTATTTCCATTGACCATGAATTGTTTTTAAATCTTCGACCCTAATTGGTTGTTTTAGTGTATATTACTGTATTTCTATGTCTGTAACATTGATATTTTATAATATACAACAACTTTTTTGTATCTTAGCCTTGTTATACACGGACAAGTCACATTATTATGACCACCTCCTGCATTTGACATCAGCAGCATGTAGCCCATGAAGTAGGTCACATGTTGTGCACTGGCTTGGTGGGTATATAAGGTGTGCGATAGGTCATCTGCACACATATCACTCCTTGATGACATGGGTTAAAAAGGTGATTTATCCGAGCTGCAAAAGGGATAATTATCGGCTTGCGGGCCAAGGATGGCAGTATTTCTGAAACAGCGCAGTTTGTGAACTGTACGCACAGTGGCGGAACTGCCAGAGTCAATGGAGTCAGTTGCCGCCGGGCTCCAGCTCTTAAGGGGGCAATTCCTCCATTGGCCCAGGCAGCTTCCAGCCTACATCACTGCGGCGCCAGGCCAGCGCTAACCAGGAGACCTCATTCTGCCTGCAGCGGCCGCGGATCCTATTAGCCGCAGCCGCCACTATCCGAGCACTTCTGCCCTGTTGCTGAGTCCCTTCCCGCTGTGTGTGTGTGCTATCAGCTCCGCCCCTCTCGGCTCCTGCTGCTCTAACTTCCTCCACTGTTATCCAGCCTCCCAGCCGGCTAGGCAGAAGCTCCGCCTCCCAGACGAGGAGGAGGTAGGTGCTCACAGAGAAGTAAGGTGGCTCTGGAGCTATGTGTCCAGGGCCTCCCTCCTTCAAGTGGCAATCCACGATGACCTGAACATGAGGAGATGGAGGTGGCAGTGATCCATCAGGGGGCAGGGCTAGCCAGCAGCCATGATTAGTGCATTGTAACATGGCAGGCAGAGGAGGGATGGAGGCTGGAGCTGCTACAGTCAGAAACCCCTGCCAATGTGTAAGGTAAGAGACTGGGCATTATGTATCTGTGTAACTGTGTCTGTGTACAGTTATACGTACTGTATGTGTCAGTGTATATATGTGTCTGTGTATATATGTACTGTATGTGTCAGTGTATATATGTGTCTTTGTGACTATATGTACTGTATGTGTCAATGTATATATGTGTCTTTGTGACTTTATTTACTGTACGTGTGTGTGTATATATATATATATATATATATATATATATATATACACATGTTTATGTCTGTGTGACTATATATACTGTATGTGTGTATATATATATATATATATATATTATACACACACACACACACACACACACACACACACACACACACACACGTTTATGTCTGTGTGACTATATATACTGTATGTGTCTGTGTACATATGTGACTTTGTGACCAGGGTCAGCCAGTCCATTACACCAGCTACGCAACCGCGTACGGTGCCAAGCTTTATGGTCGACATCTACTGAGTTCTCCGGCTTCCCCCCACAGCCGTGGGCTTTACAATCAGTCACACTGGCTTATTGTATGCCACCAGAGCCGGCCCTAACCAATATGATGCCCTAGGCAAGATTTTGGCTGGTGCCCCCTAGCACCACCGCTGGTTCCGCCTCTGACCTTGCACCTCTTTCCCAGCACCATCACCCCTCACCCATAGCAGTCCTTATTTTGGTGTTTGTACCCCCTATATTTTAAATAGGAACAGTTCGCACATTTGGCACACAGCCCAAAAAGGGGTGTGTTTTTCCTGGCAAGGGGCATGGCCACACAATAGTAACCTCAATTCAAATTACGCCACACAGTACTGCAACTTTATTCACATTTGATCATGCGATAGTGTCAATAGTGTCAATAATTCACATTACATCCCACAGTAGTATCACTTTATCTTATAAACGTTACTCCTCATAGTAGAGCCCCTTATTCACATTACATCACACTGAATTGCTCCTTATTCATATTACACCACACCCTATTGCTCTTTATTCACATTAGACGACACAGTAGTGCTCTTTCTATACGCAATGCCACATAGTAGAGCACCTTATACACATAATGCCACACATTAGTAATGCATTTATACACATAATTCCACACCGTAATGCCCCTTACACATATGAGACACATTATTAATGTCCTTATAAACATAATGCGCCTTACACATTATGATAACCTTTATTAATGCCCTTTTACACATAATGTCCCTTACACATATGCCGTACATTATTAATGCCCTTATACACATAATGACACAAATTGTGCCCCTTACACATTTGCTGCACATTATTAGTGCCCCTATACACATAATGACACACATAGTGCCCTTATACATATGTTGCACGTTATTAATGCATTTTTACATGACCCAAATAATGCTCCTTACACATATTCTGAACACTACTGCACAACCAACCAACTCACATGCACACAGCACTCACACTGCCGTCTAACACTGTGACCTCTGCCTCTGATTGGATACAGATGTGTCCTTATAATTCTTGCCTCAATGTTAACGTCGGCACCTTTTTTTATGAAAATGCATCTTATTTGCATTGCTATGTGGCTAGGATGCACAAGCTGCTTCTGCTGTTTAAAATGATATGCAGCATGCCTATATACTGTGTGAGACTGTGGCTGTATCTGCATATGAAATGCTACACACAGAATATAGGCATGCCACATATCATTTTAATCAGCAGAATCTGCTGATGCCCCTGGGCATATCAAATGCCCTAGGCAATTGCCTAGTTTGCCTATGCCTATGGCCGGCTCTGTATGCCACTGTGCTCCCCACCGCCAGTGCCGCCTGCAGCTGCTGCCTGAATACTTGAGCACATTGATGAATGACAGTCTGGGTCCGGCCAGAGGGGGAGGAGGGGTCGCTCTCTTTTCCCCCTCTCCTCACAGCTCCCCAGAATGACACAGCCTGACCTACAAAAGTCTGTGGGTATAATTCAGCATGGATCATAGATGTGCAAAAAATCGCACATCTACGACCCATTACACTGACATGTGGGGGGACGCCCAGCACAGAGCAACAAGTCCGCCCCACATGCCGGGTCTTGCCCCCCTCCCACGCAAACATGCGAAAGCATTGCATGACGTCGATGTTTTTGCATGTTTAGGGTTGCCCACTGCCAGCGGCGGATTGGGACGTTGGGACGCCGGACCAGATTCCGTTTGGCTGGTCCGGACGTCCTTCAGTGGCCACCGTCACCCCCCCATGCTGGCCGGCTGCCGCCACCGATCGCGGCAGCATTAACTTAAAAGTAATTTAAAGATGCATGTGCAACCGCAGCAGCTCCCCCATAAGCATTTGTAGGGCCGGGCCGTCAGTCAGCACTGACGGCTCCACCTCCAGGGCTGCAGCCAGCCCAGAGTCAGCCTCCAGCCCCCAGCCCAGAGTCTCCCGTTCCTCCACCCCTGAGGCTTCCTCCGGCCCCAGACAGTTTGCCTCCAAGCAGCAGCCATGCAAGTGAAAGACACTGTTTATGTATATATATATATATATATATATATATGCATACACTGTATATGTGTGTATATATATATGTACTGTATATACTGTGTGTGTGTGTGTGTGTGTGTGTGTGTGTGTGTATATATATATATATATATTTATTTATTATTTATTTCATAGGCTATTTGTTAGTGGCAGCACTCACCAGACTTAAGGGACCTACACATTAAGCAATATGGCCGACGGGCGACCCGGCGGGGGGGGCAGTGACGGGGGGAGTGACCCAGCTCCATAGCAGTGCAGGCAAATAGAGATCGTCCATATTGGCCTGCATGCACAGCCGATGGGGCACCAGTGGCGAATGAGCGGGGGCCGCGCATCGTTCATCACTGCTGCCTCCACACTCAAAGATATGAACGGTATTTCATTCATTAATGAAAGAGATCGTACATATCTTTGAATATTATCGCCCAGTGTGTAGGGCCTATTACACTGCTCTGCTGCAGTTATATATATATATATATATATATATATATATATATGTGTATAACGTATTCTACCTGATACAATGTGTGTAATGTGCTCTACCTGGTGCAATGTGTATAATGTGCTCTCCCTGGCGCAAAGTGTATAACGTGCTCTACCTGGTGCAAAGTGTATAACGTGCTCTACCTGGCGCAAAGTGTATGATGTGCTCTACCTGGCACAAAGTGTATAATGTGCTCTACCTGGGGCAATTTATTTATTTATTTATTATTTATTAGCAGTTTCTTATATAGCGCAGCATATTCCGTTGCGCTTTACAATTAGAACAACAATTATAGAACAAAACTGGGCAAAGACAGACAGACAGACAGACAGACAGAGGTAGGAAGGCCCTGCTCGCAAGCTTACAATCTATAGGGAAATAGGCATTGATACACAAGGATAGATGCTACCTGTTACATAATGGTTCCCCAGGTTGCTAGGTTCTTAATGGGTTGTATATGATATGATCACCCAGCAATGTTGGAAGACAAAATGTGAGTTTATGTGGACTGTACAGAGGGGATGTAACTTGATAGGGAAGCTGTTAAGGTTATGTGTGTCGGTCTGAAATTTGGTAGGCTTATCTGAAGGGATGAGTTTTCAGAGAACGTTTAAAGGTTTGGAGACTAAAGGAGAGTCTTATTGTGCGTGGGAGTGCATTCCACAGAGTGGGTGAAGCCCGGGTAAAGTCCTGTAATTTTGAGTGGGAACAGGTAATACATGTGGATGAGAGACGCGGATCTTGTGCAGAGCGGAGAGGTCTGGTAGGGAGATATTTTGAGATGAGTGAGGAGATGTATGATGGTGCAGTTTGGTTAATAGCCTTGTATGTAAGTAAAAGTATTTTATATTTGACACGGTAGAAAACCGGTAACCAATGGAGGGACTGACAGAGCGGATCAGCAGATGAAGAACGTCTGGCAAGTAAGATTAGCCTCGCAGCTGCATTTAAAATGGATTGAAGTGGTGATAGCCTATGTTTGGGAAGACCAGTAAGGAGACTATTACAATAATCAATGCGGGAGATGATGAGTGCATGGATTAGAGTTTTTGCAGTGTCTTGTGTAAGATAAGGGCATATTTTGGATATGTTTTTAAGGTACATGTAACGTGATTTAGAGGCAGATTGAATGTGTGGAACAAAGGACAGTTCAGAGTCAAGGGTGACACCTAGGCAACGAGCTTGTGGGGTGGGGTGGATAGTTGCATTGTCAACAGTTATAGAGATATCAGGTTGGTAACTACTCTTAGCTGGTGGGAAAATAATTAATTCGTTTTTGGAAATGTTGAGTTTGAGGTGGCGAGATGACATCCAAGATGAAATGGCAGACAGGCATCCAGTGACACGAGCCAATACTGGTGGTGACAAATCTGGGGAGGATAGGTAGATTTGAGTATCATCAGCGTACAAATGATGCTGAAATCCAAAGGAGCTGATTAGTTTACCAAGAGAGGAGGTATAGATTGAGAAAAGCAGAGGACCTAAGACTGAGCCTTGCGGTACTCCAACTGATAGAGGTAGAGAAGAGGAGGTAAAATCAGAGAAGTGAACACTGAAAGAGCGATTAGATAGGTAGGATGAGAACCAAGAAAGGGCTGTGTCCTGAAGACCTAGGGATTGTAGTGTTTGTATGAGAAGAGAGTGGTCAACAGTGTCAAAAGCAGCAGAGAGATCTAGAAGAATAAGTAGTGTGTAATGGCCTTTTGATCTAGCAGTGACTAGATCATTCACTACTTTGGTCAGTGCCGTCTCTGTGGAGTGTTGGGCACGAAAGCCTGACTGAAGTGGGTCCAATAAGTTGTGCGAGTTAAGAAAGTGTGTAAGGCGAGTGTAGGCAAGCCTCTCAAGTAGATTGGAGGGACTGGGTAGCTGAGAAATGGGACGGTAGTTAGAGAGTGTGTTTGGGTCAGAGTTGTGTTTTTTTAGCAATGTGTATAACGTGCTCTGCCTGGCGCAATGTGTATAACTTGCTCTACCTGGCGCAAAGTGTATACCGTGCTCTACCTGGCACAAAGTGTATGATGTGCTCTACCTGGCACAAAGTGTATAATGTGCTCTACCTGGTGCAATGTGTATAACGTGCTCTGCCTGGCGCAAAGTGTATACCGTGCTCTACCTAGCACAAAGTGTATGATGTGCTCTACCTGGCACAAAGTGTATAATGTGCTCTGCCTTGCGCAAAGTGTATACCGTGCTCTACCTGGCACAAAGTGTGTAATGTGCTCTACTTGGTGCAGTGTGTATAATGTGCTCTGCCTGGCCCAAATTGTATAATGTGCTTTACCTGGTGCAATGTGTATAATGTGCTCTGCCTGGCGCAAAGTATATACCGTGCTCTACCTGGCGCAAAGTGTATACCGTGCTCTACCTGCGCAAAGTGCAGAATGTGCTCTATCTGGTGGAATATGTATATCGTGCTCAAACTGGTACAGTGTGTATAGGAGGTTCTACTTGGTGCACTGTGTATAAGTGGCACTACTGTGTGGTGCAATGTGAATTGGCACTATTATGTGGTCACGCCCCTTTCCCACTAAGCCATGCTCCTAAAATTTTGCGGCCCGCATTTTACATGCATTCATGTATACTGGCCTTCTGAGCAGTAATCCCTCCCACTAAACAGACTCCACCCCCTCAACAGTCCACCACCCCTATTAGGGCTGCTTCCATAAATTTCCCGGGCTGGTTTTTGATCCCAATCCGCCCCTGTCCTCTGCCTACGCAGCCCAGCTGCTGAGGCAGATGGCAACCGGCCATCTTTTGGGTTGCAGCGGCTGCGTCGCATCACACGCAGCCGCACACCACAAATGCTGCCGTCGCATCTCACATGTGCATCACCCTCTACCTCTCACCCACTGCTGTCACCCTCTCCATGACGTCACCCTCTCAAACACTCCTGTCACCCTCTTCATGGTGTCACCCTCTCCCTGGCATCAATTACTACTGTCACTCTCTCAGTGGTGTTACCCTCTCCCTGTCACCCTGCCTCCCCAGTCACTTATCTTCCTGCCACCCCAGTCACCCACCATTTCCCTGTCACCCCTACCTCCCCAGTCACCTACTATGTCCCTGTCATCCCTGCCTCCCCTATCTCCCTGTTGCCCACTATCTCTCTGTACTCCTGGGGGTACTATTGTGTGACCATGCCCCTTCCTTGTGAGACCACATCCCTTTTTGCAGTGCGTGCTGTCCCTTTATAAAGTTTATCTCATGAGGGGGCGTCAAAATCCTCTACCTCTCACCCACTGCTGTCACCCCCTCCATGACATCTCCCTCTCAAACACTCCTGTCACCCTCTTCATGGTGTCACCCTCTCCCTGGCATCAACTACTACTGTCACTCTCTCAGTGGTGTTACCCTCTCCCTGTCTCTCCTGCCTCCCCAGTCACCTACAATCTCCCTGTCACCCTGCCTCCCCAGTCACTTATCTTCCTGCCACCCCAGTCACCCACCATTTCCCTGTCACCCCTACCTCCCCAGTCACCTACTATGTCCCTGTCATCCCTGCCTCCCCTATCTCCCTGTTGCCCACTATCTCTCTGTACTCCTGGGGGTACTATTGTGTGACCACGCCCCTTCCTTGTGAGACCACATCCCTTTTTGCAGTGCGTGCTGTCCCTTTATAGAGTTTATCTCATGAGGGGGCGTCAAAATCTAAATTAGCTTACCAACAAAATTTCCCTGGGCCAGCCCTGTGTGTGACTGTGGAGCAGATGTATTAAGTCTGGAGACGGCATAAGGAAGTGATAAACCAGTGATAAGTGCAAGGTGATAACGCACCAGCCAATCAGCTCCTAACTGTTCATTTACATATTGGAGCTGATTGGCTGGTGCATTTATCACTTTGCACATATCACTGGTTTATCACTTCCTTATGCCTTCTCCAGGGTAATACATCTGCCCCTGCGTGTATGTGTCTGTGTTACTCTATATGTGTCTAACTGTATATACTGTGTGTGTCTATGTAACTGTATATATGTGTATATGTATATGAGTAATGTGTTTATGTAATTCTGTATATATGTGTCTGCAACCATAGGCATCCCTGGATGCAGAGTTGGTGGGCGTGTGGGCAGGCAGTTCTTTATTAGGCTGCAATGCTCTCTGTAATATAAGACAAGCACTGTGGCACTCTTAATTATATGACAGTCACCTCACACTCTCAGCATTATATGGCAGTCACTGCACACACACTGCATTACAGTATATGGTGATCACTGCAATGCTCTCTGAATTGTCTGGCGATCTTTGTGTTATCTGTTTTATATGGTGGTCACTAAAATGCTCTCAGTATTGTCTGTCACATAATAGCTCTCAATATTGTTTGGTGGTCACAAAATTGCTGTCAGTATTGTCTGGTGGTCGATAAAGTGTTTTCTGTATTGTCTGGTGCTCACAAATATTGCAGATAGAATGAGCGATTTTTACGCTACTGTGTATTAGTGATGAGCGGGTTCGGTTTCTCGGAAACCGAACCCCCCCGAACTTCACCCTTTTTACACGGATCCGAGCCATACTCGGATTCTCCCGTATTGCTCGGTTAACCTGAGCGCGCCCGAACGTCATCATCCCGCTGTCGGATTCTCGCAAGATTCGGATTCTATATAAGCAGCCGCGCGTCGCCGCCATTTTCACTCGTGCATTGGAAATGTTAGGGAGAGGACGTGGCTGGCGTCCTCTCCGTTTATTCATTGTTGAGTTGATGCAAATATTTGTGCTTGCTTATATCATTGTGGGGACTGGGGAGCAGCTTTATATTAATATAGGAGGAGTACAGTGCAGAGTTTTGCTGATCAGTGACCACCAGTTTTATCCGTTCTCTGCCTGAAAAAAACACTCCATATCTGTGCTCAGTGTGCTGCATATATCTGTGCTCACACTGCTTAATTGTGGGGACTGGGGAGCAGCTGTATTGTATAGCAGGAGTACAGTGCAGAGTTTTGCTGACAGTGACCACCAGTATACGTTGTCTGCCTGAAAAACACTCCATATCTGTGCTCAGTGTGCTGCTTTATTGTGGGGACTGGGGAGTCGGGACCACCAGTATAATATTATATAGGAGTAGTACAGTGCAGAGTTTTGCTGACACAGTGACCACCAGTATATAAAGCAGTACGGTACGGAAGGCCACTGCTGTACCTACCTCTGTGTCGTCATTAAGTATACTATCCATCTACATTCTATACCTGTGGTGCATTTCAGTTGTGCAGTTTGCTGACACAGTGACAACCAGTATATATAGCAGTACGGTACGGAAGGTCACTGCTGTACCTACCTCTGTGTCGTCATTAAGTATACTATCCATCTACATTCTATACCTGTGGTGCATTTTAGTTTTGCAGTTTGCTGACACAGTGACCACCAGTATATATAGCAGTACGGTACGGAAGGCCACTGCTGTACCTACCTCTGTGTTGTCATTAAGTATACTATCCATCTACATTCTATACCTGTGGTGCATTTTAGTTTTGCAGTTTGCTGACACAGTGACCACCAGTATATATAGCAGTACGGTACGGAAGGCCACTGCTGTACCTACCTCTGTGTCGTCATTAAGTATACTATCCATCTACATTTTATACCTGTGGTGCATTTTAGTTTTGCAGTTTGCTGACACTGTGACCACCAGTATATATAGCAGTACGGTACGGAAGGCCACTGCTGTACCTACCTCTGTGTCGTCATTAAGTATACTATCCATCTACGTTCTATACCTGTGGTGCATTTCAGTTGTGCAGTTTGCTGACACAGTGACCACCAGTATATATAGCAGTACGGTACGGAAGGCCACTGCTGTACCTACCTCTGTGTCATCAAATATACTATCCATCTACATTCTATACCTGTGGTGCATTTTAGTTGTGCGCAGTATATATAGTAGTAGGCCATTGCTATTGATACCGGCATATAATTCCACACATTAAAAAATGGAGAACAAAAATGTGGAGGTTAAAATAGGGAAAGATCAAGATCCACTTCCACCTCGTGCTGAAGCTGCTGCCACTAGTCATGGCCGAGACGATGAAATGCCATCAACGTCGTCTGCCAAGGCCGATGCCCAATGTCATAGTAGAGAGCATGTAAAATCCAAAAAACAAAAGTTCAGTAAAATTACCCAAAAAATCAAAATTGAAAGCATCTGATGAGAAGCTTAAACTTGCCAATATGCCATTTACGACACGGAGTGGCAAGGAACGGCTGTGGCCCTGGCCTATGTTCATGGCTAGTGGTTCAGATTCACATGAGGATGGAAGCACTCATCCTCTCGCTAGAAAAATGAAAAGACTTAAGCTGGCAAAAGCACAGCAAAGAACTGTGCGTTCTTCTAAATCACAAATCCCCAAGGAGAGTCCAATTGTGTCGGTTGCGATGCCTGACCTTCCCAACACTGGACGGGAAGAGCTTGCGCCTTCCACCATTTGCACGCCCCCTGCAAGTGCTGGAAGGAGCATCCGCAGTCCAGTTTCTGATAGTCAAATTGAAGATGTCACTGTTGAAGTACACCAGGATGAGGATATGGGTGTTGCTGGCGCTGGGGAGGAAATTGACAAGGAGGATTCTGATGGTCAGGTGGTTTGTTTAAGTCAGGCACCCGGGGAGACACCTGTTGTCCGTGGGACGAATATGGCCATTGACATGCCTGGTCAAAATACAAAAAAAATCAGCTCTTTGGTGTGGAATTATTTCAACACAAATGCGGACAACAGGTGTCAAGCCGTGTGTTGCCTTTGTCAAGCTGTAATAAGTAGGGGTAAGGACGTTAACCACCTCGGAACATCCTCCCTTATACGTCACCTGCAGCGCATTCATCATAAGTCAGTGACAAGTTCAAAAAC
The DNA here is from genome assembly GCF_028390025.1 of Pseudophryne corroboree. Lineage (NCBI taxonomy): Eukaryota > Metazoa > Chordata > Amphibia > Anura > Myobatrachidae > Pseudophryne > Pseudophryne corroboree. Next base: position 652,181,669 of record NC_086444.1, on the reverse strand, counting down.
TTTGGATGACAGCGGAAGCAGTCCACTGACCACTAAATCCCTTCCTCTTGTAACCAAGCTCCTGCAAACCACACCACCAACTCCCTCAGTGTTAATTTCCTCCTTACCCAGGAAAGCCAATAATCCTGCAGGCCATGTCACTGTCAAGTCTGACGAGTACTCTCCTGCCTGGGATTCCTCCGATGCATCCTTGAGTGTAACGCCTACTGCTGCTGGCGCTGCTGTTGTAGCTGCTGGGAGTCGATCGCCATCCCAGAGGGGAAGTCGGAAGACCACTTGTACTACTTCCAGTAAGCAATTGACTGTCCAACAGTCCTTTGCGAGGAAGATGAAATATCACAGCAGTCATCCTGCTGCAAAGCAGATAACTCAGGCCTTGGCAGCCTGGGCGGTGAGAAACGTGGTTCCGGTATCCACCGTTAATTCAGAGGCAACTAGAGACTTGATTGAGGTACTGTGTCCCCGGTACCAAATACCATCTAGGTTCCATTTCTCTAGGCAGGCGATACCGAAAATGTACACAGACGTCAGAAAAAGAGTCACCAGTGTCCTAAAAAATGCAGTTGTACCCAATGTCCACTTAACCACGGACATGTGGACAAGTGGAGCAGGGCAGACTCTGGACTATATGACTGTGACAGCCCACTGGGTAGATGAATTGCCTCCCGCAGCAAGAACAGCAGCGGCGGCACCAGTAGCAGCATCTCGCAAACGCCAACTCGTTCCTAGGCAGGCTACGCTTTGTATCACCGCTTTCCAGAAGAGGCACACAGCTGACAACCTCTTACGGAAACTGAGAAAGATCATCGCAGAATGGCTTACCCCAATTGGACTCTCCTGGGGATTTGTGACATCGGACAACGCCAGCAATATTGTGCGTGCATTACATCTGGGCAAATTCCAGCACGTCCCATGTTTTGCACATACATTGAATTTGGTGGTGCAGAATTATTTAAGAAACGACAGGGGCGTGCAAGAGATGCTGTCGGTGGCCCGAAGAATTGCGGGCCACTTTCGGCATTCAGCCACCGCGTACAGAAGACTGGAGCACCACCAAACAATCCTGAACCTGCCCTGCCATCATCTGAAGCAAGAGGTGGTAACGAAGTGGAACTCAACCCTCTATATGCTTCAGAGGATGGAGGAGCAGCAAAAGGCCATTCAAGCCTATACATCTGCCCACGATATAGGCAAAGGAGGGGGAATGCACCTGACTCAAGCGCAGTGGAGAATGATTTCAACGTTGTGCAAGGTTCTGCAACCCTTTGAACTTGCCACATGTGAAGTCAGTTCAGACACTGCCAGCCTGAGTCAGGTCATTCCCCTCATCAGGCTTTTGCAGAAGAAGCTGGAGACATTGAAGGAGGAGCTAAAACACAGCGATTCCGCTAGGCATGTGGGACTTGTGGATGGAGCCCTTAATTCGCTTAACCAGGATTCACGGGTGGTCAATCTGTTGAAATCAGAGCACTACATTTTGGCCACCGTGCTCGATCCTAGATTTAAAACCTACGTTGTATCTCTCTTTCCGGCAGACACAAGTCTGCAGAGGTTCAAAGACCTGCTGGTGAGAAAATTGTCAAGTCAAGCGGAACGTGACCCGTCAACATCTCCTCGTTCACATTCTCCCGCAACTGGGGGTGCGAGGAAAAGGCTAAAAATTCTGAGCCCACCCGCTGGCGGTAAATCAGGGCAGTCTGGAGCGAGTGCTGACATCTGGTCCGGACTGAAGGACCTGCCAACGATTACTGACATGTCGTCTACTGTCACTGCATATGATTCTGTCACCATTGAAAGAATGGCGGAGGATTATATGAGTGACCGCATCCAAGTAGGCACGTCAGACAGTCCGTACGTATACTGGCAGGAAAAAGAGGCAATTTGGAGGCCCTTGCACAAACTGGCTTTATTCTACCTAAGTTGCCCTCCCTCCAGTGTGTACTCCGAAAGAGTGTTTAGTGCAGCCGCTCACCTTGTCAGCAATCGGCGTACGAGGTTACTTCCAGAAAATGTGGAGAAGATGATGTTCATCAAAATGAATTATAATCAATTCCTCCGTGGAGACATTCACCAGCAATTGCCTCCAGAAAGTACACAGGGATCTGAGATGGTGGATTCCAGTGAGGACGAATTAATAATCTGTGAGGAGGGGGATGTACACAGTGAAAGGGGTGAGGAATCGGAGGATGATGATGAGGTGGACATCTTGCCTCTGTAGAGGCAGTTTATGCAAGGAGACATTGATTGCTTCTTTTTTGGTGGGGGCCCAAACCAACCAGTCATTTCAGTCACAGTCGTGTGGCAGACCCTGTCGCTGAAATGATGGGTTCGTTAAAGTGTGCATGTCCTGTTTATACAACATAAGGGTGGGTGGGAGGGCCCAAGGACAATTCCATCTTGCACCTCTTTTTTCTTTTATTTTTCTTTGCATCATGTGCTGTTTGGGGACAATTTTTTTGAAGTGCCATCCTGCTGACACTGCAGTGCCACTCCTAGATGGGCCAGGTGTTTGTGTCGGCCACTTGTGTCGCTTAGCTTAGTCACACAGCGACCTTGGTGCGCCTCTTTTTTTCTTTGCATCATGTGCTGTTTGGGGACTATTTTTTGGTAGTGCCATCCTGTCTGACACTGCAGTGCCACTCCTAGATGGGCCAGGTGTTTGTGTCGGCCACTTGTGTCGCTTAGCTTAGTCACACAGCGACCTTGGTGCGCCTCTTTTTTTCTTTGCATCATGTGCTGTTTGGGGACAATTTTTTTGAAGTGCCATCCTGTCTGACACTGCAGTGCCACTCCTAGATGGGCCAAGTGTTTGTGTCGGCCACTTGTGTCGCTTAGCTTATCCATCCAGCGACCTCGGTGCAAATTTTAGGACTAAAAATAATATTGTGAGTGTGAGGTGTTCAGAATAGACTGGAAATGAGTGGAAATTATGGTTATTGAGGTTAATAATACTATGGGATCAAAATGACCCCCAAATTCTATGATTTAAGCTGTTTTTTAGGGTTTTTTGAAAAAAACACCCGAATCCAAAACACACCCGAATCCGACAAAAAAATTTCGGTGAGGTTTTGCCAAAACGCGTCCGAATCCAAAACACGGCCGCTGAACCGAATCCAAAACCAAAACATAAAACCCGAAAAATGTCCGGTGCACATCACTACTGTGTATTCATCATTGCCTGAGATTTGACTCTGCACATGCATCAAATTAGCAGTCCAAAGTCGCATGGATCTGCAGCCACGAGCAAACGTGAGTGGTTACAGATTCACAGAAAATGGCCTGTAACTGGATGGGTAGTACGGCGGTGCATGAAACAACTCATTTTCATAAGAATGTCATGGGCATGTCATGTGTTCTATGTGTTATGGAGGGCCCAACGTCTATGTTGCCTCGCGGCGACTGGGATGAAGTTACGCCACTGTGTACGCATGCTGCTGTGGTGAAGGTGTATCGTGACAGGACAAATGGCACCATAGCAAGTAACCGGCGTAGAAACTGCGGAGCACCTCATGCCATTAATGTGAGAGGTGTACTTCAGCTACAAAGGTGTGTGAGGGCTGACTGACACGCTACAGTGGAGCAGCTAACCTTCAAAATGTGCCTTATTGCGTCACTCCCATCTAGCTGCTGTCCGTGTTGCACACGACAAGTTACTCTGGCTATTAGCTGTTGGTCATAATAATGTGACTCGACTGTGTACTTTTGCATACCTCCCAACATGACCCTCTCCAGGAGGGACAGAATGCTCTGCTCCTGGACTTGCCTCTTAATTTATTATTGGTATCACTTGTGTTGAACACCTTTCTTATTCATTAACCTGTTCAAAACAGGTGCCAGCAATCATAAATTAAGAAAAAGTCCAGAAGCAGAGCATTGTGTCCCTCCTGGAGAGGGTCATGTTGGGAGGTATGCTTTTGAATTGTTATGTCAAGACTGTCTGTCTTTTAATTGAACATCTCCTTGGTTCTCCTCACTTTGATAGCCACATGCTGCAGTTTATTTCTTCTAACGGTAGCATATCTGTTTATATCATGTATAAAGTGTAGATCATAATCCACTTCCTAAAAGATTACACACTTGAGCACACTAGATGGGGATACTCATATTTTAATTACGCTGTTCGAACATTCTTAGCTGTGCTATTACTAATGATGCAGGTTGTAACAATTCCATCTGTCAAAAAAGAAGTCATGTGTTATGAATATGCCTAATATTTGGACAGCATGAATTATATTAAGCACACGAGTGCCTATTTGTGTAAACAGCACATTACTTTGCATTGCTTCATTGCTCGTTTCAGGTAACTGATTATACAGCTATAGTTCCCCATTTTCATGAACCGATATAGCAGAATTAAATATGCAGTGCAATCACTGAATTAATATGTTGGAAAAATATATTCAGGTATTTAAAAAAGTTTACACCCATGATGATAGAATTTACAAAAGAAATCAACTTTAAGTAGTTGCTTTTATAATACTTTCAAGTTATAATTAGTCTCAGAGACTGAACTGTTACTCATGCAGGGACACAGCTGTGACGGTGCCCACAGGTGGGTGTTTGTTTGCTACAAGGCCTGATGATGTTGTGTTCTTCCCCTGATGAATATGAGAGTTAAAAACATTTCTATATAACATGTGAAAAATTATTTGAATGGGTAAAAATGAGCTGTCAAACAGGTTATTTTGTTTTTTCGCCGTGCAGTTTTTATTTGCCTGCAGGTCAGTGTGGTTCCAGTAGTTTAGATGTCACCCATGTTTGCTGTTGATTTTATTCTCTTGTATATAATGATATGATATATTAAATATAACTAATGATTAACCATTGGTGAATGTTTTTTTTTTCTGTCATGAAAAGAAGCTGTAACTGGATAAGACTCAGTAGGGCAGATGTATTAACCTGGAGAAGGGATAAAGAAGTGATAAAGCAGTGATAAGCTCAAGGTGATAACTTACAAGCCAATCATTACAGATTTGACAAATTGCAGTTAGGAGCTGATTGGCTGGTGTGTTATCACCTTGCACTTATCACTTCTCCAGGCTTAAAGTGGTGTACACACCATACTTGCCTACCTGACCCTCTCCATGAGGGAGAAATGCTCTGTTCCTGGACTTTCCTGGCAATGTATGATTGCCATCACCTGTGGTGAAACGCCTTTCTTATCAATTAACTTGCTCACCACAGGTGATGGCAATCGTACAGGAAAGTCCAGGAACAGAGCATTTTCTCCCTCATGGAGAGGGTCAGGTAGGCAAGTATGGTACACACGGAGCGACGTTTAGTAATTTCAAAGCAATCTGACTAGATTGCTTAGAAATTAAGATCACATCGTTCCGTGTGTAGGGGTGCCGGTGACAATGATGCGCGGTCCTGCACGTCGCTATTGCCGGTGCTAGATTGGCCTACATGCAGGCACAATCTAGCAGGTTGCTCATTTCACCTCTGGGTAAAATGAGCGGCCCCCCGTGTCCGTCCCGCCCCCTTCGCTCAGCACATCGCTCTGCTGAGCAGGGGGTGAGATGTGTGCTGAGCGGTTCTCTCAGCACATATCTCCCGTCTGTACGGCCCTCAAGACATCTACCTCAGAGTGGTGTATTTACTAAAGGCCGATTTTGTGTTTTCGACCTGTTTTTGGTCAATTTTGCATGTTGGAGATTTACTAAAGGAAAAATCGTCAAAATCGTCCAGAAAGCAGTCAAAATCAATAAAAATCCAACCAAAATAGCTTCGAAAAACATCAATGTTTTCTGGTGTGCACTATGCAAATTGGAGACTCACTAACAGCGTAATTGTAAAATTCAATCGAAAATCGATAACACCCCCCCCCCCCCCCCCCAAAAAAAAAAAAGATTGAAAATCAACCTTGGGCCAAAAATCGCCATTTCAAATAGAACTATCAGAAGCAATTCTATTCGATTTAAAACCATGTGGAATTGTCTGACACTTCAATATGATGGTAAAATCATGGGAGAGAAGCACATGGAGCACTCTGACTGCATAAATCAGGTATTTGAAGGCAGAGCAATGATTTTTAAAAATGGACAATATGCAAATTAGTACTGGAATGAAGGTGTTTGCAGGAATATAGTGCGTGTAACATGTTTTGGCCAATAGAGATGATTTTGTATGATTTGGTCGATTTTTTTTGTTTCTTTTGTTAATTTTTGCTTCTATTGAGGGTTAATAGAACACATTTAGAACTTGAAATAGAAACCAATACACCATGGAGCTCACAATGGAACAAAAAAAATCATCTCTTAGTAAATAATCTATGATCGATTTTGTGTCGATGTTTGTCGATTTTTAGATTTACTACAGCGACTGATGGCAATATGTAATAGTCTGTGAGGTGCAGGCTGTTCTGGAATTTCTGCGAGTCTGCCCATAGTTTTAAAGCGGCAATCATTTGCAAAGCAAAATCAACATGATTTTGCCTTGTTAATGATTGGCAGTTTCAAAATATGGGCAGACTGTACAGTAATGTCCATCAGTCAAATTACTTTATACAGTAGTACCCTATACACATTATGCCATGTTAAGAGCCTCTTACACGCATTGCACCACAGTAGAGCAGAGACCCTTACACACGTTAATCCAGGTAGAGCTTGTTACACATATATCAGGTAGAGCCTCTTTCACATGTTGCACAAAGTAGAGCCCCTTATACACGTTGAGCCAGGTAGAGCCCTTTCCACATATTATGCCAGGCAGAGTCCCTTACACATGTTACACCAGGTAAGGCCCCTTACACATGTTGTGCCAAGTAGAGCCTCTTATACATGTTGCACCAGATAGAGCACCTTATACATGTTGGGCCAGATAGAACCCCTTATACATGTTACACCAGGTAGAGCCTCTTATACATGTTGCACCAGATAGAGCACCTTATACACGTTGAGCCAGATAGAGCCCCTTATACACGTTACATCAGGTAGAGCCTCTTAAGATGTTGCACCACATAGAGCCCCTTACATACACATTTCATCAGGTAGAACCCATTATACACATTGTGCCAGGTAGAGCCTCTTATACACATTGCGCCAGGTAGAGCTCCTCTTTAGAGAGTGAGAGAAAGTGAGTCCCGTCACTCACCTGTCACCTGCAAATATACGCAGATTTCTTTGTTTTCCTTTTTTATCCATGTTCTGATCTTGTATAAGATCTGGGCATGTACGTTCCTTGGAGGTAGCAACGACTGAGGAATGCAACGCTGTTTTTTTTATCATCCTCCTGAGTGTTGCTTTCCTGGCGTGACTCTCTCCACGGGCCATGGTCCCCCCCAGGGCTTAAAGTGGTCCTGGAGGGGTTAGGGAACTCATCTGCACCAGGACCCCTCCCCCCTAGCGTGCGCTGCAAAAAGGGGGTGTGGTCTCACAAGGAAGGGGCGTAGTCACACAAAAGTACCCCCAATCCAAAATAATGCCTAACAGTAGCACAATGTTATTCACATTGCCCACCCCAGATACTTACAGAAAGTGATCTGAGCATCTGCAATGCAACGTGCACAAGAAAAACTACTATGCAATTAAAGAGTACCTGAAGGAAAGCAGTACCCGGTCACAAGATGTAAAATCAGAAGTACATAATAAGAATATACACAGTGTAGTATGAAATGCAAAATTCCCATATCCCAAAGTGTAACAGTACATCTGCACCATAGCAATTAGACAGGTGTGAGCAGCACTACTCCCCTCATCTGCTGCTTGTATGTCTGCCCAGCCAGCGATGCCAGTCACCGTGCCTGCCTCCTGCATGGCTGGAAGCAGCTGGGGCACAGATGGGCACATGCAGGGTCTCCCATACCTGGGTGCAACATACTTTGGAAGTAAAAGATGACCAAGATGAAGGATCCCAAGCAAGTGACCAGCGCCATCCTGCACATCCGATTCATCCTCATGATCTCCATCAGAGCCTGCTTCATAGCGGCGGGCGGCAGGGGAGGCAGGCAGGTGGCGTGCTGTGGCGGGGCAGGTAGCAGCAGCTGGTGCATGTGCTGTAGGCATGGTGTGGATGGCGCACTGTGGGCTCGGAAACTTGCTGCGGGCGAAGTGCTGCCGGGAGGGCTGCGTGCATGGGCTATGCATGTATCCTATGCATGTGTGCGGGGGGACAGTGGAATCACGGGCTCCAGCGGTCCCATTACACTGTGCTGCGGGGAGACAGACTTGCCGGTCCCAGTATCTGTATAGGGGAAGAAAGGGCTGCTCTTTTGAATCTAGTGCCGTTTGCGCACCAATCACGTATCACGGACCATTAGCCAATGAGAAGCTGCCACTTGGCAGCTTCTCATTAGCTGGCGGTCCGCGAGCCGTGATTGCCTCACGCCTGATTTTGAAATAGCTGCCCCTTATTTTTATTGGTGCAGCAGCCGGTCCGCGAGTGGTGGACGCTGCAAACTTTACAATGCAGCCGGGACCTGATACTGTGGCCAGACAGAGGCGGAACTGGTTCCGCCTGCAATTAGAGGTGACGGAACGCAGTTCCGCCCCGTTCCGGCCTACTTTTACGACTGGACGTCACACAGCTGCCCAGAAAATGGTCCGAACCACTCCCCATAATGCTGTGTTGCCTTTCTCTTGCCGTCATATGTATATAATGGCCCCATATTCAATGGCCATGCCCCATGTGGCATGTTTGTAATCTGGTACGTCATCATGCAAGCACTAGCAGTATTTACTATATATACTTATCAAGGGGCCCAACCCATGCCCTCTCTAATGGTTAGGCAAGCCAATGTGGTGGCTGGCCACACCCCCTCTGGAGACTGATCACAGCCCTAAACATGGGCCTCTACCACTGTATCCCCCCCGGTGGGCCTTTCATGCCCCAGTCCAACACTGGTAGACTGTGTGCGCTCACTACACTTCTGCATGATATTAGACAGTGTGTAGTCACCACACATCTATATGATATTAGACAGTGTGCAGGAGGGACAGCTTTCACCACCCTTCTGTATGATATTAGACAGTATACAGGAGACACGGCAGTCACCCCACTTCTATATGATATTAGAGAGAGTGCAGGACAGACAGCCTTCACCACACTTCTATAAGATATTAGACATAGGGGGTGATTCCGAGTTGTTCGCTCGCTAGCTGCTTTTAGCAGCATTGCACACGCTAGGCCGCCGCCCTCTGGGAGTGAATCTTAGCATAGCAGAATTGCAAACGAAAAATTATCAGAATTGCGAATAGAAAATTCTTAGCAGTTTCTGAGTAGCTCCAGACCTACTCACAGATTGCGATCAGCTCAGGCCGTTTCGTTCCTGGATTGACGTCACACACACACCCAGCGTTCGGCCAGCCACTCCCCCGTTTTTCCAGACACTCCCGCGTTTTTGCCTGACACGCCTGCGTTTTTCCGCACACTCCCAGAAAACGGTCAGTTTCCGCCCAGAAACACCCACTTCCTGTCAATCACACTCCGATCACTTCAACGATGAAAATTCTTCGTTCGGACGTAAGTAAATCTACTAAGTTTTGTGCTAAAATATTTAGCGCATGCGCACTGCATACCATGCGCATGCGCATTTTTGCCTTAATCGCTCCGTTGCGAAAATCGGCAACGAGCGTACAACTCGGAATGACCCCCATTGTGCAGGAGAGGCAGCAGTCGCCACACTTTTATATGATATTAGACAGTGCAGGAGCAACAACACTCTTTATATGATGTCAGACAGTGTGCAAGACAGACAGCACTCACCATGTTTATATGATACTAGATCATGGGCAAAAGTGACATGGGGGCAGGTGGGGCAGAGTCTTTATTTATTTATTAACAGTATCTTATATAGCACAGCAAATTCTGTTGCGCTTTACAATTGGAAATAACAATGATATAACAGAACTGGGTAATAACAAACAGTCATAGAGGTAGGAGGGCCCTGCTTGCAAGCTTACAATCTATAGGGAAATAGGCATGGATCCACAAGGATAGGTGCTATCTATTGCATAGTTGTCCACCAGATTGAAAAGGTTCTTGGTGGGCTGTATGATATGGTCACCTAGCAATGATGAACCGGGGTCGGGAGGAAGGGAAAGTAAAGAATGAGAAGACATGTGAGGATATGTGTGGACTGTGCAGTGTGGATGCAATTTGATTGGAAATTTTATGAAAGTTATGTGGGTGGTTCTGTAATTTGATACGCTTGCCTGAAGAGGTGAGTTTTCAAGGAATGCTTGAAGGTTTGGAGACTAGAGGAGAGTCTTATTGTGCGTGGTAGGGCATTCCACAGAGTGGGTGCAGCCCAGAGAAAATCCTGCAATCTTGAGTGTGTCGGTATTGTTCTAGCTGTGACTGGTGGTTTCAAGCTGGATTGCGGTGGGGAGATGGACACTCCAGTATGGTAGTGACCTGAAGAGTTAAAGTTCTTAGCCGCCCCTGAGGTCCAATTGGGATTCAGTCTCTCCGGGATGGAAGCGTGCTGGTTGAATAAAGTTCCTTCGCATGAAGTGCTAACAACTTGAAGATGAGGATAATGACGAAAAGAAGTATGACACAAGTTTTGGAAATCTGGAGGAGAATCCCTGGAGGACCAAAGACACTGGTATACTGTTACCTGGAGCTGGATCACCCCCTTGCGGACTGGAGCGTGACGGAGACAACTATAGCAGAGCGGTGTCAACCGTTGGACTTACACGGTGCTGGTACAGGCAGGTAGCATGTAAACTTAGGCGGATGGAGACTCTGAGAAGTGGAGCTGCTATAACAACACGAACCAGGATCAAGAGCACACTCTGGAAACTGGGAGCACAGAGCTCTAGACTAGGCTGCATCAGACATTGCACTGGTGCCAGACTGCCCCAGAATGCTCCCAGAAATACCCTGTGATCCCCTGGGATTGGTGCAGCCGAATTTGGCAGCATTTGGCCTCTGATTGGTCCTTTGTGACCATATGCCCAAATCCAATATGGCAGCGCCCACAGCCCGGCGCCGCCAGGACCCAGATGGCACAGAGCTCCCAACATCGCTCGTTTGCCCCCTCCTGCCTCCCAGACCTCAGATCAGATGGCCGCCGCCCACTCCCACCAGTTGTCTCTGCCAGCTGCAGCGCCGCTGGCAGAGGAAGCACAGCGTCCGGAACAGTAAGCTCCGGCTACCCGCCGCCAGAGTCCCGCTACCTGTGACAGAGTAGGAGCGAGTAATGAGTGTGGATGAGAGACGCAAATCTTGTGAAGAGCAAAGAGATCGGGTTGGGAGATATTTTGAGATAAGCGAAGTGATGTACGTTGATGTAATTTGGTTAATGGCCTTGTGTGTGAGTAAAAGTATTTTATATGGAATACGGTAAAATACAGGTCAGGGCCGGCTCCAGGCCTACTAGCACCCCGAGCAAGAGAATGTCGAAACGCCCCCCCCCCCCCCGCACGCTCCTGGGAAAGTGGGTGTGGCCTCACAACTTCATATTATCAAACTATAAATAAATATCTTTTCACACCCCCTCTACACACACACACAATTAGCAGCCTTACACATAACAGCCACAGTAGTGTTCCTTACACATAATGTCATCAGTATATTGCCAGATACACGTAATGACCCCAGTAGTGCAGTGCCAGATAGACACCACATCCCCCCCAGCACTGCCAGCTAGACACGACATGCCCCCCAGCTCTGCCAGATAGATACAACATGCCCCCTAGCAGTGCCAGATAGACACAACATGCCACCCAGAAGTACCAGATAGACACGATATGTCACTCTGAAGTGCTAGATAGACATGATATGCCCTGCAGCAGTGCCAGATACACATGATATGCCCTGCAGCAGTGCCAGATACACATGATATGCCCCCCAGCAGTGTCAGATACACATGATATGCCCCCCAGCAGTGCCAGATACACATGATATGTCCCCAGATACACATGTCCCCACAGTGCCAGATACATATATGCCCCACAGTGCCAGATACATATATGCCCCACACAGTGCCAGATGCATATATGCCAGTGCCAGATATGCCCCCAGTGCCAGATACACATGTCTTCATAGTGCCAGATATGCCCCCAGTGCCAGATATGTCCCCAGTGCCAGATACACATGTCCCCCAGTGCCAGATATGCCCCCAGTGCCAGATACACATGTCCCCCCAGTGCCAGATATGCCCCCAATGCCAGATATGCCCCCAGTGCCAAGTGCACATGTGCACAATGCCAGATACACATGTCCTCCCAGTGCCAGATAGGCCCACAATGCCAGATACACATATCCCCCCAGTGCCAGATATGTCCCCAATGCCAGATTCACATGTCCCCCCTAGTGCCAGATATGCCCCCAGTGCCAGATATGCCCCCAGTGCCAAGTGCACATGTCCCCACAGTGCCAGATATGCCCCCAATGCCAGATACACATGTCCCCATAGTGCCAGATATGCCCCCAGTACCAGATATGTCCCCAGCGCCAGACTCCCGCTACCTGTGACAGAGTAGGAGCGAGTAATGAGTGTGGATGAGAGACGCAAATCTTGTGAAGAGCGAAGAGATCGGGTTGGGAGATATTTTGAGATAAGCGAAGTGATGTACGTTGGTGTAATTTGGTTAATGGCCTTGTGTGTGAGTAAAAGTATTTTATATAGAATACGGTAAAATACAGGTCAGGGCCGGCTCCAGGCCTACTAGCACCCCGAGCAAGAGAATGTCGAAACGCCCCTCCACGCACGCTCCTGGGAAAGTGGGTGTGGCCTCACAACTTCATATTATCAAACTATAAATAAATATCTTTTCACACCCCCTCTACACACACACACAATTAGCAGCCTTACACATAACAGCCACAGTAGTGTTCCTTACACATAATGTCTCCAGTATATACCCAGATACACGTAATGACCCCAGTAGTGTAGTGCCAGATAGACACGGCATGCCCCCCAGCAGTGCCAGATAGACACGACATGCCCCCCCAGCACTGCCAGCTAGACGCGACATGCCCCCCAGCTCTGCCAGATAGATACGACATGCCACCTGCCAGATAGACACAACATGCCACCCAGAAGTGCCAGATAGACACGATATGCCACTCTGAAGTGCTAGATAGACATGATATGCCCTGCAGCAGTGCCAGATACACATGATATGCCCTGCAGTAGTGCCAGATACACATGATATGCCCCCCAGCAGTGCCAGATACACATGATATGCCCCCCAGCAGTGCCAGATGCACATGATATGCCCCCAGATACACATGTCCCCACAGTGCCAGATACATATATGCCCCACAGTGCCAGATACATATATGCCCCACACAGTGCCAGATACATATATGCCAGTGCCAGACATGCCCCCAGTGCCAGATACACATGTCTTCATAGTGCCAGATATGCCCCCAGTGCCAGATATGTCCCCAGTGCCAGATACACATGTCCCCAAGTGCCAGATATGCCCCCAATGCCAGATACACATGTCCTCCCAGTGCCAGATATGCCCCCAATGCCAGATACACATGTCCCCATAGTGCCAGATATGCCCCCAGTGCCAGATACACATGTCCCCCAGTGCCAGATATGCCCCCAGTGCCAGATACACATGTCCCCCCAGTGCCAGATATGCCAATGCCAGATACACATGTCCTTCCAGTGCCAGATAGGCCCACAATGCCAGATACACATATCCCCCAGTGCCAGATATGTCCCCCATGCCAGATTCACATGTCGCCCCCAGTGCCAGATATGCCCCCAGTGCCAGATATGCCCCCAGTGCCAAGTGCACATGTCCCCACAGTGCCAGATATGCCCCCAATGCCAGATACAGATGTCCCCATAGTGAAAGATATGCCCCCAGTACCAGATATGTCCCCAATGCCAGATACACATTTCCCCCAGTGCCAGATATGCCCCCAATGCCAGAAACACATGTCCCCATAGTGCCAGATATGCCCCCAGTGCCAGATATGTCCCCAGTGCCAGATACACATTTCCCTCCGGTGCCAGATATGCCCCCAATGCCAGGTATGCTACCTTCCCCCTCCCCCCCCCCCCCCGTGCTGCTCACCGGGCATCACTTCTGAAGTGTGGGGAGGCCAAGGCTGCAGCAGCTTCTGCTCTTTCGTTGAGGGAGGGGAGGCGGCCGCGGCGGTGTGTGGCTACAACTAGGCGCCTGTCCGCAAGCCAATCAAAGCTTGCGGTCCGGCAGTCAATCAGGAGCCTCAGCTGCCGAACCGCGAGCTCTGATTGGCTCACAGTCCGGCGCCGGTTAGTGGGAAGGGGGTTAGGGCTGTTTAGCAGTGTACGTCACTGCTAGGAGACGGACACTGCTGCTGCTGTAGGCACAGCTCCAGGCTCCAATATGGCGGCCAGAGCTAGCGGATCCCATAAAGTGTTGCGCCCTGTTCAGCCACTCTATTGGAACGTGCCTGGAGCCGGCCCTGATACAGGTAACTAATGGAGGGACTGACAGAGTGGATCTGCAGACGATGAACGTCTAGCGAGGAATATTAGCCTTGCAGCTGCATTCACAATCGATTGTAGTTGTGAGAGTCTTATTATGGGAAGACCAGTTAGGAGACTATTGCAATAATCAATGTGGGAGATAATGAGAGCATGGATTAGAGTTTTAGCAGTGTCTTATGTAAGGTATGGTCATATTTTGAATATGTTTTTTAGATGCATGTAACATAATTTTGAGACAGTTTGAATGTGAGGAACAAAGGACATATCAGAGTCAAGGATGACACCTAGGCAGCGAGCTTGTGGGGTAGGGTTGATTGTCGAATTTCCAACAGTGATAGAGATATCAGGTTTGTAACTACTGTTGGAAATATAATTAACTCTGTTTTTGAAATATTAAGTTTGAGGTGGCGAGATGTCATCCAAGATGAAATGGCAGAAAGGCATTCAGTAACACGGCCCAGTACAGACAGAGACAAATCTGGTGAGGACCAGATATGCCCCCAGTACCAGATATGTCTCCAATGCCAGATACACATGTCCCCCAGTGCCAGATATGCCCCCAATGCCAGATACACATGTCCCCATAGTGCCAGATATGCCCCCAGTGCCAGATATGTCCCCAGCGCCAGACTCCCGCTACCTGTGACAGAGTAGGAGTGAGTAATGAGTGTGGATGAGAGACACAAATCTTGTGAAGAGCGAAGAGATCGGGTTGGGAGATATTTTGAGATAAGCGAAGTGATGTACGTTGGTGTAATTTGGTTAATGGCCTTGTGTGTGAGTAAAAGTATTTTATGTAGAATACGGTAAAATACAGGTCAGGGCCGGCTCCAGGCCTACTAGCACCCCGAGCAAGAGAATGTCGAAACGCCCCCCCCCCCCCGCACGCTCCTGGGAAAGTGGGTGTGGCCTCACAACTTCGTATTATCAAACTATAAATAAATATCTTTTCACACCCCCTCTACACACACACAATTAGCAGCCTTACACATAACAGCCACAGTAGTGTTCCTTACACATAATGTCTCCAGTATATTGCCAGATACACATAATGACCCCAGTAGTGTAGTGCCAGATAGACAAGGCATGCCCCCCAGCAGTGCCAGATAGACACGACATGCCCCCCCCCAGCACTGCCAGCTAGACACGACATGCCCCCCAGCTCTGCCAGATAGATACGACATGCCCCCTAGCAGTGCCAGATAGACACAACATGCCTCCCAGAAGTGCCAGATAGACACGATATGCCACTCTGAAGTACTAGATAGACATGATATGCCCTGCAGCAGTGCCAGATACACATGATATGCCCTGCAGCAGTGCCAGATACACATGATATGCCCCCCAGCAGTGCCAGATACACATGATATGCCCCCCAGCAGTGCCCTGATACACATGATATGTCCCCAGATACACATGTCCCCACAGTGCCAGATACATATATGCCCCACAGTGCCAGATACATATATGCCCCACACAGTGCCAGATACATATATGCCAGTGTCAGATATGCCCCCAGTGCCAGATACACATGTCTTCATAGTGCCAGATATGCCCCCAGTGCCAGATATGTCCCCAGTGCCAGATACACATGTCCCCAAGTGCCAGATATGCCCCCAATGCCAGATACATGTACACTTCCACTTAGTGGTAGCTGTCTCCTCCCACTGGTGAATGCAGTATTACCTTGTAGTAGCTGTACCTTTCCGTAGTCTTCTTGGGTTTTCGCAGGGAGGGGAGGTTAAAAATAGACTTTGCAACTATTGGTGGTGAACCAAACGATTTGCTTTATTATTTTTTCTCAATGTTAGTGCTTAGACGCGCCTTAAACAACATTTATTGACAGAAATATCAATATCCGTGTCACTTTAATTAGTACTATATTATAATAATATTCACTAATAAACTTAGACACATCAATAAAGCATTTATTGTACTGCAATCGCTGCTCTCAACTGCTTTCTCACTCCTTAAGGAAAATAAGGTTTAAAGTGCAAATAACAATATTACTCATATTAACTGTCAAGTAAAAAAAAATATATGGTAACACTGGTATAACAGCTAACTTCTTATTAATAACTCAGATACTATTAATTATACTTTTATAATAACTATACTACACATTAAACTACGGCCATTCTGTTGGTGCACATGAAGTCTTTAGGGGTTAATATGTCCCAGACTAGAAATAACGTCAACACAATATTGTTATGCCCTGCAGAGCTAGTTGATAACAAATATTTTGCAATTTTTGTAATCCTTGGTAAATATCCAGAATTAATGTTCCATATACTGTGTCGACTTATCTGTGGTAAAGCTGTACTGACTGTCCCTGTAATCCTATTCTTTTAGATGCAACGGCAACTGATGTCAATCTTCTTATTCACTATAGGTGACTATAATTTGTGAGGCGGAGTTTTCTGCAATTGACTTCTGCTGACATACTAACAGGCTGAATGGTAGCGCTAGCAACCAGTCTCTGTATCTGCACTGCGGTAGTGGTAAGTATATTTCTATATGTAGTTATATATTTAACTGTTCTTTTGCTGACTAGCTTGTAATTCTAAGTACGGTATGAAATAGTCAGGCCTGACAGATATTGGATTGAGAGTACTCTCTGTTTGTCTTTTTACACTGAATAGCTGCAATCTCCTGCAATTGTATTGCAAGTAATTCCCCTTCAATAGAAGGCTCTCCTCCTTCACACTCAGTCTCTATGATGCTGCTGTAATCAAGTCCCTTCAGTTGGAGGCCCTTTTCTTACTGTTATGTAGCACAGCCCCACCCCCGACCTTATATGGAGTGTCAGTGGTTCTATCCCTTTGTAACACTCACAGTATTGATGTCTCTCGGTTGGTTAGAGAGACTTGGTCACCTCCCGGAGGGCGTCGACAGTGGAGAACCTCCGCACCTCAGCTCCCCTTCTCCTTCTCGCGTCACCGCTACTAATTATGCCGCCGACGCCGGCTTCTTCTTCACACCACAGAAGCACCGGGAATCGGATGAAGTAGGTGGCGGTTTTTAGCTTCCTCCGGCTCCGTCCCGATCCGTTACTTCCCCTGCTCCCGTCCGCTCTCGCAGCGCAGCTCCGCCGTCTAGTCAGCTCTCCTCAGGGACTGACTAACGGTTTCTCTCCTCTCCTTTTTATCACCTCTTCCCCGGGCCCCGGATCAGTCCCGCTCCTTGCTTTACCCACGCGCCAGCTCCGATCCTCCTATTGGCTCTCCGATTAACCCCCACCAGCTTGCCAGTGCACCAGTCCTGGAGCCACGAGCCCATAAACTTCCTGGGACATTAATTATTTGGCTCAGACCACTTACCCTGACATGCTTGTTATTTATATCAAATTTTACCCTCTATGAGGGTATATACAGTTTAACAACTCTTACCACTAAGTGGTATTTTTAATAAATGAAGACCCATAAACTTTTACTTTAATCACTATATATATATGTGACCATTTTTAGCATTGCCTTACCGATACAGGGTGTTACATACACATGTCCCCATAGTGCCAGATATGCCCCCAGTGCCAGATTCACATGTCCCCCAGTGCCAGATATGCCCCCAGTGCCAGATACACATGTCCCCCCAGTGCCAGATATGCCAATGCCAGATACACATGTCCTTCCAGTGCCAGATAGGCCCACAATGCCAGATACACATATCCCCCATGCCAGATTCACATGTCCCCCCCAGTGCCAGATATGCCCCCAGTGCCAAATATGCCCTCAGTGCCAAGTGCACATGTCCCCACAGTGCCAGATATGCCCACAATGCCAGATACAGATGTCCCCATAGTGCCAGATATGCCCCCAGTACCAGATATGTCCCCAATGTCAGATACACATGTCCCCCAGTGCCAGATATGCCCCCAGTGCCAGACACATATTTCCCTCCGGTGCCAGATATGCCCCCAATGCCAGATACTCATGTCCCCCCAGTGCCAGATATGCCAATGCCAGATACACATGTCCGTCCAGTGCCAGATAGGCCCACAATGCCAGATACACATATCCCCCATGTCAGATTCACATGTCCCTCCCCAGTGCCAGATATGCCCCCAGTGCCAGATCTGCCCCCAGTGCCAAGTGCACATGTCCCCACAGTGCCAGATATGCCCCCAATGCCAGATACAGATGTCCCCATAGTGCCAGATATGCCCCCAGTACCAGATATATCCCCAATGCCAGATACACATGTCCCCCAGTGCCAGATATGCCCCCAGTGCCAGATATGTCCCCAGTGCCAGACACACATTTCCCTCCGGTGCCAGATATGCCCCCAATGCCAGATACTCATGTCCCCCCAGTGCCAGATATGCCAATGCCAGATACACATGTCCGTCCAGTGCCAGATAGGCCCACAATGCCAGATACACATATCCCCCATGCCAGATTCACATGCCCCCCCCAGTGCCAGATATGCCCCCAGTGCCAGATATGCCCCCAGTGCCAAGTGCACATGTCCCCACAGTGCCAGATATGCCCCAATGCCAGATACAGATGTCCCCATAGTGCCAGATATGCCCCAGTACCAGATATGTCCCCAATGCCAGATACACATGTCCCCCAGTGCCAGATATGCCCCAGTGCCAGATATGCCCCCAGTGCCAGATATGTCCCCAGTGCCAGATACACATTTCCCTCCGGTGCCAGATATGCCCCCAATGCCAGATACTCATGTCCCCCCAGTGCCAGATATGCCCCCAATGCCAGGTATGCTACCTCCCCCCCCCCCCCGTGCTGCTCACCGGGCATCACTTATGAAGTGTGGGGAGGCCAAGGCTGCTGCTGCTTCTGCTCTTTCGTTAAGGGAAGGGAGGAGAACGCAGTGTGCACCTCTTCTGCCCCTCAGTCTCCGGCGGCCGCGGCCGTGTGTGGCTACAACTAGGCGCCTGTCCGCAAGCCAATCAAAGCTTGCGGTCCGGCAGTCAATCAGGAGCCTCAGCTGCTGAACCGCGAGCTCTGATTGGCTCACAGTCCGGCGCCGGTTAGTGGGAAGAGGGTTAGGGCTGTTTAGCAGTGTACGTCACTGCTAGGAGACGGACACTGCTGCTGCTGTAGGCACAGCTCCAGGCTCCAATATGGCGGCCAGAGCTAGCGGATCCCATAAAGTGTTGCGCCCTGTTCAGCCACTCTATTGGAACGTGCCTGGAGCCGGCCCTGATACAGGTAACTAATGGAGGGACTGACAGAGTGGATCTGCAGACGATGAACGTCTAGCGAGGAATATTAGCCTTGCAGCTGCATTCACAATCGATTGTAGTTGTGAGAGTCTCATTATGGGAAGACCAGTTAGGAGACTATTGCAATAATCAATGTGGGAGATAATGAGAGCATGGATTAGAGTTTTAGCAGTGTCTTATGTAAGGTATGGTCATATTTTGAATATGTTTTTTAGATGCATGTAACATAATTTTGAGACAGTTTGAATGTGGGGAACAAAGGACAGATCAGAGTCAAGGATGACACCTAGGCAGCGAGCTTGTGGGGTAGGGTTGATTGTCGAATTTCCAACAGTGATAGAGATATCAGGTTTGTAACTACTGTTGGAAATATAATTAACTCTGTTTTTGAAATATTAAGTTTGAGGTGGCGAGATGTCATCCAAGATGAAATGGCAGAAAGGCATTCAGTGACACGGCCCAGTACAGACAGAGACAAATCTGGGGAGGACAGGTAGATTTTAGTATCATCTGCGTACAGATGATACTGAAATCCAAAAGAGCTGAGGACCTAAGACTAAGCCTTGCGGTACTCTGAAAGAGGTAGCGAAGAGGAGGTAGATTCAGAGAAACGAACACTGTAGGAGCAATTAGATAGGTAGGATAGGAACCAAGAAAGGGCTGTGTCTTTAAGACCTAGGGATTGTAATGTTTGTATGATAAGAAAGTGGTCAACAGTGTCAAAAGCAGCAGAGAGATCTAGAAGAATAATAAAGTGAGTAATGGCCTTTAGACTTAGCAGTGACCAATTCATTAACCACTTTTGTCAGTGCTGTCTCTGTGGAGTATTGGGAACGAAGGCTTGACTGAAGTGGGTCCAATAAGTTGCGTGAGTTAAGAAAGTGTGTGAGTCGAGTGTAGGCAAGTCTCTCAAGTAGCTTAGAGAGGCAAGAGAGCTGAGAGATGGGGCGGTACTTTGAGAGAGTTAGGGTCAGAATTTTGGTTTTTCAAAATGGGAGTAATCACTGCATGCTTGAACAGTGATGGAAAAATAGTAGAGAGAGATAACAGATGTTAGATAAGGTAGGGATCAGCACCAGAGACAGAGCTTTACTTATTTGTGAGGTTAAAGGATCAAGAGGAGAGGTCATAGAGAAGCAGGATGAGGAGAGTGATGATACTTCATTTGTGGGATCAAATGAAGAGAGAGTGCCAGAGGGTTCAGGTAAAGAACTGAGCAGGTCACTGGCTGACGAGAGCCTTTTGTCACACGCCACAGGCGGCGTTCACCGCGCTTACCCATGCGTGCCTACTGGTCTGTGTTGCAGCCTCCGCCTTCGGTGGTCCACGGGCTCCGGCTTCTGGCTGGCGCGGCTCCCGGCGGTTCCCCGGGGCGGGGGCGCCGCCATGACACCCGGCATCACGTGGGCGGGGAGCAGGTGACCTCATCAGACTGTTCCGCCAATCCAGCGGAGGCGGGAGATTCAAAGGCAGACGCCGGGAAGAGCCTCGGCGCCTGAGTATCGTCTTTTCCCCTGAAGTGGATGCCAGTGCTCTTGTTCCCGGCGAATCTCTCTGCAGTCGTACCCCAGTGTCTCCGGCACTTCCAGGTGCCAGTTGCTGCACAGTTCCAACGTATACAGCGGCTGGTGTGTTTCTCTGCAATACAGTCACCAGTGCTTCTTGGAGTCAGCGTGGGCTGCGGGCTAAACGCCGCTCTCAAGTTCTACAAGTCATCAGTGTCTTTAAACACCGCTCTCAAGTTCTACAAGTCATCAGTGTCTTTAAACACCGTTCTCAAATTCTACAAATCATCAGTGTCTTTAACCACCGCTCCCAAGTTTTGCAAGTTACCAGTGTCTTTAACCACCGCTCTCAAGTCATACAAATCATCAGTGTCTTTAACCACCGTTCTCAAGTTCTACGGTGTCTTTAATCACCGCTCTCAAGTCATACAAATCATCAGTGTCTTTAACCA
Organism: Pseudophryne corroboree; assembly: GCF_028390025.1. Classification (NCBI taxonomy): domain Eukaryota; kingdom Metazoa; phylum Chordata; class Amphibia; order Anura; family Myobatrachidae; genus Pseudophryne; species Pseudophryne corroboree. The sequence continues at coordinate 652,160,141 of NC_086444.1, read as the reverse complement.
CCGCTCTCAAGTTCTATAAATCATCAGTATCTTTAGTCACCGCTCTCAAGTCATACAAATCATCAGTGTCTTTAACCACCGCTCACAAGTGTTTCAAATCAACAGAGTCTTTAACCACCGTTCACCAGTTCTTCAAATCATCAGTATCTTTAAAAACATCACTCACAAGTTCTTCAGTCACTATTATCTTGTACCAACACTCACAAGTACTTCTTTTCCGGGAATCTTTAACATTGCTTACAAGTTCTCCTATAGGCCTGGACATTTCCCCCATACGTTCCTTCTCTGCTATGTGACATTGTGTTGCTCCCTTCCTGCAATAAAGTTCTTTAATATTTTCACCAAGCTTTACTGTCAGAGTCCTGTATGAGGAAGACCTATATCAAGCCATCCCTGTTCCGACCCAACAGGGACTGTGGTTCCTCTCCCCTACCATCGGGAGAACCCCCAAGTTCACAACACCCCCAACCTAGGTCAGTGACAGTATACTCAGGCCTCATGGACCCGGGGGATCGGAGCCCAGAGGCAAGTACCATCCAGGACTTGATTTCTCAAGTACAAAGTCAGGAAGCAGCACAGGGCCAGGTGATGCATTATCTCCAGGAATTATCTGGCCGGCTGGATCAAATTCAGACTTCTCTGGCTTCAGTAGTACTGGCCCCAGCTCCAGTACCCGCTCCAGTGGTTGTCTCTAGTAATGTTCCATCCTCCTCTGGAACCAGGTCACGCCTTCAGCTCCCTACTCCTTCTCGCTATAATGGGAATCCAAAGAATTGCCGTGGTTTTCTCAATTAGTGCGAGGTACATTTTTAACTTCTTTCACATAACTTCCCTACTGATCGGTCCAAGGTGGCATACATTATTTCTTTGCTCGAGGGTTCAGCGTTGAATTGGGTGTCTCCGTTATGGGAGCGATCTGATCCATTGGTTTTTAGTTACACCAATTTCCTTCGTGTCCGACAAGGCTCTCGTTCAGTGGGACAGTATGTGATTAATTTTCAGACCATAGCGCTGGAATAATGATGCCCTTCGGGCTGCCGTTTGGAACGGGCTCTCCGATCGTCTAAAGGACGAGTTGGTCACTAGAGATTTGCCGGATTCTTTAGAACAGTTGATCTCGTTCTGTGTAAAGGTGGATCTTCGCATGCAGGACGAGGTGGCGAACGTAGTCGGTCAGATCGATCAAGGGTCCGATCTCTTCCGTCTAAGCAAACGGTTATTCCAAGTCCTGATGAACCCATGCAGATTAATTGATCTCGGCTGTCCCCAGAAGAACGTCAGCGTCGTCGTGAGGGTAGACTCTGCCTCTACTGTGGAGCCGCGGATCACTTTCTCAAGTTTTGCAAGTCTCGCTCGGGAAACGGGCAGTCCTAGCTTGTTCCGGAGGAGTCGAGCTAGGGGTTTCTTCTAAACCTTCTCCGCCAGTGGACTGTTTACTCTCCGTGTCTCTGTTCTCCGAGTCAATAGCCAAACCCGTTAAGGCTCTGCTGGACTCAGGGGCTGCAGGGAATTTTATTTCCCTTTCCTGTGCCCAGGATCTGGGTTTTCAGCTACGGTCGGTCGAACGACCTATTACATTGACTGCTATCAATGGTACCCAAATTTCTAATGGTCTGATTTCAAGTTGTACAGTACCAATCAAACTGCAAGTGGGAGCTCTGCATCAAGAACACCTGGAGTTCCTAGTGATTCGGGAGATGCCCCACGATCTGGTTCTTGGCCTTCCTTGGCTTAAACTTCACAACCCTCACGTCGACTGGAGTTCGACACAAATAACATCTTGGAGTTCTTTTTGTCATTCAAATTGTCTCACCCCTGTCTATCCGCTCCGTGTATCTTCCAAGTCAGATGAAGGGCTCATTCCGGAGGCCTATCGGGAGTTGTCTGACGTGTTCTCGGAGCAAGCGGCCGATCAGCTACCACCGCATAGACCCTGGGACTGCCCCATTGAGCTCATTCCGGGGAAAATGCCACCTCGGGGTCGCACTTATCCCTTATCATTGCCCGAGACCCAAGCTATGTCGGACTATATCAAGTCTAATCTGCAGAAAGGATTCATCCGCCCCTCTACCTCCCCGGCGGGGGCGGGTTTCTTTTTTGTGAAGAAGAAGGACGGAGGGCTGAGACCATGTATTGACTATCGTGGTCTAAATGATGTCACCATTAAGAATAAGTATCCTTTGCCGCTCATTACGGAGCTTTTTGATAGAGTTCGCGGAGCCCGAGTTTTCACTAAGCTTGATTTAAGGGGAGCTTACAATTTGATACGTATCCGACAGGGGGACGAATGGAAGACGGCCTTCAATACCAGGGACGGGCATTACGAGTATCTGGTAATGCCGTTTGGCCTCAGCAACGCCCCTGCCGTCTTCCAGGGATTCATTAGCAAAATTTTTCGGGATATGCTATACCTAAGTGTAGTGGTATATTTGGATGACATTCTGATATTTTCTAAAAATCTCACAGAGCACAGAATACAGGTCAAAGAGGTACTTCTTCGATTGCGAGAGAATCATCTTTATGGCAAGATTTGCAAATGTACTTTTGAGGTTCCTTCTATTCCATTTCTTGGTTACATCATTTCGGGCACGGAGCTTAATATGGATCCAGAGAAACTCACTGCCATCCGGGACTGGACTCGGCCTCTTTCCTTGAAAGCGGTACAACGATTTCTGGGCTTTGCAAATTACTACCGGAAATTCATAAAGGGATTCTCTACCATCGTGGCACCTATTACTGCCCTAACCAAGAAGGGTTCTGACCCAAGTCATTGGTCCTCCGAAGCTGTAGCAGCGTTCGCTAAGTTAAAGGCAGCCTTTATGTCCGCTCCAGTACTTCAACAACCAAATTTTTCAAAACCATTCTTTTTGGAGGTTGATGCTTCCACGGTAGGCATAGGTGCCGTGCTTTCGCAGTACGCTCCAGATGGGAAGTTACATCCATGTGGTTTCCATTCTCGCAAATTCTCTCCTGCGGAACAGAATTACACCATTGGAGACAAAGAGCTTTTGGCAATAAAATCTGCCTTGGAGGAATGGAGATATCTTTTGGAATGTGCTAAACACCTAATTACAATTTTCACTGATCATAAGAATTTGCTGTACCTCAAGACGGCCCAGTGCTTGAATCCCCGTCAAGCTAGATGGGCGCTCTTCTTTACTCGGTTTTCGTTTGTTATTAAGTACCGGGCTGGGACTTTTAACACCAAGGCTGATGCTTTATCCCGTTCCTTAACAGCTTCGGATGAGGAGAATTCCGTTGAGAAGGCTTTGATTCTTAGTCCAGTTTCTATGTCAGCGGTTCCCACCGCTCTGGGTCCTCCTTCTGGGAGAATGTCTGTGCCAGCTAAATTTCGACCAAGGTTGTTGCAGTGGGCTCATATTTCCAAGTTTTCCGGTCATCCTGGAGTTCAAAAGATGTGGGAGTTTCTACGAAGGTCTTACTGGTGGGACACTATGAAGAAGGATATTCAAGATTATGTCAACTCATGTCCTCAGTGTGCTCAGCACAAAATTCTTCGTTTGCCTCCTGCGGGGCTGTTGCATCCACTGTCCATTCCTCAGAGGCCTTGGACCCATATCTCTATGGACTTTGTCACCGAATTGCCCCTCTCCAAGGGTCACAATACTGTTGGGTAATTATCGACCATTTCTCTAAGATGGCACATTTTGTACCTTTGACCGGGTTACCATCAGCTCCCAAGTTGGCATTGTTATTTATCCGAGAACATTTCCGCCTGCACGGCTTACCTCAGGAAATCGTCTCTGACCGGGGGTACAATTCACTGCAAGATTCTGGAGAGCTCTCTGTACGGCCTTACAAATAAAACTCAAGTTTTCATCCACTTACCATCCACAAACCAATGGGCAAACTGAACGCGTCAATCAAGATTTAGAGACTTTTCTCCGTGTTTATCTTTCTCCCTCGCAAGATGATTGGGTGGAACTGTTGCCATGGGCCGAGTTTGCCCATAATCATCTGTACCACTCTTCGACTGGTGAGTCCCCATTTTTCATTAATTATGGGTTCCATCCTCAAGTTCCTGAATTACCCATTTGTCCTCCGGAGGATGTTCCTGCTGCAGTCTCTACTCACTTCAGCACTTCAGCCAAATTTGGAGTCGAGTTCATGCTAATCTCAAGAGAGTCTCAGGCCGCTATAAGTTCTTTGCGGATAGGAAGCGACGAGCAGCTCCCCAATACAAGGTTGGTGACAGGGTATGGCTTTCCACCCGCAACCTCCAGTTAAGGGTGCCCACTATGAAGTTCACACCCCAAAGTTTATTGGTCCTTACCCCGTGTTACAAGTCCTTAACCCGGTTGTCTGCAAATTGGGATTGCCTTCCCACCTCCGGATACCAAAATCCTTTCATGTCTCTCTCCTTCGCCCCCTTATTTTAAACCGGTTCCATTTAAAGTCCCCGAGGCTAACCTCTGCAGAGTCTGAAGCTGGAACGGACTTTGAAATCAAAGCTATTCTTGACTCTCGTTATCTTCACAAGAATCTACAGTATTTGGTGGAGTTGAAAGGTTTTGGCCCCGAGGAGAGGAGCTGGGTCAAGGCTACTGAAGTTAGGGCTCCCCGACTGGTGCGGATTTTCCATTCCAGACATCCAACAAAACCTGGAAAGTGTTCAGGGGCCACTCCTGGAGGAGGGGGTACTGTCACACGCCATAGGCGGCGTTCACCGCGCTTACCCCTGCGTGCCTGCTGGTCTGTGTTGCGGCCTCCGCCTTCGGTGTTCCACGGGCTCCGGCGTCTGGCTGGCGCGGCTCCCGGCGGTTCCCCGGGGCGGGGGCGCCGCCATGACACCCGGCATCACGTGGGCGGGGAGCAGATGACGTCATCAGACTGTTCCGCCAATCCATCGGAGGCGGGAGATTCAAAGGCAGACGCCGGGAAGAGCCTCGGCGCCTGAGTATCGTCTTTTCCCCTGAAGTGGATGCCAGTGCTCTTGTTCCCGGCGAATCTCTCTGCAGTCGTACCCCAGTGTCTCCGGCACTTCCAGGTGCCAGTTGCTGCACAGTTCCAGCGTATACAGCGGCTGGTGTGTTTCTCTGCAATCCAGTCACCAGTGCTTCTTGGAGTCAGTGTGGGCTGCGGGCTAAATGCCGCTCTCAAGTTCTACAAGTCATCAGTGTCTTTAAACACCGCTCTCAAGTTCTACAAGTCATCAGTGTCTTTAAACACCGCTCTCAAATTCTACAAGTCATCAGTGTCTTTAACCACCGCTCCCAAGTTTTGCAAGTTACCAGTGTCTTTAACCACCGCTCCCAAGTTTTGCAAGTTACCAGTGTCTTTAACCACCGCTCTCAAGTCATACAAATCATCAGTGTCTTTAAACACCGTTCTCAAGTTCTACAGTGTCTTTAATCACCGCTCTCAAGTCATACAAATCATCAGTGTCTTTAACCACCGCTCTCAAGTTCTATAAATCATCAGTATCTTTAGTCACCGCTCTCAAGTCATACAAATCATCAGTGTCTTTAACCACCGCTCACAAGTGTTTCAAATCAACAGAGTCTTTAACCACCGTTCACCAGTTCTTCAAATCATCAGTATCTTTAAAAACATCACTCACAAGTTCTTCAGTCACTATTATCTTGTACCAACACTCACAAGTACTTCTTTTCCGGGAATCTTTAACATTGCTTACAAGTTCTCTTATAGGCCTGGACATTTCCCCCATATGTTCCTTCTCTGCTATGTGACATTGTGTTGCTCCCTTCCTGCAATAAAGTTCTTTAATATTTTCACCAAGCTTTACTGTCAGAGTCCTGTATGAGGAAGACCTATATCAAGCCATCCCTGTTCCGACCCAACTGTGGTTCCTCTCCCCTACCATCGGGAGAACCCCCGAGTTCACAACACCCCCAACCTAGGTCAGTGACACCTTTCCTGTCATACTCCAGTATAATCCAGAGTTTTGACAATAAAAATGATCTGACAAATACAGAGAAGATATTATAAATATCTTTGTATAATTATATTAATTTTTATAGTCAAAACTCTGGAGTTTAATGGTCTATGACAGGTGAGGCACTGCCTCACCTGCCTACCTTGTCTGCATGTCTCTGATCAAAACTCAATAAATTTCCAGCAGCATGTACTGCTGCTCCTATGTATAATGCTCACAAAAACCCTTGGGTTCATATATATGTGTCTGTGTAAATCTGGCTCTGATACTAGCCAATGCCTCCCCAGCCATTTACCTCACTGCATGTCCCTGAATTGTGCAGTAGAGACAGTAGTCACCACACTCTTATATGATATTAGTATGCAGGATAGACATCACTCGCAATACTACAATAAGATATTCTCAGTATACAGGAGATATGGCACTCATTACACTTCTGTGTGGTACTAGACAGCTTGGATGCAACTAAACACCTTTAGGTGTTCAATGCTTCTTCCTATTAGTTTTTTATTTATGAATGCAATGAGAAGGTTTTGGGAGGTTGACAGCTGATTACAGTGAAGAAGCAAAAGGCATTCGGAATGTGGAGTATAATGGAGAGACATTCTGAAGGTCAAAGAATCTTATTATTTCATTCTACAGACTGCACCTTACAAGACATAAAAGGACTTAATCTTTTGCCATTCTTCACTCCTGTAACAAAACCTACGATCTAGCATTCATTTGACATTTTACTGATTTACACCACATGAGCTCTGCAACAGTTTCCACTCCTGCTGTGATGCAATCCCAAGACCTCCAGATATTGAACAAAATTGTCCAATTAAATGTTCCACTCAATACCTTTTCAAGACTTACACCTCCACTTCACCATCTCCCTTATCTTGGCATTCTTTGCCAACTTCCTTTCATCGTTTCAGGTTGTACTGGTATATATTGTTCACCTTCAATAAATAAACTGAAATCATTTTGTAATATGTACACATCTAGTATATTCATGTCAGTTTCTACTTGTTTGACTAGGGGTTAATTTTGTTATAATTTTAAATGGAATATTCCCAAATGAGACTTAAATGTATATATAAAAATTGTGTATTTCTTTATCTGTATTGCATCTAACAGAGTACTGAATCCCTGCATTACAATTTTCACATTTCATGAAAATAACACAATTTATTCTTCTAAAGATAAATCCAACATCTGTGGATAGCAATTAACACACAATAGTGATAATTAATATTATATAATTTTTTAATAATATTTAAGTGCATTCATATCATCCTATATAATAAAAGGCTAACTGCTCCTCACCTCTGTTATGTGCACCAGTGGCCACTGGAGGCCGTCACACAGACCAAATGAAAATGAAAGTGATCATGCAGGGAGCTGTTACAGCCTGCTGCTAGTTACCTAAAACACTGATCTGACTGTTTCACACTTGCTGAATAGGGAGAGAGGGTGCTGGAGAGAGAGAGAGAGTGGGGGTAGGGGTAGGTTTTTGGTGTGGCAGTTGCCATTTATAACAACCTTTCATATTCAAAATGTACTGCATTTTCTATCCTTTTTGTTTCCACTTACAGTTACATTAATCTAACGCTGCTCCTCACCTCTGTGGTGCCGCTGGCAGCCACTAAAGGGACAAGGGGACACACACACACACACACACACACACACACACACACACACACACACACACACACACACACACACACACATCCCCTATGTACACTGCACCCCACCCCCCACCATATACTTCCCCTTTATACACACTGCACCCTCCATATAGTGACCCTGTATACAGGGCACATCCCTCCTCCATATACTGCTTCCGCCATATACCGCATACTCCACCCCCTCCTCTATATACTATGCTGCAACCCCAGGTTACTTGCCATCCACTCGGCAACAAGTAGCAGCAGTAACAAGGAAATTGATGTAGGAACCACAAAACAGTCTTGCAGCACTCAGAGTGGAGGCATCGGGGACACGTGTGGCCACTTACCGGTGGGAGGAGAAGGGGAATCACTCTGGCAGGAAGGGGTGACTGGGAGAAGGGGTCAGTGCTGGTGCTGCAGATGCGGGTGAGGAAGCAAATAATCAGCTCAACTGCGATATATAATCTGTGAGCCGGTGGAGGGCTGGGAACCTGTGCTTGCCCCTCCCACAAACCATACAGGCCCTGCCCAGACCCATCCAGCCATCTGCTGGTGGCTACTGGTGTCCTCTACTCCCAGACTGGGCAAGAGCTGTGCGGGGACTGGTGAGCTTCGATGTGACAATACTAGCGCATATAGTGCAACATCATTATAGCCTTCCCATTACATATATACAGTGTGTGTGTATATATATATATATATATATATATATATATAAAACACAAATCCTGAGCGCGCTCTGTTTGATGTATAGATATAGCGGAAGTCCTTCCAAGTAGGTGTATCTTATACTATGGATAATTGGATTTCTTGGGTTCCTGCAGTGGATAACCCCTCACCAGAAAGTCACCCAAACAAATGGCCCAAGGCCAATTAGAATAAAATATTTAATACAAAAAGAATTCATAAAAGTCTTTGACATGAGAATTTTTTTACAACAGGTTATACATGGATTTTGATAACTCTGACAGCAGAATCCAGTAGGTAGATGTAAACACTCCCTCACCTTAGCAAGGTGTGTGCTTGGCGGAGGGAGTAATTTTCCTAACTGGAATACTGACTAATGACTGATAAGCCCATCAGTCATTAGTCAGTATTCCAGTTAGGAAAATTACTCCCTCCGCCAAGCACACACCTTGCTAAGGTGAGGGAGTGTTTACATCTACCTACTGGATTCTGCTGTCAGAGTTATCAAAATCCATGTATAACCTGTTGTAAAAAAATTCTCATGTCAAAGACTTTTATGAATTCTTTTTGTATTAAATATTTTATTCTAATTGGCCTTGGGCCATTTGTTTGGGTGACTTTCTGGTGAGGGGTTATCCACTGCAGGAACCCAAGTAATCCAATTATCCATAGTATAAGATACACCTACTTGGAAGGACTTCCGCTATATCTATACATCAAACAGAGCGCGCTCAGGATTTGTGTTTTTCTATCTTATGTTTGTCTGAGATCCGGCAACGGAGGTCTCGCCTGTAGTGCTGCTGGTTCTGCGAGCGCAAGATAAGGATATTTTTGTATTATATATATATATATATATACACAAAAGTGTAGATAGGCACTCAAAATCCAAAAGGCAACATGTAGATGAAAAAAAGTGATCTTTTATTACTCACAGACCATCAAGAAAAGTGCAGACGCGCATATTTAGTCTACGTTTTGGTCCCTATAGGACCATCATCAGGACCAGCAACAGTGCATCCTAACACCAGAGCAGCAAGAGAGCAGACTAAAGCACCATCACCACCTACACAAATATTTATACCAACAGTAATCACCCAGAATTCCCTGTTGTCGAGGCACTGCATCATGGGATATGTAGCATCAAATATCATCAAACATATATTATTAGCCCACTAGACAACATCATAGCAGCAATATCAGTAGCAGCACAACCTGACTATATCCATAATATATCCAAAGATAATAGGGAAAACAGACCTGGAAGGCTAAAAAATACTAATTACAAAAGTCCGGGACTAGCCGAACCCGGAAGTGCTCAGGCATCATGCCGAACCCGGAAGTGCTCATGCGTCATACCGTTGTCCCAAATAATCGTGTGCTCCACAGTAACTAGAAAGACATCCTAAGCACTCAAGAATAAATATAAACTAACTAAACATATATATAAATATCACTACCCTGAAGCAGTTAGAGCCCAAAAACAGGGGATTCTGGGAGAGAATCTTTTGTTAACACACCGCAGTTCAAAAAAACAACAGCTTGAGAACAACACATATTAAATAATGCCTGAAAGCATTATCCATGCATATAATACACAAACTAAAAACGAACATGACCAATAATAATTGGTCAAAAATTATATAAATAAGTACAAAAAAACAAAAAAACCCTCAAATAACTCAAAAAAGACAAAAAAAGACGAAAAACAAACAAACAAAAAAGCTGGTAACTTCTGGGCTAAAAAAAAAGCACAAAATAATTATCTAAAAAAAATGTTGTAAGGGTAATTCTCATTTAACCCACATGGAGAAATCGTATCGAGTACATAAATCCATCTAGCCTCTCGCTTCCTCAATTCATGCACCCGATCACCACCTCTGGCATTTGGTGGTATGTGGTCAATTAACATACACTTTAGGCTGGCTATAGAGTGACCAGCCAGTGCAAAATGCTTGGCCACTGGTTTATCGGACACTCCTGTCTCAATGGCGGCCCTGATAGTGGACCTATGGTTGGCCATTCGGTCTCTGAAGTTCCTTTTAGCCATGCCAACATAGGTTAAACCACAGGGGCAGCAGTGGCAAACGCAGGATTTGCATGGGGGGGTTTCCAGAACTGGGCGGAGCCAATCACGGGGGTGGGGACTGAGGTGACCCAGTATATGCTGGTTCCGTAAAACTAGTGTGTCTGTGTGTGTGTATATATATATATATATATATATATACACATACATACATACATACATATATCTACACACATATATATATATATATATATATATATACATACATACATACATACATACACACACACACATACATATACACATATACATAGCATATTAAACATGCATACATATATATATATATATATATGAATATATATACAAACAAATAGAAAACCACAGCACTCGCCACCCCAGAAGTGGGGTGCAGTGTCCGCACTCACATACATACATACATACATATATCTACACATATATATATACATACATACATACATACATACACACACACATACATATACACATATACATAGCATATTAAACATGCATACATATATATATATATGAATATATATACAAACAAATAGAAAACCACAGCACTCGCCACCCCAGAAGTGGGGTGCAGTGTCCGCACTCGCCACTAGTGGGGTGGGGTGCATGTAGCCCATGGCCACCTACTTAAAAATATAGAAATAGAAAGTTCAGCACTCACCAAAATAAACTCACTTATCCTCACAACATCTAGGAATAAATGAATAATGATGGGGGTTTAGTTAGTGAATTGGCCAATGCACGGAAGCCTGCACACCGCTCGCCAAGGTACCCCACCTTCATGCAGGTCCTACACTATCCTGGCAACTGTAACACACATAATATAACTGCAAATATGCCTACTTGGTTTAAGGTGTATCTGCCATGAACTCCATGGCTTTTAAAGATACACTAGTCACCTGACACTGGCTGATAAATTACTGAAGGGCAGCAAACACAGGTTTAAAATAATAGGGGTGCATGAACAGAGCTTGTGGCCACAGTTAATGAGTTAACCAAGGATTGACCCTAAAATATACAAACAAATAGAAAACCACAGCACTCGCCACCCCAGAAGTGGGGTGCAGTGTCCGCACTCGCCACTAGTGGGGGGGGGGGGTTCATGTAGCCCATGGCCACCTACTCAAAAATATAGAAACAGAAAGTTCAGCACTCACCAAAATAAACATACATATATCTACATATATATATATATATATATATATATGTATATATATATATATATATACATACACACACATATACATAGCATATTAAACATGCATACATATATATATATATATATATATATATATACACAGAATCTGAGGGCGCTAGTGACTTATTGCAGACAATCAATATAGTTTACAATTTATTCTTAAAATACAATGTATGTCTCTACTTCATCTTTTCAAATAACATTGTTATCATACAGGATGGATACAACATCAACAGATTTCAATATACACCAATCAAGTTTTGGCTCAATTACAATACCCAATTCAAATATATACCAATCAGGTTTTAATCAGATGTAGAACCCAACGCGTTTCGTCCCTTAGGACTTCTTCAGGGGTATTAGATCTGAATAAACAGAAAAAGTACAATGGCCCTCATTCCGAGTTGATCGGTCGCAAGGCGAATTTAGCAGAGTTACACACGCTAAGCCGCCGCCTACTGGGAGTGAATCTTAGCTTCTTAAAATTGCGACCGATGTATTCGCAATAATGCGATTACTAACTACTTAGCAGTTTCTGAGTAGCTCCAGACTTACTCTGCCTGTGCGATCATTTCAGTGCTTGTCGTTCCTGGTTGACGTCACAAACACACCCAGCGTTCGCCCAGGCACTCCCACCGTTTCCCCGGCCACTCCTGCGTTTTTTCCGGAAACGGTAGCGTTTTCAGCCACACGCCCCTGAAACGCCGTGTTTCCGCCCAGTAACACCCATTTCCTGTCAATCACATTACGATCGCCGGAGCGATGAAAAAGCCGTGAGTAAAAATACTATCTTCATAGTAAAGTTACTTGGCGCAGTCGCAGTGCGAACATTGCGCATGCGTACTAAGCGGATTTTCACTGCGATGCGATGAAAAATACCGAGCGAACAACTCGGAATGAGGGCCAATGACTTAAAATCACAATACATAAATAAATAGAACCATCCAGACCCATTGGTTAGATACAAAAAATTAAACATAATTTTGAATAAATTAATATAATTTCCTTTACATTAGTACCCATATATAGTGAATATAATAACATAATTCAGACTATAATACAGTAGCCATTTTATTAGTGCCAGTAAATAGTGGAGATAGAGCAGGTGTCGTGAAATAAGTGATGAATAAATGTACATACCAACATAAGTCTGAAACTAATAACTCCAGACGGTATCCATAATAGTGAGATCAAAAAACGCCTATGGTAAAAATGATTTTTCATTGTATGTGGGTATTTTTAGGATTAATCACCCATGTGACAAAAATTTTACACCATATACATACCTAATGGACTCATAGATTGAAACCAGAGAGACAATTCCTTTGACTATTATTTATAAAAACAGTCAAATATTGGTGAAGTAGGTCTATAAAATTAAAACAGACCTACAATAGAGAAAATTGTATTCAAAAAGAGAACCTACTTAGTATTTGGACCACCACTGTGAAAATAAATATTTTAATACATACCCATATAATAGGTGTTTTGTACACCACTGGATAGATAAAAGATTTTAGTTGGCCTCAAATCATGTGGTTTGAGTGCCTAGAAACATTATAAATTCATAATCAAAATTCTGAATTCATAATATATTACAAGTGTATCAAAAAACCAATAGGTTGGATTCACAAAACATACACAAATAAAATCCATTAACAAATAAAATCCATTCTAACCACTTTAATTCCCCTAATTATATAGAAATATTGAACCCCTAAAGTGGTAAGACTTACTTCAATACTGCCACCTCTCACAAAGTCCAGTGCATAACTGGAAGTGGTGGTGCTCTGCTTATTTATACCTCCTACACTGTGACCTCATTTCCTCTTAATTCTGATTGGTAGACATTATACTACCTAAACACCCATATTAAAGTGTCCGAATCTGGGACCTCATTCCCCAATATGTACTAGAAATAAGGCATATGTTAACTGATGTAATCTCAAATAAAAAATAAGCGTGGAAACGCATGTATTTAACATGCGTTCCACGGTCGGGTATCTACTTCCGGTGTCTGCGTTCCACCGCCGTCACTTCCTGACTGGCGGGGAAACACATCTAACGAGGCAAGCGTCCACGGCAGCAGGATGTGAACATATTTAAGCGCGTCGCGGAGGTTATCATTGTGCCGCGACCGCCGGACATTCACTTCCGGTGTTTGCGTTCCAACTCCGTCTCATCCTGAGTAGCAGGAACTGGCCAGAAAGGGGCAGGTGTCCACTAATAAGGAATGTGGACATAAACTGTTGCGTACCAAATGTTGCCCTGGTGCCGCAGAAGGGAGGGGAAAAACACGTGTCCCATCCTTATATAAAGGTAACCATAGTACCTAATGATGTAATTATAACGGTTGCCATATATAAAGGTAGCCATAGTACCTAATGATGTAATTATAACGGTTGCCATGACAACCTTAAAACAAATAGCTAATATTCCTTATAGTGACGATCAGACAGTAATTATGATCACCATGGCAATGATAACAATTGCCATGACAACCAAATACTAAGGGGGCTATTATTACTAAAACTGACGATCGGGTAATTTTAGCGATCATCAAAGTGATCAGGCCGTATATTTAATAACTGCCCGATCACATCAATGCAGTGCTATTAGAAAGGCCCTTAACCTAACATCAGTAGTCAATAACCCCTGGTTGAACAACCAGTAGTCTGTTTAGAGGAATTTAATACATACTAATGTTAAGTCTTATATTTAAATTATCCTAACCTTACCTTACTAACCAATGAAACCCCTTAATATATATTATACCCCTTATTATATCAACTCCTCTTAAAGGTTCAATATTTCCATATTTACAAAAGAAACAACTAGTACGCTCATGGGTCCAGTGCCTGTAATCGCGGACCTACATTAATAAGGACTTAAATTAAAACAGCAGCTGATCATACACGTAACCTTCGGACTATGATGACATGTCAACTATTTCACACAGAACATGAATCAAATAAAAGAAGCAATATCGATCCCTTCATTCAAGCCAAAGGGTGTTAAAGAATTCATAGTATATATCCAAAAACTTTCACGTCTTGAGAGTACTAGTTCCCTACTACCCCCTCTTTCAGGTTCTTTGACAAATTCCAAAACGCTAAAACTAAAATTAGAGATTAAAACTTCGGAATTGTGCTTGTCCGCATAATGCCTCGGTAAGCTGTGTGTTCTTACATTATTTTTAATATTACGCATATGCTCTTGTACTCTTAGTTTCAGTTGTCTCTTAGTTTTCCCTATATAAACTAAACCACAACTGCAGGATATTTTATATATGACAAAACAACTGGTGCAAGTGATTGCCTCATTTAGCGTATAGCGTCTCCCTGTGTCAAGTTTAAATTCAAACTTGGTACGATCCATGAATTTACAACAAATACATTTCTGACAGGGAAAACAACCCGATTTCTTGTCTGCCAGGAAATTCTTTTTCTCTATGTTAGATGTTTTCTTTTGTTGTTGAAATCTACTTGGAGCAATTATGCTTTTAAGATTGGTAGATCTCCGAAACACCACCTGTGATTTCGCTGGTAAATGGGAACCAAGTACAGGATCTTTCTTAAGTAGTCCCCAATGACGATCGAGCACTTTTCTAATTAAATGATTCTCTTTATTGTATTGTGTAAGAAATGGTCTAATACGTATTTTCTTCTCCTTCTGGGGTTTAGGAACAAGTAGATCCAATCTTTCTCTCCTGGAGGCTTTTTCTCTAGCTTCCTCAATCAAGCGAGGATCATATCCTCTCTGTAGGAAACGTTCAGCCAATACCTGGGATTGAGACCAATAATCCTGTAGCTGACTACAGTTCCGTCTTACTCTTAAAAATTGTGAATAAGGGACACTTTTTTTCCACGTCGGGTGGTGGCAGCTTGAAAAAGTAATGTAACTATTAGCGTCTACAGTTTTAAAGAAGGTTTTGGACAGTATATGTTCTCCTGGTATGCCTTTCAGCACTAGGTCCAGATACTCGATCTGTTGTGGATCTTCTGAATACGTGAAGCGGAGATTATTATCATTAGTATTGATATATTGAATGAACTCAGGAATTAACCCAGGGTTCCCTTGCCATATAATCAAGATGTCGTCTATATAGCGTTTATACAGTACTATGTTTTCCTCGAACTTTGAGCCATAGACGTAACTCATTTCCCAGGCTGCCATGAAGATATTTGCGTATGAGGGAGCAAATTTTGTCCCCATAGCCGTCCCCTGGGTTTGCAGGAAGAACTTCCCATTATATTCAAAGTAGTTATGTTCTAATATGAATCTTATGCATTTCAAAAGAAACATAACTTCTTTTCCCTCCATTGCTGAGTTAGTGATTAAGGCTTTTTGTACCGCTTCCATTCCCTTAGAATGGGGGATGCTAGAATACAATGCTTGAACGTCTATGGTAATCCACACCATATCTGAGGACCACACCAGATCATTGACAATATTTAGTACAGACGCAGAATCTTTCAGGTGCGATTTGTTCAATAGGACCAAAGGCTGTAATTTTAGATCCACATAATGTGATAAATTCGCGGTCAATGAGTCCACCCCTGCAACTATAGGTCTCCCGGGGGGGTTACTTTTATTCTTGTGGACCTTAGGTATATGGTAAAAGACCGGAATTATGGGGAATCTAACCAGAAGGTAATTATATTCCTCCATACAAATGCACCCCTCTTTTAAACCTTTATTCAAAAGTAAGGACAATTGCTCAAAGAACTCAGTAGGGTTCCTATCAAGACTAACATATGTAGTATCATCCAGAAGTATCTTATTAGACTCATCCATATAAGTTTGAACATCCTGTATGACTACAGCGCCCCCTTTGTCAGCCTGTTTAATTATAGTTTTATCATCCTGTTTCAATGATTTAATTGCCTGTTTTTCTTGGGGATTCAAGTTCCCCGAATATTTAGAATTGATTAATTTAATATTACGAAAATCTTCTTTAACGGAGTCATAAAATATGTCAATATGACTTCCTCGAGATTCTACAGGATAAAACCGCGATGGTAAGGCCACCACTGGTTTAGGCTTTAACGAAGACGTATTTTCTACACAGGGATTTTTCAAAAAGTGACGCTGAACCGTAAGACTACGTATGTACTTATTCAAGTCAATAAAGAGATTAAACTTATCAAGGTGTGCATCAGGGGCAAACTTCAAACCCTTATCTAGAACCGAGAGTTCTGCTGTAGATAGTTCTTTTTGGGAATTGTTGATGACCCCTGTGCCTGAAGGTTCTTCCTTTTTTTGGGGGACCTTTCGTCCTCCTCTTGTTCCTCGTCTACGCCAAATCCTCTTTTTTTGGACTGAGGGGAATCTAGTCTCGTGTGGAGCTCTTCCTTCCACTGGCGGTGAGGAATGATGGGACGTCTTCCTCCTCTGTCCTCTAAAAAATGACGTCTGTCATTTTCCTCAGGAGTCGGGGATCTAAACACATCAGACTTTTCAATGTATCTTTCTGGTCTCCAATTTAGACGGGCTCTATTCCGTGGATTGTTAAACCTCCCATTATTTTCCTCTCTTTGATGTACAGAGTCACAATATTGGGAAGATTGTTTCCTAGGTCTAGGATACCATCTCCTTTGATAATCATCTCTATGGGATTCATACCGGGGCCTCCTTTCTATATCACCCCCTCTATGTATATTCGGTCTATACCCTCTCCCAATGGGTTGATATTCAGTCTTAGGTGGATACCTCCTATTGACCTTCTGTGTATCCACCAAATATGCATCATTGGCACGATTATAGATCTGCCCACTTGCATAATCCTTCTTGTCCCTTTGAAACTTTTTTTGTTTCCTTACAATGATATCTTTTTCTAGATTGTCGATCTTATATTGCAAATCTTTCATATCCCTTTTATACTCTTCACTTTCTTCAAACTTAGTTATAAAAGTCTCAACCTTTACAATTTCCTCCTGTAGTTTAACCATTTCTGATTTGCGCTCGCTAATAATTAAGTTGATCAGATTTACTGAACATTCATCCAATACAGCGTTCCACTTTTTTAAAAAGGGCATATTATCTCCCCCAAAGGTGGGCAATTTGGAAATTCGTAACCCTCTTGGGATCCGTCCCACCTCCAAGTATTTCTCTAGTGTAACAAGGTCATACCAACCTCTCATCTCCTTGGAAGCCAATCTTTCCAAAGAGTTGAGATAATTGTAGTAATCATCTTCCTCCTCCAATTCCACTACCTGCTCATCCTCCACAAATATATTCCTGGCTTTTTGGGACCTTTTGGTCCTATCTAAACCAATTGGCATTTCCCAGCAGCAATCTGGATGCTGACGAACAATAATATAAACACAAGAATGGTATCAAGTTGCGCTCGGGATATGAAAAAGCAGCACCTCTAGAAGAATCCCTCGTCAGCAAGGATTCACAAATGATAAATACATACAGAATCTGAGGGCGCTAGTGACTTATTGCAGACAATCAATATAGTTTAAAATGTATTCTTAAAATACAATGTATGTCTCTACTTCATCTTTTCAAATAACATTGTTATCATACAGGATGGATACAACATCAACAGATTTCAATATACACCAATCAAGTTTTGGCTCAATTACAATACCCAATTCAAATATATACCAATCAGGTTTTAATCAGATGTAGAACCCAACGCGTTTCGTCCCTTAGGACTTCTTCAGGGGTATTAGATCTGAATAAACAGAAAAAGTACAATGACTTAAAATCACAATACATAAATAAATAGAACCATCCAGACCCATTGGTTAGATACAAAAAATTAAACATAATTTTGAATAAATTAATATAATTTCCTTTACATTAGTACCCATATATAGTGAATATAATAACATAATTCAGACTATAATACAGTAGCCATTTTATTAGTGCCAGTAAATAGTGGAGATAGAGCAGGTGTCGTGAAATAAGTGATGAATAAATGTACATACCAACATAAGTCTGAAACTAATAACTCCAGACGGTATCCATAATAGTGAGATCAAAAAACGCCTATGGTAAAAATGATTTTTCATTGTATGTGGGTATTTTTAGGATTAATCACCCATGTGACAAAAATTTTACACCATATACATACCTAATGGACTCATAGATTGAAACCAGAGAGACAATTCCTTTGACTATTATTTATAAAAACAGTCAAATATTGGTGAAGTAGGTCTATAAAATTAAAACAGACCTACAATAGAGAAAATTGTATTCAAAAAGAGAACCTACTTAGTATTTGGACCACCACTGTGAAAATAAATATTTTAATACATACCCATATAATAGGTGTTTTGTACACCACTGGATAGATAAAAGATTTTAGTTGGCCTCAAATCATGTGGTTTGAGTGCCTAGAAACATTATAAATTCATAATCAAAATTCTGAATTCATAATATATTACAAGTGTATCAAAAAACCAATAGGTTGGATTCACAAAACATACACAAATAAAATCCATTAACAAATAAAATCCATTCTAACCACTTTAATTCCCCTAATTATATAGAAATATTGAACCCCTAAAGTGGTAAGACTTACTTCAATACTGCCACCTCTCACAAAGTCCAGTGCATAACTGGAAGTGGTGGTGCTCTGCTTATTTATACCTCCTACACTGTGACCTCATTTCCTCTTAATTCTGATTGGTAGACATTATACTACCTAAACACCCATATTAAAGTGTCCGAATCTGGGACCTCATTCCCCAATATGTACTAGAAATAAGGCATATGTTAACTGATGTAATCTCAAATAAAAAATAAGCGTGGAAACGCATGTATTTAACATGCGTTCCACGGTCGGGTATCTACTTCCGGTGTCTGCGTTCCACCGCCGTCACTTCCTGACTGGCGGGGAAACACATCTAACGAGGCAAGCGTCCACGGCAGCAGGATGTGAACATATTTAAGCGCGTCGCGGAGGTTATCATTGTGCCGCGACCGCCGGACATTCACTTCCGGTGTTTGCGTTCCAACTCCGTCTCATCCTGAGTAGCAGGAACTGGCCAGAAAGGGGCAGGTGTCCACTAATAAGGAATGTGGACATAAACTGTTGCGTACCAAATGTTGCCCTGGTGCCGCAGAAGGGAGGGGAAAAACACGTGTCCCATCCTTATATAAAGGTAACCATAGTACCTAATGATGTAATTATAACGGTTGCCATATATAAAGGTAGCCATAGTACCTAATGATGTAATTATAACGGTTGCCATGACAACCTTAAAACAAATAGCTAATATTCCTTATAGTGACGATCAGACAGTAATTATGATCACCATGGCAATGATAACAATTGCCATGACAACCAAGTAGATTTCAACAACAAAAGAAAACATCTAACATAGAGAAAAAGAATTTCCTGGCAGACAAGAAATCGGGTTGTTTTCCCTGTCAGAAATGTATTTGTTGTAAATTCATGGATCGTACCAAGTTTGAATTTAAACTTGACACAGGGAGACGCTATACGCTAAATGAGGCAATCACTTGCACCAGTTGTTTTGTCATATATAAAATATCCTGCAGTTGTGGTTTAGTTTATATAGGGAAAACTAAGAGACAACTGAAACTAAGAGTACAAGAGCATATGCGTAATATTAAAAATAATGTAAGAACACACAGCTTACCGAGGCATTATGCGGACAAGCACAATTCCGAAGTTTTAATCTCTAATTTTAGTTTTAGCGTTTTGGAATTTGTCAAAGAACCTGAAAGAGGGGGTAGTAGGGAAAGTTTTTGGATATATACTATGAATTCTTTAACACCCTTTGGCTTGAATGAAGGGATCGATATTGCTTCTTTTATTTGATTCATGTTCTGTGTGAAATAGTTGACATGTCATCATAGTCCGAAGGTTACGTGTATGATCAGCTGCTGTTTTAATTTAAGTCCTTATTAATGTAGGTCCGCAATTACAGGCACTGGACCCATGAGCGTACTAGTTGTTTCTTTTGTAAATATGGAAATATTGAACCTTTAAGAGGAGTTGATATAATAAGGGGTATAATATATATTAAGGGGTTTGATTGGTTAGTAAGGTAAGGTTAGGATAATTTAAATATAAGACTTAACATTAGTATGTATTAAATTCCTCTAAACAGACTACTGGTTGTTCAACCAGGGGTTATTGACTACTTATGTTAGGTTAAGGGCCTTTCTAATAGCACTGCATTGATGTGATCGGGCAGTTATTAAATATACGGCCTGATCACTTTGATGATCGCTAAAATTACCCGATCGTCAGTTTTAGTAATAATAGCCCCCTTAGTATTTGGTTGTCATGGCAATTGTTATCATTGCCATGGTGATCATAATTACTGTCTGATCGTCACTATAAGGAATATTAGCTATTTGTTTTAAGGTTGTCATGGCAACCGTTATAATTACATCATTAGGTACTATGGCTACCTTTATATATGGCAACCGTTATAATTACATCATTAGGTACTATGGTTACCTTTATATAAGGATGGGACACGTGTTTTTCCCCTCCCTTCTGCGGCACCAGGGCAACATTTGGTACGCAACAGTTTATGTCCACATTCCTTATTAGTGGACACCTGCCCCTTTCTGGCCAGTTCCTGCTACTCAGGATGAGACGGAGTTGGAACGCAAACACCGGAAGTGAATGTCCGGCGGTCGCGGCACAATGATAACCTCCGCGACGCGCTTAAATATGTTCACATCCTGCTGCCGTGGACGCTTGCCTCGTTAGATGTGTTTCCCCGCCAGTCAGGAAGTGACGGCGGTGGAACGCAGACACCGGAAGTAGATACCCGACCGTGGAACGCATGTTAAATACATGCGTTTCCACGCTTACTCTTTATTTGAGATTACATCAGTTAACATATGCCTTATTTCTAGTACATATTGGGGAATGAGGTCCCAGATTCGGACACTTTAATATGGGTGTTTAGGTAGTATAATGTCTACCAATCAGAATTAAGAGGAAATGAGGTCACAGTGTAGGAGGTATAAATAAGCAGAGCACCACCACTTCCAGTTATGCACTGGACTTTGTGAGAGGTGGCAGTATTGAAGTAAGTCTTACCACTTTAGGGGTTCAATATTTCTATATAATTAGGGGAATTAAAGTGGTTAGAATGGATTTTATTTGTTAATGGATTTTATTTGTGTATGTTTTGTGAATCCAACCTATTGGTTTTTTGATACACTTGTAATATATTATGAATTCAGAATTTTGATTATGAATTTATAATGTTTCTAGGCACTCAAACCACATGATTTGAGGCCAACTAAAATCTTTTATCTATCCAGTGGTGTACAAAACACCTATTATATGGGTATGTATTAAAATATTTATTTTCACAGTGGTGGTCCAAATACTAAGTAGGTTCTCTTTTTGAATACAATTTTCTCTATTGTAGGTCTGTTTTAATTTTATAGACCTACTTCACCAATATTTGACTGTTTTTATAAATAATAGTCAAAGGAATTGTCTCTCTGGTTTCAATCTATGAGTCCATTAGGTATGTATATGGTGTAAAATTTTTGTCACATGGGTGATTAATCCTAAAAATACCCACATACAATGAAAAATCATTTTTACCATAGGCGTTTTTTGATCTCACTATTATGGATACCGTCTGGAGTTATTAGTTTCAGACTTATGTTGGTATGTACATTTATTCATCACTTATTTCACGACACCTGCTCTATCTCCACTATTTACTGGCACTAATAAAATGGCTACTGTATTATAGTCTGAATTATGTTATTATATTCACTATATATGGGTACTAATGTAAAGGAAATTATATTAATTTATTCAAAATTATGTTTAATTTTTTGTATCTAACCAATGGGTCTGGATGGTTCTATTTATTTATGTATTGTGATTTTAAGTCATTGTACTTTTTCTGTTTATTCAGATCTAATACCCCTGAAGAAGTCCTAAGGGACGAAACGCGTTGGGTTCTACATCTGATTAAAACCTGATTGGTATATATTTGAATTGGGTATTGTAATTGAGCCAAAACTTGATTGGTGTATATTGAAATCTGTTGATGTTGTATCCATCCTGTATGATAACAATGTTATTTGAAAAGATGAAGTAGAGACATACATTGTATTTTAAGAATAAATTTTAAACTATATTGATTGTCTGCAATAAGTCACTAGCGCCCTCAGATTCTGTATGTATTTATCATTTGTGAATCCTTGCTGACGAGGGATTCTTCTGGAGGTGCTGCTTTTTCATATCCCGAGCGCAACTTGATACCATTCTTGTGTTTATATATATATATATATATATATATATATATATATATGTACACACACATACAGTACACATATATATACACATGTATATATATATATATATATCATGTGTGTGTGTTTATATGTATGTATGTATATACATGTGTATATATGTATGCACATGGATATATATGTACTATAATTAAAATAAAGTACATTTTTATTGCACTTACAAGTGCCACCAGGAAGACAGCAGGCTCCAGAGGACGCTAGACAGCCATTAATAATACTCATGCAGCTAAAAAAAAAAAAAAAAAAAAAAAAAAAAATTTTTTTTTTTTTTTTTTTTAGTGGAGGGGGGTTTCTGGGTACTCGGAAACCCCCCCTGGGTGCTCCACTGGGCAGAGTAGCATATATATATATAACGTGGTCCATCTGGCAATGCAATAAAAATTTAATATGTATCTTCTTGCCACTGTGTGGGTGGGAAAACAAAGAACCAGTCAGCATCGACCTGCAAGTAGTACAGTCCGTACATTTGATGCAGCCCAATCTCTTGCTATGCAGCCACGTATTTTGTACCTTGCTCGGTTGTAGGAGAGGGCACATCAACAGAGCTTTCAAATTTGGACCCCTCCGATAAGCGCATAAAGGAGGTGTCTGTTTAATACTCGGTAATGACATGTCGCTGGAAACAATAGGCCAATGGTGAGTAATCACTCTCTTTACCTGGTTGAAATCGCTATCAAAGGTACTCGTAAAAATCACTTGCTGCGGGTCAATAGATTTACCCTGCTGGTTATTGGTCTGTAAAAATCTAGAATGTGCCTTTTCCAAACAACGTTTGATCACTTTTGGGGAATAACCCCTTTCAAGAAAACGAGAAAACATCTCCATAATCTGTTTGTCCGCCAATTCTTTTGTAGAGTTAATCCTCAATATACGAAGGAATTGTGAAATAGGAAGTCCTTCCTTAAGTGAACTTGGATGCTGGCTATTGGCAAATAGTAATGAATTTCAGTCCGTGTCTTTCCGAAACACAGTTGTAGACAATCCATTACCTGTCCGAAATATTTTAACATCCGAGAAATTGTTGTGAATACAGCTTGAAAATCTAATTGGGGAGTTGAGAGAATTGAGAAACTCAACCATTTCACTGAACTATGTGCTAGTGCCGCACCTCAACAAAAACAAATCATCTATAAAACGTCTGTAATACAAAATCTGAGATCCAAACCTGGGGAGAATGTGGGTCTGTTCATATTGAGCCATGTAGATATTAGCATAGGCATGCGCCAAATTCGACCCCATGGCGGTGCCATTCAATTGCATATAATAGCTACCGCCATAGAGAAAATGGTTCTTTGTTAGCTCCAATAAAAACTCTGAGGGGGGACCCGGCTGGGGGGAATGGACCAGGGCCTCTGCAATAGCAGAAATGCCATCCTCGTGAGGGATAACAGTATATAAAGAGGTGACATCTAGTGTAGCAAGTAAGATATTATCCGGTATATAACCCAATGCCTTCAAACAAACCCTCCAAGAAGTCCCCAGTGTCCCTCAGATAGCTCGGTATGCCCACCACAATAGGAAGCTCTAACATAGAGCGAAATGCGCATTGGTGTAGCAGTGTGCCGCCAGTATCATGTTATGTTCTAGTCAGTGGCAGAACTAGCGAGCGGTGGGCCCAGGTGCGACAAAATGCTTTGGGGCCCCCCCATCCCATCCAAGTCCACCCCCTCACCCCTGGAGAGGATCTGGTGAGGGGGACCTGCTCAGGGCCAGAGAAATGGATACCTAGCAACAGTGCCGTAACTAGACATTTTAGCACTGTGTGCAAGAAACGGCATCGGAGCCCCACCCCTGCATGCAAAACAGGGGCAGTGCGTGCCATATGCGCGCGCAAAAATACATAGTGGCGTGGCTTCATGGGGAAGGGGTGTGGCCACAAAATAATACCAATTCATAAAACGGTGCACAGTAATCTCCATTATTCAAATTACGCTGCACAGTAGCACCACTACACCAGGTAGAGACCCTTTTACACCTTACGGCGGACAGATTCCGCTTTTTACACATTACAGCAGACAGCATTCCCTTTTTACACATTACGGCAGGCAGATTCCCCCTTTTTACACATCACGGCAGACAGCGTCCCCTTTTTACACATCACGGCAGACAGCGTCCCCTTTTTACACATCACGTCAGGCAGATTCCCCCTTTTTACACATTACGTCAGGCAGATTCCCCCTTTTTACACATTGCGGCAGGCAGATTCCCCCTTTTTACACATTGCGGCAGGCAGATTCCCCCTTTTTACACATTGCGGCAAAGATTCCCCCTTTTTACACATTACGGCAGGCAGATTCTCCCTTTTTACACATTACGGCAGGCAGATTCCCCCTTTTTACACATTGCGGCAGGCAGATTTCCCCTTTTTTACACACTACGGCAGGCAGATTCCCCCTTTTTTACACATTACGGCAGGCAGATTCCCCCTTTATACACATTAGGCAGGCAGGTTCCCCCTTTTTACACATTGCGGCAGGCAGATTCCCCCTTTTTACACATTGCGGCAGACAGTCCCCCTTTTTGCACAAGAAAGAAAGAAAGAAAGAAAGAAAGAAAGAAAGAAAGAAAGAAAGAAAGAATTATACTTACCCTCTCTGCTGGCTCAGGCTCCTCGGTGCAGCTTCTGGCAGAGATGGATCACGATTCCCGGGCAGGAGAGAAGGAGGAGGAGGGAGCCGCAGCAGCGCTGTGTTATTGGTGGAGGCGCTGCTGCTGCTGTCCCTCTGCTTCACTATAGGCTGTTCTCGGAAGACAGCCTATAGTGAAGCAGAGGGACAGCAGCAGCATCAGCGCCTCAACCAGTAGCAAAGCACTGCTGCGGCTCCCTCCTCCACCTCCCTCCTTCTCCTTACCCCCGTGACCACTGCGCAGCGCTGCGCTGCGCACCTCTCCTCTCCTGTGTCCTGCGGGCGGCTGTGTGCTGCGGGCAACGGTTGCCCGCAGCACACAGCGGCATGTAATGAGTCAGTTTGACTCATTACATGCTTTGGGCCCCTGGACAGTGGCGGGTCCCAGTGCAACGCACTGGTTGCACTGGCGGTAGTTCCGCCTCTGGTTCTAGTAGCTTCTAATTGCATTGCCATTGCACTGTACACCATGCATGCTGTCCTGTTACCTATTGAACATACAGTGACAGAGAGCCTAGTGTCTTATCTGTCTACTTAGAAACAATGTGTTACTTTTAATTCCTTGCAATGCTCAGCAACATGCATTAACGAGAGGCAGGGCATAGTGGATTATTAGATTACACTTATCCTGCTTGAAGTCAGTATTTCTTTAGTTAGAATTTAATGTATAGTGGTATAGCGCAGGCTAGTCCTTTACCCCCGTATGTAGGAAGATACCCCGTGAATATATAATTCTCGTACCGTGCTGTCATGAACACGATTATACCACTCTATATCATATACTGTGGCTATCATTGTATAATTTAGAGGGCACTATTTAAGGAGAACACTAAACTTTAAAAATAAGTGTATCATAACACTACTTCCCCATTACCACTCGGTGCAACTCACTACTCATCAGCTGATGATTGGTAATACAATACAGACCAGCCATTTGTTTCAGTCCTGTACTTCCATTGAGGTGTGCATTTCATACTATGGCTGCGCATCAGATTGGATGCAGTTACTGTTACTGTTAATGGTGTGATTTATAAGATTCAGAGATATACGTTTTCATCTCTGCCTCTATCCATTCTAATCACGGGTGCTGGCACGAAGCCCTCTAAACTGATCTGTATAATATAATAACATTGATTACTTGACACCACAGGTCTATACCTATTAGACTATCCGCTGCAGTCTGGACTCTGCCTTAATTTTCCAGCCAATCCTTGCTCACCAGCTAGTATAAATATCCTGCTCCAAGACTGGATAATCGTCAGTGCTTTTGTTGTCAATCCTTGCATCCATATCTCTCCTGTTTGGTGAATTTACAGCTTGACTTTCCAGGTATTCCAGCACCTGTGAGTCAGCTTCTCCAAGAGACAGGCACCAATTACCACCCTGCAGTGCAGCCTGACTCCTGCATTGTTCCAGCTCTGCTTCCTGGCTATCTACTGCAATCCTGACATCTGCTTCCAGCTTTGGACCTACTCTGGTATCGTTGCCACTTTTAATATCTACTACATCGCTCACTAGCTCCTATGGTAAAGTTGTCACTGGTTTCCAGCTTCCAGCGTTCCATTCATATCGCTTCCAGCAGTGCTTGGTTTTACCATCTGCCTTCAGCGGTGCTTCACATCATCTCCAGTTGTATTCCTATATCACCCTGCATATTCTTCTACACAACATCGGATCACAGTATTCATCAATGCTCACCATTGAACTTTTTAACATTTTATATATTTATATTTTCTGTCTTACAACAGAAATGTCCAGAGACAAACGACCACGTGCTTCCCCTTCCTCCCACTCCTCAGAAGAATCCCTGGACAGCGGAGAGGAGTGGGACCCGACACAGGAAGAAGATATGCCAACTCAACAGCGACCATCGAAAGAACATCGGCCACGTCCTCAACAAGCAAGGCCAAGCCAGGTACTTATATAGTCACATTCCACACTTGCAGCCGGCCACACTAAATTACACTTTGTCACACCCACAGTAGAGTTTGCACATAGTCAGGCACACTCGCATACCGGTAAGCACGCCCACAGGTCATTTTTAATTTATTTATTAATTTTGTAAAAAATTTCCCGCTAAAAGAGAAGTCGTCGAGAAGAACCATCCGACGATGATGGCACACCAGAAGAACCCGGAAGAAAGACTCAGAAGATTCCATGATACAGAGAATTGGAGAGCTGTGCCTTGGTCAAAGCTGTGGACAGGTCATACACCATGCTCTACGGACCAAGGGCACAGAGCACAGCACTCAACATGAAAAGGAAGATCTGGAACAAAATTGCCGATAGAGTGACTGCAGTTGCTGGAATACGTCAGGACTTCCGTAACTGAAGAGATACAGCGACTGCAGAAGACAAGTCAAGAAGAAGATGGGAATGCAGCAACGCCATGAGATGGGAAGCGGAGGTGGGCCTGAATTGAACCTCCGTTGGACATCCTGGGAGAATTCCATATAAAGAAGAATCAACCCCATCATGGTTCAAGGTACATCAGGAAATGTCGACTCCTCACGAAGAGGCCGAGTTCATGATGAGGAGGAGGAACCAATAAGAAAGCGACCAAAGAAGACAGCACGAGCACAGAGGGCGGATACACAACCATCTGCCACCGAGGATCAAAGAGCCACCAGGAGGGAACAGCACGTTTCCGAAGACCCTCCTGCAACAGCCCTGGATGAAACCGTGACACTCGACACGCAAACCATCCCCAGCGTGTTTAAGACCACAGGAGTCACGGAGGACACTTTTGAGGGATTTGAACCAGCCAAATGGAACCAGCTTCATTCCCTAGCAGAAGAGAATCGGGAGCGGGAGACCAGCGTCGGGAGCGGGGAGACCTCAGACTCAAGAAGGTAGAACTGTGACTGCAAATTTTTTTTTAATCTTTTTGATGTGGAAAAATAATTATACCTATTTAATTTTTTCCTCCAATTTTTTTTTTTTTTTTTTAACAGATGAAATGCCACAAAGCAGCTCCGGATTGGCATCTGGAATTGGAACGCACTTCAGACCGGACCTACTTCTGGAAGATTCAGATGACGAGGATGTGGAGCCTCAGCCAACTGCTTCCACGCCTCTTCATGAGTAATTAGTATATAGACATTTACAGGGCAGGATTAAGCCGTGGGGGTGCCCGGGGCACTTAAGACAGGGGGGCACCAATGAAAGAATGGGAGATCTATTAGATTGTGCATACCTCCCAACATGTCCCATTCCAGGAGGGACAAAATGCTCTCTACCTGGACTTCCCCAGGTGATTGGCGCCACCTGTCTAGAACTTTTTAATTAATAAGAAAGGTACCTTAACACAGGTGTTTGCAATCAGAAATTAAGAAGGAAGTCCAGGATAGAGTGCATTGTGTCCCTCCTGGAATGGGTCATGTTGGGCGGGCTAGGATGTGTATATTAAATTTAAACCAATTGGGCTATATTAGTTTTAACTAGAAATGTGCGGCTTTGGTTTTATGCAGATTTACCGGGATCACAAAACGGCATCTTATGGGCTCATGGATGTTACGTGTTTTGGATAGCCAATAAGAAAATTCAGGATTAAACTGAACTTCCAATAATTCTGGTGTTAAGAACCTAGTAAATCCATACCCTCTCATCTCAAGTTTTAAGTAATAGTGTAATAATGCCTGGGTAATGTTTATAAGTCCACCTAATTGAAAGACTACTATTTTATAAACTTTTCTTGTAGCGGAACAAAGACAACTTACCTTAAAATACACAAATAAAATTATAATATTTTATCTTGTAACATGCAAGATTAGCTGCAGCCTTTGTACTACTTACACACTGGAATAGGACTCAGGAGGACTGTGTGTGTCTCTATCTCTAGACCCAAATGGTTTAGTTGCATAACAGTTTACAGAGGACTCAGAAACCCAGGCAAGGGAGAAGGAGGAGCTGAGATGCCTGTGTCACAGCTCTCTCCATCCTATTTCTCCTCTGGTCTGAAAGCTCTGTCGGTTACATGATATTCCTGTTTTTTTTCCTGCACTGCATCCTGTTATCCTCAAAATCTGGCTGCTGGTTATGCTGCTGCTTAACAGGTAAAGCTAGTGATATCAGTGTGCTCTGGCCAGGATGTCCTCCTGACAAAGGGGGGCCCGGGGTTAAGTATGCCCTGCATCCCTCCCTTAATCTGGTTATGGACATTTATAATGTGTATTTAATTAAAAAAAGTTGTGCTAAAAGCCTTTAAAATTTGATGTGCGCAGCATTTACATTTTTTTTTTTTTTTTTTAAATTTCAGCTTCAGGATTTTCGTGGTGGCGGATATTCAAAGAGGACAAGCACCTTCACAAGTGAACAAAGTTAATACCTTGGCTGTGGAGTTTAACCAGCATCAGGACAGCTTCAGAGATACCATCAACACACAAATGGAGGCCATGAGGATGACAATGGACGGTATGGCCAACACTCTCAAAGAAATTCAGAAGACTCAACAAGAAGATCGACACACCATCATGGACACACTTCGGATTCTTACAACATCCGTCTGCAAACTGGTGGACAATGCAGCGTGCCAAAGCACCAGCCAACAGCAATCAGCGACCAGTCTCAGCCTCATCAGTTCCATACAACTCATCGTGGATAAACTTCCTGGAGCACCGCAACCGACGCCAAGACCACCACCACCACAACCACCACCAGCTGCACAGAGACCCCCACCATATGCCCTTGCTTCACAAACACCCTGGTATGGACAATCTCAACAATACCAAGGGTATCAAGGGATGTACCCCGTCTACAGGCACATGCGGGCAGCAGCACCAACAAGACCATCAAGAAGACGGCCACCACCACCAAACACACCACCAATTCATGATCCGGATGAGGAAGAGGATAATGGAGACTAAACACGGTTGTATAATTTCATTCTTTTATGAATATTTTTGTGTCCCCTTTTTCTCCCTCCCATTAGTTTTTTATTTTCTATACAATGTGTTAAAATGTAATTTTCCCCTGAGCAGATTTCAAATTACAAAGGAGTTGGGCGTTCGATTTTACCTATACATGCGCGTGCATGTATATATGTGGTGAAAGGATGACAGCTCCTTTACATTTTGTCTATGAATAATTCAAATGGGTCGAAGAGCAAAATCTGAACCCACATTCCTTTTTTTTAACAAATGTTATAATATTGTACCATTGTGTACCATATGTGTTACTGGATCATTCACTTGTTGTTTTTCCCTATAGGGTTGGGCCAAAACAGGACTTCAGGAAAACGTTGACCATGTAGAGGTAATTTGGGTGAGTGACATGTCTCACACTGCACAAAACCACACACACACACCTTGTCCCAATACGCCACTGGATTCCAACATCGGCCCCCAAGTATCCACAACAGTACATGATTTCCATGTCTCCTAGCAGTCCAACAGGTGTATTCATTACTCACTGACACATTGTAAAAGACCGACCGGTTGAGCAAGTTATTTAACTTGCTAACTTTCTGAGAAACAAGGAAAACATGGACTGTTTAAGATGCTTGTGGTTCGAGGTGATGAACCACAGCAATAGGTAATGGTTCTGCTACCTTTGGCTCTCCTGCTGATGTGGAAGTTTACATTTCAGCATGCCCTGCAACAGTTTTACTTTGTCCAAGATGCACAACTTTGGCTATGGCTTGCTGGCAGTTCAGCATTAGCTTGAGGGCCTTAGGTACCCCATCCCTGCATTAGGCCCTGGAGATCCACACCTGCAAGCATTCTCTGCCACCAGGTGGCCAAGCATGCTGGACAGTGTAGTTCCACAATTTGGGTAGAGGTCCTTTGCTACCCCCAATAGTTCATGTTTCCCAGGCCACCTAGCAGGTGATTAGTTGTTATGTCTATTTGAGACAGTTCAAATTTCCCACCAGTGTAGCAATTTAATTTCAATATAAACCTGTGAGTTGATCTGGATAACATGTACTTTCAGGGGTACTCATGTACTCAGGTTGAGAACCACAGCCCGAGACCATGGGGCTTCACCCTTTGGCTGTTCCGCTGGTGTTGAACTTCACATAATAGCATGCCCTGCAACAGTTTTAACATATATTAAAAGAAAAATTGTTGCAGGGCATGCAGGGATGTGCAGTTCAACAGCTGCCGGAACCCCATCCCTACTCCCAAAACTTTGTAGAACTTCACCATCCTGCATTCACGGCCACCTGGTGGAAGGGAGTGCTGTTCTGTGTAGTTCCACATCATATTTAGGGAAATGATTTGAGAACCGTGTCATTAACAATCAAAAGTGTTTATGGGTGTTTTTCTGTTTGTTTCAGGTATTCTACAGGAAGAAACCCCGAAAAGTTCTTCCAAGGTCAAGAATAACACAAGATTTTTTTTGTACAAATTTTATTTTGGAATGCAATACATTTTTAATAACCACCTTTTTTACTCAATAAAATTTAGTATTTTTAAAAAATGGTTTAATTGAGTACTCCAAATTTTATTTTGGCAAGGATAATAGTGTTCAGCATAGTAGTAGTAGGACACAATAGTGGGCAACACAACATAGTAGTGTGTGTGTGTGTGTGGGGGGGGGGGGCAAACATCAGAAGAAGGCCATCAGGATAGAAGGGGGGTGTCCGCACCACATTCAACTGTACAGGTGTTCGATGTCTTCAAGAAGATCCAAGGGGAACATGCGGAAGAGAAGAGTGTTTAATAAACTGGTCTTACATGGTGTGTTTTCTTTCCAGCATCCAAAGAGGGTCCCTGGTAGGTAGCATTGGCATTATAAAAAAAAAAAGGGTCACAACATTTCAAGTTAGGGGTGCAGCGTCTCGCCTGAAGGGTACTCATGGTCACACCACAGTAGGGGGTGTCCACATCTTCAGTAGGCAGCCATGGAAGAAAGGGGGGGGGGGTCAGTCAGCGCAACATTCAGCTGGTGACGTCTTCCAGGTCTTCAAGAACATTCCAGTGTGTTTTGTATCAAACAGCAAAAGTGGGGCCCAGGTACGCAACAATGGTTAATAAAAAACAACCCACAAGTGTCACAGCATGCAACTTTGGGGGGCGGGGTCTCAGCTGAAGGGTACTCCTGGTCACATCGCAGTGAGGGGTCCACAATACAAGTAGGCAGTAATGGGAGAAGAGGCTTGTGAGTGTCTCTTTCCACTGTAGAGGGGTTTAGGGTTCAGAAGAGCATCCAGGGGAAACCTGTGGAAGAGAAGAAGTTTGAATCAAAAGGTAAAACGTTACGCAACAATGGAAAACAAAACTTAAGAATCACAGCATAGCTAGTTGGGGGTGCAGCAACGCACCAGAAGGGTACTCCAGGTCACACCACAGTGGGGGGGTTCCAGAACTTCAGTGGGCCTTCAGGGTAGAAGTGGGGAGAGTCGACAACACATACAGCAGGAGACATGTCACTGGACTTCTTGAACATCCCAGAGAAACCTGTGAAAGAGAAGAGTTAAATAAAAAGGTAAAACAGGGTGTCTTCAATCCTACAGCAATACAGGGGCCCATGTACACAGCATTGGGGCAAACATGTATCACTACATTGCTGGATTAGGGTGCAGCATCTCACATGAAGGGTTGTCCTGATCACACCGCAGTAGGGGGGGCCCACATAGCAAGTGGGTGGTCATGGTAGAAAAGGGGGTGTCAGCACCACTTTAGTATGGTGCAGTAGACCATCCAGGGGAAACCTGTGGAAAAGGAGAAAGTTTAATTTAAAGGTGAAACAGTAGGCGACATTAGATTAAAGAAAAAAGTGTCAAAACATTTCACTTCAGGGTGCAGCATCTTATCTGAAGGGTTGTCCTGATCACACCGCGGTAGGGGGGGTGGGCACGTAGCAAGTGGGTGGTCATGGTAGAAAAGGGGGTGTCAGCGCCACTTTACTATGGGGTTCAGGGTGCAGTAGACCATCCAGGGGAAACCTGTGGAAAAGGAGAAGGTTTAATTAAAAGGTGAAACAGTAGGCGACATTTGATTAAAGAAAAAAGTGCCAAAACATTTCACGTTCAGGGTGCAGCATCTCATCTGAAGAGTTGTCCTGATCACACCGCAGTGGGGGGGCTACATAGCAAGTGGGTGGTCACGTTAGAAAAGGGGGTGTCAGTGCCACTTTACTATAGGGTTCAGGGTGCAGTAGACCATTCAGGGGAAACCTGTGGAAAAGGAGAATTCAAAGGTAAAACAGTAGGCGACATTTGATTAAAGAAAAAAGTGTCAAAACAGTTCACGTTCAGGGTGCAGCATCTCACCTGAAGGGTTGTCCAGATCACACTGGAGTGTGGGGGGGAGGGGGGTACACATAGCAAGTGGGTAGTCATGGTAGAAAAGGGGGTATCAGCGCCACTTTAGTATGGGGTTCAGGGTGCAGTAGACCATCTAGGGGAAACCTGTGGAAAGGGAGAAGTACTCAACTTTGGCAAAAAAATAAAACACAAGTGTCACAGCATAGCAAATTTGTGGTGCAGCATCTCACCTGAAGGGTACTCCTGGACACATCGCAGTGTGGGGTCCAGAACACAAGGGGGCCATCATGGGAGAAAAAGGGGTCAGAGCCACATGAGAGGAGTTCAGTGTTTTCAAGTACATTGGTAAAAAAATAAGTGTTAAAATAAATATTTTTATGGCTCTTTAAAAATAAATAAATATATATATATATATATATATATCATCAACATATACATATATATGCATGAGGACCCCAAAAGAAACAAAAAATAATATTTTTTTTAAGTTTCCACCTACAAAAATAGTCGGAAGCAAACTGTCGGATTACACACAAGAAACCACTGAAAGGTTTCCGACAGTCTTCTATTGAATAAAGTTCTGTCGGAAAGCTGTCGGATTGCCATTTACTACTCATTACAGCAATCTGACAGACAGAAGGGAACCGTTCCTAAAAGTTTGCTGTTGGAAACCGGGGTTTTGAATAGTCGGATTCAATCCGACAGTCGGAATCCGACAAACTTTGTCGGAAAGGCCCCGGTTTCCGACAGCCGGATCAAATCCGACAGTTATTGAATACACCCCTTAGTGGGTGTCTGCCCATTTTGTGTAGAGGTCTCTTAATAAACAAATCACCTGATAGCTCTGCATATTGGCCCTCATTCTGACCTGATCGCACGCAGCAAATTTTTGCTGCCCGTGCGATCAGGTAGACGCCGCCTATGGGGGAGTGGATTTTTGCATAGCAAGGCTGCGATCGCTTGTGCAGCCGAGCTATGCAAAAAAGTTTTGTGCAGAATAGGAGTAGGTTTGGACTTACTTACCAGTTGCGATCACTTCAGCCAGTCAGGTCCCGGAACTGACGTTAGACATCCGCCTTCCAAACGCCTCGACATGCCTGCATTGGACTCACCACTCCCCGAAAACGGTCAGTTGACGCCCATATCCGCTTTCCTGCTGTCAATCTTCTTGCAGTCATCGCTTTCTTCATAGTTCTTGTCGTTGCCCTGCGACAGCTGTCGCTGGGCAATGACGCTTCTGCGCACTGCGGCTGCAGCGCATGCGCAGTTCCGACCCGATCGCATGGCTGCGAAAAAGTGCAGCGTGCGACCGGGTCAGAATGACCCCATTGCCCTTTTATATATTTGTGAATATTAATCATATCTCCTCTTAGTCATATTTCTAGTGTAAACATTTCTAACCTAGAAAGCCTCTCCTCATAGTCCAGTGTCTCCAACCCCTTAATCAATTTGGTAGCTCACCTCTGAACCTTTTCAAGTTCTAACAAGTTACTTTTATAGTGTGGTGCCCAGAACTGTACACAATACTCAAGATGCGGTTGCACCAATGATTTATACAATGGCAGGATTACACTCTCATCCCTTGTCTCAATTCCCCTTTTAATGCATGCTAACACCTTATTTGCCTTTGTTGCTGCACTTTGACATTGTGTACTGCTGCTAAATCTACTATCAATGAACACCCCCAAATCTTTTTCTAATACCGTTTCCCCTATATTTTCCCCATTTAATTGGTAATTTGCATGTTTATTCTTACCCCAAAGTGCATAACTTTAAATTTTTCCACATTAAAACTCATACTCCATTTTATTGCCCAAACTTCCAGTTTCAATAAATCGCCCTGAAGAGACTCCACATCCACATCTGACTTAATTAAATATTTTAGTATCATCTGCAAAAATGTACACTGTGCTTTCTAGTCCTTCTCCTAGATCATTTATAAATATGTTAAACAAATAGTGGCCCCAGCACAGAACCCTGCGATATTCCACTGATTACTTTTGTCCAGGTGGAAAACATCCCATTAACCACCACTCGCTGTTCCCTGTTATCAAGCCAATTACTCACCCATGTACAAATAGTGTTTCCTATACCAAGCTCCCTTAATTTGAAAATCAGCCTCCTGTGAGGCACTGTGTCGAAAGCTTTTGCAAAATCCAGATAGACCACATCTAATGTGTTACCCTGGTCAAGATTGTCGCTTACTTTCTCATAGAAGCTAATCAAATTAGTTTGACTTGACCTATTATTCACAAAGCCATGCTGGTTCTTGTTAATAGCATGGGAGTTCTCCAAGTACTCCTGTATGCTATCCTTTAGTAAACTTTCCAAATGTTTCCCCACTATTGATGTCAGACTAACCAGTGTATAGTTACCAGGAAGGAGTTTAATGCCCTTTTTAAATATTGGGACTACCTCTGCTATACGCCAGTCCTTTGGTACCATGCCTAATGTAAGTGAATCAGTGAAAATCAGATACAGTGGCCTTACTCTCTGCTGGGAGGCTATTCCAGTTGTCCACTACCCTTTCTGTGAAGTAATTTTTCCTCAAATTTCCCCTAAGCCTATCTCCCTGCAGATTCAGTGCATGTCCTCGTATTCTAATACTTACCTGACTTTGAAAAATGTCTCCCTCCTGTACCTTTTTAATACCTTTGATGTATTTGAAAGTTTCTATCATGTCCCCCATTTCCTTCTTTGATCCAAACTATACATGTTAAGATCTTTTCGTTTTTCCAGGTAAGTTTTGTAATGTAGGCCATGCAGAGGCGGATTTACCACTATGCGGCCAAAGCGGCAGCTTACGGCCCGGCGAGTCCGAGGGGGCCCCACAACGCGGTTGAATCTAAGCAGGAGCCAGCACTACAGTGAAGAAACTGAAAATAAACTACAGCTCCTAGGAGCCCTTGCTGTCGAAACCTCCCGGCATCAAGGAGTGTCGGAAGCTGTAGTTTATTTTCAGTTTGATCCCTGTAGTGCGGTGTGTATGGGTGGATTGGGCCTGTCCAATTATCCTTGATCCTCAGGCGTCATACCTGCACTGCTCGCCACCCCGGCGCCGTATCCGCACCGCACAACCCACCCACACAACCACCATTGCATCACAGATCCAGGCCTGTGGTGCTCAGCGACATGACGATTACTTTGTTAGGACTGACGCCAATGCTCCTGAGCCCAGTCTACTGCTTGGCATAGAAGGGGGAGGGGGGGGGGGCACACATAGAGTGACATAAAAGGGGGGGTGCAGAGAGACATAGGATGAAGGGGGACACAAAGAAACAGAATGAAGGGGGGCACAAAGAGACATAGAATGAAGGGGAGAGACAGAATTAGTGGAGGAGTCTGTTTTACATAGAGTGAATGGAGGGGGATGGTGAGAGACACAGGCTGAACATGAACATCTCCTGACACACGGGAGATGATGATGTGGCTGAGAGATGGCGCAGTGGGGAAGATGATGGTGTACTAGGAGATGACACAGTGGGGGAGATGATGTTTGCTGAGAGATGACGCAGTGGGGGAGATGATGATGTGGCTGAGAGATGATGCAGTGTGGGAGATGATGATGTGGCTAAGAGATGATACAGTGGGAGAGATGATGATGTGGCTGAGGTGAAGATTATGGTGTGCCGAGAGATGGCGCAGTGGGGAAGATAATGGTGTACTGGGAGATGACGCAGTGGGGGAGATGATGTTTGCTGAGAGATGACGCAGTGGGGGAGAGGATGATGTGGCTGAGAGATGATGCAGTGTGGGAGATGATGATGTGGCTAAGAGATGATACAGTGGGGGAGATGATGATGTGGCTGAAGTGACGCAGGGGGAAGATGATGTGGCTGAGAGATGATGCAGTGGGGAAGATTATGGTGTGCCGAGAGATGGCGCAGTGGGGAAGATAATGGTGTACGCAGTGGGGGAGATGATGTGTGCTGAGGGATGATGCGGTGGGGGAGATGATGATGTGGTTGAGAGATGATGCAGGGGGAAGATGATGATGTGGCTGAGAGATAACGCAGGGGGGAGATGATGTAACATAGTAACATAGTTTCTGAGGTTGAAAAAAGACAATTTGTCCATCGAGTTCAACATGTTAGTGATCTCCCACACTAATATTTTTAAAACTGGATTTTAACTGTGGTGAATGTTTAGCCATTATGTTTGTTCCTTTTTTTTATTTTTATTTTTTACTGTTGTTCATGATTTAGCCAGCATAACCCTGTATATCTTTATCCGATAGGAATTTATCTAGCCCATTCTTAAAAGCAACGACTGAGTCCGCCATTATTACTCTCTCAGGCAGTGAATTCCAAATACGTATTGTCCTTATTGTGAAGAAACCTTTCTGTCTCTGTGTGCAAAATCTCCTCTCCGCTAACCTAAGCGGGTGTCCACATGTCCTTTGTGTTGAGTTTAACAAAAACAAATCCCCTGCTAGCTCTGTGTATTGTCCTCTTATATATTTGTAAATGTTAATCATGTCCCCTCTTAATCTGCTTTTTTCCAGTGTAAACATGCCTAGCCTAGCAAGCCTTTCCTCATATTCGAGCGTCTCCATCCCCTTAATCAATTTGATCACCTTCTCTGAACCTTTTCTAGTTCCAGGATATCCTTTTTGTAGTATGGTGCCCATAATTGTGCACAGTATTGAAGATGTGGCCTCACTAGTGATTTATATAATGGGAGTATAACATTCTCATCCCTTGCATCAATTCCCCGCTTTATGCATGCTTATACCTTGTTTGCCTTATTTGCTGCATTCCTAGTTTGCAGCTAAGCTTGTTATCAATGTGAACACCTAATTTTTTTTCCTGTTCAGAATCCCCTAGTTTTTCCCCATTTAGTATGTACTGTAGGTATTATTATCGTTCTTGCTACCGAAGTGCATTACCTTACATTTGTCTATGTTTAACCTCATTCTTCATTTTGCTGCCCATGCTTCCAGTTTGTATAAGTCGTTCTGAAGAGACTCAGTATCCGTCTCCGAGTTTAAAACCTTACACAGTTTGGTATCATCTGCAAAAATAGACACCATGCTCTCTAGACCTACTTCTAGGTCATTTATGAAAATGTTGAACAATAGTGGTCCAAGAACAGACCCTTGTGGCACACCACTTAGTACTTCAGTCCATTTTGAATACGTTCCATTTACCACCTCTCGCTGCTCCTTATAATCCAACCAATTTCTAAACCAAGTGCATATTGTGCTTCCTAGCCCCAGTTCTCGTAATTTATAGATAAGTCTCATGTGAGGTACCATATAGAAAGCTTTAGCAAAGTTTAAAAAGATTACATCCACCTCTTTTCCCTAATCTAGGTTCACACTAACTGTTTCATAAAAGCCTATTAAGTTAATTTGATATGATCTATCCTTCACAAATCCATGTTGGTTCCTATTAATAACCTTATTGGCTTCAAGGAACTCTTGTATTCTATCCCTTAAAATACCTTCCAGTACTTTCCCCACTATAGATGTAAGACTTACTGGTCTATAATTACCTGGTTCAGATTTACTTCCCTTTTTGAATAGCGGCACTACTTCCACTATACGCCAGTCTTTGGGAACCATGCCTGAAGTGAGTCATTGAAAATCAAATACAGGGGTTTTGCTAGTTCGGAGTGTAGCTCCATTAGAACCCTTGGGTGAATTCCATCGGGACCAGGTGATTTATTAATCTTTTTTAATCGGTCACAGACTACTTTCCCACTTAAATAAGCATTTAGCAGTGGGACAATATAATTTCTGAGGTTATGCAGTA
Organism: Pseudophryne corroboree; assembly: GCF_028390025.1. Lineage (NCBI taxonomy): Eukaryota > Metazoa > Chordata > Amphibia > Anura > Myobatrachidae > Pseudophryne > Pseudophryne corroboree. The sequence goes on along the minus strand of NC_086444.1, from coordinate 652,120,750 downwards.
ATTCCTCCATCCGATCCTCTCTAGTGACTACAGATGAGAAAAAATAATGTAATTTTTCCACTATGTCCTTATCGTCTTTGATTAGGACACCCAGCTTGCCTTTTAAAGGGCCTATACTATTCTTTAATCTTTTACTGTTGATGTATTTAAAAAACTTTTTGGGGTTTGATTTACTTTCTTTTGCTATTAGCTTTTCCATTTCTATTTTAGATGCTCTGATTTCTTTTTTGCATATTTTGTTGTAATCCTTATAGTACTGAAATGACCCTGCCTTCCCGACTGATTTATACTTTGTGAATGCCCGCCTCTTTTTGCCCATTCATTTCTTAATCTTTTTGTTAAGCCACATATAACTAGCTAGCAATGCTTTTAATACCTCCCATTTTTCTGTAGTATTCTTGCCTAGAAACAAAATTTCCCAGTCAATGTACCTAATAAGCTTCCCTCACTGACTGAGAGATGACGCAGTGGGGAAGAGTATGGTGTGCTGAGAGATGATGTAGTGAGGGAGATGATGTGTGCTGAGAGATGATGTAGTGGGGGAGATGATGTGTGCTGAGAGATGATGTAGTTGGGGAGATGTGTGCTGAGAGATGATGTAGTGGGGGAGATGATGTGGCTGAGAAATGACGCAGTGGGGGAGATTATATGGCTGAGAGATGATGCAGTGGGGAAGAGTATGGTGTGCTGAGAGATGATGTAGTGGGGGAGATGATGTGTGCTGAGAGATGATGTAGTGGGGAAGATGATGTGTGCTGAGTGATGATGTAGTGGGGGAGATGATGTGGCTGAGAAATGACGCAGTGGGGGAGATGATATGGCTGAGAGATGACGCAGTGGGGAAGAGTATGGTGTGCTGAGAGATGATGTAGTGGGGGAGATGATGTGTGCTGAGAGATGATGTAGTGGGGGAGATGATGTGTGCTGAGTGATGATGTAGTAGGGGAGATGATGTGGCTAAGAAATGACGTAGTGGGGAGATAATATGGCTGAGAGATGACGCAGGGGTAAGATGATGATGTGACTGAGATATGACACAGGTGGGGGAGATGATAATGTGCTGAGAGACGACGCAGGAGGGAAAATGATGGTGTGGTGAGAGATGACGCAGTGGAGGAGATGATAATGCTGAAAGATGACACGTGGTGTGATGATATGAGAAATGACTCAGGGGGTGATGATAGTGTGGCTGATAGATGACGCGGGGGGGGTGATGTTGATCATGAGTGTATTTAATTATTCAGATGTTTGGTATGAATCCTCACATCCTATGCAGGCCTTCAAAAAGCTGTGTCTGGTTTATTTCAGTGCAACTGGTGAAGCATGCTGCTCCCATCCTAATTTGCACTTCATCACCCCCTCCCTACCATCAGTACTACCTACCCCTAGCCCTCTCCTTGACCCTGATGCTACCAATCTTTACTCCCTCCCTATCCCAACACTGCCCATAGTACTGCCTATGCATTACCCCCTCCTTGCACTACTGTGTGACATTATGTGTATAAGGGGTACTACTTTGTAGCATAATTATCAGCAGTTTATTATATAGCACAGCATACTGCATTGCGCTCTACATATTAATAAGGGTCTTTATTGTGTTGTATAACGTGAATAAGGAGTACTAATATGTGGCGTAATTTGAATTGGGGGTACTATTATGTGGTCATGCCCCTTTCCCACAAGACCACATTCTCTTTTTGGGGGGAATTTAGCAAACACTAACTGACTGGGAGGGTTATGGGGTATGGATTGTTTGAGGAAGGAAGGTCCCAAATCAGTGTCTTGCTTAAGGGCGGATGAAGTCTAAATTTGCCTCTGAGGCCATGCACCATTTCAGATGCCCTTCTTTGTACAGTCTCTAATGTATTAATATCCTTCAGAAGATATGGCCTCCAGAATGAAGCACAGTATTCTAGATGAGGCCGTACCAATGACTTAAACAGTGACATCATTTAGGTTAGGATGCCAGTCCTTTATTATGCTTGGGTGTCTAGTATATGAAGAGTCTAGTTATTAAGTGTCAGCTTAAAGTCAGTAACAGTGTTATACCAGAGCATCATTGGTTATATATTCAACTGATATAGATTGTGAATTGACTCCTCTCCCCTTCTCATCAACAGGTAAATCTATTCAGATCACTATTGCAGACTATCTCAACTGCTTATACTGAAGTATTACTAGATAAATATATTCAGATCACTATTGCAGACTATCTGAACTGCTTGTACTGAAGTATTACTAGATAAATATATTCAGATCACTATTGCAGACTATCTCAACTGCTTATACTGAAGTATTACTAGATAAATATATTCAGATCACTATTGCAGACTATCTCAACTGCTTATACTGAATTAAATATATTCAGATCACTATTGCAGACTATCTGAACTGCTTGTACTGAGGTATTACTGTGCTTTTATAGCATAGCAGCGATTGAGTGTGGTTTACTGTCCTTACATTTGTTAGATTTATTTAACACCTTTTGCTGGAGGTGGAGGATTGCTGTGTGAGGGTAGGGGTAGTAATTAGTGATGTGCACTGGACATTTTTCGGGTCTTGTGTTTTGGTTTTGGATTCGGTTCCGCGGCCGTGTTTTGGTTTCGGACGCGTTTTGGCAAAACCTCACCGAAATTTTTTTGTTGGATTCGGGTGTGTTTTGGATTCGGGTGTTTTTTTAAAAAAACCCTAAAAAACTGCTTAAATCATAGAATTCGGGGGTCATTTTGATCCCATAGTATTATTAACCTCAATTACCATAATTTCCACTCATTTCCAGTCTATTCTGAACACCTCACACCCAGGGCTGTTTCTAGCCAATTTGGCTCCCAGTGCAAGATTTAAAAATGCGCCCCCCCATGACATTAAAAAATGTGCCCACCCCCACACATACACACCTAGATAAAAAAAAAAAAACTTGAGTGCGCTCCCGGCAAGGGGACGTGGCCTCATGTAAATGGGTGTGGCCTCATTTAAATGGGCATGGCCTCGTCTGAAAAGACTACCTCACAATCCAGTTTTTGACCCTGCTCCAACAGATCACGACCACCACAGGAAAAAAAATTCTACCATATTAAGCCCCACACAGTAATGCCCCCTGCACCATATTATGCCACACACCGCAATGCCCTTGATACATTAAATCCCCACACTACGGCAGGCAAGAGTCCCCATTTCGCACATTACGGCAGGTGTCCCCATTTTACACATTGAGAGAGAGAGAGAGAGAGAGAGAGAGAGAATACTTACAGAGGCGATTACCGCTCTTTGGCCCGCCTCACCAGTCGCTCCTCGCGCCGGCCTTTCCCTCTTCCTAACTTGGATCCCCCTCTGTACTCCGCTCGGGGAGGGGGGGGAGTTTCGCGGAGTGACGGGGTTGCGTCGTGACGTAAAGATGCAACCGCGTCATTCCGTGAAACTCCGCCCCCCGAGCGGGTTACTCGGGGAGAAATAGGAGGGGGAAGCAGGGAGCCACAGTTAGTGCCGCGGCGGGCGCCCAGTGCGGTTGCACTGCTCGCCTGCCCCAAGAAACGGCCCTGCTCACACCTCACAATATTATTTTTAGTCCTACAATTTGCACCGAGGTCGCTGGATGGCTAAGCTAAGCGACCCAAGTGGCCGACACAAACACCTGGCCCATCTAGGAGTGGCACTGCAGTGTCAGACAGGATGGCCGATTTAAAAAATAGTCCCCAAACAGCACATGATGCAAAGAAAAAAAGAGGCGCACCAAAGTGGCTGTTTGACTAAGCTAAGCGACACAAGTGGCCGACACAAACACCTGGCCCATCTAGGAGTGGCACTGCAGTGTCAATCAAGACAGGATGGCACTTCCAAAAAATTGTCCCCAAACAGCACATGATGCAAAGAAAAAAAGAGGCGCATCAAGGTGGCTGTGTGACTAAGCTAAGCGACACAAGTGGCCGACACAAACACCTGGCCCATCTAGGAGTGGCACTGCAGTGTCAATCAAGACAGGATGGCACTTCCAAAAAATTGTCCCCAAACAGCACATGATGCAAAGAAAAATGAAAGAAAAAAGAGGTGCAAGATGGAATTGTCCTTGGGCCCTCCCACCCACCCTTATGTTGTATAAACAGGACATGCACACTTTAACGAACCCATCATTTCAGCGACAGGGTCTGCCACACGACTGTGACTGAAATGACTGGTTGGTTTGGGCCCCCACCAAAAAAGAAGAAATCAATCTCTCCTTGCACAAACTGGCTCTACAGAGGCAAGATGTCCACCTCATCATCATCCTCCGATTCCTCACCCCTTTCACTGTGTACATCCCCCTCCTCACAGATTATTAATTCGTCCCCATTGGAATCCACCATCTCAGGTCCCCGTGTACTTTCTGGAGGCAATTGCTGCTGGTGAATGTCTCCACGGAGGAATTGATTATAATTTATTTTGATGAACATCATCTTCTCCACATTTTCTGGAAGTAACCTCGTACGCCGATTGCTGACAAGGTGAGCGGCTGCACTAAACACTCTTTCGGAGTACACACTGGAGGGAGGGCAACTTAGGTAGAATAAAGCCAGTTTGTGCAAGAGCCTCCAAATTGCCTCTTTTACCTGCCAGTATACGTACGGACTGTCTGATGTGCCTACTTGGATGCGGTCACTCATATAATCCTCCACCATTCTTTCCATGGTGAGAGAATCATATGCAGTGACAGTAGACGACATGTCAGTAATCATTGGCAGGTCCTTCAGTCCGGACCAGATGTCAGCAGTGGCACTCGCTCCAGACTGCCCTGCATCACCGCCAGCGGGTGGGCTAGGAATTCTTAGCCTTTTCCTCGCACCGCCAGTTGCGGGAGAATGTGAAGGAGGAGATGTTGACGGGTCACGTTCCGCTTGACTTGACAATTTTCTCACCAGCAGGTCTTTGAACCTCTGCAGACTTGTGTCTGCCGGAAAGAGAGATACAACGTAGGTTTTAAATCTAGGATCGAGCACGGTGGCCAAAATGTAGTGCTCTGATTTCAACAGATTGACCACCCGTGAATCCTGGATAAGCGAATTAAGGGCTCCATCCACAAGTCCCACATGCTTAGCGGAATTGCTCTGTTTTAGCTCCTCCTTCAATGTCTCCAGCTTCTTCTGCAAAAGCCTGATGAGGGGAATGACCTGACTCAGGCTGGCAGTGTCTGAACTGACTTCACGTGTGGCAAGTTCAAAGGGTTGCAGAACCTTGCACAACGTTGAAATCATTCTCCACTGCGCTTGAGTCAGGTGCATTCCCCCTCCTTTGCCTATATCGTGGGCAGATGTATAGGCTTGAATGGCCTTTTGCTGCTCCTCCATCCTCTGAAGCATATAGAGGGTTGAATTCCACCTCGTTACCACCTCTTGCTTCAGATGATGGCAGGGCAGGTTCAGGAATGTTTGGTGGTGCTCCAGTCTTCTGTACGCGGTGCCTGAATGCCGAAAGTGGCCCGCAATTCTTCGGGCCACCGACAGCATCTCTTGCACGCCCCTGTCGTTTTTTAAATAATTCTGCACCACCAAATTCAATGTATGTGCAAAATATGGGACGTACTGGAATTTGCCCAGATGTAATGCATGCACAATATTGCTGGCGTTGTCCGATGTCACAAATCCCCAGGAGAGTCCAATTGGGGTAAGCCATTCTGCGATGATCTTCCTCAGTTGCCGTAAGAGGTTGTCAGCTGTGTGTCTATTCTGAAAAGCGGTGATACAAAGCGTAGCCTGCCTAGGAACGAGTTGGCGTTTGCGAGATGCTGCTACTGGTGCCGCCGCTGCTGTTCTTGCTGCGGGAGGCAATACATCTACCCAGTGGGCTGTCACAGTCATATAGTCCTGAGTCTGCCCTGCTCCACTTGTCCACATGTCCGTGGTTAAGTGGACATTGGGTACAACTGCATTTTTTAGGACACTGGTGACTCTTTTTCTGAGGTCTGTGTACATTTTCGGTATCGCCTGCCTAGAGAAATGGAACCTAGATGGTATTTGGTACCGGGGACACAGTACCTCAATCAAGTCTATAGTTGCCTCTGAATTAACGATGGATACCGGAACCACGTTTCTCACCGCCCAGGCTGCCAAGGCCTGAGTTATCTGCTTTGCAGCAGGATGACTGCTGTGATATTTCATCTTCCTCGCAAAGGACTGTTGGACAGTCAATTGCTTACTGGAAGTAGTACAAGTGGTCTTCCGACTTCCCCTCTTGGATGACGATCGACTCCCAGCAGCAACAACAGCAGCGCCAGCAGCAGTAGGCGTTACACTCAAGGATGCATCAGAGGAATCCCAGGCAGGAGAGGACTCGTCAGACTTGACAGTGACATGGCCTGCAGGACTATTGGCTTTCCTGATAAGGAGGAAATTGACACTGAAGGAGTTGGTTGTGTGGTTTGCAGGAGCTTGGTTACAAGAGGAAGGGATTTAATGGTCAGTGGACTGCTTCCGCTGTCACCCAAAGTTTTTGAACTTGTCACTGACTTATGATGAATGCGCTGCAGGTGACGTATAAGGGAGGATGTTCCGAGGTGGTTAACATCCTTACCCCTACTTATTACAGCTTGACAAAGGCAACACACGGCTTGACACCTGTTGTCCGCATTTGTGTTGAAATAATTCCACACCGAAGATCTGATTTTTTTTGTATTTTGACCAGGCATGTCAATGGCCATATTCCTCCCACGGACAACAGGTGTCTCCCCGGGTGCCCGACTTAAACAAACCACCTCACCATCAGAATCCTCCTTGTCAATTTCCTCCCCAGCGCCAGCAACACCCATATCCTCATCCTGGTGTATTTCAACAGTGACATCTTCAATTTGACTATCAGGAACTGGACTGCGGGTGCTCCTTCCAGCACTTGCAGGGGGCGTGCAAATGGTGGAAGACGCAAGCTCTTCCCGTCCAGTGTTAAGAAGGTCAGGCATCGCAACCGACACAAATGGACTCTCCTTGGGGATTTGTGATTTAGAAGAACGCACAGTTCTTTGCTGTGCTTTTGCCAGCTTAAGTCTTTTCTTTTTTCTAGCGAGAGGATGAGTGCTTCCATCCTCATGTGAAGCTGAACCACTAGCCATGAACATAGGCCAGGGCCTCAGCCGTTCCTTGCCACTCCGTGTCGTAAATGGCATATTGGCAAGTTTACGCTTCTCCTCAGACGCTTTTAATTTTGATATTTGGGTCATTTTACTGAACTTTTGTGTTTTGGATTTTACATGCTCTCTACTATGACATTGGGCATCGGCCTTGGCAGACGACGTTGATGGCATTTCATCGTCTCGGCCATGACTAGTGGCAGCAGCTTCAGCACGAGGTGGAAGTGGATCTTGATCTTTCCCTTTAACCTCCACATTTTTGTTCTCCATTTTTTAATGTGTGGAATTATATGCCAGTATAAATAGCAATGGCCTACTACTATATTTACTGCGCAAAACTAAAATGCACCACAGGTATAGAATGTAGATGGATAATAGTATACTTAATGGATGACGAGTGACGACACAGAGGTAGGTACAGCAGTGGCCTACCGTACTGCTATATATAGTATACTGGTGGACACTGTGTCAGCAAACTGCAAAACTAAAATGCACCACAGGTATAGAATGTAGATGGATAGTATACTTAATGGATGACGACACAGAGGTAGGTACAGCAGTGGCCTACCGTACTGCTATAAGTATATATAGTATACTGGTGGACACTGTCAGCAAACTGCAAAACTAAAATGCACCACAGGTATAGAATGTAGATGGATAGTATACTTAATGGATGACGAGTGACGACACAGAGGTAGGTACAGCAGTGGCCTACCGTACTGCTATATATAGTATACTGGTGGACACTGTCAGCAAACTGCAAAACTAAAATGCACCACAGGTATAGAATGTAGATGGATAGTATACTTAATGGATGACGCCACAGAGGTAGGTACAGCAGTGGCCTACCGTACTGCTATATATAGTATACTGGTGGACACTGTGTCAGCAAACTGCAAAACTAAAATGCACCACAGGTATAGAATGTAGATGGATAGTATACTTAATGGATGATGACACAGAGGTAGGTACAGCAGTGGCCTACCGTACTGCTATAAGTATATATAGTATACTGGTGGACACTGTCAGCAAACTGCAAAACTAAAATGCACCACAGGTATAGAATGTAGATGGATAGTATACTTAATGGATGATGAGTGACGACACAGAGGTAGGTACAGCAGTGGCCTACCGTACTGCTATATATAGTATACTGGTGGACACTGTCAGCAAACTGCAAAACTAAAATGCACCACAGGTATAGAATGTAGATGGATAGTATACTTAATGGATGACGACACAGAGGTAGGTACAGCAGTGGCCTACCGTACTGCTATAAGTATATATAGTATACTGGTGGACACTGTCAGCAAACTGCAAAACTAAAATGCACCACAGGTATAGAATGTAGATGGATAGTATACTTAATGGATGACGAGTGACGACACAGAGGTAGGTACAGCAGTGGCCTACCGTACTGCTATATATAGTATACTGGTGGACACTGTTAGCAAACTGCAAAACTAAAATGCACCACAGGTATAGGATATAGATGGATAGTATACTTAATGGATGACGACACATAGGTAGGTACAGCAGTGGCCTACCGTACTGCTATAAGTATATATAGTATACTGGTGGACACTGTCAGCAAACTGCAAAACTAAAATGCACCACAGGTATAGAATGTAGATGGATAGTATACTTAATGGATGACGAGTGACGACACAGAGGTAGGTACAGCAATGGCCTACCGTACTGCTATATATAGTATACTGGTGGACACTGTCAGCAAACTGCAAAACTAAAATGCACCACAGGTATAGAATGTAGATGGATAGTATACTTAATGGATGACAAGTGACGACACAGAGGTAGGTACAGCAGTGGCCTACCGTATTGCTATATATAGTATACTGGTGGACACTGTCAGCAAACTGCAAAACTAAATTGCACCACAGGTATAGAATGTAGATGGATAGTATACTTAATGGATGATGACACAGAGGTAGATACAGCAATGGCCTACCGTACTGCTATATATAGTATACTGGTGGACACTGTCAGCAAACTGCAAAACTAAAATGCACCACAGATATAGAATGTAGATGGATAGTATACTTAATGGATGACGAGTGATGACACAGAGGTAGGTACAGCAGTGGCCTACCGTACTGCTATATATAGTATACTGGTGGACACTGTCAGCAAACTGCAAAACTAAAATGCACCACAGGTATAGAATGTAGATGGAGAGTATACTTAATGGATGACGAGTGATGACACAGAGGTAGGTACAGCAGTGGCCTACCATACTGCTATATATAGTATACTGGTGGACACTGTGTCAGCAAACTGCAAAACTAAAATGCACCACAGGTATAGAATGTAGATGGATAATAGTATACTTAATGGATGACGAGTGACGACACAGAGGTAGGTACAGCAGTGGCCTACCGTACTGCTATATATAGTATACTGGTGGACACTGTGTCAGCAAACTGCAAAACTAAAATGCACCACAGGTATAGAATGTAGATGGATAGTATACTTAATGGATGACGAGTGACGACACAGAGGTAGGTACAGCAGTGGCCTACCGTACTGCTATATATAGTATACTGGTGGACACTGTCAGCAAACTGCAAAACTAAAATGCACCACAGGTATAGAATGTAGATGGATAGTATACTTAATGGATGACAACACAGAGGTAGGTACAGCAGTGGCCTACCGTACTGCTATAAGTATATATAGTATACTGGTGGACACTGTCAGCAATCTGCAAAACTAAAATGCACCACAGGTATAGAATGTAGATGGATAGTATACTTAATGGATGACGAGTGAAGACACAGAGGTAGGTACAGCAGTGGCCTACCGTACTGCTATATATAGTATACTGGTGGACACTGTGTCAGCAAACTGCAAAACTAAAATGCACCACAGGTATAGAATGTAGATGGATAGTATACTTAATGGATGATGACACAGAGGTAGGTACAGCAGTGCACTCTGCACTGTACTCCTCCTATATAATATTAATTATACTGGTGGTCCCCAGTCCCCACAATAAAGAAGCACACTGAGCACAGATATGCAGTGTTTTTCTTCAGGCAGACAACGTATACTGGTGGTCACTGTCAGCAAAACTCTGCACTGTACTCCTGCTATAGCTGCTCCCCAGTCCCCACAATTAAGCAGTGTGAGCACTCAGCACAGATATATTATGCAGCACACTGAGCACAGATATGGTATGGAGCGTTTTTTCAGGCAGAGAACGGATAAAAACTGGTGGTCACTTATCAGCAAAACTCTGCACTGTACTCCTCCTAACAGCTGCTCCCCAATCCTCCCCACAATTAAGCAATAAACCAATCAACTTCTACAATAAACGGAGAGGACGCCAGCCACGTCCTCTCCCTATCATCTCCAATGCACGAGTGAAAATGGCGGCGACGCGCGGCTGCTTATATAGAATCCGAATCTCGCGAGAATCCGACAGCGGGATGATGACGTTCGGGCGCGCTCGGGTTAGCCGAGCAAGGCGGGAAGGTTCTAACCTGCCTCAGACCCGTGTAAAAAAGGTGAAGTTCGGGGGGGTTCGGTTTCCGAGAAACCGAACCCGCTCATCACTAGTAGTAATCAGGATGAACACATGTTTCTGTTTCTGATGCACTATTTATTCAGTATATATTAGGACGCCGGTCCTTTTGGACGCTTGGGTGTCTAGTATATGAAGTGTCTAGTTATAAAGTGTCAACTTAAAATCAATAGCAGTGTTATACTGTAGTTAAACCAAAGGAAAACAGAAGCAAACAAACAACAAAACAACATTACTACAGAAGGAGTGCGTTACAACTACAAAACTGAGATCATTATGTGGCCTCTCCTCACCTCTGCCATGAGAACACCAGGACCAGGCCTACTACCCCTCTGGCTGAGAACATCAGGACTGTGTTAGGATTACAGATGAGCAGGTTCGGTTCTCGGGGAACCAAACCCATCCGAACATTGAGATCCGAGGCGGGATCTGAGTCCATCTCAGGACTTCCTGCCTTACTCGGATCCCAAAGCGAGGCCGAACGTCATCTTCCCACTGTCTGATTCTCGCTGGTTTTGTATTCTATATAAGTCCCCGGTGATCGGCGCCATCTTCACTCCAGCTGTGGAGAGTGTACTGGACGGATGTGTCCATCTACAGTACTGTGTTGTCTGGCGTGGGGTGGGTGTGCTCTCTCTGTCTGCTGTATCTGAAAGGGGTGTTCTCTCTGTCTGCTGTATCTGAAAAAGGGGTGTTCTCTCTGTCTGCTGTATCTGAAAAAGGGTGCTCTCTCTGTCTGCTGTATCTGAAAGGGGTGTTCTCTCTATCTGCTGCATCTGAAAGGGGTGCTCTCTCTGTCTGCTGTATCTGAAAAAGGGTGTTCTCTCTGTCTGCTGTATCTGAAAAAGGGTGTTCTCTCTGTCTGCTGTATCTGAAAAAGGGTGTTCTCTCTGTCTGCTGTATTTGAAAGGGGTGCTCTCTGCTGCATCTGAAAGGGGTGCTCTCTCTGCCTGCTGTATCTGAAAAAGGGTGTTCTCTCTGTCTGCTGTATCTGAAAGGGGTGTTCTCTCTGTCTGCTGTATCTGACAGGGGTGCTCTCTGTCTGCTGCATCTGAAATGGGTGCTCTCTCTGCCTGCTGTATCTGAAAAAGGGTGTTCTCTCTGTCTGCTGTATCTGAAAGGGGTGCTCTCTCTGTCTGCTGTATCTGAAAAAGGGTGTTCTCTCTGTCTGCTGTATCTGAAAAAGGGGTGCTCTCTCTGTCTGCTGTATCTGAAAAAGGGTGTTCTCTCTGTCTGCTGTATCTGAAAGGGGTGCTCTCTCTGCTTGCTGTATCTGAAAAAGGGGTGCTCTCTCTGTCTGCTGTATCTGAAAAAGGGGTGCTCTCTGTCTATCAGCTGTATCTGAAAAAGGGGTGTTCTCTCTGTCTGCTGTATCTGAAAAAGGGGTGCTCTCTGTCTATCAGCTGTATCTGAAAAAAGGGTGTTCTCTCTGTCTGCTGTATCTGAAAAAGGGGTGCTCTCTGTCTATCAGCTGTATCTGAAAAAGGGGTGTTCTCTCTGTCTGCTGTATCTGAAAAAGGGTGTTCTCTCTGTCTGCTGTATCTGAAAAAGGGTGTTCTCTCTGTCTGCTGTATCTGAAAAAGGGGTGCTCTCTCTGTCTGCTGTATCTGAAAGGGGTGGTCTCTGTCTGCTGTATCTGAAAGGGGTGTTCTCTCTGTCTGCTATATCTGAAAAAGGGTGTTCTGTCTGCTGTATCTGAAAGGGGTGTTCTCTCTATCTGCTGCATCTGAAAGGGGTGCTCTCTCTGTCTGCTGTATCTGAAAAAGGGTGTTCTCTCTGTCTGCTGTATCTGAAAAAAGGGTGCTCTCTCTATCTGCTGTATCTGAAAGGGGTGCTCTCTCTGTCTGCTGTATCTGAAAGGGGTGTTCTCTCTGTCTGCTGTATCTGAAAAAGGGGTGTTCTCTCTGTCTGCTGTATCTGAAAAAGGGTGCTCTCTCTGTCTGCTGTATCTGAAAGGGGTATTATCTCTATCTGCTTCATCTGAAAGGGGTGCTCTCTCTGTCTGCTGTATCTGAAAAAGGGTGTTCTTTCTGTCTGCTGTATCTGAAAAAGGGGTGCTCTCTCTGTCTGCTGTATCTGAAAAAGGGTGTTCTCTCTATCTGCTGTATCTGAAAGGGGTGCTCTCTCTGTCTGCTGTATCTGAAAAAGGGGTGCTCTCTCTGTCTGCTGTATCTGAAAAAGGGGTGCTCTCTGTCTATCAGCTGTATCTGAAAAAGGGGTGTTCTCTCTGTCTGCTGTATCTGAAAAAGGGGTGCTCTCTGTCTATCAGCTGTATCTGAAAAAAGGGTGTTCTCTCTGTCTGCTGTATCTGAAAAAGGGGTGCTCTCTGTCTATCAGCTGTATCTAAAAAAGGGGTGTTCTCTCAATCTGCTGTATCTGAAAAAGGGTGTTCTCTCTGTCTGCTGTATCTGAAAAAGGGTGTTCTCTCTGTCTGCTGTATCTGAAAAAGGGGTGCTCTCTCTGTCTGCTGTATCTGAAAGGGGTGCTCTCTGTCTGCTGTATCTGAAAGGGGTGTTCTCTCTGTCTGCTGTATCTGAAAAAGGGTGTTCTCTCTGTCTGCTGTATCTGAAAGGGGTGTTCTCTCTATCTGCTGCATCTGAAAGGGGTGCTCTCTCTGTCTGCTGTATCTGAAAAAGGGTGTTCACTCTGTCTGCTGTATCTGAAAAAGGAGTGCTCTCTCTATCTGCTGTATCTGAAAGGGGTGCTCTCTCTGCCTGCTGTATCTGAAAAAGGGGTGCTCTCTCTGCCTGCTGTATCTGAAAGAGGTGCTCTGTCTGTCTGCTGTATCTGAAAGGGGTGCTCTCTCTGTCTGCTGCATCTGAAAGGGGTGCTCTCTCTGTCTGCTGTATCTGAAAAAGGGGTGCTCTCTCTGCCTGCTGTATCTGAAAGGGGTGCTCTCTCTGTCTGCTGTATCTGAAAGGGGCGCTCTCTGTCTGCTGTATCTGAAAAAGGGGTGTTCTCTCTGTCTGCTGTATCTGAAAGGTGTGCTCTCTCTGCCTGCTGTATCTGAAAGGGGTGCTCCCTCTGTCTGCTGTATCTGAAAAAGGGGTGCTCTCTCTGCCTGCTGTATCTGAAAGGGGTGCTCTCTCTGTCTGCTGTATCTGAAAAAGGGGTGCTCTCTCTGCCTGCTGTATCTGAAAGGGGTGCTCTCTCTGTCTGCTGTATCTGAAAGGGGTGCTATCTGTCTGCTGTATCTGAAAAAGGGGTGCTCTCTCTATCTGCTGTATCTGAAAGGGGTGCTCCCTCTGTCTGCTGTATCTGAAAGGGGTGCTCTCTCTGTCTGCTGTATCTGAAAAAGGGGTGCTCTCTCTGCCTGCTGTATCTGAAAGGGGTGCTCTCTCTGTCTGCTGTATCTGAAAAAGGGGTGCTCTCTCTGCCTGCTGTATCTGAAAGGGGTGCTCTCTCTGTCTGCTGTAGCTGAAAAAGGGGTGCTCTCTCTGCCTGCTGTATCTGAAAGGGGTGCTCTCTCTGTCTGCTGTATCTGAAAGGGGTGCTCTCTCTGCTGTATCTGAAAGGGGTGCTCTCTCTGCTGTATCTGAAAAAGGGGTGCTCTGTTTGCCGTTTCTGAAAGGGGTGATCTGCCTTCAATCTAGGCGCTCCCCCCAGTATAAAATTAAAATAATAAAAGCTTAAAACAAAAAGCCTAAAATTATAATGATAAATTATAATTATAAAAATATTTATTTTTTTGTGCTGTACCCCAGTGTACTATAGAATTTTTATTTTATTTTCATAAGTACTGTGACACTGCCAGCCAGACCACAGTACATTGTTTCCTGCTCATACATGTATTTGTGAAGCTAAACCGCAGTGTGTAATAATTAGAGATGAGCGGGTTCGGTTTTACTTGGATTTACTTGGTTTTACCCAAATCTCCTTATTGGCTCACGGACGTCACGTGTTTTGGTTAGCCAATAAGAAAAATCCAGAAAAAAGAACTTGCGATAATTCTGGCGTTAAGAACCAAGTTAATCCGAACCCGCTCATCTCTAGTAATAATATATATTTCTGACTCATTTGTGCGACACTGTAACCACCAGTGTGTGGTATAAAAAATAATACATATTTTTGACTCATTTGTGTGACAGTGTAACTGCAGTGTGTGATATAAAAAATAATATATGTATTTTGATTTAAATTAATATTTTGTGCTGTCATCCCAGTATACATACAGGGACTGCAGTTGCTCCGTCCATCTAGGGGTGTTCTGTCAGTCCACCCAAAATAAAATACTTTTATTTTTAATATATTTTTTGCTGTATCCCCCCAGTATACATCCAGGCGTGCTCCGTCCATTTCATGGGGCTTTGTCCATAGCTCATATTCTTATGTTATAATTTATTGTCCTATTTTCATAATTCTTCTTATCACCACATTGTGATTAATTAAAGTTATTGTTATTACTAATAATTATAAATTAACTAAATTTAAATTAAGATAACTAAACTCTCCACACTTGTATAGCGAACTTTCTGCATATCAAAGATATATTTGAGGAACAGGAGAACTTGATCCAAAATAAATTAAAATCATGATTACAGCATGTAAAATATATATTTTTTTATTCTTCCTTGCCCAATTCATCTTTTTGTGAACTGAAATCTTGAGCCTTGCCTAATGCGTCATTTTTTTAAAATAAATTATTTTTTTATATTTTGTGCTGTGTCATCCCAGTATACATCCAGGGACTGCAGCTGCTCTGTCCATCTAGAGGTGTTCTGTCAGTCTAACCAAAATAAAAGACATTGGCCCTCATTCCGAGTTGATCGGTCGCAAGGCGAATTTAGCAGAGTTACACACGCTAAGCCGCCGCCTACTGGGAGTGAATCTTAGCTTCTTAAAATTGCGACCGATGTATTCGCAATATTGCGATTACTAACTACTTAGCAGTTTCAGAGTAGCTCCAGACTTACTCTGCCTGTGCGATCAGTTCAGTGCTTGTCGTTCCTGGTTGACGTCACAAACACACCCAGCGTTCGCCCAGGCACTCCCACCGTTTCCCCGGCCACTCCTGCGTTTTTTCCGGAAACGGTAGCGTTTTCAGCCACACGCCCCGGAAACGCTGTGTTTCCGCCCAGTAACACCCATTTCCTGTCAATCACATTACGATCGCCGGAGCGAAGAAAAAGCCGTGAGTAAAATTACTTTCTTCATAGTAAAGTTACCTGGCGCAGTCGCAGTGCGAACATTGCGCATGCGTACTAAGCGGATTTTCACTGCGATGCGATGAAAAATACCGAGCGAACAACTCGGAATGAGGGCCATTGTTTTTTAAAATATGTTGTGCTGTATCCTCCCAGTATACATCCAGTCATGCTCCGTCCATTTCAGGGTGCTGTGTCCATAGGGGGTAATTCCAAGTTGATCGCAGCAGGACATTTTTTAGCAGTTGGGCAAAACCATGTGCACTGCAGGGGGGGCAGTTATAACATGTGCAGAGAAAGATAGATTTGGGTGTGGTGAGTTCAATCTGCAATCTAAATTGCAGTGTAAAAATAAAGCAGCCAGTATTTACCCTGCACAGAAACAAAATAACCCACCCAAATCTAACTCTCTCTGCACATGTTATATCTGCCCCCCCTGCAGTGCACATGGTTTTTCCCAACTGCTAAAAAAATTTCCTGCTGCGATCAACTTGGAATTACCCCCATAGCTCATATTCTTATGTTATAACTTATTGTCCTATTTTCAGAATTCTTCTTATCACTACATTGTGATTAATTCAAATTAATATTATTAATCATAATTATACATTAACTACATTTAAATTAAATTAACATAACTAACCTTTTTCATGTCAAAGATATATTTGAGGAACATAAGAACTTGATCCTAAATTTAACACTATTTCAACAGATGATTACAGCATTTAAATATATATTGTTAATTGCCACGTGTTTTCTGCCCACTTCTGTCACTTAGCTTAGTCATCCAGCTAACCCGGTGCAACCTTTTTGGCCTAAACTGGATAAAAACAATATTGTGAGCTGTAAAGTGTTCAGAATAGACTGTAAATGAGTGGAAATGAATGTTATTGAGGTTAATAATACTGTAGGAACAAAAACACCCCCACATTCTATTATTTTAGCTGTTTTCATTATTTTTTTCCAAAAAATCCAGATCCAAAACCAAAACCTGCAAGGGCGATTTTGGCAAAATCAATACAGATCCAAAACACGAAGGAGAGCCAGATCCAAAACAAAAACATAAAACCCGAAAAATGGCCCGGCGCTCACCCCTAGTCAGGATATGCCTGAGCCAAGTTCAGGAATGGCAGGGATCCACTGGACAATTAACCTGGAGTGTAGAAGCTGGCAAGGCAATAGGTAATTGCAGTTAGACTGGATACAGGAATGATAATTGCAGGCAGACTTTGCGAGATATGGTGACTGAAGACTGCAGGACTGGATATGCACTGGTACCAGAACAATGGTAGTCATTCCGAGTTGATTGCTAGCTGCATTTGTTCGCTGTGCAGCAATGAGGCAAAAAGACGGCACTTCTGCACATGCATATGCGGCGCAATGCGCACGCGCAATGTACTATTACAACGAACGATGTAGTTTCACACAAGGTCTAGCGAAGCATTTCAGTCGCACTGCTGGCCACAGAGTGATTGACATGAAGTGGGCGTTTCTGGGTGTCAACTGACCGTTTTCAGGAAGCGTTCTGAAAATCGCAGGCATGCCAGGAAAAATGCAGGCGTGGCTGGGCGAACCCAGGGCGTGTTTGTGACATCAAAACAGGAACTGAACAGTCTGAAGTCATCGCAAGCGCTGAGTAGGTATTGAGCTACTCTAAAACTGCACAAAAAATACTTTGCCACCGCTCTGCGATCCTTTCGTTCGCACTTCTGCTAAGCTAAAATACACTCCCAGTGGGAGGCGCCATAGCGTTTGCACGGCTGCTAAAAACTGCTAGCGAGCGAACATCTCAGAATGACCATCAATGATGACTGAAGAAACAAAGTGTTGCAGGCAGTGCCGTAACTAGACATTTTAGCACTGTGTGCAAGAAACAGCATTGGCGCCCACCCCCCATATATAAAACAGGGCCAGTGCCAAAAATGTAGGGGAGTGGCTTCATGGGAAATGGGCATGGTCAAAAAAGTCAAGTGGGCAAGTCTAAAGCTGGGCACACACTTTACAGCCGATACGTATATTGCAAGCCCGTCGGCAGTTGTGTACCCCATATATGTCTGTGAATGACGTCATTCACAGACATATCGCATTGGCCCTGCAGCACAGCCAATGCCCAATATATCCACAGATATATCTGTGTATCTGGCTGTGTGTACGGACTTGCTGCAGGGACCGCCGGTGACTGACATCTCAATTGGGAGGGCACATTTATATGCCCACCCAGTTGTGACATCAGGCATAACACATCGGGCGGCCGATTGGTAAGTGTGTATGCACTTACCAATCATTAGATAGGTCCGCCAGGTGTGTACCCAGCTTTAGATAAATGCTGTGAGCAGAGAGTGAGCCTCCCTGGAGGAGTGTTTGCTATGGAAGAGGGATGGGGGTGTGGGGGCAAAGTCGGAGAGACACTTGGGAGAGAGAGATGTGCATAAGACAGAGAGATGGAGGAGAAAAATGTGTAGGGGAGAAAGCGAGACGTGGGGGAGAGCGAGAGATGAGACGTGGAGGAGAGTGAGAGATAAGATGTGGGGGAGAGCAAGAGACATGTGAGGAGAGTGAGACGTTGGGTAGAGCGAGACATGGAGGAGTGGGTGAGATGTTGAGGGGGGAGAGCGAGATGGGGAGAGAGACAGGGGTGGGGGTGAGATGTGGGTTAGACAGAGACATGAAGGAGAAAGAGATGCGTAGGGAAGACAGTGAGAGACAAGACGTGGGAGAGAGAGAGAGATAGAGACGAGACGTGGGGGAGAGCGAGAGAAGAGACATGCAGGGGAGAGCGAGAGAGATGAGACGCGGGGGGAGAGCGAGAGAAATGAGACGCTGGGGGAGCGAGACACACGAGATGCAGGGGAGAGCAAGAGAAACGAGGTGAGGGGGAGAGCGAGAGAGACAAGACGCAGGGGAGAGCGAGAGAGACGAGATGCGGGGGAGAGCGTGAGAGACGAGACGCAGGGGAGAGCGAGAGAGACGAGACATGGGGGATAGTGAGAGACGAGACACGGGGAGAGCGAGAGAGACAAGACACGGGGAAGAGCGAGAGAGATGAGGCATGGCTGACAGCGAGAGAGACGAGACGCGGGGGAGAGTGAGAGAGGCGAGACACTGGGAAGAGCGAGAGAGACGAGACACGGGGAATCGCGAGAGAGATGAGACACGGCTGACAGCGAGAGAGACAAGTCGCGGGAGAGCGAGAGATATGAGATGCAGGGGAGAGCGAGAGATACGAGACGTGGGGGGGAGTGAGCGACGAGATGTCGGGCAGAGCGAGAATGAGACATGGGGGAGAGCAAGAGACATGTGGGAAAGTGAGACATGGGGGAGTGGGTGAGATGTTGGGGTAGAAAGTGAGGTGAGGAGAAAGACAGGGATGGGGGAGAGAGAGAGAGGGACTGAGAGGGAGAGCACCACAGAATAAAAACCTGCAATCTAAAATAACCCCCATTTCAGTGTGTGACCAACCTGCAGCTTGGTGCTCTCACAGTCACAGCTTGCGTGGCCTGTGTGGTGGAAGCGGAGCGCGTCCGGCAGCTGGCTTCTGTGGAATTTGTGGTGCAAGGATGAGCCACCCGTGAAGAAAGTAAGCTGCTGTGCAGCCACGGACCAAACAATGACAGCGGGTGTGGTGGAATCAAGACTATGGGCCGGACAGTGGCGGCAGAGTGTGGGGTGTAGCTGGCGGGGAGCACAGGATGGCGTCGGCGGCGTGCACTATACCAGTGGGTCCGAACTCCGGAGTCAGATGGATAGCGCATACACTGGGGCTTCTAGCGCGCATATTTCTGAAGCAGCAGGCTGGGAGCAGTAGCGGGTCCCCTACCAGTGGGTGAGAGTTGTCGGAGATTAGATAGAGGTCATGAAGCTGCTATTATACTGTAGTACAGTAAAATAGCAGCTTCACTGTACAATGCATTGCAGCAGGAATTGCAGTCAGTTCCGCCCGCAGGACGCTTGCGCTGTGTGCGGTGCCCCCTCCGCACACACCTAGTTACGGCTCTGGTTGCAGGTGAACGTAGCCAATTGGTTAACTGCTGAGAAGTGAACATGTGCTGGGTGTGTACTGTGACTGAAAGTAGATGGCTGGCTGCATGAACAAAGTTGCAAAGAGACTTGCTAGAAGATCTGTATGACTTGGCTGCAGATTATAAAACACACTAGCTAAGCTGTAACTGCAGTATAAGTTCAGGTGTACTAGATATGTAGCTAGCCGAAGACTTGGAACTACAGGCATGGCTGGAGTGAATGTACTTTCCTATTGGCAACCACAGAAACAGGCTGGGTGTTCACAGGACCAGAGCTGGCAGATTATATTCACAGAGACTTGGCAGGAGTCCAAGCACGGATCAGGACCAGACACAAGAGTAACTGGAGGGCCACGGCAAGACAATGACATAGAGCAGGACCAGAAACAAGACAGCAGGTAATGGACAGGATTCAACATGGCACGGGTCCCAGGACTGGCAAGGACAACACACTGAGGACTGAGGCAGGATGCAGGTACAAAAAGGCAGGAAACCAGGACTCTGGAAAAAACAGGCAGACTGGAAACTGTACAGGGTACAGTGACCATGTGATGATCCCACTAGGTGCAGGAACTAGGGAATATCACCGGCAACAGGAACTGGTCAGAATCCCTAAGTAAAGGAAGCCAGACCAATCCCAATCAACATCAGGCTGGAGTCAAGTAATGAGGCATTCCAAACAGATTGCTGGCTGCTACGTGCAGTAACACATCAGGTTGCTAGGAGACAGTCAGACTACACAGACAGTAATGAGCTGCAGCGGCGACTCATAACAGACTGCCCTGGGTCTACCCCTCAAGATGAGCAGGAAACTGTGGGTGGAGAGAACCAGGAACAGCCTCAGTAGGGACATTTCCATCAAATTTGAGTGTGCTCCCCACATTCTCATACCCGCCCGTACTACTCCCATGAGACCATGACATTTATAATTTTATCAAAATAATGTTATCCCAATTTTCCCGCCTTCCATTGGTTACCTGCAAATGTTTACTTACCATGTACTTCCACCCGGCTGTGTGCTATTCCTGTAATGATCTTCTTGTGGATCTTTCCATACAGGGTATATCATACTACTACACAAATGTCAGTTTTCCCATATATGCACTGGGCCCTTGTATGGCTCACCTCCCACAGTGTAACCTTCAAAGTGCACCCAACATGGCTGTCTCATCTGGTACGCTTGTGGATGGGATGAAAAATACATGGATCTGATGGTTTTTGTTGGGACCATACTCCGAGCGTTAGGATGCTGCAATCACCCCATTTTGTGTCCTCTCTTCTAGGGGTAGACTATTCCACCAAGGGTAATCCTACGCACTGCGCCCAAGATAGCTGCCTCACCTGGTATCTGTGAATGTGGAATATACAACCCGTCGAAGTTATTACCCAAAATGCCCACACCAATCCTGTATTATACTTACTGTGCGCTTTTCTTTTTATGTCTGTGTGGCTTATCTATTGCTATATTACTTAAATCTTCTGTATTGTGGCCCTCATTCTGAGTTGTTCGCTCGCTAACTGCTTTTAGCAGCATTGCAAACGCTAAGCCGCCGCCCTCTGGGAGTGTATCTTAGCTTAGCAGAAGTGTGAACGAAAGGTTCTCAGCGCTGCTACAAAAAAAGATTGTGCAGTTTCTGAGCAGCTCCAGACCTACTTCTAGCTTGCGATCACTTCAGACTGTTTAGTTCCTGTTTTGACATCACGAATACGCCCTGCGTTCGGCCAGGCACGCCTGCGTTTGTATCTGATACGCCTGCGTTTTTCCACACACTCCCCGAAAACGGTCAGTTACCTCCCAGAAACGCCCACTTCCTGTCAATCACTCAATCACTCTGCGGCCAGCAGTGCGATTGAAAAGCGTCACTAGACCTTGTGTGAAACTGCATCGGCTGTTGTGAAAGTACGTTGAGCTTACGCATTGCGCCGCATATGCATGCGCAGAAGTGCCGCTTTTTTACCTAATCGCTGCGCTGCGAACGAAAACAGCTAGTGAACAACTCAGAATGACCCCTTATGGGGGTAATTCCAAGTTGATTGCATCAGGAATTTTGTTAGCAGTTGGGCAAAACCATGTGCACTGCAGGGGAGGCAGATATAACATGTTCAGAGAGAGATAGATTTGGGTGTGGTGAGTGCAATCTGCAATCTAAATTGCAGTGTAAAAATAAAGCAGCCAGTATTTACCCTGCACAGAAACAAAATAACCCACCAAATCTAACTCTCTCTGCAAATGTTATATCTGCCCCCCCTGCAGTGCACATGGTTTTGCCCAACTGCTAAAAAATTTCCTGCTGCGATCAACTTGGAATTACCCCCTATGTGCATTGTTTTTTATGTCTATAAAGCACCTTGAGTGCTGTTGGAGAAGAGCACAATTATTAGTGTTATTATTATTATTACTTCTTTCTTTCTGCTGCTGATTCCTCTCCCTATGGAACCAATCATCTGACTTACCTTCCTCATTGCTTTGTTATATTAATTACCTGCCTTTAAGTCACCTGAAATAGTGACTCCTAGATCCCTTTCCTTCTCAGTAGTTTCCATATTAGTATCATTAATATTATATTTGCCTTGGAATTTTTGAAAGTCAGGTGCATGATTCAGCATTTTTTGGGTTAGAGAGCATGTTGTACCTCCTGGAATGGCTCATGTTGGGAGGTACAGTATGCACAATCTCATATGCACCCACCTTTCCCCAGGGCATCCACTGTCTTAGGTGATACCCCCCTCCCTTCCCTCCAAGGCTTAATCCGGCCCTTAATATGCATTATTTATTACTGAGCCATGACAAAGTTGTATATAGTATTTATCATAGAGCTCTGATTTATTATTGAGCTATGACAAAGTAAAATAACTATTTGTATTGAGCCATGGCATAGTATCATACAGGGTGGAATTTAATTAGCCGTTTTATATTACCGCAGGGTAATTGATCCCCAGAACTATCCAATTAGCCCTGAAGCCAGGGGTTAACGTTTACTTTTTTCACCTTCCTCAGTTCGAAATGGGGTAACGAGTGACGCGACCCTGTTACTGCACTAATCCGTGAACTTTTCAGTTCTTAACTTATTGATCACAATAAATTAGCGCACAAAGGGGGTAATTTGGAATTGATCGCAGCAGAAAGTTTGTTAGCAATTGGGCAAAACCATGTGCACTGCAGGGGGGCAGATATAACCTTTGCAGAGAGAGTTAGAGTTGGGTGGGTTATTTCGTTTCTGTGCAGGGTAAATACTGTCTGCTTTATTTTTATACTGCAATTTAGATTTCAGTTTGAATACACCCCACCCAAATCTAACTCTCTCTGCACATGTTATATCTGTCCCCCCCTGCACTGCACATGGTTTTGCCCAACTGCTAACAAATTTGATGCTGCGATCAACTCAGAATTAGGCCCAAAAAACAGGCATTTACCACGATTTGTTGCCTGATGGTATTATCAGTCAATTCAGTTGTAGCCCATATTTTCATGCAGTAATTGACCGATTTTCATGCAAAAACACATGAATTAGGGATAAGTCCTGCCTCAGACAGGTGAAAAAAATTCCATGTTACTGACGTCGGTCTGGGCTAATTGAATTAGGCCCCGGGGATCAATTAGCCATGCTTATTTACTACAGCTATTTAGATTCCCCTCGTAGTATTTTTTATTGCATCCTGACAAAATAACATGTATGGGGTATCCAATTACCTGTGATAAGTGTCCCTTAGACCTGCAATAAGTGGCGCGATAATACATAGGTCCACAGATGTTTGCGGGACCTATGTAATTCTGTGTGAAAAATGTGATTTTTTTTTGCGGGACCTAATTGGATAGGGTGATAAAAAAATGCAATAAGCATACATTTCTGCAGCGTGGTACACTGTGTTCCACAGGGAATACATCGGGGTGTAGAGATGGATCTTAATCCAGAGGCACCAACAGGCTAAAGCTTTAGACTGTCCCAGAATGCATTGCGGGGCCTCCTCTATAACCCCGCCTCCAGGCACTGTGAGCTCAGTTTTAGAGTTGGTGCCTGCATGAAGCAGGTCACTTAACAGGGGGGAGCTGTGCTAGGCAGCCCTGAAAAATCTCATTAGAAGACTTCAAGGGCTGCAGCACTTCATATGTCAGTGTGACATACTGTGCTGCAGCTCCATCAACTCCCCAGTGGCGTCTCATACTCCCGCTGGCTCTGTTCCCGGGTACTTGCGGCGGAGGTGCTCTGGTTCCTAGGCACACCACTGCAGACGCAGTCGCAGTTTAAGGAGACGAACCATGATGCTGGCGTGGACACTGTGACAGAGCAGGGACCTCACTATATCCCCCAGGGCATGGAAGTACAGGTCGGATAGTAAAATATCCACTTTAATAAGGCTCAATAGTACCCGGTGGTGAGGACCAGCATAGGGGAAAAGGCGCTTGACCTGTAGCCCCTCCCCCAGCTCCGGGAGCCATCTAGTGCTGGTGTTCCCACCCAGAGCCGGCCATAGGCATAGGCAAACTAGGCAATTGCCTAGGGCATCTGGTATGCCTAGGGGCACAAGCAGCTTCTGCTGATTAAAATGATATGCGGCATGCCTATATTCTGTGTGTAGCATTTCATATGCAGATACAGCTACAGTCGCACACAGTATATAGGCATGCCGCATATCATTTTAATCAGCAGAAGCTGATTGTGCATCCAAGCCACATAGCAATGCAAATAAGATACATTTTCATAAAAAATAGGCACCCGACGTTAGCAGAGCTGCCAGTTGACTCACACCAGGAACTATATGTGTCATTATGTGTATAAGGGCATTAATAATGTGTAACATATGTGTAAGGGGCACTATGTGTGTCATTATGTGTATAAGGGCACTAATAATATGTGGCATATGTGTAAGGGACATTATGTGTGTCATTATGTGTATAAGGGCATTAACAAGGGTTGGCATAATGTGTAAGGCGCATTATGTTTATAAGGACATTAATAATGTGTGTCATATATGTAAGGGGCATTACTGTGTGGTATTATGTGTATAAATGCATTACCAATGTGTGGCATTATGTGTATAAGGTGCTCTACTGTGTGGCGTAATGTATAGAAAGGGCATTACTGTGGTCTAATGTGAATAAAGAGCAATATGGTCTGGTGTAATGTGAATAAGGAGCAATATGGTGTGGTGTAATGAGAATAAAGAGCAATATGGTGTGGTGTAATGTGAATAAGGAGCAATTCAGTATAAAGTTATGTGAATGAGGGGCACTACTGTGAGGAGTAACGTATATAAGGTAAAGTGGTACTACTGTGTGATGTAATGTGAATAAGGGACACTATCCCATGATAAATTGTGAATAAAGTTGCACTACTGTGAGGCATAATTTGAATTGGGGGTACTATTGTGTGGCCATGCCCCTTGCCAGCAAAAACACATACCTTTTTGGTCTGTGCGCGCGAATGTGCACACTGTTCTTATTTTAATTACAGGGGGTAGGGAAAAAAAGGACTGCTATGGGTGGGGGGTGATGGTGCTGGGAAAGGGGTGCAGGGTCAGAGGTGGAACTAGCGGTGGTGCTAGGGGGCACCAGCCAAAATCTTGCCTAGGGCATCATATTGGTTAGGGCCAGCTCTGTTCCCACCCTGGAGCTGCCTCACACTCTCCCTCACTCTCTGACTAAGACTCTGGGCGCCATCTTCTCATAGTAGCTGTGACTGGTCTCCGGGACTACAGGGCAAGGTCTCCTCTGTAAATCCACCTTATTCATCAGTGCTGTGATTTTACAGACACTTAAGTATTCTACATGTCATTTTAAGACAGCGTTAGTTAAGAACAAGTGTACCTCTACCAGAATATATTGTACAAGTATTCTGATGTATACATCCGGTCTCGGACCGCGCATTGTTATATAGATACACTGCTCAAAAAAATAAAGGGAACACTTAAACAACACAATGTAACTCCAAGTCAATCACACTTCTGTGAAATCAAACTGTCCACTTAGGAAGCAACACTGATTGACAATCAATTTCACATGCTGTTGTGCAAATGGAATAGACAACAGGTGGGAATTATAGGCAATTAGCAAGACACCCCCAAAAAAGGAGTTGTTCTGCAGGTGGTGACCACAGACCATTTCTCAGCTCCTATGCTTTCTGGCTGATGTTTTGGTCACTTTTGAAAGCTGGCGGTGCTTTCACTCTAGTGGTAGCATGAGAGGGAGTCTACAACCCACACAAGTGGCTCAGGTAGTGCAGCTCATCCAGGATGGCACATCAATGCGAGCTGTGGCAAGATGGTTTGCTGTGTCTGTCAGTATAGTGTCCAGAACATGGAGGCGCTACCAGGAGACAGGCCAGTACATCAGGAGACGTGGAGGAGGCTGTAGGAGGGCAACAACCCAGCAGCAGGACCGCTACCTCCGCCTCTGTGCAAGGAGGAACAGGAGGAGCACTGCCAGAGCCCTGCAAAATGACCTCCAGCAAGCCACAAATGTGCATGTGTCTACTCAAACGATCAGAAACAGACTCCATGAGGGTGGTATGAGGGCCCGACGTCCACATGTGGGGGTTGGGCTTACAGCCCAACACCATGCAGGACGTTTGGCATTTGCCAGAGAACACCAAGATTGGCAAATTCGCCACTGGCACCCTGTGCTCTTCACAGATGAAAACAGGTTCTCGCTAAGCACATGTGACAGACGTGACAGAGTCTGGAGACGCCAAGGAGAACGTTCTGCTGCCTGCAACATCTTCCAGCATGACCGCTTTGGCAGTGGGTCAGTAATGGTGTGGGGTGGCATTTCTTTGGGGGGCCACACAGCCCTCCATGTGCTCGCCAGAGTTAGCCTGACTGCCATTAGGTACCGAGATAAGATCCTCAGACCCCTTGTGAGACCATATGCTGATGCGGTTGGCCCTGGGTTCCTCCTAATGCAAGACAATGCTAGACCTCATGTGGCTGGAGTGTGTCAGCAGTTCCTGCAAGACGAAGGCATTGATGCTATGGACTGGCCCGCCTGTTGCCCAGACCTGAATCCAATTGAGCACATCTTGGACATCATGTCTCGCTCCATCCACCAACGCCACGTTGCACCACAGACTGTCCAGGAGTTGGCGGATGCTTTAGTCCAGGTCTGGGAGGAGACCCCTCAGGAGACCATCTGCCACCTCATTGGGAGCATGCCCAGGCATTGTAGGGAGGTCATACAGGCACGTGGAGGCCACACACACTACTGAGCCTCATTTTGACTTGTTTTAAGGACATTACATCAAAGTTGGATCAGCCTGTAATGTGTTTTTCCACTTTAATTTTGAGTGTGACTCCAAATCCAGACCTCCATGGGTTAATAAATTTGATTTCCATTGATAATTTTTATGTGATTTTGTTGTCAGCACATTCAACTATTTAAAGAACAAAGTATTTAATAAGAATATTTCATTCATTCAGATCTAGGATGTGTTATTTTAGTGTTCCCTTTATTTTTTTGAGCAGTATATATACAGTGGTTGAAGTGGGGTGGTATATGGGGCGGTATGGTACTTCTTCCACTGACCCGGTAGTTTGTTTTTTTATTGTATTAAATGAAAAAGTGTGCAGCAGGAGGTGAGGCAAGTGGCCATCCTGCTGCACATGGTGCTCCCGTCCCTGCTCGGCGGCTGTGTAGAGCGCAGCCGTTCACCACCCCCAGCTGCTCATCGCCGCCAGCCGCCCAGCCGCTCACCGCCGCCCACCGCTCACCTGCCCACAGTGCCCGCAAAAAATGGCGGTCAGAGGGACCTCACCGCACCAAAGGCCTCCTTATCACCGCCGCTGCCCATGGGTGCCTCCGCCGACCACAGTCAGGTAATGTTCCCCTGCTGTCACCCTCTCTCACTGTCATTACTGTCCCTGTCCCTACTGTCACTCTCTCTCTCCCTGCTGTCACTCTCTCTCCCTGCTGTCACTGTCGTAACTCTCTCCCTGCTGTCAATCTCTCTCTACCTGCTATCACTGTCATCACTCTCTCTCTCCCTGCTGTCACTCTCTCTCTCCCTGCTGTCACTCTCTCTGTCCCTGCTGTCACTGTCATCACTCTCTCTCTCCCTGTCGTTACTCTCTCCCTCTTGTTACTCTCTCTCCCTGTCGTTACTCTCTCCCTGCTGTCACTCTCTCTCTCCCTGTCGTTACTCTCTCTCCCTGTTGTTACTCTCCCTGTCCCTGCTGTCACTCTCTCTTCATACCATGTGCTATAATGTGAATTTCGGCTTATTCAGTGTGCTATAATGTGAATTTCGGCTTTTTCAGTGTGTTATAATGTGAATTTTGGCTCATTCAGTGTGCTATAATGTGAATTTTGGCTCATTCAGTGTGTTATAATGTGAATTTCGGCTCATTCAGTGTGCTATAATGTGAATTTCGGCTCATTCAGTGTGCTATAATGTGAATTTCGGCTCATTCAGTGTGCTATAATGTGAATTTCAGCTCGTACCGTGTGCTATAATGTGAATTTCAGCTCGTACCATGTGCTATAAGTTGAAAGGGGCACCAGTACTAGATAGTATAAGGGGTTCTACTACACTGGACACGCCCCCTTTTCTGGAGAGTGCGCACCTTTGGCGCGTGCATAATTGCATCCTTGACTTTTCCATACCACCACTTCAAAATTTCCACTTTGACCACTGGATATATATATTTACTAGTCCAGTGCAGTTTTGTTGTCTGACTAAAATAATTATCTGCATTGTCACTTTGACTGTGTGTACCTGTATCTGCTGTGTGGATTTCACTTTCAGTGTATCCCAGCTAAATCTATCACTGTATTCTGTACCCTTGGACTGGGCGTGTCAGGGTCTCATATATAGCGCTGCACAGTATTTACTGTTAAATGTATTCTACTGTGTACTCAGTCACTTCATACCGCTGGTGTTGTGTACTGTGTATGCAGTCACATACTGTAGTACCGGTTTTAGACGCTGGTGTTGTGTACTGTGTACGCTGTCACATACTAGGGGAATTATTCGCAGGTATTGTACTCTGTCTGGCTGTATTGTACTCATACACTCTGCGGTTGCATTCACTAAAATGTCTAACACAAAGGGCAGGAAATCCTCGGACACTCCTGTATCAAGCAGCGCATGCGCCAGGGATTTGCCTGAGGGGAAAGCTTTGAATGATGGTCTGTGTAATACGTGCCATACATCTCCCAGTCAGTCTGCAGCTCCTGTAACCAATCAGGAGCCACCTTGGGCGGCGTTCTCATCTATGCTCAATACGCTTGTGACACGCCTTGCGCCCCCTATGGGACTTCCTGTGCTATTGCAGCCACATATTGTCCCTGTGGTAAATCCGCCCTGGGTGGATTCTACCCAGATACAACAATTGAATCAATCTTTGGTTAGACAAAAACCTACCCCACATCTCTCTGTGCTCAAGGGGTCATCTAAGTATGCCGCTTCCTCCTCACAATCCACTAATATCTCAGATGATACTTCTGATGAGGATGGGGAGTATACTGATCCATCAGACACTGATACAGTTGCTTCTGACGAGGAGCCTACAACTCAGGTTGATGTCCCTAACCTAGTGGAGGCTATTAAGCTGATTCTACAAATCGATGATGGTGTAGATTCCACTACTGCGTCTAAGAAACCTGATAAGTTTAAATGTCAGAAGGTAGTTAAAGTAGTCTTACCACATTCTGACCATTTAATAGACATACGTCAGGAACCCTGGTCTTCTCCAGGAAAGAAATTCTCCCTGTCTAAAAAGATGCTAGCTCGTTATCCCCTCCCTGCTGAGTTGTGTAACAAGTGTGATAATTCATCGCCGGTGGATTCCCATGTCGCCTGTCTTGTGGTGTCATCTACTCTGCCTGTCACCACTGTCACCTCACTGAAGGAACCGACGGATAAGCATGTGGAGGGATGCCTAAAGTCTATTTACTCCCTTACAGGTGCTGTACAAAGACCCACTATAGCAGCCTCCTGGGCCGCAAAAGGAATTGAAGCATGGGTTCAGGCAATAGAGGATGAGCTGCCTCAGGATATATCTGGCACTGCCAGACAATATCTGTCTCATATTACCACCGCCTCCCAATATATTCAGGAGGCATCCTCTGAGGCAGGTGTAATGGCGGCCAAGGCGTCGAGTACGTCCATTCTGGCTTGCCAAATTCTATGGTTGAGGTCATGGAAGGTGGACCTGGACTCCAAAAAGACCTTGGAGGTACTTCCTTTTAAGCGAGACATCCTATTTGGGGAAGATCTGAATAAGATTGTGACTGACTTAGCGGCTGCATTTCTCCCAAATACTAATCCTTCTGCACAGAAGGCAAAGAGTACCATGAAGTCGTCTCTCATGGGTTTGCAGTCTCTTTCAAGAGACGTCCTCCACGCCAGTTCTGCACGATGATTATTCCTTTGGACCTGTTGAAGGCGCAAGCTCTACAAATGGTTGTGCGTTCCCTCCTGGATACAAGAGTGGTAGTGCCGGTACCCCTGTCTCAGAGAGGTGGAGGATACTACTCGACCCTGTTTCTAATCCCAAAACCCAATGTTTATTTTCCAGCCTATACTCAACCTCAAATCACTGAACAAATTTGTGAGAGTGTCCAAGATCCGTATGGAAATGCTGTGCTCGATTGTACTGGCCATGGAACCCGGATATTATATGGTATCCCTGGATATACAAGATGCTTATCTGCATATACCTATTGCCATTTTGCATCAGCAATATCTGCGGTTTGCTATTGGCAATCTTCACTATCAGTTCCAGGCTCTGCCATTTGGACTTGCCACGGCCCCTCGGATCTTCACCAAGGTTTGGCCGTGATGACGGTTCATCTGCGTCGTCAGGGAATCGGAATCCTGCCGTATCTGGAAGATTTGCTGATCCTGGTGAACTCCCAAGATGTCCTCCTCAGTCATCTACAACTGACAGTATGCTTCCTACAAGCCCACGGGTGGCTTGTCAGCTGGAAGATGTCCTCGCTGGTACCTGCTTAGAGCATGGTGCACCTGGGGGCACTGCTGGACACACACAGCCAAAGACTGTTTCTGTCTCCAGAAAAAAGTCCTGAAACTTCAGGACAGGATCAGATACTTCCTCTCTTGCCAAAGAGTGTCGATACACTTGGCGATGCAAGTACTAGACCTCATGGTGTCAGCTTTCGACATGGTAGAGCATGCTCAATTTCATTCCATTTCATTCAATTTCATTGGATCAGGTCTCAAATGATCTCCTTGACTCCAGAGGTTCGTCTGTCACTGAGCTGGTGGCTACAGGACCAGCAGTTGAGCAGGGGCTGTCCCTTCTGGATTCCCAACTGGGTCCTACTGACGCCAGTCTGAGGGGTTGGGGCACGGTGCTGGAGCAACACTCTCTCCCGATAAACATTCTGGAATTGCGGGCAGTGTTCAATGCTTTGACTCTTGCCCTGCCTCTGATACAGAAAAAGGACTTTTCAAGTATAATCAGACAATGCCACCACAGTGGCATACATAAACCATCAAGGCGGCACTCGAAGCCACATGGCAATGATGGAAGTGTCAAAAATCTTTTGTTGGGCAGAACGCCATCTGCCAGCAATATCGGCAGTGTTCATTCCGGGAGTCCTCAACTGGGAAGAGGATTTCCTCAGTCGTCAGGATGTACATGCCAGAGAGTGGAGTCTTCATCAGGAAGTCTTTCAACTCCTAGTGGACAAGTGGGGTCTACCAGATGTGTAGACCTGGTGGCGTCCCGACACAATCACAAAGTTCCGGTCTTCGGATCAAGAACAAGGGATTCTCAAGCAGCATTCGTGGACGCACTGGCAATTCCATGGAACTTTTGGCTGCTCTATGTGTTCCCTCCAGTGTCACTTCTGCCCAGGGTACTACGGAAGTTCAAGCAAGGAGCAGGAATACTACTAGTCGCTCCAGCGTGGCCCAGATGGCATTGGTTCTCAGACCTGCCGGGTCTATCGATAGAGTGTCCTCTTCTACTTCCTCAATGCCCAGACCTCCTTGTTCAGGGCCCTTGTGTCTACCTGGAACGGGCCAGACTGGCTTTGACGGCGTGGCTCTTGAAGCTTCACCCCCGAGGGCCAAAGGATTCTCCGAGGTGGTTATCCAAACTAAGCTAAAGGCCCGCAAACCTGCTTCTGCACGGATTTATTATAGGGTCTGGAATTCTTACTTTACCTGGTGTGCTGCTAAGAATTACGATGCTTCCAAGTTTAGTACTTCCAGACTTCTGGCTTTGTTGCAACAAGGCCTGGATTTAGGACTTCGTCTGGCCTCCCTCAAGGTTCACATGTCTGCCTTGTCGGTGTAGTTTCAGAGAAAAAATTGCGTCTATACTTAACGTTCATACATTCACTCAGGGCGTACTGTGGATTCAGCTTCCCTATGTCCCTCCTGTGGCTACATGGAATCTGTCTGTTGTCCTGAATGCCCTGCAAGAGTCTTCATTTAAACCTTTTGAGTCAGTGGACCTTAAATGGCTCACAGCCAAGGTCCTGTTTCTGCTGGCTATTGCCTCTACTAGAAGGGTGTTGTCACGATCCGGGTATCTGGACGCCATTTCTTACCCATCAGATGCCTCCTAAGGCTGGCTCAGCGCTCCAGGACCGGATCCCATCTGTTATCCTGATGTGTACATTCCTGTATCCTCTCCTGTCACTCTGGGACGTTGTCACAGTAAACGCCATATTACACCTGGCATGGCGTCTCCCGCGGCCTCCGCCGCCGTCCCTGAACTTCTGCATGCAGAGTGTCTGAGTGGCGATTACGTCAGCCGCGGCCTCCGCTGTGTCCGCGTGGTTGGATGTGCATCTGTCAGCCTGGCGCCTCCTGTCTCCGGTGGCCGGCGCCGCCATTACTGTTTTCATTACCACATGGATTACAAACCAAACTTCCCTCCAAGTGTCTGCATGGGCGCAGCCATCTTGGATTCTGTCAGCTGATCATTTCCACCAATCTGTTCTCAGTATTGATAATCTGCATAATTGCCTAGCCAATCCCTTCCTTGCTGCAGGTATAAATACACTGTGCCTGAGCAAGGAAGGCGTCAGTGCTTTGGTTGTCAAACCTAGTTCCTGTTTGTCTCTCTCCTGTGATTGTCTTCCAGGTTCCAGCTCCTGTCTCAAGACTTCCACCATAGAGACCCGCACCAGCATTCCACCTGCGGTGTAGCCTGACTCTCCGATCCATTGTGGATTCATCTGTTTCCAGCTACAACATTACCTGCTTCCAGCTCAGCTTCCAGCAGAGTACAGCTTCTCTTAAAGGGCCGGTGTCCTTTCTACACTTTACCACTCTCCACCGGTATTATTATTTCTCCGCTCTCAAGTTCTACATTTCAGTTCATATTTCATCGCTCCCAAGTTCATTTATTATTTAACTGGTTCCAGCCAGTATCCACTCCGTGCTAACAACAGTCTGGTTCCAGCCAGTATCCACAGCAGCCGTTTTATCTTCAGCAACCCAGCTTTTCCTGGAACACCAGCTGGCACAATCCTGGGTTATCTCCATTGCTACAGTCGGGCCTGGTAAGGACTTTCCATCTAGAAGATCATAAGAACTATCTCACACTACCAGTGCCCTGTGGCTCCTGCCATCCTGTAGTACCCAGGAACTGTATTTATTCTTTGCTGACTTTTACGTTTTCTTTTACTGCTGCTGTGTTGCGGAGTTGTCATAATAAACATCATTGACTTTTATCCAAGTTGTCGTGGTCACGCCTTCGGGCAGTTATTATTCATGTTACTTACATGTCCAGGGGTCTGATACAACCTCCCAGGTTCCGGTACATTTCAGCCCCTACAACTGAGGCTGCCTCCCGTCAGCTCAGGCCCTCAGTTGTGACAGTAAGCACTGACCTAATGAATCCAGCCGGAGACCAGGATCAAGCGGCCAGGCCGATGCAAGAACTGGCAGCCCGACTAGAACATCAGGAGGCTGCACAGGGCCACATCATCCGCTGTCTCCAGGATCTCTCTACTCGGCTGGATGGGATTCAGACAACTCTCCGTGGATCAGGCGCGTCTGGTGCATCAACCACAGTGACTCCAGCTATAACCCCACCCACCTTACCCATTTCTGCTCCACGTCTTCATCTTCCAACGCCAGCAAAATTTGACGGATCTCCAAGATTCTGCAGGGGATTTCTCAACCAGTGTGAGATTCAGTTTGAGCTACAACCTGGCAATTTTCCCAGTGACCGTACAAAAATTGCCTACATTATTTCTCTTCTCAGTGGCTCAGCCCTTGATTGGGCATCACCGTTATGGGAGAGGTCCGACACCCTGCTATCTTCCTACACTGCCTTCGTGTCAACATTCAGGCGCATCTTCGACGAGCCAGGCCGGGTAACCTCAGCTTCATCCGAGATTCTCCGTTTACGCCAGGGGTCACGTACTGTAGGACAATATCTGATACAGTTCCAGATCCTGGCATCCGAACTGGCATGGAATGACGAGGCCCTGTATGCTGCATTCTGGCATGGCTTATCTGAGCGTATTAAAGATGAGTTAGCTACCAGAGACTTACCTTCTAAGTTAGATGAGCTAATCTCACTCTGCACGAAAGTTGATTTACGTTTCAGAGAGAGAGCAACTGAGCGTGGAAGATCATCTGCTCCAAAATCTTCTGCTCCTCCTCCTCGTCAACTGTCACCATCTAAAGATGAGCCCATGCAACTTGGCCGTTCCCGTTTAACTCCTGCTGAGCGCCGAAGACGTCTCTCCGAGTCTCTCTGTCTCTATTGTGCAGCTCCGTCTCACACCATTAATGCTTGTTCCAAACGTCCGGGAAACTCCAAATCCTAGCTCGCCAAGGAGAGGGCCGGCTAGGAGTAATGATCTCCTCTCCATCTCCTCAAGATTGTAATCTCCCAGTCTCGCTTCAAGTTGCTCAACGTTATCAGAACGTCATTGCCCTCCTCGATTCCGGAGCAGCTGGGAACTTTATTACCGAAGCCTATGTTAAACGGTGGTCCCTACCCACCGAGAGACTTCCTTCGTCCATTTCTTTAACTGCCGTGGATGGCAGCAAAATTTTTGATGCAGTTATTTCTTTAAGGACTCTACCAGTTCGTCTGAGAGTGGGAGTTCTTCATTCCGAACTTATTTCTTTTTTAGTGATTCCAAGAGCCACACATCCTGTGGTCATGGGCCTTCCATGGCTCCGTCTTCACAATCCTACAATTGATTGGACGACTACGCAAATCCTGGCATGGGGTTCCTCCTGTGCTGAGACATGTTTGTTTAAAGTATTGCCTGTCTGTTCTTCCTCCCCCAGGTCGTCTGATGTTCCACCTCCTCCATATCAAGATTTCACGGATGTGTTCAGTAAAGCTTCTGCTGATATCCTTCCTCCTCATAGAGAATGGGACTGCCCGATTGATCTCGTTCCAGGGAAGGTTCCACCTCGAGGCCGAACTTATCCGTTGTCTCTGCCTGAGACGCATTCTATGGAGGAATATATTAAAGAGAACCTAGCAAAGGGGTTCATTCGACCTTCTTCTTCTCCAGCCGGCGCAGGCTTCTTTTTTGTAAAAAAAAAAGATGGTGGTCTGCGGCCGTGCATCGACTACAGAGGTTTGAACGACATTACCATCAAGAACCGTTATCCTTTACCCCTGATTACTGAGCTCTTTGACAGAGTTAGCGGAGCTACCATCTTTACAAAGCTGGACTTGAGAGGTGCATACAATCTCATCCGGATCCGTGAGGGTGACGAGTGGAAGACCGCCTTTAACACCCGTGACGGACATTATGAGTACCTCGTCATGCCCTTCGGATTGAGCAATGCTCCAGCTGTCTTCCAGCATTTTGTCAATGAGATCTTCAGAGACATTCTATACCGTCATGTCGTGGTCTATCTAGACGATATCCTCATTTTTGCCAACGATTTAGAGGAACATCGTTTTTGGGTTAAAGAGGTTCTGTCCCGTCTCCGTGTCAATCATCTCTATTGCAAATTAGAAAAATGCGTCTTTGAAGTCAAGTCCATTCCGTTTCTAGGGTACATTGTGTCCGGTTCCGGACTAGAGATGGATCCTGAGAAACTACAAGCAATCCAAAATTGGCCGGTACCCTTAACCCTCAAAGGGGTCCAGAGGTTCTTAGGGTTCGCCAACTATTACCGAAAGTTTATACGAGACTTTTCCACCATTGTGGCGCCTATTACTGCTTTCACTAAGAAGGGTGCTAACCCGTCCAAGTGGTCTGAAGAAGCCATGCAAGCATTTCATCTTTTAAAACAAAGGTTCATCTCTGCGCCTGTTCTGAAACAGCCTGACATCGACTCTCCTTTCATCTTAGAGGTGGATGCCTCCTCCGTTGGAGTAGGAGCGGTGTTATCTCAGAGGGCTAAAGATGGCCATTTACACCCTTGCAGTTTCTTCTCCCGGAAGTTCTCCCCAGCTGAGCGCAACTATGCCATTGGCGACCAGGAGTTGCTAGCCATCAAGCTCGCTCTAGAAGAGTGGAGGTATCTGTTGGAGGGAGCTTCTCATTCAATCACCATACTTACAGACCACAAGAACCTTTTATATCTGAAAGGCGCACAATGTCTCAACCCTCGTCAGGCCAGATGGGCACTTTTCTTTTCCAGGTTCGACTTTAAACTCCAGTTCTGTCCGGGCTCTCAGAATCGCAAGGCCGATGCCCTTTCCCGCTCATGGGAGCAAGAAAATGAGTCAGAGTCTTCAGACAAGCATCCTATTATAAATCCGTTGGCATTCTCCACGGTAGGGATGGACTCTACGCCCCCATCAGGGAAAAGTTTTGTGAAACCGATGCTAAGGAAGAAGCTCATGCATTGGGCCCATGCTTCCCGTTTTGCCGGACATACAGGTATCCAAAAAACCCTGGAGTTTATCTCTAGGTCCTATTGGTGGCCAACTCTGAAAAAGGACGTCTTGGAGTTTATTGCATCTTGCCCAAAGTGTGCTCAACATAAGGTATCCCGCCAGTCGCCTGCGGGGCAACTGGTTCCACTATCTGTTCCCCGTCGACCTTGGACCCATTTGTCGATGGATTTTATTACAGATTTACCCATGTGCAACAAGTTCAATACCATCTGGGTGGTAGTTGACCGGTTCACCAAGATGGCACACTTCATTCCTCTCACCGGTCTTCCGTCAGCTTCCAAGTTGGCTCAAGTATTCATACAAGAGATCTTCCGACTCCACGGTCTTCCTGAAGAAATTATCTCAGATCGAGGAGTTCAATTCACAGCCAAATTCTGGCGAAGTTTATGTCAAGTCCTCCAAGTCAAGCTAAAGTTTTCCACGGCTTACCATCCTCAGACCAATGGTCAAACCGAGAGGGTGAATCAGGACTTGGAGGCCTTCCTCCGCATCTATGTGTCCTCCTCTCAAGATGACTGGGTTCAATTACTTCCCTGGGCCGAGTTCTGTCATAACATCCAGTATCATTCTTCATCTGCTTCAACACCATTCTTCACTAACTTTGGATTCCACCCTAAAGTCCCTGAGTTCCAACCGCTTCCAGCAACTTCTGTTCCCGCAGTGGATATCACCTTGCATCAGTTTGCCAATATCTGGAAGAGCGTACGATCAGCTCTGCTCAAGGCATCGTTCAGGTACAAGAAGTTTGCGGATAAGAAGCGTCGAGCAGTTCCTGCTCTCAAGGTGGGTGATCGGGTATGGTTATCCACGAAGAATTTGAGGTTAAGAGTTCCCAGTATGAAGTTTGCACCTCGCTATATCGGTCCTTTCAAGATTGAACAAGTCATCAATCCTGTTGCTTACAGACTCCAGTTGCCTCCCTTCTTAAAAATACCCAGGACATTCCATGTTTCCCTGTTGAAACCGCTGATCTTGAATCGGTTTCATTCCTCACTTCCTCCAACTCCGAAAGTCCAAACTCAACGAGGCGTTGAGTATGAAGTGGCCAAGATCCTGGACTCACGTCACCGTTACGGTCAACTACAATATCTTATTGACTGGAAGGGTTATGGTCCTGAGGAACGTTCATGGACCAATGCTTCTGATGTCCATGCTCCTGCCTTGGTCCGGAGATTCCATTCCAAGTTTCCTCAAAAGCCAAAGAAGTGTCCTGGGGCCACTCCTAAAGGGGGGGGTGCTGTCACGATCCGGGTATCTGGACGCCATTTCTTACCCATCAGATGCCTCCTAAGGCTGGCTCAGCGCTCCAGGACCGGATCCCATCTGTTATCCTGATGTGTACATTCCTGTATCCTCTCCTGTCACTCTGGGACGTTGTCACAGTAAACGCCATATTACACCTGGCATGGCGTCTCCCGCGGCCTCCGCCGCCGTCCCTGAACTTCTGCATGCAGAGTGTCTGAGTGGCGATTACGTCAGCCGCGGCCTCCGCTGTGTCCGCGTGGTTGGATGTGCTTCTGTCAGCCTGGCGCCTCCTGTCTCCGGTGGCCGGCGCCGCCATTACTGTTTTCATTACCACATGGATTACAAACCAAACTTCCCTCCAAGTGTCTGCATGGGCGCAGCCATCTTGGATTCTGTCAGCTGATCATTTCCACCAATCTGTTCTCAGTATTGATAATCTGCATAATTGCCTAGCCAATCCCTTCCTTGCTGCAGGTATAAATACACTGTGCCTGAGCAAGGAAGGCGTCAGTGCTTTGGTTGTCAAACCTAGTTCCTGTTTGTCTCTCTCCTGTGATTGTCTTCCAGGTTCCAGCTCCTGTCTCAAGACTTCCACCATAGAGACCCGCACCAGCATTCCACCTGCGGTGTAGCCTGACTCTCCGATCCATTGTGGATTCATCTGTTTCCAGCTACAACATTACCTGCTTCCAGCTCAGCTTCCAGCAGAGTACAGCTTCTCTTAAAGGGCCGGTGTCCTTTCTACACTTTACCACTCTCCACCGGTATTATTATTTCTCCGCTCTCAAGTTCTACATTTCAGTTCATATTTCATCGCTCCCAAGTTCATTTATTATTTAACTGGTTCCAGCCAGTATCCACTCCGTGCTAACAACAGTCTGGTTCCAGCCAGTATCCACAGCAGCCGTTTTATCTTCAGCAACCCAGCTTTTCCTGGAACACCAGCTGGCACAATCCTGGGTTATCTCCATTGCTACAGTCGGGCCTGGTAAGGACTTTCCATCTAGAAGATCATAAGAACTATCTCACACTACCAGTGCCCTGTGGCTCCTGCCATCCTGTAGTACCCAGG
This sequence comes from Pseudophryne corroboree, assembly GCF_028390025.1. Lineage (NCBI taxonomy): Eukaryota > Metazoa > Chordata > Amphibia > Anura > Myobatrachidae > Pseudophryne > Pseudophryne corroboree. The sequence continues at coordinate 652,081,833 of NC_086444.1, read as the reverse complement.
AACTGTATTTATTCTTTGCTGACTTTTACGTTTTCTTTTACTGCTGCTGTGTTGCGGAGTTGTCATAATAAACATCATTGACTTTTATCCAAGTTGTCGTGGTCACGCCTTCGGGCAGTTATTATTCATGTTACTTACATGTCCAGGGGTCTGATACAACCTCCCAGGTTCCGGTACATTTCAGCCCCTACAACTGAGGCTGCCTCCCGTCAGCTCAGGCCCTCAGTTGTGACAGGTGTCATCTAAGGTGGTGTCATCTTTTCACCTTAATCAAGAGACTGTGGTTCCAGCCTTCATCTCTTTCGAATTGTCCTCCAAAGAACGGTCTTTGGATGTGGTACGGGCTCCCCGTATATATGTGGAGAGGACTGTTTGGTTTCCACAAACGTGGCTGGCCTGCGAATAAGCAAACCTTGGCCAGTTGGATTAGAATGGTGATTGCACAAGCTTATGCGCAGGCTGGTCTCCCAGCTCCTGCTGCTATTAAAGACCATTCTACTCTGTCTGTTGGACCCTCTTGGGCGGCCTGTCATGGCGCATCCACAGAACAATTGTGCAAGGCGTCTTTGTGGTCCTCAATGAACACGTTTATTAGGTTCTATGCCTTTGATACTTTTGCCTCCCAGGATGCTTCCTTTGGACGCCGGGATCTCATACCCGCTAAGGTGCATCCCCACCTTTGAGGAACTGCTTTAGGACATCCCCAATGTATTCCCTGTGGAACACAGTGTACCCCGCTGCAGAAGAGGAGATTTATGGTAGACTTACCATGGTTAAATCTCTTTCTGCGAGGTACACTGGGTTCCACAGGGCGCCCACCTTGATGCACTTTTGCTTCTTTGGGTTAGTATGGCATTAGCCGCTAGTCCCTTCTCCTTCCTGAGAACGTGGCTCTATGTGACTAACATCTGCCTTCTCTTTTACCTGCTTCTGCATTGGACTGGTTAACAAAACTGAGCTCACAGTGCCTGGAGGTGGGGTTATAGAGTAGGCCCCGCAATGCATTCTGGGACAGTATAAAGCTTTAGCCTGTTGGTGCCTCTGGATCAAGATCCATCTCTACACCCCGATATATTCCCTGTGGAACCCAGTGTACCGCGCAGAAAAATATTTAAGTCTGGTAAGTCTACCATAAATCTCCTTTTTCACATGTATTTTTTATCACCCTATCCAGTTAAGTCCTGCAAAAAAACACCCATTTTTTGCATGAAAATACATAGGTCCCACTATAAGCCACAGACCTATGTATTATCGTGGCATCTAGTGAGGGTCTAAGGGGCACATATCATGGATTATGAGCATAATGCATCGGGTTTAAGCTCCGGTTTATCAGGGCTAATTGGATAGCCACCAGTGAACCAATTAGCTGCAGTAAATTACTGTGGCTAATTGGATACAACCCATGCTACTTATTACTGAGCCTGACAAAGTCACATACATTATTTATTATTGAGCCATGACAAAGTAACATACAGTATTTATTATTGAGTCATAACTAACAGGCATATTTATCAAAATTATTATTTTTATTTATATATATATATATATATATATATGTTTATTGAAGCAATGCATGTATCAATGGACAGTGAACATGGTACAAAGGAATATTTGTATATTCACAGTCCAGAAGTCCCACCACGAAGGAATACAAAAGACTGATTAAACATGACCGACAGTCATTTTGCCATCAAAGGTCGAACAAAAATAAAACAACAAAAAAGTTAGTACGCCCACAAAGATGACAGGACAAGCAAGTATAAAAGTTAAATCAGACTTGTACTTAATTAAGTTCTTTGGCATCTCTTCCCCACATGGTCATACTGAATTTGGGGGATCGCCCTCAACCATTCGTAGACGATACCAAGAGGTATTATACAAAGAGTTTCGAATTTGGGACTGTTCTAAATTATTTTTACTAAAATAATTGGATTTTCACACCCTTTTCACATTATTTTAGTATCAAGAATGTACTGTACTAAAGGGCAATTGGAGCAGGATGAGCAAAATTCTCATCCAAGTCCTAATATCAGCATTCTAGATTGCATTTTGTAATTGGGAATGCTATCTGCATGAATTTTCAGAAAGAAAAAAAAAATAGCTGTAAAGAAAACAGGAGCTCTGTGAGAATGATGCAATCTTGAGATAGCATTATCCAGTTTCCCCACTGGTTCCCCAACTCCAGCACAGCCTTCTCTGCCTGCTGGCAGTGAAGACTGTGCTTGGATCCAGCCCCTGTGATCAGCCAGGTGTGCCTGCTGGACACACAGGCTGATCACTGTGTGAAAAAAATAAACTCTTACCTGCACCCAGGAATTGGTGATCCAGTGAGAAGCGGTCTTCGGATTGCTGTGCTCCTGCTCTGACCCTTGGTACAGTAAAGTGATGCTGCAAAGCGCATCTCACTTTACAGCACTGGGGGTGACTGTGGAGCACAGGATCAGATGTCTGGCTGCCATCCTGGATCACTGATCACCGCTGCAGGTAAGTATAATCGGAAGGGGGGTTGCGAAGTGTATCCGGAACATGCATGGACACAATCTCAGGATATTTTTTGTTAGAATTGCAGTAAGTGGATTCGCAGGGACATAGCTTTCTTGCAAGCTCTGCCACTGCATCTGATAATTGATATATCCCTGCAATGTATTCAATTATCTCATTGTGGAGTTGGTCATATTTATCACATCCCATCCACATCTGAGATGCAGATTGTGATAAATATGCTCAAAGTAACATATAGCATTATTGAGCCATGACAAAGTAAGGTATAATATTTATTATTTATTATTGAGCCGCCGTGACACAGTAACATATATTTATTATTTATTATTGAGCCATGATATAGTAACATATAGTATTTAAAATAGAAATAAATTATTGCAAATTAAGTTTTTGCTAAATTATACCAAATATGTTAGACATTTTGTGATAAAAATTATATTTCTAATTTGGGTTTCATCAGTCTTTGCATCTTGTATATCTCAAAAAGTATTACTCAGCTTCAACAAAGTTATTACTATGAAGCCTTAGTTTCTGCATTGGCTTTAACACGATGGGGGTCATTCCGAGTTGATCGCTAGCTGCCGTTGTTCGCAGCGCAGGGATCAGGCTAAAAATCGGCATTTCTGCGCATGCGTATGGGCTGCAATGTGCACGCGCGTCGTACGGGTACAAAGCCCGTTGTGGTTGTGCACAGGTTGTAGCGAAGTTTTCAGTCGCACTGACGACCGCAAGAAGATTGACAGGAAGGGGTCGTTTCTGTGTGTCAACTGACCGTTTTCAGGGAGTGTTTGCAAAAATGCAGGCGTGTCTGAAAAAATGCAGGCGTGGCTGGGCGTTCGCTGGGCGGGTGTATGACGTCAAATCCGGACATGAATAGGCTGAAGTGATCACAAGCGCTGAGTAGGTTCAGAGCTACTCAGAAACTGCACAAACTGTTTTTGCAGAGCTCGGCTGCACAAGCATTTGCACTTCTGCTAAGCTAAAATACACTCCCCAGTGGGCGGCGGCATAGCGTTTGCACGGCTGCTAAAACTAGCTAGCGAGCGATCAACTCGGAATGACCCCCCATGATCTCTGTGAGTTTTGTGGTATGCTATTGTAAACACCTTCCTACTGCCCCTGCAGTGCCAGCCATGCCATGTCATTATGCTTGCTTATATGGGGGTGATTCCGAGTTGTTCGCTCGCTAGCTGCTTTTAGCAGCATTGCACACGCTAAGCCGCCGCCTACTGGGAGTGTATCTTAGCATAGCAGAATTGCGAACGAAAGATTAGCAGAATTGCGAAAAGAAATTTCTTAGCAGTTTCTGAGTAGCTCGAGACTTACTCACAAATAGCGATCAGTTCAGGCCGTTTCGTTCCTGGTTTGACGTCACACACACGCCCAGCGTTCGGCCAGCCACTCCCCCGTTTCTCCAGACACTCCCGCGTTTTTCCCTGACACGCCTGCGTTTTTCCACACACTCCCAGAAAATGGCCAGTTTCCGCCCAGAAACACCCACTTCCTGTCAATCACACTACGATCATTTCAACGATGAAAAATCTTCATTCAGGCGTGAGTAAATCTACTAAGTTTTGTGTTAAAATACTAACCGCATGCGCACTGCGAACCATGCGCATGCGCATTTTTGCCTTAATCGCTCCGTTGCGAAAATCGGCAACGAGCGAACAATTCGGAATGACCCCCAATGTGTGCACACATGAGTGCATGCTTTATGCTGCAGTGTCGCTTGGAAGGATTTCATTCTACTGTTTTACCAGCTGATGGGACCCAGCGGTCAATCTGATACAGTAGCAGATCTTGCCACGGGCAAGCAGGACTTTTGCCCGGGGCGCCGCCTTCTAGTTTCCCTTCGTGGAGAGGACCTTTTGCTGTGCAGTGCGCGATGACGTCATCGCGCACCGCTCAGCATTTAAGCGGCGCTACTACTGTACAGGGGGCGTAATTGACCACGCCCCCTGTATTAAGCCATGCCCCGTTTCCTGCCCGGGGCGCAGAGCGGGCTTGAACCGGCCCTGATCTGATATAGTGTGTGTTCAGACTGGCAACACCACATGTTGAGAGCTTGTTGACTAATAATAATAATAATAATAATAATAATAATAATAATAATTTATTATTATTATTATTATTCTAAGTAATTCTTCATGTTGTTGTTGCTTGCATTGTTCATTTAGTAATCTTTAGCGTACTTTGATTTGTCAGACACAACTGTATTTGTCCACAGCTGGTTTTCTCTGCTGTTTTTGTTCTTTTGTGCTCAGATGTAATTATCTTTAACTCATGTGCTCTACACTTAAAGCATCTTCAAATAGACTTGTTGAATAACATCCTATTTTAATTCCGACTAATAACGTGCACTGCTGCTGCTATTTCCTGTTTAGTGGTTAAAGTGAATGTGATACAGAGGCACCTGTTGGGGGACAGGAGAGATACACAAACGGTCAAAAGTTATTTTTACTACCTTAGAATTAAAGATAATACCAACACCCAAATTATAACAGATGTTATCATGCAAAACAATCTCTACCTGTGTGTTTAAGAAAATCATCCAATGAGAGCATAAACATTATTTTTCTTTTACAAGAAAAATCCTTCAGTAGATAAACTGGTTGCATAAAATGTGAGCCAAATTTATTTCTATGGCATTAAGATTTAGAGGGTGATTCAGATCTGATCGCTGCTGTGCGTTTTTGCACCGCGGGCGATCAGCGATAGACTGCGCATGTGTATGCACCGCAATGCGCATGAGCATCGCAAACAACAACAGGCACCGCTGGACTATGACAGGCTGGTGCGCAAATTCCGTTCGCATGGGCGTATGCAAGGTGATTGACAGGAAGAAGCCATTTGTGGGTGGTAACTGACAATTTACTGGGAGTGTCAGGATAAACGCAGGCGTTCCCAAGCGTTTTCAGGGAGGGTATGTGATGTCATCTCCGGAACCAATCAGCCTGCTCTCATCGCACGGAGGAGTAAGTCCTGGGCTGTGCACAGATTGAACACAGTGGAAAAATCATTCAATGGAGAGTGAGGTGCTAACGGATTTGCAGCTGTCCGCTGACTGAGGGATTTTTTGCAGCTTTGCGTACACATTCGATCACACATTTGCACGGTGGATATACACTCCCCTTGGGCGGCAACTATCTGAATGCAGCACAACAAATTTAGCAGCCCAGTGATCAGGTCTGAATCACACCCTTAGACATGACATTGTCTTGGGGTTAAAAAATCAACTGTGAAATACTCTCAGGATTTCTTTCATCCAAAAATTCACAGATATTTTATGCCATTGTGATTTATACTTTCAAGCACTTCTTTTTAATCCATGTAAGATAATGTTGTACATAACTGGACATTTAGGAAATTCTGTTGGTAGCATTTTGAGATACATTTTATTATGGGACATACTGTACATACATCAGGGGCAAAATCAGGATTTCTGGAGGGGGGGTTTCCAAATGTTTGATTTTAAAGTGATTGTGCCAACCTGTGAAGGATGCATGATTATCATGTAATAAGCTACAGTCTGCCCCAAACTAAGTGTAATACAGTGCTTCAGGCATAGGAGGCCCAATGACCACGGGAAGCCACTTTCCAGATTCTTTCTCTAGTGCAATGGTTTAGCACTCAGATCCACAGACACACGCACACAGAAGGCTTGGTAGAAAAATCTGCAGCCACTGGGCATGTACAGAACCTCCATTCCACCCTTTATACTGCACGTAGTGGCAGCTAGCCAGGCTGTGGGGAAGGGAGGTTTCCGGGCAACTGGAAACCCCCCTCCCCCTGCATTTTCCTATGTAGATAGAAAGATACGTTAAAACATAGGAGAAAAAGATTCATGGTTCTGCTGACAATTACCTTAATGTGGCAAATATAAAATTAATCCGAACCTGTTTAATATTAGCAAATGTATGATTTACACAAGGTATGACACAATAATAAAGCCCTCTCCCCCAAAACAGTTATTACAGTTTCCTTAAATCAAAGTATATAACCTGAAAGACATTTGGCAGAATGACTGAATCTGCATAGTATGCTTAGCAGCTAAGGTTTGTTATTGCCTGGCATTGAATTCCTAAAACCATGTGCAAAGTAGTAAAACTGTAGAACCAGGGGCTTTTCAAGAGGATGGGGCCCGTATGCAACGCTGGCTGGGCCCCCTCCTCTGCACGGCGCAGTAGCCTCTGGCATTGTGCCGGAGTCTACTGCGCATGTGCAGGTCTCCGGAAACATGGCGCCCGCCATGTTCTGGAGACCAATTTGACTACTGTGCATGCGCCACGACCATTTTGTCTGCTATTTTTGCCACAAATGCTGCGTTCGACGCTGGACTCCGGAAAAGTAAGTATTACGATATTGGTGCAATGTGTGTGGTGTGGGCCCCATCTGGACCCAGGGACAGAGCTGGATTAAGGCTCTGGGAGGCCTGGGCCACTAAAGAGCAGGGGGCCCCCCATGGACTATAATAAATTCAGATTATACCAAAAACCAGGTCTACAGATGGCTGACAAGTACATGGAACTGGTGTGTCAACGTTTCGGTCACCTCATGACCTTTTTCAAGACATCACAAAGAGAACAGCAAGGAGACAACTGTCCAATGTATCACCATTCACCAAATGTCCCACAGGCTTCCCTTATGTAGCAAGAGCATGCTCTAACCACTCCCACCAGTCAATTCATGCAGGAAGTGCTTCAAATAGCATACAATCTTATTGATACACAAAAATACACCTAAAGATATGGCACTAATAGAAGCGAATAGTGCATACAGTGAATAGCACCGCTATGCACCCAAAACAAACCTGTATAAATCCAAATATACACAATCGCGGCCGCGGAGGGGCAAACACAAAAAGAGGAGTGAGGGGCAGTCGTTAACCACAGCTGTGTTCAACTTGTCTGGTTATTTGCTTACTCCTGATTAAACTGAATTATTGTCACTTGGTTTATCCTTTGTCCCTAGAGTCAATCAAGACAGCTTTGGTTGCTCAATAGACCAGTACAAATTTGGTAGGAAGCTTAGATTGAGAGAGTATTTTGCTGATAGGGAATTTCTCCCCAGCTCTGAATTTAATTTAACTAGATCCAGTGCCTTCGATCCTCAAACATCTAATGCAAGTATTAAATCCTTTTTGAGGCTGATTGAGCATGATATGTCCAATACTGATGAAGATCCCATTTATGATAATCTAACGGTCTCACAACGATCCACCTTACGGAATTTAATACATAATGACAGATTGGTTATCAGACAGGCCGATAAGGGCACGCCTATGATCGGGAAATCTGCCGCCAACTGTCTGACACCAAAAACCTATTGTAGATTACATTCTGATTCACTGATAGGAATCAAAAAGTTTGTTGATATGGTAATCAACATGGGTATACAACAGGGTTGGTTAGACCTTAACTTCGGTACCTTTTTAAAGGTTGAACACCAGGTCTGCATTATCCTGTACATGCTCCCCAAGATACACAAGACACTGGTTGACCCACCTGACCATCCTACCATCTCGGCCAGGGGGTCTACACTTCAGCCAGTGGCTGTGTTCTTGGATAAGTTCCTACAGCCGTATGTCCAACAGATGCACAGCTACATTCGTGATACCCCACATTTTCTGGAGAAAATTAAAGCCTTGGGTGGGATGCCCCCAAACGTTTGGCTGGCATCCATCGACGTACAGTCTCTTTATACTGTCATCCCACACAATGAAGGCCTGGATGCCATGCGACAGGCATTGGCTTCTTCCCTGCACACTGGACCTCCTACTGAATTTTTGGTTATTGGTCCTGACCAGTAATTACTTCATATATGGTAAGGATTAATATATGCAAGTAGCAGGTACGGCCATGGGGTCTAACCTGGCACCCGCTTACGCTAACTTGCATATGCATCAATATGAAAATATGTACATATTACCTAAATTTGGTGATAGGATACTCTATTTTGGATGGTACATTGATGATTAATCCAGATTAATCAACAATCACTCTATTTATTGGATGTGACAGTTTCATTTGAGGATTATCGTCTGATAGCAACTCTTTACAGAAAAGAAATGGATAGAAATACACTCTTTCATGCTTGTAGCCATCACCCCAACAGGTTAAAGGACAGCCTACCAGTTTTGCAGTTTATGCGGATACTACGTTACAACACATCATCAAATAATATGGAAGCTCAGATTCACAAGATGGCAGAGAGGTTCTATGATCGAGGTTATTCGCGACAAACGGTCAACAGATGCCTTACCAAGGCTAGACGTAGGCATGCACAACAGGTTGATAACTCTAGAACATCTACCAACACAGGAAGAATGATTTTCACTTCCACTTATGACGTTAAATCCACTCAGTCCGAGAAAATCATTAAGAGACATTGGCCTATTGTCTCCACGGACCCTGTGTTTAAATTCACTACTTTACCTCTCACTACTTTATCTCTCACTTCATTACCTCTCACTAATTTACCCCTGCTCTTTTCAGCAGCCTCACTCACTAACCTATTTTCACTCTTTCACTGTATATTTTTTCACTTTTGTGTTGCCTTGGGGTCACTCAACTGCTTAATTTTGGGGGGGGGGGTCCCACGCCCAGGATTTGTACCCCCCAAAATGTTAGAGACTTGCCCGACTAATGAGGTCACCTCGACGTGGTGGGCAAGCCATTACTTATGGCCATAACTATGCGAAGAACCTCGCTCAAAATGCAACATTTTATTGCAATGATTATTATTAATAAATTGGTAATGTCTGAATTGTGCACCTGCAACCTTTTTCTTTGTATGCTGTTAAATACATTCTCTGGTGCTTTGTGAACTCTGTAGCTATGACTACGGATGTGCCGCGTCACTTCCGTTTCCGTCTGTGACTCGTTCCACGGCTGGTGGAATGCACGCCATTTCCGGTCGCGGCCGCGATAGTGTATATTTGGATTTATACAGGTTTGTTTTAGGTGCATAACGGTGCTATTCACTGTATGCACTATCCGCTTTTAATAGTGCTATATCCTTAGATGTATTTTTGTGTATCAATAAGATTGTATGCTATTTGAAGCAATTTCCGCATTAATTGACTGGTGGGAGTGGTTAGAGCATGCTCTTGCTATATAAGGGAAGCCTGTGGGACATTTGCTGAATGGTGATACATTGGACAGCTGTCTCCTTACTGTTCTCTTTGTGATGTCTTGAAAAAGGTCATGAGGTGACCGAAACGTCGACACACCAGTTCCATGTACTTGTGAGTTATCATTAAAATGCCTGTTGAAATTCATTGGTGAGTGCCTACATTGCCAATTTGCTATATACTGGCCCTTGAGGCCCTTGTGGAGCACCGCACTGTTGATCTTATGAAACCTGGAGTGTGGACCTATCCAGATGTTTTTATATATAGTCAGCCAGACGAAACTTGTTGGGTGTACCTCACTGACTCCATATACTAAGATAAGCTCAAAAACTCTCATTTTTAGATTGCACTGTTTTTTAGTATTGTAATGGCCTTATATGTTTTTATGTAGCTAATGTCCCATTTTTTATAGTCCAATATGCATCTTTTTATGGTCTATAAACCTTTTAAATGTGGCTAACTATGTATTTAAATTAAAATATTGTTATTATCGTCTACCTAAAAAACTGGGCTTGCTTTTATCCACATAGAATATCCCCCATCTTTTATTAATATTGGGGCCACACACAGGGGGTGGGGAGCAGCAGGGCACAGGGCTCTCTGGTCATTCTCCGTTAGTGAGGCCAGCGGACCCAGGCACAGGGTAAAGAGGAGGCCGGCGGCTGGAGGATCAGAGTGCCGGCGCCAATGCAGCACCATGGCGCTGCACTGTGGTGTGAGGCCAGAGTCGATGACACTCCTGGAACTGTCCGGTAAGCGCTTCTCCCCCAACACAGGGCGGCTACTGGAGGAGGGAGGGTGGCGGGGCTCCTGAGGAATCGGGCATCTCAGATCCCCGGCAGGGAGGGAGGGCGGAGAATGCTCTGTGGTGAGAGATCTCCAGCGCATGGAGGAGGGGAAGCAGAGGGGGGAAATGCTGTGTAGTTGTCTGTGTGACAGGGTACAGGAGGAGCGGCAGCCCCTGAAGGCAGTCCGGGGCCATGGCAGCCTCAACCCTGCACCCACCACAGTCACACACAGCCTGCACCCTCATGCCCCGCAGTAGCATCTGGAGGGAGCACTCACCACACACCCCGTGGTGGACGGCAGGGATGGGGGGCCCCTGGGAGAGGGGGGCCCGGGGTAATGTACCCCCTGGGTGCCCCCTTAATCCAGCTCTGCCCAGGGACCCGTGTGCATGACACACATTGCATCCATTATAGAAACGCCTATGTGTAGAATTGAAGAGCCACTGAAGAATTTTGCTGTTTTGTCCCTTCGACATGGTATCTAGATAAGAGATCGACAATGTATTGGTCAACAGTCAATAGGTCGATACCATATAGTCAAAGTGCATTAGGTCAACAGGTACAAAAGGTCAACATGACAATGGGCAACTCACAAATGGCTGACACATTTTTGTTTTTTTCACGTATTTTCCCAACATTTGCTTGATTTACTATCCACGTGGACATCTATTGGGAATAGTAACCACTTGCCAAAAGCTTGGCAAGCAAAGTGAGCCTGCGAGGGCTACGTTTGTACTGACAATGATCACAGAACATGAAATATACAAGATTTGGCCCCCCAAAAATGTGTTGACCATTGTCATGTCGACCTTTTGATCCTCTTGACCTTTTGTACCTGTCGACCTTAAGCTCTGTCAATATATCATATGTCAACCCTTTTGTACCTGATGACCTTTTGTACCTATAAATAAAGGTATGTTGGATTCTGCACCGGTCAATAATAAGAAAAATGCAATAAGCAAAGACCTAAATGATGGATACTTGGAAGTATATATCCTAATGAATATATTAGGTGGTGAACCCCGAGTCAGTGGGAATGAATAGATTGTCAAACAAGACTTTTTTTTGGCTGCACTCTTCAGAACATAATAGTATGAAAATGATGACAATAAAATTTAACTTTTATTATAGCTAACGTGCTGATATATCCTGCAATACAAATGTGTCAATACACACAACTTTTATAGAGAAATGCGGGATAGGTGTGAACAGTTCAAGGTATATGAAATATTGTGTCCGAGTTGGTAACGGCCAGTACTACCTGTGAGTTGGTCCCATGATGTGGGCCATAGAAGCTACCATAGATGCTGGGAGAGTGGGGTCAATAGGGGTCAGTTGTGGAGACCGGCCATGGCAGTATTGAGGTCCCAAAGATGCATTTCACCCGCTATGCGGGCTTGTTCACTTCCGGAGCCAACTGGGACGCAAGTCCCTGTTTTCAGTGTTCAGTTTTATTGTATACTTCGTATACCAGACACCATTGTCTTCTTTTTCTCTTGTTTGACGTCCTTTTGTACCTGTCAACCTAATACATGCCGTCCATAACATTGTTGATCTATTATACCACAACCCTTTGTCATATAGAGATAGGCTAACCCAGAGGTTCCCAAATGTGGTCCTCAAGGCACCTTAACAGTCCAGGTTTTAAGTATATCCTTGCATGGCCACAGGTAACTTAATTAGTACAGCAGTAAATTTGATTTAACCATCTGTGCTGAGCTATGGGTATACTAAAAACCTGGTCCATTGGGGTGCTTTGAGGACCAGACTTGGGAACCTCTGGGTTAGTCTTGCTAATCATCATATTAAAAATTTGGTTAAGCCTCTTCTCTGCAAACTCATGCCCTTTTAGTGGCCACGCATGATTATTATATGTCCCCTTAATCCCTGTGTAGACATGGGATGGGATGTAATGAAGTCGTTTAGCTTTGTACATGATTGCCCCTTTAAAAAACCATCTGAGTATCCCGCACGGCCACAGAACTCTGACTTTATTACATCCCGGGCACGGTCTCCAGTTTTATCTATTCTCTCACTATCCAAAAGATCAAAATTACAAGGCTTAGTTACTTACATGCAAAGAAACTTACATGGTTATTTTTCAAACTTTTTTGCCATGAAGTGCACAGCAGTTTGTGAACTCAGGACACTCCTTAGATTTGAAGACCTCCTTTACAAAAATTGGGACCGTATGAGTCAATCTGAGGGTTCACAAAGCCATTCGATACCTGTACATATAAATACCAACAAATACAATGCCTTAAGCATTACTTTCAGAGAGGTGACCGATAACTCTTCAAAGTAGGTACATCTCAGCTAAATTATAGAAGTGCAAAACATTGGGTGTTGCTATAAAATTCCAAGCTATACGATGCACAAGTGGTGGTAAGATCAGCTGTGGGAAAGCGAATTACAGTAAGTGTTGAGGGTGCAGTGCTTGAACATAGCCTCATGCAGCCTTATACACAATATGGCCCTTGATTATAGAACTAAAGCTCCATACACACTAGATGAGAAAGTAAAAGATATCTGAGAGAGATCTTTTACAATCTTGTGTAGTGTGTGCACTCAATGTTGTTAACGTTGCTCACTCCCGTGCTTCGTTAACGACCCCCCCCCCCCTCGTCTGAACATGTGTAGATAAGGGAGGTCCTCTTTAAAGACAGCCATACGGTGCCGCCCCTCCCCCTCCCCCCGCCACCACCTTTGCTCCCTTCGCCGCTAGCATCAGCAAGTGTGTATAAACTTGCTGATGCCGGCACCCAGCCGGGTCCCCCTCGCCGCCAATATCGGTGTTGGCGGGGACTCGTTTAGTGTATACGGGACTTAACTCGTAGAAAATCTTTTATACAGTACTTCATCCTATACCCAGCTGCAAATGCATTTACTAAAATTATTTTGAATAAAATAAATGTATTTACATATGTCAGCCAATGATAACTCGTTTTAGTTAAATTTTCATCAGAAGCAAGCTGCACCCATGCAGAATATTGTAACAAACCACTCTGGAAAATGTAAATGATTTATACATAATTAATGAATCTGAAAAATCACTAAAGACTACTTTACACCCCAGTTTTTGACCCTGCACCAACAGACCTCGGCCACCACAGGGAAAAAAATAAATTACACCATATTAAGCCCCACAAAGTAATGCCCCCTGCACCATATTATGCCACACACTGCAATGCCCGTGATACATTATGCCCTACAGTAAAGATTCTAACTACTTTTAAATTACCTGCTCGTTGCCAAGGGTTTCACGATCTGGGTGTCATACTCGTTACTAGGGGTTTCATGGGCTGGGTGTCTTGCTCGTTGCCAGCAAGTTTGCGGGGCCAGGCACGAATGTACCAGCAGCAGGTTAGTGCTCCCATGTCAGTGTCTGCTCCTTCACCATCCCAGTGTCCCCCATCATTACTGCTCCCCAACCAAGTGTCTCCCCTCTCTCTCAGCCAGCCCACCTTGCCCGTCTTACTGCCCCCCCTTCCCATCCTGCCCAGTGCCCAACCATTCACAATGTCCCCCATCATCTAACTGCCCCCTATTGCAGTGTCTCCCAACCTGCCAGCCCAGTGTCTCCCCCAGCCAGCCCACTGCCCCATCTAACTGCCCCCAGCAAGAACCCCCCAGCCAGTTCAGTCACAGTGTTTCTCCCTCGTCCAGCCTAGTGCCCCCCCTTCTACAGCCTAATGTTCCTCCATCCCAACACTATCCACTACCCCACTTTACCATCCAGCACCACCCCTCCCCCCATTTCCAATGTCCCTGCATCATGTGTGTGAAGGGCTGTCAGCAGACTGCGTACGCAGGAGACAGCGCAGGGTGGATGGACGAGGAGACAGTGCAGGGTAGACGGGAGGGATGCACGGTGTAACGTCAGCTCATCGCATCGCTAGCCGGTCAGGGGTGAAGATGGGTGGGCTGGCTGCACACAAGTTCTGCCTGCCCTGGATGGACCTGGTGTGTGCTTAAAATTTTCCGTGGGTGCTCAGGCCCGGGAGCACCCACGGAATCGGCGCCCATGATGCTAGATTGTAATTTGCAGAAAAGACAGCACTCACTAGACTTCTGTATGGTGCTAGACAGTGTGCAGGACAGACAGCTATCACCACACTTCTGTATAATATTAGACAGTGTGCTGGAGAGATGGCCATCACCACACTGCTGTCTGATATTAGTTTGCAAGACAGCACTCACTACAATTCTGTATGAAATTAGACAGTGTGCTGGAGAGACCGCACTCACTAGACTTCTGTATGATATTAGACAGTGTGCTGGAGAAACAGCCACCACCACACTTCTATGTTATATTAGACAGTGTGCAGGAGAGACAGCAGCCACCACACTTCTATACAGAGGCGCTTTAAGAGAGGAGATGGCCCATGTGCAACCTCCTCCATTCAGGCCCCCTCCTCTCTGCTGGCAGCGCTGAGAGTCTGAGCACTACAGCGCTCAGACTCTACTGCGCATGCACATATCTCTGGGAAAATGGCACGGCGGACAGTTTCCCAGAGATTTCTCTACTGCGCATGAGCAGAACTTCGTGAAAATGGCCACTGTCAGCAGGTGTAGGGACTGCTATATGATATTAAACAGTGTGCAGAAGAGACAGCACTCACTACATTTCTATATGATATTAGACAGTGTGTAGGAGTGACAGCACTCACTACACTTCTATATGATATTAGACAGTGTGTAGGAGTGACAGCACTCACTACACTTCTATATGATATTAGACAATGTGCTGGAGAGACGACCATCACCACACTTCTGTCTGATATTAGACAGTTTGCGAGACAGCACTCACTACAATTCTGTATGATATTAGACAGTGTGCTGGAGAGACCGCACACCGCACTCACTAGACTTCTGTATGATAATAGACAATGTGCTGGAGAAATGGCCACCACCACACTTCTATATGATATTAGACAGTGAGCAGGAGAGACAGCAATCATCACACTTCTGTATGATACTATACAGCATGCAAGAGAAACACACATACGTGTGTGTGTGTGTGTGTGTGTGTGTGTGTGTGTGTGTGTGTGTGTATATATATATATATAAATACAATCTTTTGCATTCGCAGTATGTACATATAGTTCATATAGTGAATGACAATCCTGCATATGTTTGTATGAAAACTGAATGGTTGATTTTTCTACATATACATAAGTGTCATGTATACACTTTTCTTGTGTTTTGTAAATGACTTATTGGGCCTAATTCAAGGTTGATTGCAAAACAATATTTTCCTCTAATGGGCAAAACCATGTTGCACTGTAGGTGGGGCAGATGTAACATGAGTAGGAAGAGTTAAATTTGGGTGGATAATATTGTTTCTGTGCAGGGTAAATAGTGGCTGCTTAATTGTTACACTGCAATTTAGATTGTTACATCTGCCCCACCTGCAGTGCACATGCTTTTGCCCATTAGAGGAAAATGTTGTTTTGCAATCATCCTTTAATTAGGCCCATTATGTACTATTGTGAAAATCTTACACCTTACATATTCCTTTTGTTGTTCAGTGATTGGAACTGTATATAATAAGCAATTTACACACTGGAAATTAAGACTATAAAGGAATAATATAGTTCTGCCTTTGCTCCACATTTTACAATTCAGTTTTTAAAATAAGTACGAGTTAATGTGAGCATGAGCAGCCTTTGGTCATCCTAGATAAAAGTTTTCTGTTTATAAAAAATATAATTAAAAAACTTATCTGCTTAACTGACTGTTCTGCCTACATAAAAGTTTGATTAAATCTGTAGCATTTTATTGTTTTAATAGACAAAATTAGAGTAATAATGAGCCCGCCTAATAAAGCTGTTTAACCTTCCTTCAAAACCGGAGGAAAAAGTTGGGAATCTTTAGATCTTTTGAATTTTTGGAAACCTATTCATATTCTATTCACATGAAGGGTTTGACTTGAAGGGTAGAAGATCAGGGAGTTAGATCAGAGAACAAATGGTTTAACACTGACACTGAGTCACAATGCAGAGGAAATCGCAAAAAACAAATTTGTTATAGTAAGGGAATTTCTCAGCATTAAGTGGAATTACTCAGGCATGTCCTCAAATATCTAAGTAAAGTGTAGAGAAGTCTGAGTACAAAGATGAACAATAAATTTTAATTTATTTTGACAGAACAGTTTTGTTTACATCAATGTTTTGGCATGACAAAAAAAAAATCACAAAAATACACATATTTGATCTGGGTATCCTACAGGTGGATGGAAAAGTGTTAACATATAAAGGAACAAAGAGGATTAGAATAATTGCATTTTATGCCTCAGGGAGCCGTGGTGGGTTTTAGAAAATGAAGTTAATGGACTCATTTTGTGAAAAGAAAAAAAAATTACATATTTAGAAAAATCTAATATGTGTATTTCCAGTATAACAAATGTAATCGTATTATTTTTTTTAATGATTATATTTGGTACCAGAACATGGATTACAAATGCTGTGAAATCTCCACATTTTAAACATTAATGATCTAATTATATATATATATATATATATATATATATATATATATATATATATTTATATGCAAATGATGACCGGCACTCCCAATCTCCAGACCAATTGCCGCGGTGCTCAGCTCCAGTAAACAGATATGTAGAGACAAATAGAGTGGCACTCCGACAGACTTGGTAAAACAACAGGCTATGACAATGATAGCAAGTGAATGCGACGTTTCGGATTTTACTCCTTTGTCAGGTATGTATTTTGCCTGACAAAGGAGTAAAATCTCTATTTGTCTCTCTCTCTCTCTCTCTCTCTCTCTATATATATATATATATATATATTTACACACAAATATATATGAGTTTGTATGTAAGTATTATATAATGGCATCACTACAGGGGTAATGAATCGCTGTATACTTATATAGATGCTCAAACAATCATTCAAACAAACACACACACACACACACACACACACACACACACACACACACACACACACACACGTGTAGACCATAATACTCCTTGAATCCTTGCCTGTAATAACTCTTTGTTTTTATATATGCTCTTCACCTCACTGGTCACACAATAACTCTTACCCATTTCTGCATGAAAACAGAATATTTTGCATGAATGTACCAAATAACTCATTTCTTTTAGGGTTCCCTATTGTGGATTTTGCAACCTTGCCGTTTTGTGGTTTCTTGAGACCGTAATCACTAGAGCATCCCTGTGTTTTGAGCTGAGAAAAATAAGGTTATAGATTAAGAAACTATTTTGATATCCAGTTCAGCTGTAATAGCAGATAGGAAATCGTGGGAGGGTCAGCTGCCCCGTGGAACAAGTACGATTTTAGACCAGCATGAATATTTTAAAATTAATCAGATTTTCCCTGGAAACAGATTAAGCCGAACAAGCTTTTTCAAGAACATCATTTCAAACTGGATATTTCATATTTTAAGAATATTTGTTTTTCTTGCTCAGGAAAATGTGACTATATCGAAGAAAAGAATATAAACAAATAAAACAAATATTCTGTATGCTTATATTAACTTTGTAGCATCACATTTCTTACCCATAAAAATACATTGTGCTACATCAAAGAAATAAGCTAGAAGGATGTGTTCACAAAGCAGATGTAATTAAAAAAAAATATTTAAGTTACAATGGGGCAGTTGTACTAAAAATGTACAATGGGGCATTTTCAGTAGAAATACAAATTCAGAAATTACTGCAAATGAAAACATTTTATTGTACCTGTTGGCTTTATAAGTGTCAACAAGTCAGATAAAGTCAATATAAATCGAAGTTTATTTGAAAGTATACTAACTAATTTGCATAGAGTGTATCTACCATTTGTAAGATCTATAAGATTCATAATGTAACCATGAGATTTAACATTTTGTTTAGTAAATGTAGTACTTTACATTGCTGCATGTACCTATCTTCCTCTGTAGAAATGTGCATTAAGTGAAAATGGGTCTTTATTTTGGTTTTACAACATGGCAGGCAATGAACATTAGACGGCATGTAATGAATGATTCAGAGGCAGACTTTTGTACAGATGGAGCATCCGTTATCTTTGTTGGCTGAGGCGTTAGTCATAATCAGGCATACGCAGCATGCCTGGGCACAAGGAGGCTTGCCTAGTCATAGGGAGGCGAACAGAGTGTTTGGCGTTACCTTGGAGTGTAATACCTGTGGTCATCCACCAGATGTCGCTTTTTAAAATCACCATTGCTCGTGCGTGTGGTCTCCATTAAAATACAATACTGAACTACGGCGTAAGAACTACTTTACTGGTTCGTCTCATTATGCTACAGTATACTACAGTATGTCAAATACAGTATATGGGGGGTAATTCCAAGTTGATCGCAGCAGGAAATTTTTTAGCAGTTGGGCAAAACCATGTGCACTGCAGGGGGGGCAGATATAACATGTGCAGAGAGCGTTAGATTTGGTTGTGGTGTGTTCAATCTGCAATCTAAATTGCAGTGTAAAAATAACGCAGCCAGTATTTACCCTGCACAGAAACAAAATAACCCACCCAAATCTAACTCTCTCTGCACATGTTATATCTGCCTCTCCTGCAGTGCACATGGTTTTGCCCAACTGCTAAAAAATTTCCAGCTGCGATCAACTTGGAATTACCCCCATAGTACTGTTTTTAGTACAGCCTATGCAGACTCCAAATAGTACAGTATACACAGATGCAAACGAATGTGGTAAAGCCACAGTATAGTCCATTGACGTTAGGGATATGTGAGCGTCCAAGTCCCGCAGACAAATAAACAAATTAAAATAGTAGTATATACAGACGCAAACGAACATTTTACAGGTATGGTCTATTGATGTTAGGGATATGATGACCTGTCGACCTAGAACATGTCGACCTAGAAACCCCGTTGACTTAGAATCCCTCTCAACCTAGTTACTATCAACAGATAGTGATCGACCTAGACACTGTCGACCTAAGTGTGGTTGACCCTTCATACCACACCCAGACCAGATACCTGCTGCTACAGCAGACCCTGTTTTATACAGTACCTGTAATTACAGTAACTTAAAGTACTGTACAGTAATCTACTGTACTGTACATTACTTACAGTTCCTGAGGGTCTGCAGGCATCTGGGGGTCCTCCTCACAAGGTCCCTCCACCTCTTCAGGAGTGACATCACCATCCTGCGATGGTTGTATTCAGCAAATATAGCCCTGATGGCCGCTGGTACGCCCTCAGCTTCTCATCGTTGCTGGCGAGAGCTCGGTCCCACCAGCGAATGAGGAGTCGCAGTTCTCCAGTGCTGAAGGGCCTGTCACAGCGTGCTGGCATTATCCCCTCAGTATACAGCATCCGAGATGTGTGTCCGAGACGTGCATCTGAGACGTGCGTCCCAGGCATGCGTTCCACCCAGGCGTGTGTCCCACATTTTCATCTTGCAGCTGTGATGCAGGACATCAGTACAAATGAACTAGCAGTGATCCCTTCTCATACAGTACAACACAGATTCTCTAACGTCGATGAACTACAGTTGCTTGGACAGTTACAGTAGTTGCATCAGGATACATTAATTATATTTCTTGATATGTCTACGAGACCTCATTGCCGCTGTGTATTTTAGATAGTGGAATGAGACACTCCTGCATATTTATCTCCACAAAAGATACACCTGGCGACAATATCCTCAAAGTAATTTGTAGCTAGTCTCGGGGATTAAGTTCCAAGTACCCCAAAAAAGCAAACAAAAAAGAAAGAATTGAGACAGCACTTCTTACTTTGAAAAATATTTTTATATATAAAACATATTTTTAATATCACATATGAATACCGGCCAGTATCCTTATTTAAAACAATTAATTATACAAACTAAAATAACAAATTGACAGCGAAAAAAACACTTAATACTTCTTATAGCTACCAATTTCAACACTCTATTAGCTATAACACAGTTTGGATTTTAACTTACATATAAATTAGTCTATCCTCTATGGAGACAATTTAACAGGTATTTTATCCAAGTTGCAGTCCCACTGTGATTATTTCCAGCACAGTTCTTATACATGCAGCATGCAAGTAATCAATCAGATCGAATCAAACAGTCCTGCAAGCATGCTCAGGAATTAGTGAAGTATTAATTTATGTTAGTAGAAAGCAGATTTTCCAAGGCAGTGATGAAATAAAGCTACAGCTTATTAGTATGGGTCAGAGCTTCCCAATACTTTCTGCAACCATACACTTAATTACTGGTGTTAGCAGTTCTTTTAGGTGCACCATGCAAAGCACCAATTACCTCTCACCAGCAACTTCTCTCACTTATGGAGCCTTGCCTGTGCTCCAAGGCTGCTGTGTGGAGTCCGTTCTATTTCCCCCTTAGCGCTGGGGTGTTTATTTGAATGTAGCCGGCCGGCCTTCAAACAATGCTGCAGGAGTATTTTTCTCTCCCAAGGTGTTCTGCACGTGACAAATGCGTTTCTCCGACTCCTCATTAGCCTCGGCGGCTTCCTCAGTGCATATTTACCCTGATTTATGTTAAACCTGTGTGCACACTTCTATTGAAGATGAAGGTATATTACAATAGATAAAAAAAATTACTATAGTGTCAGAAAAAATAAACATGCACTCGCACTTTGAGAATCGAACCCGGGATTCTTTGCATGGGATGCGGAAGACTTCACCACTTGCTCACGACCTTCATGGAAGATACACAAGCTGATGTGTAAATGTACTGCAAGCAGTGATCCCTTTCCATCAGTGTTTTTTTATGTCATTATGGGACTTGGACACTCATATTGCAGAACACAGTATTTAGCCACCACCTCCCCCCATCCCCATCCCACTTCCCCCCTGGGAGCCTGCTCATTTCATAGACAGGGAGGGAGGTCAGGTTACAATAAATGTACAACACAGTACTGTACTGTATGTAAATGAAGATCAGATAGAGAACTGCAGTTGCTTTGATAGAGACACGATCTCTTGTGTACAGTAAATGGTAGCAGTGATCCCTTCTCGTACAGTACAACACAGATTCTCTAACATCGATGAACTACAGTACTGTGTTGCTCGAACAGTTACAGTATTTGCATCAGGATACACTTATATTTATTGATATGTCTATGGGACCTCATTGCCGCTCTGTATTTTAGATAGCAGAATGAGACACTCCTGCATATTTACCCTGATTTATGTAAAACCTGTGTGCACACTTCTATTGAATGTGAAGGCATATTACAATAGATAAAAAAAATGAATACAGTGTCAGTAAAAATAAACATTTCCTCGTACTTTGGAAATCGAACCCGGGACTCTAAGCATGGGATGCAGAAGACTTCTCCACTTGCCAATGACGCTTCATGCAAGATACACAAACTCATGTGTAAATGTACTGTAAGCAGTGATCCCTTCCCATTGGTGTTTGTTTATGCCATTACGGGACTTGGACACTCATATTGTACAAAACATAAAGTATACTGTACATACTTTAACGTCAATGAACTACATTATTGCTTTAACACATTAGTTGCGTCTGTATACACTATTTTAATATTTAATCCAATGCTTTGTCTATGGGACGTAGACACACACATGCAGTAACACAGCAATGGACAAGTGTTTTAACATGTTCGTTTGCATCTGTATAAACTTTTTTTATTGACTATCTCCATTTGACCATTGGTCTTGTGTATAGCATACAGTACATTAACATTACAATCGCTATTGACCATTTGCCAGAGCTTGTAGATCATTCCGCCACTATTGGCTCTAAAGTACTGGATTAGTGGAGCATTAGCCACCCAGTGGTGGAGATATGTATTGCATGCTGAGTATGTAGTCGTGCCTCAATGTGCCTGTCTGTGCTATCGCCTAGGTGTGACTAAACCTCCGTTTAGGTGGAGAAACAGCAAAGATAATGGAGGCTCCATCTGTATTTCTTTCTGTTTCTCTTGTGCGTATAATGAACAAATATTTAAAACTCTTAATGTGTGAATGAATGGTCCAATGCATCAAACCACACAAGTTCGAGTCCTTTTTTGTGTGTGTTTTTTTACATAAATTTGAAAAAAGAGTCCAGTGATGATTACACACAGGTTTTCCATTTTTTGCAGAAACAGTAAGGAACGGGTCTGTAATCCGGATTGGTTTTGGGAATGTAAACAAGCAATATAAAATAGTCTTGACTATTATAGGCACAGATATAAGTAAGGTAAAATCCTAAAATGTGAGGCTACTAAACCTTTATAAACATTTCATGGAATAATAACAAATGAAACAGGTTTATCTGCATCAACTTAGTAGGCCAGGTAAACAGTTGTTACCAAGATACCACTTAGCTGAAATATATAGTCACTATTAATGGGTTAAAACCGATGCCTTGATGCCAGATATACAGGAGTAATAGTATGTGAAGCTTATTGTTCTCTGGTATGCATCCAATGCAAACCTCTGTGCAATTTCTAGGCATGGCTTGCAGCAGTGGGACAAGGTGTTTCCAAACCCAAAATGATGTAGGCAAAATGCACACGCCCATTTTCCATTCTTACTAAAAGGGCTCCCTCCGATTACACCAGCATCATGCCTGGGGATTATACAAGCTTCTCACCCATTCATTATAATAATATTTTCAACATATTGATTATATCAGTGTATTCTCATTAATTGGGTTAGTGTTGTGCCAACACAGTGCTCTTTTAACTATGCCATGACTATACTCAATTAATTGTGCCATGACATTGCCCTACCATGTTGCCCCTCATTTCAAAAATAAGTTACCAATGCTTGGTAGTCTAGTGGATGCAAAAATAAGTGGTCATGGTTTAGGAGACATTATGGACCAGAATCAATCCTTGATGATGACTGGGTAAATTCACTGATTGTAGTCTCTGCTTAGTTATTTGAGTGACTGCCCAGTTATTTCTCTGCTGACGGTGTCCATAAGAGTGGTAGAGATGGAAGGTGGATATTGCTCACTAATCTCAGTAGTGAAATGAATGAAAGGAGGGAGAGAGTGCAAGTTTGTGTGCATGTGTGTGCGTGTGTAGTGTGTATGTGTGTGTGTGTGTGTGCATGCATGTGTGCGTGTGCGTGTGCGTGTGCGTGTGTGTGTGTGTGTGTGTGTGTGTGTAAAAGAAACACTGACTCTAGATTAAACAGAAGGATAGCAAGAATGGTAAAAATTGAGCCAAGGAAAACTTCCACAGAGTTACAAGCTGAGTTCCAAGGTCAAGCTACATCAGCATCTGAAAGCACCATCTGATGTTTTTTGAGCGACAGTGGGCTCACGGAAAAAGCCCAGGAGTACTTCACTTAAAAAAAAAAAAAAAAAAAGTCAGACTGCAATTTGCTAAATTGGATATTGACACAATGCTTCTTGGAGAATGCTCTTTGGACAGATGAGTCAAAACTGGAACTTTTTGGCAAGTCACATCAGCTCTATGTTCACAGACAAAAAAAAATGAAGTTTTCAAAGAAAATACCAGTATATCTACTGTGCAACATGGAGGAGGCTTGGTTATGTTTTGGGGCTGCTTTGCTGTGTCTCAGGTCACATTGAAACCTCAAGACTAGTAAGGCTTTCTGGATCAAAACAAACTGCAAAGTTTTGGGTCTGTCTCAGTCGCAGGTCATGGGTAGTCCATCAGGACAATGATCGAAAACACACAGCTAAAAGCACCCAAGAATGGATAAAAACAAAACATTGGACTATACTGAAGGGTCATTCCATGGTAACAAATGTTAAATTTTTAAATATATGTCATGTGAAATATATTTTTTTGAGCATGTGTTTTGAATATTTTGTGCAAAGTAAATGTTGTTTGTGTGGTACATAATATGCTTTCATTTTGATGCAAAGCTTGTCATGAAAACTGGTAACAAACGTTACATAAAAAGACCATTTTCATGAAGTGGCCTTTTATGAGCCCTGCTCTCAATCCTGTCGGACACCTATGGAAAGAGATTAAACATGCAGTCTGGAAAAGGCACCCATGAAACCTTAGAAATCTGGGCCAAACTACCAGCTGACAGGTACAGAAGTCTCATTGAGAGCTACAGAAATCACTTGATTGCAGTGATTGCCTCTAAAGATTGTGCAACAAAACATTAGGTTGTGAATCCCATCATTTTTACCATGACATTTTACTTTGTTTTATTATTTCAAATATTCTGTTTAATCAAAAATCTGATGCAAATTGTGATTTATATTAAGGCCAAGATTTATCAAGCCTTGGAGAGTGATAAATTGCACAGTGATAAACTACCAACCAATCAGCTCCTAGCTCTCATTTTTCAAACACAGCCTGTATCATGGCAGTAAGGAGCTGATTGGTTGGTGCTGTATAGCCATTAAATGTATCACTCTCCAAGGCTTGATAAATCTGTGCCTAAATATGGGATAAACAATGCTAGATGCCAATACCTCTTGACACCTTCAAGTAATTACGGACATTTTTTTTTTCATGGAAGGGTACCAACAAATTTGTCCTCATGAGCACTTCTCTAAACTACTGTATATCCAGTAGTACAAACTGGTACCAGAATTTCTATAAAAAATTATTTGTTGCAATTGAGTTCCTGTAAAAATTACTGGTGTTCATCAAAGAAGGGACCAATTGATGCTTTCAAGTATGATGTTTCCTGTAGAAATATATTGTATTTATTTATAGACAAAATAAATGTATTTTTATATACAATTGGAAATTATTGGCCTTGGAGGTCACATTCACTTGAGCACTTTCCTGGTGTGATCACATCAGAAGTGTGCTTTCCCTGACATGGTTGCATCTTATGCAACCAATCAGAAACGCCCCTCTGCTTCCTAGTTCCCTTCCCTAGTGTCTGCCATGCTACCGATCACTGCTGAAACGTAGTAGAAGCTGCCATTATCTTTCCTACGTTCCCTGTAGACTGCAGACAGTAGCAGTCACTGGAAAATGCAAGTTTGCATCGGTCATGATGTGAAAGTCATCGATGGACCAATAACTCGACCAATGTTCATAAAAATGTGTGATTTTTTTTTCACAAAATTGTGTTGGATATGTTTTAAATAGATGTTCTTAACCTAATTCAATCATAAAAACATGACAATTTCTGATTATTTTTTTTATAGCAGCCAGTTAATTAAGAACCTAAAATGTACTTCTATCTTTAATATTAATGTTTATATCAGTAGTCTTGCTTTGTATAAATAATGAACTTGAGAGTTTTATTAAGAGTTAGGAGTAATCCAGCTAGTTTGAGCAAATTTTGCCCTTTGGCGAAACCATTTTACTCTATGGGGGTAGGTATGTGTAATGAGTCCCCTAGCTCAACTGTAAAGGTGTGTACACATGGTACCATATTTCCTTGCGATTTTGACTATATAGTGAAAATCACAAGGAAGGTTAGTGTTATCCAGCTTGTGATCCCGATTTGATCCCGATGCACACTCCCGCGGGGTCGGTATCGCAAGGTTAGATAGACTGTGCAGGCAAGTCAATTTTTACTATCTAGTACAAAGTATAGTCAAAATCGGCCATAGCCAAAATCGCAAGCTCACATAGTCAATATCGCATAGTCAAAATCGCATAGTCAAAATCGCACATAAGTCAATATCTCACCGTGTGTATACACCTTTAGTTACATTGTAAAATAATGTTAACCAGTGTTTTAGTGACACATCTGCAAAACAGTTGCTTTTACCCCCTTGCATCTCAACAAACCAAAAAGAAGCAAAAATGTCAGAAACTGTGTCCTGATAGGGACCCATCACACTCAACTCTATATTATGGCAGTAAACCAATTTATACTGTCATTTGAGATTGCATAATATATAATTGTTTAAAAAATGTTTACTTCCTTAACAAATTCCATTTCCAAATAATCGCATCCCATCGTGATGCACCTATGGGCTTGTCATATGGAGTTGTGTTTGATAAAACAGTTTTCTTGCACAATTGCGATATTAGCCTCACATAATCACTCTGCATTTTTGGGGACATGGCTGCTCCCACCCCTTTCCATTCAGGGATGTGCGGTGAGCTAAATAGCTCAGGAGGCACTGACTAGCACCAGAGCCAGATTTACATGCAATATATGAGCCAAAGCGTACATGTGGGCATTATACACAGGTGCAGCAGTATAAACTCCTGGAAATATGGTGAGTTTTGATCAGAGATGTGCGGAAATGTTCGCCAGGTGAGGCACTGCCTCACCTGCCATAGACTTTTTACTTCAGTGTTTTGGCTATTAAAATTATTAGAATAATGCAAAGAAGATATTTCAAACATATTCTTTGTATTTTTCATATACTTTATGCAGTCAAAACTCTGGCACAAACGTTAGTATGACAGGAAAGGCTCTGCCTCACCCCACCGCACGTCACCGCTTCCATTAGCCCTGCTCTCACTAATATAATCACATGAGCAGACAGCAGGCATGGCCAATCAGAGGCCCGGTATCAACATTCCATATTAATACAGGATAAGCACATGTGAATTCATATGGGAAAATACATCATGGTAATAATATATTCTCAAATATTGGTATTTGATATTGCACATAGTTACAGTCTGCACCAGGTCTAGGGCAGGTTTGGCAGCTTTGAGATTCATTGAGAGGATGGGAAAGTGACAAGACGACATCAAGACGTTTCTCTCAGCCTCTCATTGGGCCTGACTCAGAGGTGGACACATAGCCGATATTTGTGCAGTTGTCAAATGTTTTTGCTGCACATGTGTCAGAGTTGCGCTGCACATGAGCCATTGCAGTCGTAGTGTGGATTAGAATGCAGAGTGACTGACAACAATAACTGTATGTGGGAGGTAATAGGGTGGTGGCTACTAAAATGAAAGCATGCTGCGACCATTTGAAAGGGTGTCAGTATCTTTGGACGCACTGGTTCTGGCCCCAGTGGCTTACTTGTGACATACATTGTGAGTTGCTCAAAGGCCTGAAGGCGCCCGATGGTGCGTCTTTGTACCCAAGTGGCAGATCTGGCATCTCAATACAGTTTCCAGCAGTTGTGGCATTTGCATATTTTCTGAGATCCGCCGTGCACAAAGTCACAGCAGTGACGGGTATTGCATTCACCTCTGTGTCAGGCCCACAGACTCTCAGGAAAGCCCCAAATGGTTGCAGGAGAAAGTTAAGTTAGTAAAAGCTGCTGGGTGGCTGGAACAGATATATTTTAACATTAGATTGAAATAACATGACATACTGCCCGCAAGTACATGTTTAAGCTAATTACTAGAGACATCTGCTATAAATAAACTTAAGCAGGCCACACAGCTATCCCATAATTTATTCAAAGATGATAGTGTGTAAGTCAGGGTATTACAGGTTGAGTATCCCTTATCCAAAATGCTTGGGACCAGAGGTATTTTGGATATCTGATTTTTCCGTATTTTGGAATAATTGCATACCATAATGAGATATCATGGCGATGGGACCTAAGTCTAAGCACAGAATGCATTTATGTTACATATACACCTTATACACACAGCCTGAAGGTCATTTTATACAATATTTTTATAACTTTGTGCATTAAACAAAGTGTGTGTACAGTCACACAATTCATTTATGTTTCATATACACCTTATACACACAGCCTGAAGGTCATTTAATACAATATTTTTAATAACTTTGTGTATTAAACAAAGTTTGTGTACATTGAGCCATCAGAAAACAAAGATTTCACTATCTCACTCTCACTCAAAAAAGTCTGTATTTCGGAATATTTGGATATGGAATACTCAACCTGTACAAGAACATATTTATTGTACATGCCCATGTGTAATGATTCGCTCAATTACTTTTTCTTATATCAAGGAGATGCAAAGGGCAAATGGAATGAAGACCATTTTATACACCAATGTCCTATAATGTAACAACAAGTGGTGCTAACTAAACATATATAAAAAAAAATATAAAAATGAAAATAATTATGAAAATAAAATACATTGAATCATTATATAGTATATAGTAGTATATGTGTCTTAAATCAGTAATTTGTTTGCTTTGAGTTGAATTTATTGCTATTTGGTTTAGGCCACTTGTCACAGTATATCATTTGTATTTTCTACAGTTAGCTGGATCTATATCCATCCTTGTATATACAGTATTTATAAGCATTAAGCAATTCGCCAGTTGTTTTACTCACATAGCAAATCACTAATGGGAGAAAACCTAAGGTTTACATCTATATATATAAATGCGAAAGCACTCTTCACTCACTCACTCACTCACTCACTCACTCACTCACTCACTCACTCATCCCTAATTTTCTTACTTTTCGATATGTTAGGAAGCTGGTATTCTTTAGGTGGGAAATAGAAAAATTACGTAATTAGAATTTTAATAAACCTCTCCTAAGGGGATTAAAAGGGGGTTGACATAATGACATCATTACTGATGCATGGCTTGCATTGCATGAACGATAACGACCAAATGGACAATCAAATCAAAATTTGGATTGCATCTCCAGTGTGTAGAATTTCATTAACTACAAAAATTGTCATGTCACTTTTTTACCGTATCACTCACTCACTCACTCACTCACTCACTCACTCACTCACTCACTCACACACTGACTCATCACTTATTCTCTTACTTCCCAAAATGTTAGGAAGCTGAAATATAACATAGGTATTCTTCAGATGGGAAATAGGAAAACTACATAATTAGAATTTTAATAAACCTCCCCTAAGGGGATGAACAGGAGGCTGACATAATGACATCATTACAATTAACGCCCAAATGGGCAATCGGATCAAAATTTTGATTGCACCTCCAGTGAGTAGAATTTAATAAACTACAAAAATTGTCCTGTCACCGTATCTGCTACGTGTGCTCTCGGGTAATGCCAAAACCATGGATTAAAATATACTTACAATAAGATGTCTCAAATTTACATCTTTATAGATTCACCAAATTTTTAACACTCATTTATATTGACACCCATGAAAATCAGAAAATCCAGTGCGAAGAACGGGTAGAACAGATAGTATTCAATAAAAAAAAGTAATTGGCTTCATATGCAAACCATGAAGAGTGGACACATCTTGGGATTTTACCAGCTGGTCTCGACTCGCAAACTGCATTTTTTAATGCAATTAACACTTATATTTAGGTGCATCCTACTAGTGGTGTAACTCTCAGAGACATTGAAGGCACTGGCCGCCGGGCTCCAGCTGTCAGAGGGGCACCAAGATAGAAAGATTGAGGGGGCTGTGAATTAGAAAAGATCTCTCTCCACTCATTTCATAGTGATTTGCTACAGTCACTGCTGACTGCTGTCCAAGTTTACAAAATCCCATTGCAGCTGAAGAGTGTGAAATGTGTCTGATAACAGATCAAAATGTGTACAGTGAGCTACAGCTCTGCCGTTGTGTCTTATATGTGGAAAGAAAGGAGAGCAGAAGTTGGTTTTATCAAAGCTTGGAGAAAGATAAAATTGTGAGACATAATGTACCAACTAATCCGCTCCTACCATTTTTCAAACACAGCCTGTAAAATGTAATGCAGAAGTTGATTGGCTGGTACTTTATCTCTCACAATTTTATCTCTTTACAAATTTATATAAAAAAATCCCCCCTCAGAGCTCTATTTATTATCATTTGCAGACAGCACACTGAAAATAAAGATTCCTTATCGCCACAATTAGCTGCAGTAAGGAACTTTTATTCTCCCAGATGTACCATTAGCAAATCGCTGTGATGTCAGCACATGTGCACGTCAGAGCCATTGGAGGTGCGCTACCTTCTATTTTGCCTTCGGAAGCTTGGCATGAACTTATACTCCTAAATCCTACGCATCATGACCTTTAATAAATCACCACCAGAGTGGCCAGAACAAAGTAATATATTGGACCTGATTCTGATTCACACATGAAAAGTGCATGCAGTTGTGTTTATTGGTAGTCATCTGTCTGGGACTTTACAGAAATAGCCTACATATTACTTCCCTTGTGTACATTCATGCAGTGCAAGAACTTAGACACCCACTTTTAGCGCACATACATGCTGTAATACTGATAGGTGCATCTTTAAATGCCTCTATCGATCCCTTAATCCAAAATTGCATCAGCCCTATGGCAGGTGTAGCATCTCAGTATGACCATGGCTTCTTATGTCTGCGACTGTGCATCTGTGAAAGCAGCCTCTTGCACTGAAACGCCCACAACACTCCCGTAGCACGGCCACTGAACAGACCATTTTTGCGTGCACTACTGCCAGCTCCCAATCACCGTCAGGGCCGGCAACAGGGGGGTCAAAAGGAACACCTGTACTGGGCCCCAAGTGTCAGAGGGGCCACAAGGACAGGCAGCTTAGTGCCCGGCAGGGATGTGAGTCGTCTTGTCCAAATAGGGCAGCGAGGGTGAGCGCAGTCTTAAAGTGTGCGAACTCTCTTCTTGGTCCAGCTCTGTTGCAGGCAGCAATGGGACATGACAGCAGCTCTGCTGGCCAGGATTCCCATGCCCTGCGCTGGCCTCTTTTAGTGGGGTCTGCTGTGCGGTGTTCAGGTCTGGATACTGGGGAGTGTAGGGCAGGTGAGTCTCCCCTCAGGGTAAGGCTTGGTGAGGGGATACAGTTCTTTGGGATGGGATGGGGGAGCTGGGAATGCAGCATGGAGTCATAAGGAAGAGACAGACCATGGTGTGTGTGGGAGGAAGGAAAGAGGTAGACACACATCGTGGTGTGTGTGTCGGGGAGGAAGGATATATATATATTTATTAACATTTCTTCTATAGCACAGTAAATAACGTTGCTCTTTAATATGATATATATGATAGATATATAGATATATATATATATATATATATATATATATAAAATCTGATGGGGCCTCAGAGATTTTACTCTACCGGGCACCAAGATTTCTGTTACCGGCCCTGGTCGCCATACAGCATTGCCCATCACTTTTCCACCACACTTCTGATACTATCTGTCCCTATATATATTTCCAATTCAGCTATATCTTGGTGATATGCCATCAGCTATTACTATTATTTAATGAAATTTGTGATTGCCATTTTACAGGAAAATCTCACTTAATCTCTACAGTTGTGACCGGTTCAATTGTCAGATTAAAACTATTTTGTAATCTGTGCAGTATACAAGCAATATACTAATTAATTTAGTACACTACCTGTGCCAAATAGAACGGGTAGAGCAGTAATGACAAAGAAAATGTGGATAAGCATGGGCTTCACAACTATACACAATCACTTTTATTACTTTTAGTTGCTACTTTGAAGACATTACATTGTGTCTGTATTCTTTATTATATTATAAATTTACATAATAAGCAAGAGAAATATGCTTAATCGATAATTTATATAGTATTTTTTTTCCTTCAGGGATTAACATCGCCATTAACATTATCGATCGTCATAGTGAAGCAGATGCATACAGAAAACTGCAGGCACTTGAATTGTAAAGAAACATTGTTGGGGATAAAGTGTATATGTGGTATTCATACAGTTTTCCTGCACCACATCCCGTAAGAATCTTAGCCTCAATTAGGTTCCTCTGAAGAGCAGTCACTTGAAATCGGGTTCCGTTGCATAATTGGTGAAGAGTCAAGTTCTGCAGATACATCATTGGAACACCATCTTTCATTGCCCCGAGTGTCAAGGGTCTGCTTTTTCCTTTATTGCTCCTCTCCCTGATGTCATATCGAGATCATACATAGCTCAGTTTCTTTTTAGGTTCCTTTCAGACTGCACAAATAACCCGGTATAGACCCGGTATATTGCTGAGTCGACGCGGGACGCTGTGCGGTGCGAAAGGGTCACTCCTGAAGGGTTATTGGCGGGTCAGGTGCAGGATGAACAGGTTACCTAGGTCGATGTGACCCAGTATCTATTCACAGCATAGGGAGAGGTGGCACGGAGATGATCTCATCTTCCAGTGCCGCTTCCACCCCCACCCCCGATACCCCCGCGGTCCCCGCCCCCGATGGCAACCCGAACTGGCATATTACTATATTTTAGTAAAATGCCGGGGCAGGAAGCCAGTTCTCAGGGTCCAATGCTGGGTTGCACCCGGGAAAGACCAGTTTCCAATTCCCGGGTGTGACCCAGCCTTTGCGATCTGAAAGTGGTACAAGCTATACCATAGTGGAATGTAATCAAAACTAATTCAGGAGTTTTTGCATGATGCTGGAATGAGCAAACAGACAAAAATTAAGAATTTTTTGTTTTTGTCTCCATAGCCCTATTAGTATATTTTGAGAACAAAAAATAACTGCTATGTACATGTATATATATATATATGTGTGTGTGTGTGTGTGTGTGTGTGTGTGTGTGTGTGTGTGTGTGTGCCATGTATATTTGAGCACGATGGGGGTTCTTCCGAGATGATCGCTAGCTGAATTTGTTTGCAGCGCAGCGATCAGGCTAAAAATCAGCGCAATGTGCATGCGCGACGTACGGGCACAACGAACAATGCAGTTTTGCACAGGGTCTAGCGATGCAATTCAGTCACACTGCTTGCCGCAGAGTGATTGACATGAAGTGGGCATTTCTGGGTGGCAACTGACCGTTATCAGGGAGTGTGCGGAAAAACGCAGGCGTGCCAGGCAAAACGCAGGCATGGCTGGGCGAACGCTGGGTGGATTTTGTGACGGCGCTGAGTAGGTTTTGAGCTACTCTGAACTACACAAATATTTTTTTGTAGCCGCTCTGTGATACATTCGTTCACACTTCTGCTAAGCTAAAAATACACTCCCTGTGAGCGGCGGCATAGCGTTTGCACGGCTGCTAAAACTAGCTAGCGAGCAACAACTCGGAATGACCCCCTATAGTTGTAGCCATGCGATTGCTCCATTAATTCTTATGCACGTGCGTGTCCTCGTCATGGGCCTCCACAGTCGCGCCTAGCTAAGATGTGCGTGGCTACATCTGTATGTTAGTAATGAATCATTCTTATATTTTTAGTACCCAGCTTTTACCTTTGTTTAAGTATCAGTGGTCAAAAGTATTAAAGGTTGAAAATCTCAAAGCTCAAAAGGATATGTGAGATCCACTTCCCCATGGCAAATATAATACTAGTCTAAAATCAATGCAGACACTGATACAAATGGAGATAAGGAAAGATGTGTATGTGTCCATGTATGGCGAGAGGAAAATAGCTATATAATGTATGTGTGAAGGATCATTGCAGTGTGGTGGGATTTATTAAACTAATCCCATTATCTGGGTCTATAGAAGCAGTTTACTTTGATAAATGAAGCACATATGTGGTGGGGAGGGGAGTAGGAAATCTTGTAAATAGATTATAGCTTTCTGGAATTTCTTGTGTGGTGGAACATCATATTTTCTATACACAATTGTCTTTCTATTAGTTATATTATGCATTATATGTGGTTTATCTATATAACTGTTGCTTCTCTCTACCAGCCATTAATGTGTCATCTTGTTTACTTGCCATTACTAAAAAGCAATTATTCTGCACAGTGTGCTAGATGTACCTTATTGGCCCATACCCAGCACAATAAAAATGAATGAATTAGTACATAATACTTTTTTTTTTTTTTTTTGTACTGTATAGAGTGTAACCATGAACGGATACATATGATTGAGGGACATATTGTATGGAATAAAAGTTGTTTTATACAGTTGTATGCTACTGCCGCAACGCACAAGATAGCAGGTTGTTGGCTACTGACCTTTATGCCGGTGCTAGTCAGTAAATAATGTTTGATGATGATTATGATAAATTGTTATCACGGTAATAATATCAGCCGCAGCAGGAACTACTAGAAGAAAACAATGCAGCATAATTGTTGAAACTAAATGATTGTGAATGGTGTTTAAGTGAAGGATGAAGCTGAAAAGTTTGCAGTTGCAGTGACTTTGGGGTTTTGGTTGCATCTGGGGACACCTTGTGATGTTTTATAGAACAGGACATGATCTCACATGGGGAGAAGAGTCCTTTAGTTCCTTAATCATTTCACAGTTTCTTCTGAGTTTTTTTTTTCTCTCCCTCTCCTAAAACGTTTAGTTTCAGCTCAGTGATCAGCTGCAAAAAGCACGACAGGGAGCGGAAGGCTTGAATTATTCCAGGCTGCGGGGAGCCCCGTCAGGAGAGAAGAAAAGAGGGAACAGGGGGGAAAAAACTACAACAAAAAAACTTCCAACTTTTTTTTACTCTGTCAACAAGTAGTGCAATATCAGAATGGAACTTGACAAAAACTACACGTCTCCCGGCACTGGTAGAGCAGGTAAGGTGGAATCACTACTGAGAGCAGACTACAGCCCATCACCAGCACTATCTAGCTGCTAAATGTAATAACCAGTATTCTTCTATTTAACGCGCAAAACTGTGCATGTGGCTGTGTGTGAAGCATCATGTGCCTCATAAACTTGTGATAGGAGCAAGCAATAGCAAAACACGAAATCATTACTTTTCTATGCTCTATATCTTGCTAAGTACGTATTTACACGCTCTAACACACACACACACACACACACACACACACACACACACACACACACACACACACACACACACACACACACACACATATAT